>NC_090266.1:301729317-302341460 GCF_040414725.1 Anabrus simplex
AATTTAACAAGGTTATATTTTCTTTTCAAAAACAAAGAAATAACAAGCATGGCAGGTACAAAGTAGCAAGTCAAAAGGGTAGTTACAATATTTACAGGATTTGGGCTTCGCGCCCTGACTTCACAATGCTTGGGCAATCAGCTCAGTTTTACCCCAAACACAAGTTTCAACAGAGGGGCAGAAAACCCCATTCATGCCTAGGAGCCCTTGCTCCAAATTACACAGAAAAGCCTCCACGAGGCATACAACACTCAATTTTCAAAAAAGAGCCACTCGCTCTCAACTTTAAGCCTCTCAAAGGCCACACCAAACTCCACCTTCAAGTTGTCCTCACTGGACATAGACACAGGGGTAAAATACCCAACCTACTGAGGTCTATTAAATGAAAAGGGGTAATTACATGACCTCTAAAATAACAATTTGAGAGGAGGCGATCTGCACTCCTAATACACTTGTTTTTAAAACCTAATCTGGCTCTAGGCCACTAATGCAAGGGCTAATCCCATACTACAGAGGTGACTTTAGAAAAGAACAATTTGTTTTACGTTAACGAAGAATAGGTTGAGAAAAAATAAGTTCACCTCAAAACAATATGATTGGGAGCTCGAGAGGGTTAAGCACTCTCTATCCCGATATGAAGCTTTAAAAGAGAATAGATGAAAAGAGTAGTTACATTTTAGGAAAAGGTTACATAGTGGAAACGCTTCGAACCCGCCCCGAGAGTTAAACTGCTGAGCAAGCAAGAAAAGAAGTAATTAATCGGCCATTACCTTGTTGTTGACCGCTGCCGAAGAAAGAGGCGCTTCCCGCCCCCTGCTATGTACTTTACACACAGAAAGATGGAACAGAAGTGGCGCAGAGACCCTAAAATCAGCAGTTTATATACTCTCGCGGAAGGTTCTAGGCGTTAGGGGAATGAGAACACCCGCCCACAATCACTTTATTGGAGAATAAAGAGAAACCCCTACACAAGATGAAGAAGAAACACATTATTGGTGGAAAATTAAGTTAAGAAATTCGGGATTGGTTGAATACAAAACAAGGAGAAAGAGAGGGGTATACAGCCAACTTAAACTATAACAGAAGGAAATTTAACAAGAAACAAACTTTTGAAATAAAAATTTCTCCAAAGAACAGTTCTTTTTCTTCGCACTAGGGTTCACTATTGTAGTTCTTCAGTAGTGTCCTCTAGAAGAGAAAGTTCACACTTCTTACTTCAAGCAAAACAAAAACACATCAAAAATGACACAGTTCTAAAACTCCGAAATTTACAGGTAGTGACATCTTCTGTGAAAGTAGAAAATTAATACCGTCAATAAAGTTCAGACTTCCTCCAGCAGAGGGGCGCACATTTTAAATTAGCGGCGTGGAGGTGTACCGCCCGGTACAATTATTATTATTATTATTATTATTATTATTATTATTATTATTATTATTGTAACTATTATTATTGTCTGATTCAATTCTATAATCTGATTTCGCCATGTATTAATTAATTATCGCTTGCTTCATTGCTTAATTTATTATGTACATGTATGTGTGTGTATGTTAGCATTAAAATAATGTAGAGTGAGATTTGCTGTCTAGTATCGGATTTGGATATATTATTCGTGAAACAACTTTAGACATTACAGTATATGGTGCAATACTGTTACAGTAACTATCGAGTCATCGCTCTTTCATTGTAATTTAGAAGTATGAGATAATTCAGGGAGTTCCTACTTTGCCTTAGGCTATTTCAACACTATATGTAATACTTTGGAGCTGGGTGGGAGTGATGTCATGGCCTGTTTAAAATACGACATGGGTGTTATACCATGCGACAACTAGTGTCTGTATAATGAGCTGGATTCTATAGCAGCTAGTCAGATGGAAGTAGACTCTCAGTGAGTTGGTCAGTGAGACGAATGGTGAACAGTGAGTTGGATACAGTACCTTCCCACCAGGAGTACTACTGAGACATGGATACGCAGTCGTCAGTGACCAAATGGATTACATGTTCGGAGTGTGTTTCGTGTATCTGTTCGGTCGAGTTCTTGTGTCAGTTCGGTGACAACCGAATATTGAGTCATCGTAATGCAGACCAACAGGTATCAGTGAATAATTTGTAAATTTGATGGAGAAGTGTAAGTATATATTTTCAAGCTATGCTATATCTTGTTTGTGGAACTAAAAGGATATTTCACCAAATTAGGTTTGAGATACCTACAGCCGATACCAACTCAAAGGAATACGTCATATTAACACTCAAAGTGTGGAAGGTACTGTTAAGTGAACCAGTGAGGGATAAATTTCTTGTACAACTTTTAAACGTCCAATGAAGAAGATTTCAAATTTAATGCCTAGAGTTTCTTTCAGTTGTAATGTCAGAGTTTTATATTATCATCTAAATCATCGCAACAAACCTCGCCACTTAAATAATAAATTTAAAGAATATATTTTGTTTAGTATCAAATACAATTAATTGTTTTATTTCAATGGTAAATCAGACAACCTCAAATTTTAATTGGGAAACCAAACGAGAATGTCCTTTTTCTAGAACCTATATGTTATGCTGTCAAAGTAAGCTTATTACCTCACACCCTACAGATATTCAAGATTCTCATTCTATTATCGTTACATTTATTTGTAGCTGGCGCCCATCAACAATTATATGTGTAAATAATCAGGTATGTACTAAGTGAGAGTACATAGTCCGACGAATAATTATTTTAACTCTCATTTTAAAATCAGTGAGCAATCACAAAGTTAACACCTTTAACGTCTGGGTCTATGCTTTTTAACGTAGTGTCTTTTAACTAATACAACGCTGATTGAAAATATTATAACGAACTCCTCTCGTGTATCACGGCTCTAATGTTGTGCACATCAGCAAACTAATAGTTTATACTTCTACAAACAAGTAAGGAAATTTGAAATAGAAAGAAATTTACAAGAGTTACTACTATTACAACCATAATCAACTATAAAGATTTGAGAAAGGTGAGATTATGACCAGTCAACAAATGTACTTCACTTTTGTAGTCTTCGTTCATCCTCCTGGTCTTCTCCAGATCTCCTTACATTATCCTCTTGTCATTCCAGGGCATCGTTATTGAAGTTCGGACTTCACTTACATGTATGGTGAATCTCCATGCTGCACACGTTGATATCTGATGCACAATAGGATCCTTCCCTCTATGAAAAGGTAAGGAATTCCATCTCGAGCGTTGGTTGATTTATGAACTGAAATATATGTCCAAGTATCTGCACCAGAATTCAAATTTCAACGATGACCTTGCTGTAGTTTCTTGCTCCGCAGGTTTCGGAGAGAATAATGAGACTCTAAATTGTACGGTAAAGGCAGTGCTTAATTTTTTGCCGGAACGCGCCGGAACGGCGTTCCAGCATCTCCCCGGGAATTTATTTTCGCCCAGTGTTTTTAACGCGATTGCTCGAGGCGTATGGTTGAAGAGGGTGCAAAATGTGTTGGCATGTGTTCTGGCACTTATATTTTTAGAAATTAAGGACTGAGGAAAGGCATAGTTTAATTCTGCCCTAAACCGACTTCGTACGAGGATTGGCTTACACATACGTCATATCGAAACATTTAGACTACAATATCGTACCATATCATACCTTCTTATTAAATCCACACAAAAATTGATAAAGCACTGACAATAGACCTTATACACATATAGAAAGAACACGTTATCACAACCATATTAATACCACGCAAACTTGTCATTTTATAACAGCTGAGACAAACTAGAGGGGACCTTGATTCTCCCCACAGGCACTTGCTCACTGCATTCCAAAGCATTTCATGAGACATGCATAACACTCGCTACTCACACGAGCGTAAATCGAATTCAAACGAAACCCAGTATGGGTTCAATGAATATTCTCAGCCTGTTTCCAGTCATTCGGCAAATGGGATGAATTAAGCCCCCATCTAGCGGCGAGGATAGGAGATGTGTTGGCTGCTGAAGCCTGTCACACTCCTCTGGGTCAATGATTAATGACTGGCAGATGAAATGATATTGGGGAGTATTCCTGGAATGACTGGGAGAACAGGAGTACGCGGAGAAAACCTGTCCCGGCTCCGTTTTGTCCAGCACAGATCTCACATGGACTGGCCGGGATTTGAACCACGGAACCCAGCGGCGAGAGGTACGAACCCCACTGTCGGCAGCCCTGGAGATGGTTTTTCCGTAGTTTTCTATTTTTACACAAGGCAAATGTTGAGGCCGTACTTTAATTAAGGCCACAGTTGCTTCCTCCCTACGCCTAGCCCTTTGCTATCCCGTCGCCGCGATAAGACCTACAGGGCATGTCTCGGTTTGACAAAAAGCAAATTGTGAAAGAAAAGGTAGTAGACTTGGCTATGTTTTACTATGGGATGCCCTTCCCAGCGCCAAACTTATGCGGGAAGATATATTCAAAATTGTGTATAATCATGGTGGTTGATATTATGTTAATGAGAGCGTTGGGACAAACACTATACACAGACCGAGTGAGTTAGCCGTGCGGTTAGTGCCGCGCAGCTGTGAGCTTGTATTCGGGAGATAGTGTGTTCGAATGGTTTGACAGAAGGCAGTTTGGATTTAGGAAAGGATATTCCACTGAAGCCCAACTAGGAGGATTGCAGCAAAATATAGCAGATATCCTGTATTCAGGAGGTCAATTGGACTGTATTGCGATTGACTTATCTAAGGCATTTGATAGGGTAGATCATGGGAGACTGCTGGCAAAAATGAGTGCAATTGGACTTGACAAAATAGTGACTGAATGGGTGGCTCTGTTTCTAGAAAATAGAACTCAGAGAATTAGAGTAGGTGAAGCTTTATCCGTCCCTGTAAAAATTAAGAGGGGATTCCTCAAGGCAGTATTATTGGACCTTTATGTTTTCTTATATATATCAATGATATGTGTACAGAAGTGGAATCAGAGATAAGGCTTTCGCAGATGATGTTATTCTGTACATAGTAATAAATAAGTTACAAGATTGTGAGCAACTGCAAAATGACCTCGATAATGTTGTGAGATGGACAGTAGGCAATGGTACGATGATAAAGGGGGATAAAAGTCAGGTTGTGAGTTTCACAAATAGGAAAAGTCCTCTCAGTTTTAATTACCGCATTGATGGGGTGAAAGTTCCCTTTGGGGATCATTGTAAATACCTAGCTATAAATATAAGGAAAGATCTTCATTGGGGTTATCACATAAATATGATTGCAAATAAAGGGTACAGATCTCTGCACATGGTTATGAGAGTATTTAGGCGTTGTAATAAGGATGTAAAGGAGAGAGCATATTTGTCTCTGGTGAGACCTCAACTTGAGTATGGTTCCAGTGTATGGGACCCTTACCAGGATTACTTAATTCAGGAACTGGAAAAAATCTAAAGAAAAGCAGCTCGATTTGTTCTGGGCGATTTCCGACAAAAGAGTAGCGTTACAAAAATGTTGCAAAGTTTGGGCTGGGAAGACTTGGTAGAAAGGAGACGAGCTGCTCGACTAAGTGGTATGTTCCGAGCTGTCAGTGGAGAGGTGGCGTGGGAGGACATCAGTAGACGAATAAGTTTGGATGGTGTCTTTAAAAGTAGGAAAGATCACAATATGAAGATAAAGTTGGAATTCAAGAGGACAAACAGGGGCAAATATTCGTTTATAAGAAGGGGAGTTAGGGATTGGAATAACTTACCAAGGGAGATGTTCAATAAATTTCCAATTTCTTGGCAATCATATAAGAAAAGTCTAGGAAAACAACAGATAGGGAATCTGCCACCTGGGCGACTGCCCTAAATGTAGATCAGTAATGATTGATTGATTGAATCCCACAGTCGACAGCCCTGAGGATGCCTTTCCATAGTTTCCCATTTTCACGCCAGACAAATGCTGGTGTTGTACCTTAATTATGGCCACGGCCGCTTCCTACCCACTCCTAGGCCTTTCCTATCCCATCATCACCATAAGACCTATCTGTGTCTGTGCGATGTAAAGCAAACTGTAAAAAAAAGCCTAAACCCAGACTCTGAGTCAGAAGAATTAACCAGAGCGATTGGTTGTGTGGTTTGGGTCAGGCAGCTATCAGATTGTAATCGGGAGATAGTGGGTTCGAACCCCACTGTCGGTAGCCCTGAAAAGGATTTCCCGTTGTTTCCTATTTTCACACCAGGCAAATGCAGGGGCGGTACAATAATTAAGGCCATGGTTATTTTCTTCCCACTCCTAGCCCTTTCCTATTCCGTCGTCACCATAACACCACTCTGTGTCGATGGGACGTAAAGCAAATTGTAAAATAATAATAATAATAATAATAATAATAATAATAATAATAATAATAATAATAAATATAATATTATAATATATAATAATTATACCTTCGCTTTGTCCAGCACAAGTCTCACATGGAGTAACCAGGATTTCAACCACGGATCCCAGTGGTGAGGGGCCAGCGAGCAATATTATTATTATTATTATTATTATTATTATTATTATTATTATTATTTCGTGTGGCTATTTCTAGCCGAGTGCAGCCCTTGTAGGTAGACCCTCCGATGAGGGTGGGCGGCATCTGCCATGTGTAGGTAACTGCGTGTTATTGTAGTGGTGGATAGTGTAATGTGTGGTGTGTGAGTTGCAGGGATGTTGGGGACAACACAAACACCCAGCCCCCGGTCCATTGGAATTAACCAATGAAGGTTAAAATCCCAGACCCGGCCGGGAATCGAACCCGGGACCCTCTAAACCGAAGGCCAGTACGCTGACCATTCAGCCAACCAGTCGGACTTAATAATAATCAGACGCGATTAAAATCACCAGGAATAGGTCAGGAATTGCAACCGCTACACTCTGAACAGAAGATCTCGACGTTGACCATTCAGTCAAGGAACCGGACATTATTATTATTATTATTATTATTATTATTATTATTATTATTATTATTATTATTATTATTATTATTATTATAGATCGTTCGTGGCTCAGGCGGCAGCTCGCTGGCCCCTCACCACTGGGATCCGTGGTTGAAATCCTGGTTACTCCATGTGAGACTTGTGCTGGACTAAGCGAAGGTTTTTCTCCGGGTACTCCGGCTACACTCTCCAATAAAAAGTCACTGTCCGTCATTAATCATTCTTCCAGAGGGGGTGCCACAGACTTCGGCAGCCGGCAAAATTCCTTTTCTCGTCGCTAGATGGGGGCTTCATTGATGTCATTCCTGATCTGGTCGAATGTTTCTTCATTTTTCATGATTATTATTATTATTATTATTATTATTATTATTATTATTATTATTATTATTATTATTATTATTATTATTATTATTATTATTATTATTATTATTATTATTATTACCTCCGAATAGTTACGCAACTATTGTACACAATGGGTACATATAAACTGCTCATCGTTTCCATTTTCCACACACAGCTCGTGGAACCATTTCCTGCATTCCCCACTACATTGTACCCATGCCTCATTACGGTTGTCGTCACATACTGCGCAGTAATTCTCAGAGCAAAGAAGACTGCTTGAGAAACTAGCTTCCCCGTTGCGCACGCCGAGTTCTCGTTGCTGTCCTTCGATATGAAGGATTCTTTCCATTTTCGCGTTTCCTATTCTTTCAATTTTCCCGATAATCCTGCGAAGTCACCGTGGCGGTTGTGGGGGGGGGGGGGGGAGGGGGGGAGCATCACATCCCTATTCATACAGCTTATGCCTTATCAACAACATCCGCATCTTTGCAGTGCGTTGAGTATCCGTCGATTATGAACCGAATCCTGCCCTGATGTTTGTAACGGTTTAGGAGATCAAGGAATAATGATTCGGACGTTTTAACAATTGATCCACTGAGTGTAGCTTTGCCTTACCCCTTTCATTATAACAAAGGGTGGGATAGCATATTCAATAGCATTACCACACACCATTACTGTTACCGTAGATCCCTTTTCTGCCGTGGTGCTGTGAAACACGGTTTTCTTTCCTTTTTCACTGATAATCTTCCCTGCCTTAAATATGAGCTGAACACCAGTTTCACTGACATTCAAAATATTACCAGGCTCTTGAAAAACCCGGTCGTATCCAACCTTTCCCTTTTGGTTTTTAAATATGCTTCTTAACACCATTCCTCTGAGTGAACCTAAAAGCCAGTTCTCGTAAGTCGGTCACTGTTCGTTCAAACCCTTTAGAATCGAGATGAAAAATACGGTTTTCTAAATGGTCCTACATAGCTTTGTCAATTGCTGCTCCTTTTTCCAGTTTTCTATACCAGATAGTATTATGGATCTGAGTGTATTCCTTAGAATACTGAAATACTTCGCAGCTGTTGCTAAAGTAGTTCCATTTTCTTTCACGTCCTTAACCCTATCGCTACCAGTGTTGCTCCTAAGCAACATGTATTTCAAGGACACCTCACCAGTTTTCATTTAGAGTGGTCCCTTCAACCCCATTGTTGCCATAAAGCTACAGGTGTGTGTTTTCATAAAATGACTACAGATGCCACTTACAGCACTTATCTAGGTGGCAGTGTGTGCATTTAGTATGTGAAGTGAATCAGCTGGCTGTGATCTAGTTACGCCAGTGTTACAAAATCACTTTTCAGAACAATTAATTGTGAGTTAACTTTTTATATTACTGTATTTGTCAACTTAATGTACTGTTGTAAGATTATGTACCACGATAAACTCAAATAAATATCATAGCTAGTGAATATATCTGATTAGAAAATGGTGTTGCTCTCAAGCTACATTGGGGTTAAGTATAAACAAATCATTCTAACCTAACTTTTACCAACCGGATTGTAATTCCATTTTATACTTGTTTTATGCCAATAGCCAACATGAAACCAACACAAATAAGGAACGAAAAAGACGTTCTTGATATTCTTGAACAGTTATCGGATGGAATTAATTCTGAAATAGATGAATTGTCAGAGTTTGAGGACTCGGAAGATGAAACAGCCATATTTTTTCGAGCATAGTTGTGGCTCTCACAAATGAGCTTCCTAAACATAAAAACTTCAAAGTTTACTTCAATAACTGGTTTTCTATCTCTTCAACTTGCCATAGCACTGAAAGAAAGGGGATTATTCTGTGTGGGCACAATACATAATGACAGGATGGGCAAGTGACCCCTGATGTCTGAGGCTGAACTGAAACGCTCTGGAAGAGGCAGCTACGACCGGCGTGTGTAAAAGGACAGTAATGTGGCATTTATAAGATGGTATAACAAAAAAGCAGTGAATTTTATATCAGCTTATGCTGCAATTGACCCAGTAGGGAAATGTAAGAGGTGGAATGTATCACAAAAAGTAACCATGGAAATAGATTGCCCCAGTGTTACAAAAGAGTATAACTTCTTCATGGGAGGGGTAGATTTGGCTGGTATGCTTCAGGAATTGTACAGAATTGATTTGAGATCAGTGAAGTGGTATACTAGAATTTATACTGGTGTATTAGTGTTGCCTTTGTGAATGGATGGTTGTTGTACCGTAGACATCGGGCTCAACGACATAAAAAATGTCAATATTCGCTGGCAAAATTCCAGGCAAATATTGCAAGTGCGCTTACGAGATCTGGGCAAGGGAAAGGTACAAAACGTCGCTCCAGTGAAGCACTCAAAGAACCCACGAAAAGGTGAACATTTGCAGTCCGCCCAGATGATGACATTCGGTACGATGGGTATGAACACTGGCCGGGATACTCTGGTAAAGGTAGATGCACATTTTGCCCATGAGATTTACTCAAGTAGTATGTGCAAAATGTAATGTAAACGTGTGCCAAACTGCAGCAATGGCAAACTACCTCACACCTCGTCTTGCCTAGTACGCCTCATTTTGGTGCTGTCATTGGTTTTTGTGGTTTTCCTATAGCTGCATAGCCCTTGGTGGTGCTGTCTGAGGATCCAACCAGCCTCTGGGCTGATGACCTAACAGGCAGCAAAAAATTGCTTCACTCTGTTCCATACGAAGTAGGCCTTACTTGTGTACTGTATTTGTTACTGGAATGATAGTTATTGTAAAGGAAAGTTGTTAAAGTAATGTGACGTTTCTCCCATCATCCAGTGTTCTAAAACATGTTATTATAATATTTTAACGCTTCTTGTACTGTGTAATGTCTTACTTATGATATTGTAATGTTTATAGTACTGTGTAATGTCTTAATAAAGTAGAGTAGAATATTTAAAATTTCAGTTTATTTTGTCTTCGAATTACCACTGAGCCCCAATGTAGCTCTGAAGCAACATGTTCAAAAATCCAAGTCTAGGAGGGGATTTTTTTGAAAATGGCAAAAATGCATTTGAATGTGACCTAATAGTATAGAACAGCACACATACAAAATTTATTAAAATTATTTTTACTCTTGGGGTTCAAAGGGTTAATAGCAGCAGCCATATCTTCTGCATTCCATCGTCCAAGCAGACCTTTGGACACATAATTCCGTGGCATCCTCCACCTATAACCATCTGGATGCAAAACTATTAATGTGAAACTTCTACTTTATCATCAGTCTCCAACCTTCGTAATTTGAGTTTAATTTAACAGTACAAACATTATTATAAAAATATCACATTACAAAATAATACATATCTTAATACACTACATTGTCATCATTTATTACTCCTACTAAACTGTAGAATTAACGCACCATTAAACCATGTCCCCAAAAATGTATCCCGGTTTAGAGATTCAGGGAGATCTCGACAGTGTCGAGATCTGCCAGCTTGTCGTGTCTAGATCTCCCCGAGTTTCATTGGCAGGCAAGAGGTCGCAACACTTACCAAGCTGAAGGTTTTGCGATTTGGTAATATCACCGCTTCTCCGAAACTTGCTTAGTGCGCCTAACCTAAAACATTATCTTATAAAGTATCGCATATCTACCTATTTCGTCACACAACCTACTCATCATATTATAGCAAGTTACTTTTAAATCATATATCACTTACTTACTCACCTTCAATTGTTCATATGCCTTGTATTTATAGTGATAATCTTCAGCTAACAGGGTGACCATGAGCACAAAACCATACGGCTCCAGTAAATGTAGTTGCAAGTTTGACCTGTGCAGTACTGTGGTTACCAGGAGCGCTAAGCTTAAAAGTGTCCAGTTCTCCCTTATGTCGGGATCTCCCTAAGTTACCTTATTATTATTATTATTATTATTATTATTATTATTATTATTATTATTATTATTATTAATATTATTATTACAATTATTATTATTTTCTTTCTTTCTTTCTTTCTTTCTTTCTTTCTTTCTTTCTTTCTTTCTTTCTTTCTTTCTTTCTCAATCCGTTTACCCTCCAGCGAGGGAACCCACCTCCACTCCCGTCAAGGGCAGTGCCCTGGAGCGTGAAGCTTCGGGTCGGGGAATAAAACTGGGTAGGAGGACCAGTATCCCGCCCAGGCGGCCTCACCTGCTATGCTGACAAGGAGGACTGGAAGATTGGAAGGGATGGACAAAGAAAAGGGAAGGAAGCGGTCATGGCCTTAAGTTATGTACCATCCCGACATTTGCTTGGAGGAGAAGTGAGAAACCACGGAAAACCACTTCGAAGATAGTTAAGGTAGGAATCGAATCCCCTCTACTCAGTTGACCCGAGGCTGAGTGGACTCCGTTCCATCCCTCGTACCACTTTTCAAATTTCGTGTCAGAGCGGGGAATCGAACCCGGGCTTCTGGGGGTGGCAGTTAATCACACTAATCACTTCACCACAGAGGCCGACGTTGTTATTATTATTAATAATCATCGGTACTTTGTGAAGAGAAAGCGAGCCTCATACTGCACTCTCATTAAAATGACTGCTATAGGAGAGAGAAAGGTGGTATCTTATGCATAGTTGGAGGCAACATGATCATGCACTTTTTATTTTATTAATAATTACCATTTTAGTAGCTTATATTATAGGAAGTTTAATATTTAATAAATGAACACATCGTTATCTACTTGAAGGACAAACAATTGAAGTAATTTGAACAATCTTATCTGCAGTTACACTCATTGTTATTGCTCTACCATATCTCCTACTTCTTTACCAACTAAAACAACTTTAATAAGTATAAGTTGACCTGCGAGAACGTTGGCAGGAACGAACGGAATTAACAGCAGGAATGCATTCACGATCAACAGATTAAGTAAGTTAGGATTCAAGACGTTGGAAGGTTTACTTAAGTATTAGCCAACTTTGATACTAAGATCGCATGAGGCGAATGGAGCAGTACAGAGTTTCCTAGAGCAGTTGTTTTCAAACTGTTTAGTTCTGCAGTCACCGTACAAATAGCAAACGCTATGTACCAGTAAATATGACGTAAGTTTTATAAAGTTTATGCTTAGATATTGAATTTCGTAAATGAAAGCGAGGTGTTCTCAAAATATTAATGTATTTTAACTTTAAACCTACAGAAACTTTTAGAGTTAATTTTTTTTATTTTTTTTTATTTACGTCGCACCGACACAGATAGGTCTTATGGCGTCGATGGGAGAGGCAAAGCCTAGGAATGGGAAATAATCGGCCGTGGCCTTAATTAAGGTACAGCCCCAGCATTTTCCTGGCGTGAAAATGGGAAACTACGGAAAACCATCTTCAGGGCTGCCGACAGTGGGGTTCGAACCCACTATCTCACGAATGCGAGCTCAAAGCTGCGCGCTCCTAACCGCACGGTAAACTCGCCTGGTTCAAATTTATTCAAATTACTGAAATTAGGTTTGAAAAAATTGAGATGTGCTTTCATATTATACAATAATACGCAGGCAAGACCGATCATTCGCGTAAAGTAAACCGTAGGCTGCAGAGAACAAGCTACTGTAAATAATCGTTTCTAAATAAGGCAATTGATCATTGGAATATATTAAATGCAGCAGTCTTGGGGCTTTTTCCCCAAAGTGTTTCGAGAAAATATTCCAATATCCAGCGACGTTTGGATACATTTCTATGCGATAGTGGTGCATTTACAATGTTATGCTAGTAGTAAGTCATTCCGCAGTAAGTCGTAGTGTTAAGGTATTGGAAATATTTCAGTTATTTCTAAATTTCTACACAACTGTGTTAAGTTATATTTTGTAAATTATGAGTGAATTTTTGAATGTCTGCGTTGTAATTACGTTACGCTACGTGTTAATTTCTGTAAATTTCGTATGATCTACTATGAGTTTGATGGAAATTATTATGTTATACTACTCTTAATTAATTGTTAATTGTCATTTTTTGTTTCTCTTTTTCATTCTTTCGTTAGCGTGACTTTTCTTGTTGTGATATAATTTCTTCTAACCGAGCTCGATAGCTGCAGTCGCTTAAGTGCGGCCAGTATCCAGTATTCGGGAAATAGTAGGTTCGAACCCCACTGTCGGCAGCCCTGAAAATGGTTTTCCGTGGTTTCCCATTTTCACACCAGGCAAATGCTGGGGCTGTACCTTAATTAAGGCCACGGCCGCTTCCTCCCCACTCCTAGCCCTTCCTTGTCCCATCGTCGCCATAAGACCTATCTGTGTCAGTCCGACGTAAAGCAACTAGCAAAAAAAAAAAGTTCTTCTAATCACTTGTTTTCATGAAATTGTTTGTCATGTGATTTATGTTTTCATTTAATTTCGCTGCTGTGCTGTTACACGCAGTCTTTGCCACCGGAATATCTCTCAATTGCAGTTTATTTGATAAGAATAAGAATAAGAATAAGAATAAGAATAAGAATAAGAATAAGAATAAGAATATTCATCCAGAGCATACTCCTCAGCTGGACAAGTTATCGCTTGAATTCCACCTACACTAACAACAGGAAGCCACAACAACGGTTTCGTCAAACGTCAAAATTCAATAAATACTTGTCCAAGGGTTTGTGCCATTGGTCCTTTTATTCAAGGAGAAAATGGCCCTTTACATTTAACAGCGTGCATAGGGTTCATGTGGTGCTACATATTCTCGGCCCCAAACTCCCATGTTACATGTATGTATGTTTTTCTACGAGGTACCGGTAGGGTGTGAAGTGAGATGAAATTTCGTAGGGAGTTTTTACGACCGAACGCCCTTCCTGACATTAATCTCATCATCATCATCATCATCATCCGTTTACCCTCCAGGTTCGGTTTTTCCCTCGGACTCAGCGAGGGATCCCACCTCTACCGCCCCAAGGGCAGTGTCCTGGAGCTTCAGACTCTTGCTCGGGGGATACAACTGGGGAGAACGACCAGTACCTCGCCCAGGCGGCCTCACCTACTATGCTGAACAGGGGCCTTGCGAGGGATGGGGAAGATTGGAAGGGATAGACAAGGAAGGGGGAAGGAAGCGGCCGTGGCCTTAAGTTGGGTACCATCCCGGCATTTGCCTGGAGGAGAAGTGGGAAACCACGGAAAACCACTTACAGGATGGCTGAGGTGGGAATCGAACCCACCTCTACTCAGTTGACCTCCCGAGGCTGAGTGGACCCCGTTCCAGCCCTCGTACCACTTTTCAAATTTCGTGGCAGAGCCGGGAATCGAACACGGACCTCCGGGGGTGACAGCTAATCACGCTAACCCTACACCACAGAGGCGACGGCACATTAATCTCATCAGAGAAATTAATGAGATGAAGAAACTGCCAACATATGTGCACGTTGTTAAATTTAAAGAGTCTTTCTTTTTTTTTTTTTTTTTTTTTTTTTTTCGTTAAGTAAGGGTCATTGGCATAAACCGTCCTGCACGTGTATTTTTATTTTTAACGTAGATAAATCTCCCAAAGTTTGAACGTCATCGGTGAGAGCTGTGGCTTCCCCTTTTAAGGACACGGCGTTGTTGACAATGATGCCACAAGTTCCTCATAACAAGAAAGAAACAATCTTTATCCGATAAACACGGTTAACACGATCTGGGTGTTGCCGAGGGTTCACCGTATTCCCACGAGAGGGCGCGGGCGGCGAGAACCATGACGAGACAACCGGTTGACGGGGTCACCTTGACGAGTGGAAAGCAGCACTGTCTTATGCAGGCCACGTTACACTCCACGGGCTGTTCTGTTATCTTGCTACATTGCTACAGTACGGGACATCCATAGACCTCGGTCACACTCACTGACACCCCCTTTGTGTGTACAAAGTGGACGACTCATTTAGTTATCCGTTATAAACTGTTATGCCGTTTAACGTTGTTTTCGAGTCTCTGTGTATGAGCTGCGTAATCTTCTACTCGCTGTGTCCTCTTCTGCTTTTTTTTTTTTTTTTTTTTTTTTTTTTTTTTTTTTTTTTTTTTTTTTGCTAATGGCTTTACGTCGCACCGACATAGATAGGTCTTATGGCGACGTTCTTCTGCTTCTACAATTCTTACTGGTATTTCTCTGAATCCCATGGATATTCCCCTGTGTTAGTTGTTAACTGCAGGGCACGCCCAACGAGGAGGTTGCTACAGACTTGGAAGGGAGGCTTCCCTGTAATAATAATAATAATAATATGGCTGTGAGCTTGCATCCGGGAGACAGTGGGTTCGAATCCCACTGCCGGCAGCCCTGAAGATGGTTTTCCGTGGTTTCCCATTTTCACACCAGAAAAATGCTGGGGCTGTACCTTAATTAAAGCCACGGCCGCTTCCTTCAAACTCCGAGGCCTTTCCTATCCCATCGTCGCCATAAGACCTATCTGTGTCGGTGCGACGTAAAGCCACTAGAAAGAGAATCTTCAAGGTCTTTCCCAACTTCCTGATCTGGCCCAGTTTTACGGCCGAATGTGATTCATGACGCCAACCCTATGTGTAGGAATGTAATCACTAATGTGTGTTTCTGTAGTGATTTGTGGTGTGGTGGTAAAATGCCCGACCCGTACGGGAAACTACCAGAGGGCTCTTTGAACAGAAGGCCGCTAGGTTGACCAGTCAGCCAAGGAACCGGACAATAATAATAATAATAATGTGAACATTGGCTATTGAATGCAAGCTGTAATTTTTATATTGGAAAATACTGATCACAACTCTTTCTCTCTCAGTTCAGACACAGAGCATAGCCCTAAGCATCCCATAGGCCTATAGCTTTAGTAAAATGCTAGAACACTTTTTCTTGTCCTTCATTGTGAGCCATGTGCGACTCGTTGGCTGAATGGTCAGCGTACTGGCCTTCGGTTCAGAGAGTCCCGGGTTCGATTCCCGGCCGGGTCGGGGATTTTAACCTTAATTGGTTAATTCCAATGGCTCCGGTGCTAGGTGTGTGTGGCGTATTCAACATTAGAAATCATCCTGGGTAGGGCCCTCATCTTCACAGACATGCAGGTCGCCTAATATGCTGTTTACTAGAAAAAGACCTGCACCAGGCCTCTCCGGAGGCCATACGCCATTATTATTATTATTATTATTATTATTATTATTGTGAACCACGACGTTACCACCTCGGTTCAGCCAGCTACTGCGTTATTTAGTTTCTTGTAAACCTGAGTGAGATACCTGCTACCTTGGATTAGAGATAGTCGTTGCTTTGGCTCGACTTTAGGTGTTTGAGATATCCTGGTTATCTGTTCACAGTACTTAGTACACATGAAGTATGACTGATAACACGTGTAGCAGTGTTTCCTGCGCTGAAGAGTGCATTCATAACTATTCGGCGCTAGAAAAATATTAAAGGGACTTCCTAGCCAGGAATACAGTTGGTCATCAGCCTCAAGTACTTACTGTACTACCTAAGAGAATCTAGCCTGACGTGGGCTAGTGTGATATTTATTCTGGTGCTTATGTAAGAAAATGCTCCTCTGATTGCTCAAGGCAACTTGGATCTTGAAATAAGGTGTTATTCCAGCATTTTCCCCGACCTGGAAGCAATCGTACCCACAACACCGTAGTTACCTGTCACCTTCACCTTGTGAACTTTAGCCTATTGATATAAATGTTAATGTATTAACAAAATTAGTCACACTTCACTACAAAGAAAATGTTATGACTAGAAATGCATTGAACAACATGAATAACTGTGAGAGTGAATTGCACTATACTTGTCAGTTGCTTATCTGTAGTAAAACTTTACAGACAATTTCCTCCTATGATATAAAACACTCAATGTCAAAACAAAAAACAAAAGGTTCACACACCAAAACGTTGTCGGAACAACATGAAACTTGATATGAATGATTGTAACGTTAGTGTAAGCAGTGATTAGGATATCAGAGTAAAAAGGTAGACTCTAGTATCCAGTGATTCCACCTCTAGGTTGGATATAAGATGTGAACGAGTAGGCTTGGAGGCATACAGGTTTCGTATGGTATCCTGCGGCAAACTTGTCCATAGTTGCTGCAAATGGTCCTCTGGATCGTGTAAACTCCTACGTTGATGACGATGGTGCTCCTGGTGGTCCCAGACGTACTCGAAGGGTGATAAAGTCTGGTGATCGGACTGGCAGTGGAAGTGTGACAATGTTTTGGAGACATTCCAATCATAGGCCTACTCTACCTGCGTGCGGCCGAGCATTATCCTGCTGGAAGCTACCTCCTGGATGCCTTGTCATGAAGGGCAACACAAGCAGCCGTAGGATGACTTGCACATACCGCTGTGTTGTCAATGTACGTAGGCCTATAAGTTCCAGAAAATAAATACCCTGCAGAAGAATACTTGCCTACATTAAATGAAGGTGAACTGAATGTAATTTTGCAGAATGCCATCTGTGTTCTATACTACGTAACATTTTATTATACTAATAACATATAATGCTTAAATATAAAGAAAGTTGTGTCAGTATTTATTGTGGAATAGTGCATAGTAATTTATTTTTAATTAGTCGACAAACCCCAAACTACTTCCTTCATGTCACGTTTTGTCCCCTCAGAAATATTGTCACTTTAAAACAGTAGATTCTGGTTTATCCGTCCTTCAATTATTCGTCATAAGAAGAATAGAAAAAAATGACTCGGATACAACTTGAAATATACATTACCGCTTGTGCTGTCCAGTTCCTTGGACTACCACAAATGTGCCATTCCTCACCTTCTTGCTCTAATATTTTGTATACAGAATTCACCGTATCTAGACAGTTGATGTAAACACTTCCGAGGGGTGGCCAGGTTTCCAAAGCTCGTCGAACGGTTTGTTATTAATGATGTCAGTGGACAAGGATCAGAAAACTGCCGTTGCTCTGTATTCTTTTCAATGGGAAAGCAGAGAAATTGTCTCAGACTTCCCACCAAGGTGACCGTGATCAAATCCCGGTCATCGAGTGTGCTCTTTCGAAATGATAGATCACGTCTTTGTGGTTCGAACTGCACGTAAACCTGGAGGTCTCCTAGCTATGATCACGATATCAACAGTCACGAAAAACTACAAGTTTACTTGTTTGCCTTTATTATCTGTTCATTAATCGTTCGTCGTACTCGTCCATTGAAGCGGATAGTCACGTTGTACTCTATTTCAAACAACGTTTCAGTAAAATATATAAGGTTTCCCTTATAATATTTAAGTTTTGTTTTCAGGTTGTGAGGAAAATGTCTATAAAAGGAACAAAATGATGTCTTTAGTTCTTTAAACTCTATCATTATTAATAAGATTATACTTATGTCTCTACACTTCTAATTTTTGCCTCAAACTTCGTTTTTACATTATTTTCTTTCGCTATTTGTTTCACGTCGCATCGACACGGTCAGATGTTACGGTACGATACGATAGGGCAGGACTAGTATAGGGAAGAAAGCGACCGCGGCCTTAATTAAAGTATAGCACTTGCGTTCTGTGAAAATGAGAAACCACGGAAACACGATAGGGCAGGACTAGTATAGGGAAGAAAGCGACCGCGGCCTTAATTAAAGTATAGCACTTGCGTTCTGTGAAAATGAGAAACCACGGAAACCGCGTAAAACAATTTTCGGAACTGCCGAAAGTGGGAATCGAACCCATCATCGCCTGAATTCAATCTCACTGCTACGTGATCCAAACCGCGCGGCCAAATCGCTCTATTATTATTATTATTATTATTATTATTATTATTATTATTATTATTAACAAATTCATAACAATTAGGAATCATGACGATGACAGTGTCGGATTACAGTGGTGTAGCAACAAAAAGAATACATAAAGAGCAAAAAGAATAGGCCTACAATGAATTACGAAAAACAGAATAACAAATAGGTGTATGAAAACAAACAAAAAGTCCTTCATTATCGCGAAGTTATATGAAAACAGAAAACTACGTGATAGTGAAACAAAAAATATACGACACCAATCACTTAGAAAAGTTTTGTAACATAATAATTACAGTCACATAAATATTCCCATGAAATTTGCAGAATTTAACTTAGGATATTCCCTTCGTGTAATGCAACATAATAACTAGGATCCACCCGAAATTTGAAGAACGTAACATGGCATATCGTCGCTGCGCGAGCAATACCGCTTATCTGACAATACCCTGCCTATGCATTATTTTTCTTACGACCGGTCACGCCTCCCAGCCACAATTTTCGTTGTGTTCATTTTCCTATGCTAATGTGTAAAGGAAAATGAACCTTACCGTACCGTACTGCAGGAATGTACGTATGCATGACATGCTTATGCACTCCTACAGTATCATGTATTTACTGTTCATTTTCTTTTACACGCCAGCATAGGAGTATGTACACAATGAAAATGATTCTTATAGACTGGATATCCATATGTGGCTGGGAGGAGTGACCAGTCTTCAGGAAAATAATGGATAGGAAGGGTATTGTCAGATATGCGGTACTGCTCACTCAGCGACGATACACTCTTTGAAGTACCGTAACATACTACAATACAGTCACACAGGTTGTCTTAGAAAGGTGACCCGAGAGTTTTGAAATGAAAAGTTATGTTCCTGTGATTTGGATTTCTTGTAAACTGGAGGTCCCCAGTCTATGATCACGACTTCAACACTCACGTGAAACGACAAGCTCACTTGCTTACGTATCATTTTCTCGTGCCATAAGAAGATCTAGGATTTTTAGGTGCTAAAATAGGCTCTCAAATGTGAAAAAAATAGGTTCTAGAAATGTATTTTAGGCAGCTTTAAATTTACGTGCTTTAATAGACATTTATCAATTAAAATAACATTTGTACTTCGCTAAATTAATAATAACTCTTTAGGGAGGAAAATAAAACAAATTACCCTCACTTCTTTACTACAAACGTCACAGAAAAGAATTGTACCATTTGAAGTGGTGAAACTACTGTAACCTTCTAATTTATTAAAGACGACGTGAATGCTGACGCTGTCTTGTTTTGAGCAGGCCAATAGACACTCGTGACACAGAACTACGGGCGTGTAGTACTGCGGGAGCTTCTTAAGGATTTCCGGGTAGTATGGTTTACAGTTCCCCAATTTTAAGATTTTGTTTGAAAAGTATTTCAAGAATTGTTTAAGACACTTAAAACGTCCTCTTGTTAATCCGTTTACCCTCCAGGGTTGGTTTTTCCTTCGGACTCAGCTAGGGTTCCCACACCTATCACCACAAGTGCAGTATTCTGGAGCGTGAGACTTTGAATCGGGGATACATCTAGGGAGGAAGACCAGTACCTCGCCCAGGAGGCCTCACCTGCCTTGTGGCGGGATGGGAAGATTGGAAGGGACAGATAAGGAAGAGGGAAGGAAGCGGCCGTGGCCTTAAGTTAGGTACCATCGCGGCATTTGCCTTGAGGGGAAGTGGAAAACCACTTCGAGGATGGCTGAGGAAGGAATCGAATCCTTCTCTACTCAGTTGACCTCCCGAGGCTGGGTGGACCCCGTTCAAACCCTCGTACCACTTTCCAAATTCCGTGGCAGAGCCGTGAATCGAACCCGCGCATCCGAGGGTGGCATCTAATCACGCTAATCACTACACCACGGAGGTTGATCACTTCAAAAACGAATCAGCAAATATTGTATTTTCTCAGAATAAATTAAAAGCATTTAAATCGATTTAGGGATCAAGATAGGAATTATAGGAATATAGGCAAATATAGGTTCTAACGTCAATATAGGCATTTTAGGCACTACAGGACCACCGTTTTTAACCTTATTAATACATGAAACGTGTAAATACAACTTCATTCCTTTACAACTTGTTTTACGTCGCACCGACACAGATAGGTCTTATGGCGGCGATGGGACTGGAAAGGGCTATGAGTGGGAAGGAAGCGGCCGTGGCCTTAATTAAAGTACAGCCCCAGCACTTGCCTGGTGTGAAAATAGGAAACCACGGAAAATCATCTTCAGTGCTGCCGACAGTGGGGTTCGAACCCGCAATTTCCCGAATACTGGATACTGGCCGAACTTAAGCGACTGCAGCTATCGAGCTCGGTCAACTACATTTTAAGTTACATCTTAACTACTTCACATTTCAAAGTTTCATTAATCTATGCGTACTATGCACATTTGTCTCTCTTATGAGACATCAAACCATTATTCATCCTATCACTTCCACAGAATTTAACCGTAAATGACCCGGATGGCACAGAAAAATAACTTACGGTTTTCTTCTAGCTCAACTCAAACGAACCTTCAAATGGATATGAACGTGGCCATTATTTGTAGTCAATAGAAATTATTACCTTCTTAACAGAAAAGAAAAACCCTATCTAAATTGGGAGGACATGTGTTCGAGCCCCCAGGCATGTCACACATCACACAAATTTACACAGCCATTTCTCTACATTACGAGCATGCAAAGTTACATTAAAACCTGTGTACATTGCTATTCCAACGATTAAAATGTCAACCACGGCAAGTAGATGACCCTATCATCATGCATTACGGATATAAAATAAATACCCCAATATAAAGAAAGGAAATATACCGTTCGAAATTGTAAAACAAAATTACACTTTGCCAATCTTTTCTACAGCACTCTAAATCCTTTTGTATCTAATCCTCACTTCAAGCCCATGCATTATTCTCACATTCAAATTATATATTCTTCAAATGTAGACCCCTTTCCAAAGTACTTCCCATCTTAATTACCTTATTTAATAAATACAAAGACCGACTTAAAGCTGTCCCAAGTTTCTAAACAAATCTATATTTACTTTTACAACCTTAGTCTACGTAATTTACATATTTACAAAAATTTAAACCCCGCATTTACAAGACTGCATAGTATTTCAAATCAGTGTGCCTATCGTCATGTTGGGATGTCCATGGCCCGACCCTCGAAGAGGCCCCTGGTGAATGCTTACTCCTGCAGGACGCTGTCACGGATCACTGGTTCGAAGTCTCCTCATTCGATCACCGTCGGCACCTTCATGGTCCAGAGCTCGGATCCACTGGAACTGGCTAATAAAGAAGGACGTTCAGTTAATCACGGCTTGGTTTGACACTGTTTTTAAAATCAAATTATGGTGGAATCTCCTTAAATTTTTCCCGGCACTGTTCATCAAAGCGAGGTACGGTAGAATCTATTAAAAAATTCCACCAACACTGTTATTCAAAAAACCTATACAGTCTCCGCGGTCTGTCTTTTGCCCGCTCGAATTTTCACGTTATTTCTACCTCACCGGAATTTTCACTAATGTGTTCGTAATCAGCGTGCGGATTACTAAAATATTTAGCTCGAAATTGTCTCGGAAACAACGTCACAATACAATTCAAACTTTCACTCCCGCACAATGAGAATAGTTTTGCTGAGATGCGACACTACCGGACCGTCTGTCTGCTCCCAAAACTTCATGGCAAGTCCTCCTGTCCTCCAGATGGTGGTCTCTTAAATAAGTTCACCCCAGCTCGTAGAATAGATGGCAAAATGTCCCCACCACAATTTCCATATCTCCAGTTCTACGGATCCTCCGACATCGGTGATGCGGTCAAAACGTGTAGCTCAGAATTCTTTGACGTCTGATCATATGCGGAAAGCAATTCGCTCGGTAATTTAGCTGATATCTTCAATCAAATAAGACGCTTCTTCCGGGATTCCCCGTCTGGAGTCTGAGCTCACGGCTGGCGTGGGTACGCTTCTAACGCTTACATCATCCTCATGAGACGCACTTTAATAACACTGAAATGTTACACCCCTTTATAATTTTGGCAGAGGTCTAATATTCTCACATATGTTTCCCTTACTAAGTAATGCAATTATCTCGAAATGCACAGTCTAAAACCAAGCTAGCAAGTTGGCAATACCGTATTTCGGCCACTTTTAGTGGGCGGAGTTATTAGAATGTGTCTTCCCTCCTCGTTATTTCCATAGCTAGCGTTCTCCCTCCGGGGATTTTTCAAGCTATGAAATACTTGAGTCGGCGCCACCAAGTCGGAACTGTTGCTTAACCCAAAGCAACCTAACTTCCATACGGACAAATATGGCCAGAAAAATGCCTCAATCCCTCAATCGCTGTCCGATTAATTATATATATTACAGATACGGTTACAGTATATAGTACGGTACTACATTAGGAAAGAAGAGAAAATTAGAAATGGGGAATGGAATATGACTTTTTTCGTAAATATCGCAGTAAAGCAAGAACGTAATTTTAGAAGATATTAGTTAAATTTGATATTTCACTTTAAGAAATTCTGCCGGAATCCTTCTTCGTGCTGTAGTGGTTAGTGTAATTAGCTCCAACTCGCGGAGGCTAGGTTTCAATTCCTGGCTCTGCCACGAAATTTCGAAAGTGGTATGAGGACTGGAACTAGGTCCATTCAGCCTCGGGACGTCAACTGATTGGAGGGGATTGGGGTTCAAATACAAACTCAGCCCTCCTCAAAGTGGAATTGCGCGGTTTCCCACTTTTCCTTCAGGCAAATACCGGGATGTTAGCTAACTGAAGGCCGCAGCCGTTTTTTTCTCTTCCCTGTCTATCCCCTGCAACCTTCCCATCCCACTTCAAGGCCCTTGTTCACCATATCAGATGAGGCCGCTTGGGCCGCGTGTTGGTCCTCCTCACCAGTTGTATCCCCGACAGAACGTATCACACTCCAGGACACTGACCTGGCAGTGGAGGTGCGATACGTCGCATAGTCCGGGGAAAAACTAACCCTGGTGGGAAAGGGACTAAATGAATAAATAAAAATCCTTATTCTGGGTTCTATTCCCGGCTCTGCTACGAAATATGGAAAGTGGGATGAGGGATGGAACGGTGTCCACTCAGCTTTGGGAGTCAACTTAGTAGACTGGGTTCTATTCTCGCCTCAGGCATTTACGAAGTGGTTTTCCGTGGTTTTCCTAATCTCTTCCAGGCAAATGCAGGGATGATACCCTACAGTAGGCCACGGTGGTTTCCTTTCCTCTCCCTTGTCTATCCCTTCCGAACTTCCCATCCCCCCACACGGCCCCTGTCGAGCATAGCAGTTCAGGCCGCCTGGGCGCGGTAGAGGTTTCCCTCCCCTGCTGTATCCGCCGACCCTAAGGGTACGAACATACCGAAGATGCATCGCAGCTCGCGGTCGATGCCTCGATGTCACCTCCTGGTAACACAAACACGCAGTTTTAAATGGAACAGTTCATATCAAAGATGCTCGCTTCCATTCACAATCGCGATTTACCCGGAGGTCTAGCGCGATGACAAGAAAGTTTGTGTTTCCATCGCTGTAGAACGGGAGGCATCGATGTAGCTTGCTCCTGATTGGCTTGTCCGGATTGAGATCACGTGCTATATCCCCCCGTTCTACTATGCCCTTGACCCAGGTGTCCACAGAGCCCGCGTGTGTATTCGTGTGGTAGTTATTGTACTTCACAGTATCAATTTTCGATTCCACATTGTTGTATATGTATTGGAACGTCTCAAGGGACATTCTCATGTATGAATGGTATCTGTCCGGGTGATGTTTCAGTTCTTCAGCGCCTGCCTTCTTTGATGTATAGGATGAGCATTCCACTGACGGGCTGACTAATTTGAAAGTAGCCACCATCGTGTGCTTATGCACAATGAATCACTATCTCCACTGTCACTTGAATGTATACTCTATACTTGTAAAAGCTCAGCAGTAGAGGATAAATTTTCTTTAACTTTAATGCGGAGATCTAAACATTACGTCCACTCACTGTAAACACATCTCAGAACACTGAAAGGTAAACCTCCCCGGTATGTTCACCGTCCATCGACCGCGACGTAAACCTCGACCGCGACCGTGAACTGCGATGCATCTTCGGTATGTTCGTACCCTAAGCCTCACGCTCAAGTACACTGCCCTATAGGTGGTGGAGGAGGGATCCCTCCCTTGCTGAGTCCGACGGAAAAACCAACCCTAGATGGTAGACAGGTAAAGAAAATGGAATGAATATACCTCTTTATTAAAACTTAATCGCAGATATGTTGCCAATGCTCAGTCTTCTCTTGTTTGATTATAAAGTGCGTTATTTTCGGTGATTTGTCGAAGATTCCCTTCCCTATTCACAGACTGCATACACTACATACTACAACAATTAACATTAATGCACAGTATTAGATATGATCTTTATTATAAATCAATGTATCGAAAAATAATAAAATTAGACACTAAGATAAATAGAACGCTCTCAACCTAGTTTGTGATATTGCCTTATTCTTCCAGTGTAACTTATTCGAATTTTGCTTCCTTAAAGTGAAAACACTACATCCCACCGAGATTTGAAATTGGATCGCGGGGTTCAGAATCCAGAGTGTTTACAATTACAACATGGAATCCACACCGGCAATGCGTTCAACATCTGGCACAAAATATGGAGCTAAGTCTGAAGTTTATTTTAGACCTGTGTGAATGCTACCAACAAGTAGCGATCGTAACCATCTCACGCCATATTTCTCATGTGGACCATGCATTGATAAATCTAACACCATAATTATATAAACATAATACCAACATACGGATCTAAACTTTTAATATTCTTACTACGTTTTCTTCATCTGTTTACCCTCCAGGGTTGGTTTTTCCCTCGGACTCAGCGAGGGATCCCACCTCTAACGCCTCGAGGGCGGCCTCCTGGAGAGTGAGACATTGTGTCGGGGATACAACTGTAGAGAATGACCAGTACCTCGCCCGGGCGGCAACATCATCTGTTATGCTGAAAAGGGGCCTTTGAGGGGGGGGGGGTAGTGGGAAGATTGGAAAGGATAGACAACGAAGAGGGGGGAAAGCGGCCCTGGCCTTAAGTTAGGTACCATCCCGGCATTTGTCTGGATGAGGAGGGGGAAACCGCGGAAAAGCACTCCGAGTATGGTTGAGGTGGGAATCGAACCCACCTCTACTCATTTTACCTCCCGAGGCTGAGTGGATTCCGTTCCAGCCCTCGTATCACTTTTCAAATGTCCGTGGCCGAGCCGGAAATCGAACCCGGGCCTCCAGAAGTGGCAGCTAATCACACTAACCACTACACCACATAGGCGGCATAATTCTTATCACTATTTCCGCACATGTGCTCTAGTGTTTAGTGTGCTTAGCTGCCACGGAGGCCCAGTTTCAATTCACGGCAGTGCCAATCTATTTGAAAAGTGGTACGAGTACTGGAATGGTGTCCACTCAGCCTCGAGAGTTTATCTGAGTAGAGTGGATTTGTTTTCAACCTCAGCATCCTCAAAATGGTCTCCCGCAGGATCCCATTCTTTTAAAAGCATATGCCGGGAGACTACGTAACTTAAGACCACGGGCTATAGCTTCCCTCGACCTACCCCTCCCTTCCAGTCTTCCGATACACAAAAAGGTAATTGTTCAGAATAGAATTTGGTTGTATTTCCAACCAAATATCTCACGCTGCAGGACACTGGGAAGTGAGCACTTATAGGAGAAACTAAAATTTTAACACATGGCCTTCGTGCACACAACTAACATGCCGGGAAAGCATGCCTATGTTACAGGGCCTTATGTTTCTATTACGTGAGTAGAGCGTCACATCAACAGGTCCCATGGTGTAATGGTTAGCACTCTGGACTTTGAATCCAGCGATCCGAGTTCAAATCTCGGTGGGACCTTGAATTTTAACTCCACATGAAGAGAAAGCCCTTGACGACCGACCTGACGGAACAAACTATGATGACCACAGGATTGCGTGCTAGTGCTGAAGTAGTACTTCGTATACATCTTAAATTTGTTATTTTCACAGTGCAGATAAGTAGAAAAAAATGTAATTCTATAGTAGTATAGGAAGTGCTCGCCTCTGTGGTGAAGTGGTTAGTGTGATTAGCTGCCACTCTCGGAGGCCCGAGTTCGATTCCTGGCTCTGCAACGAAATTTGAAAAGTGGTACGAGGATTGGAACAGGATCCACTCAGCCTCGGGAGGTCAACTGAGTAGAGATGGGTTCGATTCCCACCTCAGCCATCCTGGAAGTGGTTTCCCGTGGTTTCTCACTTCTCCTCCAGGCAGATGCCGATATGGTACCTAACTTAAGGCCACGGCCGCTTCCTTCCCTCTTCCTTGTCTATCCATTCCAAACTTCCCATGCCCCCGCAAGGCCCCTGTTCAGCATAGCAGGTGAGGCCGCCTGGGCGAGTTACTGGTCACCCTCCCCAGTTGTATCCCTGGACACAGAGTCTGAAGCTCCAGGACACTGCCCTTGAGGCGTTAGAGGTAGGATCCCTTGCGGAGTCTAAGGGACAAACCGAACCTGGAGGGTAAACATACAAAGAAGAATGCAAAATTCAAAATATCGGTGGACCAGGGCCGCCATCGGTGTAGTTTTACTGGTTTTTTTGTTTAGAGGAAAGCGATGCTATATAAGATAATACCAATAATGTTCACGATGTCCCAAAAATAATTATATTTCGCATAAACCGGGTTTCCAAAATTTAACCGAGAAATTTTGTTACCGTACCTTCTAAAATTGGTATTAAAAACATAAATAAATGTTTGGCCTTCGTCCATAATCCTAAAACAAGCAAAATTGAAAATCACTAACTTTTAACGGCATTTATCAGTAAATCGTGACATGTAAAATAAATGAATAATGCACAAAACACTAACAACAGTACGTTGAAATGCCGTTCTCAGCTACAGTGGATTACAGCAACAAACTCAAAATGTGCATAGGATCCCTTGCGGAGTCCAAGGGACAAACCGAACCTGGAGGGTAAACATACAAAGAAAATATCGACCCACTTTCAATGACAACATGTAGCAATAACGGCACAAACTATTCCTGAGCTGCCACGTTACTTTCTGAAAAGGATCATTTGCTGCTAGATTTCATTGTTTCTCGTTGCCTTGCCTCTACTTCTGAGAGTTCACATGTACTACTCCGATTACCGCTCTTCACATGTTAGGTCTGGGATTTCTTAGCAAACAAGGTATATTGTGTGATACTACATTAGGAAAGAAGAGAAAATTAGAAATGAGGAATGGAATATTGTAGTAAAGTAAGACCGTAAATTAAGAAGATATTAGTTAAATATGACACTTCTTTTAAAACAAATTCTGCCGGAGTCCTTCTTTGTGCTGTAGTGGTTAGTGTGATTAGCTGCCACCCGCGGAGGTTCTGGAAGAAATTTCGAAAGTGGTACGATGGCAGGAACGGGGTCCATTCAGCCTCGGAACGTCAACTGAGTAGAGGGATTTGGGGTTCCAATTCCAACTCAGCCCTCCTCAAAGAGCTTTTGCGCGGTTTCCCACTTTTCCTCCAGGTAAATACCGGGATGGTAGCTAAGCGAAGGCCGCAGCCATTTCCTTGCTCTTACCTATATATCCCCTCCAACCTTCCCATCCCACTGCAATGCCCTTGTTCACCATAGCAGATGAGGCCGCTTGGGCTGCATGCTGGTCCTCCTTCCCCCAGTTGTATCCCCGGCCGAACGTCTCATACTCCAGGACACTGACCTGGCGGTGGAGGTGGGATCCGTCGCTGAGTCCGGGGGAAAATTAACCCTGGTGGGTAACGGACTAAATGAATAAATAAATATCTTTATTCCGGGTTCGATTCCCGGCTCTGCCATGAAATTTGAAAAGAGGTGCAAGGGCTGGAACGGGATCTACTCAGCTTCGGGATGTCAATTGAGTAGAGTGGGTTCTACTCCCGCCTCAGCCATCCTCTAAGAGGTTTTCCGTGGTTTTCCACTCCCCGCCAGGCAAATGCCGGGATGGTACCTAACATAAGGCCACGGCCAGTTCCTTTCCTCCTCCTTGTCTATCCCTTCCAAACTTCCCACACCCCCAACAAAGCCCCTGTTCGGCAAAGCAGTTCAGATCGCCTAGGCTGGGGACTTATCGTCCTCCCCTGCTGTATCCGCCAGCCCTAAGTTTTCGCACCGGGACACTGCCCTATAGGTGGTGGAGGTGGGATCCCTTGCTAAGTCTGAGGGAAAATCCAACCCTGTATTGTAAACAAGATAAAGAAAAAAGAATGAATAAACACCTTTATTACAACTTATTCCCAGATATTTTGGCAATGCTCAGTTTGCTGTTGTTTGATTATGTAGTGCGTTATTTTGGGTGATTTGTCGAAGATTCCCTTCCCTATTCACAGACTACATATGCTACATAATACAATAATTAACATTAATGTACGGTATTAGGTATGATCGTTATTAAAACAATGTTTCGTAAAATAATAAAATCTATGTATATAAAATAACATATCCTGACTGACTGACTGACTCGCTGCCTGACTGACTGACTGACTGACTGACTGACTGACTGACTGACTGACTCATCATCGCCGAACCAAACTACTGGACATAATGAAATGAAATTTTGTGGATAGATTTATACTAGGGTGTAGGTGCTCACTAAGGGAGGACTTTTGGATATTCCGTCGCTAATGGGGTGAAAAGGAGGGTGAATTTTTTTTTCTATTTGCTTTACGTCGCACCGACACAGATAGGTCTTATGGCGACGATGGGATGGGAAATGCCTAGGAAGTGGAAGGATGCGGCCGTGGCCTTAATTAAGGTACAGCCCCGGCATTTGCCTGGTGTGAAAATGGGAAACCACGGAAAACCATCTTCAGGGCTGCCGACAGTGGGGCTCGAACCCACGATCTCCCGATTACTGGATACTGGGGTGAATTTTTAAAATGAGGATACCTATATCTCAAAAACTTCAAAGTTTACAGACGTAAAAAGTGGTATTTGGAAACTCCTTTAAAAATAAAGAACCAGATACTTTTTGTTTTCGGAAAATCCCATTGGGGAAGATAAAAGGGGGAAAAGGGGTTGAACACCTATTATGAGGAGGCTTATATCTCAAAAACTGAAGATATTACAGACATAAAAATTGGTATTTGGAATATCCCTTGAAAATAAAGAAACACGTATTTTTTGTTTTTGGATATCCGATGAATAGGGGTGGACAGGAGTAACAAACGGGGTGAATTTTTAAAAATACTAATTCTACAAATTAGCTGAGACACGTAACATATTACAGATTTGAAAACTGGTATTTGGAATTTCCTGTAAAAGTAAGGAAACATATTTTTTTCGGAAATCACAGTTTAGGAGAACTGAAAAAGGGGGTGAATTTAAAAAATGAGCATATCTACAGTATATCTCAAAAACTTAACATGTCGCAGACATAAAAATTGGAATTTGGAATCTCCATTAACAATAAGGATACACGTATTCTTCGGTTTTCGGAAAAAACTTAACGGGAGGTGGGGGTGGTGAAAGGAAAGAAAATAGTTGAATTACCTGTATGATAATGAGTGTATATATATACTGTGATCGTATCGTCACAGTGAATATTTATTTGGATTTATATCTCTGGGAAGTACGTAGGCTTGGAGCTTCCTTTGTGAGGATGCTGGCTCGGTTTCATCGTGTTGTGCAATGCCTCTCGCCAGACCGGCGCCTAAAGCACGCACATGATGGCTCAGAAAACCCCCGAACTGAGCGCGGATGGAGGAAGAAGGCGAAAAAGAATATAGTTTCTGCGAGCTCCGCCTCTAAAACAAATGCCGACTCACAGTAGAGCCAACGTGAGGAGGTGATCTTAGAGGTAGTTTCAGTATAATAACGTTTAATTTATCCAGGAATCACATGTCAGAGTAATTACAAGAATAATGGATTACTGCCAAAATTATAAACCAAAATAAAATAATGTCATCTATGAAATTACGTCTCAAAAAGGTGACGTAAGATGTTTGGCGTTCTAACGCTAGCTGTGAAACCAGATGGCCAACAGTGATTCCCTGCCTCACTCCTAATTTTGACGAACGAATTACAATAAAACCACTGATCGTTTTGCGTTTCGCGTTACATCGAGTATTTGTGATTAGCGGGCTACACAATCCGCCGCATCGCTGATCTTCATAAACCTTGTGATTCTGCAGATCTCAAAATTATGGTAGGGAGAAGGTCTTCTGTACAACTCCCCCTCCGAGTGAGGCCATATATGCACGCATTTCTGAGGGTGGCTAGTTAGTCAAGAGCAGTTTCTGGGGTGCAAATATGGTCGGACGGTGAATGGACTTGCCATTTCCTTTGTATTGAAAATGTGAAAATAAGCGGCAGTGTAACACGTATAATTTCTCTTGTGAAGTGTCAATAGAGAACTTAATTGGGCGATAGTGCTGTGTGAATTAAAGATCGATTGCGAAGCAGCCCGTAATTATGTGCATTACGTTATAGGGTAGTATAGTATAATTATGACGCTATGATGTAACGAATTCCGGTCGGAGATCACTAGTCTGAAATTAATCTCCCGTAGCAGAGAGAGAGAGAGAGAGAGTGTCCGAGGAGTAGGATTTAAATTTTGACACTTTATGAAGGCAGATGTGCGGAAAAAGTAGCATAAAAATCCATGCTAGATAATGAACAGAATTCCAGTACTAAATATCGCGCTAAATGACGGCGGAGTGACAGAAGTACAGAAAACAGACGAACCAAACAGGATATCATAGTAAATATAGTTACCTAATGCCACGGTAATTCGAGGTGATGAACTAGTGCACTGGCAACACCGTGAAATTTTGTACTAGCTGATCGGAGTGAGACAGACTAGCTGTGTCCTGCATCAGAATAATAAACACGTAACTTGCGTTTGTCAGAGATAGTAAAAGGGGCAATTTGAATGTGACGTGTCCGGAACAAGCTATATAAAAATCTGTGTGAATAATATTTTCCATTGATTTCAACTAGAATACCATGGCTTACTCAAGAGCCGTTGCTGGACGTCTAGAACCCAGGACTTCACGCACCAGTGCCATGGAGTAGAAGCCTCCGGCGGGTCCCTCCTGGGCCCGAGACAATGAAGGACACACCAAACTGTTGAGTACTAAGTTATGATTTTCCAATGCTAGCATTTACCCCCTGCAAATAGAAATCAATGTAAGGATAAGGTTTAGATAATTTCTAATATTGAATTGGTAGGCTAGTTCGCTTAGAGTGGTCAGTATAGTCCTTTTTATTTTTTTAAATTTAACTATTTGAGGTTATCTGGGAAGGAAATAAACTAGGACAAATTGTACGTAATTTGGGCCTCATCTAATTCATTGCATGAGCTTGTTTTTTGTTATTTGTGTTTACGAGTGCTGTAAGAGGAAAAGGGGGAAGAGAATAATGAATTTCGGTAGGTTAAGGAAGCAGCTATCATCTGAGTGACGATATAAGATGAGTTAGGATAGTCTGACGATAGGATATTTCCAATGTGCCTGTGAATATACAAATGTGGAATAGCCGCAGCACTCTCTTTTAAAAGTAATGTAGTAGAATTTGGTGCATGGCAGATTAAGATTCGGCTGTATATGGATGTGTGTGAAGAATTCAGTGTGCCTAGGTTCGAATATCCGCCCTCCCAAACACTAGTTGGGCCCCTGTGTAAATTTTTATTTATTGTTTGGTCATTTTATATTTTTGTATAATATTTTTAAATTAATTTGATTGGATATCAAATGCCGAGTTATTGAGTATAGTATCATTGATATCAGGTACACACTCTCACCTTATTGGTCAGAGATTATAGAATATATTTTTTCTTGTACGCTGGTGAAAGTGTGGTTAACTTTGCGGTGATAAGAACGATGGTTTGAACTCCGGACTTCTGTAATGTTGAGGGAATATGACATGATATAGCGGCTTGATTTGTGAGATATTTGTTGGACATGAAGAAACGCACGAGCTGATTTTAGCATGTATATAGATGCGTCAGTATGATTGCGTGAATATAATGACTTATTAACCTCCTATTGCTAGTGTGTCAAGTAGTTTACTGCCCCGGTTTGGAAAAGGGGTGGTGGCGAGACGAGATTTACGAACCAGGGTGGGTATTTTGTTTTGCGAGAAAGCCAGCTGAGAGGGAGCCTGTAGCCGCTCGGCAAGAAATGGAGTCTTTCAAACACTACATTTCTCTGTGAGTAAAGGCAGAATATTTTACGAGATTACCACACACACCACAAGCCATGCATAAATTAATGTAGGGACATATAATTGTTACCTTTCATGATGCGGTAGCTAGGGTTTAATTTCAGCATACCTAATGGAGAGAGGACCAAAGGTCTCTAGTTCGAACCTTGGGAGCACAATGAGAATTGTCAGTCACACGAGCGGCGGATTTTTTTATAAAATAAAATACAGCCATTGTTTTCTGTTATGTGTATAATATGTGTTTCTATTCCAGGTGGTATAAGGGTGTGAACAAATGTTTAAATAGTCAGTGATTTATTGAAGCTAGACTTCGTGAAAGTCCATTGGTAGTTTGCTCAAGTGAAGGGTTTCGACCCTTATTATGTGTACGGTTAATTCATACTTGTAGGATTATATTGTAATACTGGAACATTTGCTTATTATTTTCCAATTTGATTTTATGTTATATAATCTGTTGTGCTAAACTTCAGTTAGGCGGCCACTCTAAGACAAATTTCAGTGTAAATTAATTTTCTTCATATGTAATTTGGGACTTAATCCCGTGGAATACTTCGCATTTGGAGGGTTATAGCTTATCACTGTAAATATATGAGGGTTATTATGATATTATTTGTCGTACTCAACAGTTAAATTTATTGGGTCGATAGACCACCAAACCAATGTAGTAAAGTGAAATTTTAGAAAGAAATGTCAACCTTTTTCGACTTATTCAGATGAAAAGGAGGTAACACTCAAGTCTTCGATTTATAAATGTGTGCTTGCTTTCATAATTAAATTCAATATCGAACTTTTGTAGTCCACATAGCGACATTGTTGGAAATGTGGATCAGAATGCTGATTTGAGTGACAGCACGGATTTACCGTTGCTGAACGAGTGTCTAATGTTTTTTAAAATTTTAACCCAACAAGGTTGTAGATTATATTGTATATGTTTTAACGAGAGCCAAGTACATTTTTAGGAAAACTTATCTGAGCCTACTTTTTGCCGATAATTAGCATCCATAACCTCTTCCGTTCATTGTATGCCTTTAAGTTAGATGTAAGATAGTACTAATTTCGTAGCCGCGAACGCACCGCGCCCTAGAGAGGCTTGGGTTCATATCTTTGGAACGGGAGATTAGCGGTTGACCTCGCTATGCTGTAAAGGGCATTTGTCGTCCCATGTGAGTGGATTAGTTAAATAAAATCCCGATGAGGCGGCATTGTCACCAGGCAGAAAAAGGTCCATTGACTGTCGTTTTCTGTAGAGCATGGTCCCATGTGTTCAAGACCCGGTAGGGATACATTAGCGTTGTCACATGGTCCCATGAGCTATGGGAGATGATGGGAAAGGTCCCAATACCAAAAAATCTAAAAAAGTTACAAACGTGAAAACTGGTATTTGGAATCATCTTTAAAAACAGAGAAACACGTATTTGGGGGAAATCAACTTGGTAGGGGGTGATGAAAACGGAGAGGGATTCCTTTTACGAGGAACATATATCTCAAAAACTGAAGATGTTACAGTCGTGATAATCGGTATTTGGAAGCTCTTTAAAAGAAACGGGTTCAGTTTGTTTTTAGAAAATTCACTTGAGTGGAGAGTGTGAAAAGAAGTAAAAAATTTGAATTATTTTTCTGGAGAAACTTATATCTCAAAACTGAAGTTAACAGACGTGGAAACTGGTATTTGTAGTCTCCTTTAAAAATAAAGGAACACGCATTTTATGGTTGGGGGAAACCAACTTAATTGGGCGGAGGTGGAGTGAAAAAGGAGTTGAATTCCTTTCATGAGGAATTTTCCTTCAAAGTAAAGAAACACATAATCTTTTGTGTTTCGAAAATCCACTTAAAGGGGTGAATTAATTCTAAAATTAATTGAATTATTTGTATGAGGATACTTATATCTCAAAAAATAAAGATGTTACAGACGTAAAAATTAGTATTTGGAATCTCCTTTAAAATAAAGAAACACGCATTTGGGGGGGGGAATCAACTTGGGTGCCGGGGCGGTGAAAAAGGAGTTTAATTCTTTTTTATGTGGATACATGTACCGGTATCTCAAAAGTGAAGATGCTACAGTCGTGATAATTGGCATTTCGAAGCTCCTTTATAAATAAAGAAGCAAGTATTTTTGGTTTTCGGAAAATTTACTTAAGGAGGAGGGTGAAATGAAGTGAAAAATTTAATTCTTTTTATGAATAAACTTAGATGTCAAAAACTTAAGGTTACACACCTGAAAATTTGTGTTTGGAATCTCCTTTAAAAATAAAGGAACACGAATATTTTGGAGGCTGGGGGGATCAACTTAACGGACAGGGGTGAAAAAGGAGTTGAATTCTCTTTATGAGGATACATGTATATCAAAAACTGAAAATGTTAGACGAATGAACGTCTGTATTTGGAATCTATTTTCAAAGTGAAGAAACACGTGTAGGGGTTGAAAATAATTAAATAAGGAGTTGAAATATGTTCATGAGGATAATTTATCTTAAAAACTGAAGCTGTTATAGACGTAAAAGTTGGTATTTTGAATTTCCTTTCAATATAAACAAAAACACGTATTTTTTGTTTCCGGAAAGTCCACTTGAGGCGGGAGAGTGGTGGAAAGAAGTGAAGAAGAAGAAGTTGAATTATTGTTATGAGTATACATTTATCTCAAAAACTGAAGGTGTTGCTGAGGTGCAAAGATGAAAACTGGAATTCGGAATCTTCTTTAAAATAATGAAACACGTATTTTCTTGTTTCCGGGAAGTCCAGTTAAGGGCCTGAAAGGAATTGGAAAAGCGGGTGAATTTTTAAAATGAGTACCGGTATATCTACATTATATGTCAAAAATGTAACATGTTAGAGACAAGAAACTTGTATTTGGAAAGTCCTTTAAATACAGGAACATGTACCTTTTTGTTTTCGGAGAAGTCACTTAACTGGGGATGAAAAGAATTGAAAAATTATTGAATTATTTTTTATGAGGATACTTGTATTTTAAAAACTGAAGATGTTACAGACGTCAAAGTTGGTATTTGGAATCGCCTTCGAAAATAAAGAAACATGTACTTCTGTTTTCGGAAAATACACTTAGATGGGGGTGGGGGTGGGAAAAGGACCTACCAAGGGGTTGAATTCTTTTCATGGGGATAATTATGTATATCTCTCTTTGTTATTCTGCTTACCCTGCAGGGTTGGTTTTTCCCTCGGGCTCAGCGAGGGATCCCACCTCCACCACCTCAAGGGCAATGTCCCGGAGCGTGAGACATTGGGCCGGGGGAAACAACTGGGGCGGACCGAGCTCGATAGCTGCAGTCGCTTAAGTGCGGCCAGTATCCAGTATTCGGGAGATAGTAGGTTCGAACCCAACTCTCGGCAGCCCTGAAAATGGTTTTCCGTGGTTTCCCATTTTCACACCAGACAAATGCTGGGGCTGTACCTTAATTAAGGCCACGGCCGCTTCCTTCCCACTCCTAGCCCTTTCCTGTCCCATCGTCGCCGTAAGACCTATCTGTGTCGGTGCGACGTAAAACAACTAGCAAAAAAAACTGGGGCGGATTACCAGTACCTCACCCTGGCAGCCTCACCTGCTATGCTGAAGAGGGGCCTTGGTGGGGGACTGGAATATTGGAAGATTGGAGGGGATAGGCAAGGAAGAGGGAAGGAAGCGGCCGTGGCCGTAAGTTAGGTACCATCCCGGCATTTGCCTCGAGGAGAAGTGGGAACCTAGGAAAACCACTTCCTGGATGGTTGAGGTGGGAATTGAACTCACCTCTACTCAGTTGACCTCACAAGGCTGAGTGGACCCCGTTCCAGCCCTCGGGCCTCCGGAGGTGGCAGCTAATCACACTAACCACTACACCACAGAGACGGGCTATGTATATCACAAAAACCGAAAATGTTAGTGGGAATAGGTTCTTTTAATCCCCTTTAAAAATAAAGAAACATGTATTTATTCTTTTCGACTTGAGAGAAGACTGTTTCTCACATGGCGCATGATCGCCTTAGCCCCAAAAGGTAATACCACAAACATGGTTTACAAAGAATTTCTGGGGTAAATGAAATTCAATTTTTGGGTGTGTTTTAATACTTGACGAATTTTCAGATAATGTCTTAGTACAATGCCGAGGAACGATTACTTAGATCAAATTACGAAATCCAACGCGAGCGAAGCCTCATGCCAACAAGTAGCGATCGTCACCATCTCACGGAGTATTTCTCATGTTGATCATTTTATGTTAGATCTAACACCTTCATTATATAAACATATAACAAAATACGGATGTAAACTCCTGTTATTATTATTATTATTATTATTATTATTATTATTATTATTATTATTATTATTATTATTATTATTATTATTATTATTACTTCCGCGCATGTCCTGTAGTTAGTGTGCTTAGCTGCCACCAACGGACGACCGGTTTCGATTTCCGGCTTTGCCAATCAATTTAAAAAATGGTACGAGTATTGATTGGAACGGTTTCCACTCAGCCTCGAGAGTTCAGCTGAGTAGAGATGGATTCATTTTCCACCTCAGCATCCTCGAAATGGTCTCCCGCAGATTCCCATCTTTTTTAAAGCAAATGCCGGGAGGCTACCAAACGTAAGACCACGGTCGCTAGCTTCCCTCTACCTACCTCTCCGTTCCACTCTCCTTCACCTTCTTCTACTTCTTCTTCTTCTCTATCTGTTTACCCACCAGGGTCAGTTTATCCGTCGGACTCAGCGAGGGATCCAACCTCTACCGTCTCAAGGGCGGTGTCCTGGAGCTTCAGACTCTGGGTCGGGGGATACTACTGGGGAGGATGACGAGTACCTTGCCAAGGCAGCCTCACCTGCTATGCTGAACAGGGGCCTTGCGGGTGATGGGAATATTGGAAGGGATATGCAAGAAAGAGGGAAGGAAGCGGCCGTGGCCTTAAGTTAGTTACTAACCCAGCATTTGCTTGGAGGAAAAGTAGGAAAACACGGAAAACCACTTCCAGGATGGCTGAGGTGGGAATCGAACCCACCTCTACTCAGTTGACCTCCCGAGGCTGAGTGGACCCCTTCCACACCTCGTACCAATTTTCAAATTTCGTGGCAGAGACGGGAATCGAACTCGGACCATCGGAGGTGGAAGATAAACACACTAACCACTACACCACAGAGGCGAACCATTCCAGTCTTCCTATAAACTAAAAGGCCCCTGCTCAGAATAAAGATGAGGCTGCTTGGATGAGATACTGGACCTTCTACCCAGTTGTACCTTCGACCAAATATCTCGCGCTCGAGGACACTGGGAAGCGAGCGCTTATAGGAGAAACTAAATTTTGATCACATGGCCTTCGCGCACGCAACTAACACGCCGGCTACGCATACGTATGTTACAGAGACTCAATGTTTCTATAACGTGAGTAGAGCACTAAGTAGCAAGGTCCCATGGTGTAATGGTTAGCACTCTGGACTTTGAATCCAGCGATCCGAGTTCAAATCTCGGTGGGACCTTCCATTTTAATTCCAAAGGAAGAGAACGCCTTGACGACCGACGTGACGGAACAAACTATGACAACTACAGGATTGCGTGTTAGGTTGTTAAGACCAGACTGAACTAGTACCTCGTGTACACAGCAATATTTTTATTTTCACAGTGCAAATAAGTAGGCCTATAATAAAATTTTAATTCTTTAGAAGTACCTATATATTGTCCGCCGCTGTGGTGTAGTGGTTAGTGTGATTAGCTGCCACACCCGGAGGCCCGGGTTCGATTCCCGGCTCTGCCACAAAATTTGAAAAGTGGTACGAGGGCTGGAGCGGGGTCCACTCAGCCTCGGGAGGTCAAATGAGTAGAGGTGGGTTCGATTCCCACCTCAGCCATTATGGAAGTAGTTTTCCGTGGTTTCCCACTTCTCCTCCAGGCAAATGCCGGGATTGTACCTAACTTAAGGCCAAGGTCGCTTCCTTCTCTCTTCCTTTTCTATCCCTTCCAATCTTCCCATCCCACACCAACGTGAGTCCAGAGTGCTAACCATTACACCATGGGACCTTGCTACTTAGTGCTCTACTCACGTTATAGAAGGTGAGGCCACCTGGGCGATGTACTGGTATTCTCCCCAGTTGTATCCCCTGACCCAATGTCTCCCGCTCCAGGACACTGCCCTTGAGGCGGTAGAGGTGGGATTCCTCTCTGAGCCCGAGGGATAAACCAACCCTGGAGGGTAAACAGATTAAGAAGAAGAAGAAGTACCTATAAGTAGTCCGCCTCTGTGGTATAGTGGGTAGTGTGATAAGTTGCCATACCGTGATGACTGGGTTCGATTCCCCGCTCTGCCGAAAATTTTGAAACGCGGTACGAAGGCTGAAATTGGGTTTACTCAGCCTCTTGAGATCAATGGAGTTGAGGGGATTCGATTCCCACCTCAGCCACCCTCGAAGTGAATTTCCGTGCTTTCCCACTTCAATCAATCAATCAATCAATCAATCAATCAATCAATCAACAATCAATCAATCAATTATTGACCTGCATTTAGGGCTGTCGCCCAGGTGGCAGATTCCCTATCAATTGTTTATGTACCGGGAGGTACGCCTCAACGCCGCGCATTCAAAGCTCGCGCCTAAATGAACTCCTCTATTGGTTCCAACTTGGAACTTTAAAAAGAAAATGTCACCACCTAAATAATGAGTAATTTTGTTATTGTGCAGTTTGCTAACCTGAGGGGAATTTCTACTTGTTTTGTTTGTCATTCATCAAGAAGTTTGGACATTCTTCCACAGATGACACCACTAAAAATTGTGATCATGCACACTGGTGCAAAGTGAAAGAACCTATAATTAAAAGATGTTTTGTATTTCTAGGTTTTTTTAACTAATTGATGTTCATTTATTTTTGGGTTGGCAATATTTCCTTTTTATTTTCGCCTGTTTTGAATCTAGCCAATCCCTAATTTCTGTAATTAATTTTCTACTTATCACAGGCTTCTTGTTCGATCCTGAAGTGTAACTTTGAGTTTGACCAATTAAATTGAGAGGGTGTGGCTGGTTTATTCCTGAATGATCTCGAACCTTCCCTGAGGATTTATAAACGGAGGCTATTCACATCTCTTGGGTAATTGATCGTCATCTTACTGAGTGCATGTGTCAAAGCAGGAGGCGGGCGGCCTCTTTCATCGGTCAGCAGTAAATCTAGAAGGTAATGGCCACATAACATCTTTCTTTCTGGCTAACTCCGCAGTTTAACCCGAGGGAAAGGTCCGAATCGTTAACTAGGTAACCTACTTTTCTAAAAATGTAACTTTCTGCCGGCTAATGTAAAAAGTTAATAAAATCTTTAACTGTAGATCGGGGATAGGGAGTGATGTACCCTCTCGTGCTCCCCTTCATCTTGGTTTGAGGTGACTACGTTTCGTAACTGTTTTTCCTTTTGTAATGTGTTAAAGTAATTTCTATACGAGTCACCTCAGTAGCTTGGGATTAGCCCCTGTTTTCTTCGGCCTAGGGCCCTTTAGTCTTTTTTTAGAGATCATGATATTTGAGCGCAGTGTGCCTCCATTCATTTTGTGTTTGGGACAGTTATTTAACCTGTTCCTTTTTATGAAGGCTCTCGTAGGTTGGGTATTAAATAAATAAATAAATAAATAAATAAATAAATAAATCAGTTTTCATATCGCAAGTTGTGCCTTGAGAGGCCAGTGTTTGTAAGTTGACGTTGCCTTAAGTAGGCAGTAAGAAACTGAGAGCCTGTTAGCTCTTTTCCAAGTTTTGTAACTGTAAAGTGTGCCTCTGGGAGGCTACAGTAGATATTGTGATTTAGGGAGCAAGTGCTCTTGAATTGGGGGATTACTGCCCCTCATTAAATAATACCTCTTCCGTTCGTAAAATTGTAAAATTAGGGGCTTAAAGCCCAAAGTGTTAAGGTTCTGAATCTCGGGTTGTCCCCATTCTTGTTTAATAATTGCTGCTTGTACCTGTAATATTGCCATTAAAAAAATTGATAAGTTTGAAGTTCTGAAAATATAACCTTCAGTTTAAGTTTTTAATTAATTTTGATATTGTAGTTAGACCCATTCACCCCAGCACCTTCTTTCACCTCCGCGTTCCACGGATACCCTGGAACAGTTTACATCATTTTTACATTTATTTACAATTTTTTACCTACCGGGCGAGTTGGCCGAGCGGTTAGAGGCGCACAGCTGTGAGCTTCTCTTCCAAGTAAATGCCGGGATGGTACCAAGGCCTAACTGATGACTACTACCGCTTCCTCCCCCCCCCCCCTTCCCTGTCTATCCGTTCCGATCTTCCCATCCCCAAATGGCCCCGGTTCAAAATAGAAGATGAGACCGCTTGGACGAGATACTGGTGCTCCTACCCAGTTTCAAAAATTACTAAATATCACATTCTCAAGGTCACTGACCTTGAGGAGGTAGAGGTGGGATCTCTCGCTGAGCCCGGGGAGAAAACTAACACTGGAGGGTAACTGGATAAGATAAAAATAATGGTATTATTATTATCTGTCTATGGCACACATTTACTCATTACTCTGTCTGCTGTTTTTTTAAAGTGTGATACATTGCGCCACTCGTCGAAGACTCCCTTCTCCATTCATACACTACCTACTAAACATAACTACAACAATTTAATACCGGGCGAGTTGGTCGTGCGGATAGGAGCGCGCAGCTGCGAGCTTGCATCTGGGAGATAGTGAGTTCGAGCCCCACTTTCGGCACCCCTGAGGATGGTTTTCTGTGGTTTCCCATTTTCACTCCAGGCAAATGCTGGGGCTGTTCGTTAATTAAGGCCACGGCCGCTTCCTTCCCTCTTCCTTGTCTATCCCTTCCAGTGTTCCCATCCACCCGCATGGCCCCTCTTCAGCATACCAGGTGAGTCCGCCTGGGCGAGGAACTGGTCAACCTCCCCAGTTGTATCCCCCGACCCAGAGTCCGAAGCTCCAGGACACTGCCCTTGAGGCGGTAGAGGTGGGATCCCTCGCTGAGTCCGAGGGAAAAGCCAACCCAGGAGGGAAAACAGATTAAGAAAGAAAGAAAGATTTGTTATGATCGTTAACAAACAATGTATCGAAAAAAAATACAATTTGACAATAAGATAAATAGAACGCTATCGGCCTAGTTTGTGTTATTGCCTTATTCTTCCGGTGTAACTTATTCGAATTTTGTTTCCTTAAGGGGAAAACACTACGTCCCACGGATATTTGAAGTCGGATAGCTGGTTTCAGAGTCAACATCTGGCACAAAATATGGATCAATGTCTGAAGTTTATTTTAGACCTGTGTGAATGCTGCCAACATGTAGCGATCGTCACCATTTCACGTCATATTTCTCATGTTGATCATGTATTGGTAGAAGTAACACTGTGTTTGAGTCATCAGTCCATAGACTGGTTTGATGCAGCTCTCCATGCCAACCTATCCTGTGCTAACCTTTTCATTTCTACGTAACTATTGCATCCTACATCTGCTCTAATCTGTTTGTCATATTCATACCTTGGTCTACCCCTACCGTTCTTGCCACCTACACTTCCTTCAAAAACCAACTGAACAAGTCCTGGGTGTCTTAAGATGTGTCCTATCATTCTATCTCTTCTTCTCGTCAAATTTAGCCAAATCGATCTCCTCTCACCAATTCGATTCAGTATCTCTTCATTCGTGATTCGATCTAATCATCTCACCTTCAGCATTCTTCTGTAACAACACATTTCAAAAGCTTCTATTCTCTTTCTTTCTGAGCTAGTTATCGTCCATGTTTCACTTCCATACAATGCCACGCTCCACACAAAAGTCTTCAAAAACATCTTTCTAATTCCGATATCAATGTTTGAAGTGAGCAAATGTCTTTTCTTAAGAAAGCTCTTCCTTGCTTGTGCTAGTCTGCATTTTATGTCCTCCTTACTTCTGCCATCGTTAGTTATTTTACTACCCAAGTAACAATATTCATCTACTTCCTTTAAGACTTCGTTTCCTAATCTAATATTTCCTACATCACCTGCCTTCGTTCGAATGCACTCCATTACTTTTGTTTTGGACTTATTTATTTTCATCTTGTACTCCTTACCTAAGACTTCATCCATACCATTCAGCAACTTCTCGAGATCTTCTGCAGTCTCAGATAAAATAACAATATCATCGGCTAATCTCAAGGTTTTGATTTCCTCTCCTTGGACTGTGATTCCCTTTCCAAATTTCTCTTTGATTTCCTTTACTGCCTGTTCTATGTAAACATTGAAAAGGAGAGGGGACAAACTGCAGCCTTGCCTCACTCCTTTCTGGATTGCTGCTTCTTTTTCAAAGCCCTCGATTCTTATCACTGCAGACTGATTTTTATACAGGTTGTAGATACTTCTTCGTTCTCGGTGTCTGATCCCTATCATCTTCAGAATCATAAATAGCCTGGTCCAATCAACATTATCGAATGCCTTTTCTAGATCTACGAATGCCATGTACGTGGGCTTGTCCTTCTTGATTCGATCCTCTAAGATCAGACGTAAAGTCAGGATTGCTTCACGTGTTCCTGCATTTCTTCTGAAGCCAAATTGATCTTCTCCCAACTCAGCTTCAACTTGTTTTTCCATTCTTCTGTAAATAATACGTGTTAAAATTTTGCATAAACTAATGGTGCGGTAGTTTTCACACATGTCAGCACCGGCTTTCTTGGGAATAGGTATAAGAACATCATCATCATCATCATCATCATCATCATCTGTTTACCCTCCAGGTTCGGTTTTTCCCTCGGACTTAGCGAGGGATCCCACCTCTACCGCCTCAAGGGCAGTGTCCTGGAGCTTCAGACTCTTGGTCGGGGGATACAACTGGGGAGTATGACCAGTACCTCGCCCAGGCGGCCTCACCTGCTATGCTGAACAGGGGCCTTGTGGAGGGATGGGAAGATTGGAAGGGATAGGCAAGGAAGAGGGAAGGAAGCGGCCGTGGCCTTAAGTTAGGTGCCATCCCGGCATTCGCCTGGAGGAGAAGTGGGAAACCACGGAAAACCACTTCCAGGATGGCTGAGGTGGGAATCGAACCCACCTCTACTCATTTGACCTGCCGAGGCTGAGTGGACCCCGTTCCAGCCCTCGTACCACTTTTCAAATTTCGTGGCAGAGCCGGGAATCGAACCCGGGCCTCCGGGGGTGGCAGCTAATCACGCTAACCACTACACCACAGAGGCGGACGGTATAAGAACATTCTGCCGAAAATCGGATGGGACTTCTCCTGTCTCATACATCTTGCACACTAAATGAAATAACCTTGCCATGCTGGTTTCTCCTAAGGCAGTCAGTAATTCAGAGGCAATATCATCAATCATCCTCGAAATGGTCTCCCGCAAATTCCATATTTTTTAAACAAATGCCGGGAGGCTACCTAACTTGAGACCACGGGCACTAGCTTCCCTCTACCTACTTCTCCATTCCAGTCTTCCCATGCACTAAAAGACCACTGTTCAGAATAGAAGATGAGGCTACTTGAATGAGATACTGGACCTCCTACCTAGTTGTATCTCCGACCAAATATCTCACGCTCCAAGACACTAGAAGAGAGCGCTTATAGCAGAAACTTAAATTTGATCACACAGCCTTCGCGCCTGCCGGCTAAGCATACCTATGTTACAGAGACTTGAGTTTCTATAACGTGAGTAGAGCCCCAAAGTCGCAAGGTCCCATGGTGTACTGAACCATTCTGTTCATTGGTGCAATTATATCAATTTGAGTATTGGATATTGGAATAATACTAGGCCACCCACGAAGCCGATGTCTTACAGTATATGTCATAAAGGGGTCCAGAAGAAGCGTTCTTATGTGAAGTGAGTGCGAGCGTCATTATGAGAAATCTCCAGAACCCATTAGAAGGAGTTATGTCCAAAGCGAAGCCTCTTGATGAAGCTTGGGGACGCGTTCCAGTTCCCGGCTAAACTTATTCTAGGAGGGAAGAATGAAATGAATTAATATCTTTGGTTACAGAAGAGTTGCATTGGGTTTGAGGCAAGAATTGCAACCTGTATTATTTCTGCTTTATTTTGATAGGCATTAGGGCTGCATTAATTAATGCATTCGCTAAGTTGCGCTCATGATAATTAATGCGGGAAAATTTTCCCGGGCACGCTAAGATTGCACGCAGCCAAGTGGCTTGATGACGCCACCCGGAATTATAAATTAAGGCCACCAGGGCATATCAGAGTCATTCTTGGAACGAGAGGCTGCAGAAACGAATCGTCATACGGCGTGTTGGTCCGGAGAACAACGCTTTGTCTTCAAGCTACACCGACTACCTGTACTGCTATTTCTGCAAAGATGTAAGTAATCAACTTGAATATCCAGAGGAATTGAAGATTTTACCTGTGAGATTATGCTATGGGGAGATGAGGTACGGCTTATAAGAGACTAATGAACTAGGAGCTTCATATTTCTGGGAGGTCAAAGTATGACGGACGAAATGCTAGTATTAATATTGGCTCAGGGTAGGAATTCTAAAACTATATGTTGTCCGTGTGATGGGGTGAGAGAACAGTGACGGAGAGTAGTAAAGAAACTCTTGTGTACCAGGTTAAAACTCTGAACGAGACTTGGTCAGTGTAACGTGTGAGACACGCTAGTAGTGAAGACAGGCATCAAGTTTGGACAGTCTGTAATATATGAATTTATTTTCAGTTACCCCAGCATCAAGTCAGAACGAGTGTTTGACAGCATCATTCCAAAGAAGCCACAACCAGGAGCTGAAGCCAACACAACAACGGGCATCGAGCCAGGAACATTGGGAGCACCTGACCAGCACAACATCGAAGAGGACACCTTCCGACTACAGAGGGAGCTGTACGAAGACGCCACACCAGCAAGAATGTCTCCAAATGGTCAACAGTATCTGATGCAAGCCCGGCAGTCTATCAGAATGTGGTAGATCCAGTGGTCCACAGGGATGGCCGCTCCGCTATGTCTTCTATTTTAAGGTCAGAGCTTTCCAATTCTGTTTCAAGCATGTCATTTAAATTTAGATAGGAATATGGGGACCGTCAGTCAGCATATTTGTGTTAATAGGAGAGTTTCCCTTGTAATATAGAGCTAGGCCTCAAACTCGAACCCCGTACTTTAAGGTAGATGTTATTTGTAGAGTCCTTGTTAACGAATTTATAGTTCATTTTGATTGCGTTATTTTGAAGTACATGTTTGTGTAAGGGTCTGATCGAACTCAGTTGGGCATAGGAGGTTAGTCTACAGATAGGTACTTTTATTAGATCACATTCAGGCATTTGTTTCTGCAGACGTAGAAGTGCATAATTATGACCAAGTCGTGACCAGTAATTCACCCAGATTCATTGATAGAGCGAGCGAGTCCAGGTATTAAGAGATGTGAGCCCATAAGAGGCAAAAGTAAGATTTGCAGTCGGCCTGAGAGAGCCCAACCATTGAGAGTTTATTGAGTATATTTTGGAAATGCCAAGTATGGCAATGTGACGATCGCTTAATGATTAGTGTTTTGTAGCACCAGGATTTAGCCCATGAGAGGCATAAGTAAGATGAGCGAGATTGCTGAAGTATGGAGACAAGGGCAGATAGCCCAGGTATATTTAAATGAGGGCTTTAACAGCTGACTACGTGAAGTGTTCTTTGAAAGGCAAGACTTTAGCCTGTCTTCCCGTTTGAGCTCGTAAATTAGGGAACTGCAGCAAGTGGAGGGGTGAGAATGGAGGTCATTGAGCTTGACGTCACAGGCGGGTGTGTTGGTCGTCTGCAGTATTTCAAGTATGCCAGAAGGGGAAGAAACGACCTTCATGGTTTGAGAGCAGAGAGAGATTTGTTTTATGTCCGATTTGTTTTACGTAAGATTTTAACACTGGCCCATTTTATACTGACACCCTTGTATGTGTTGATTGGATCTTTGATATTGTTTGCATAGGTATCTTGGACACCTTACCTGTCATAGGACTAGGGTTCGTGACCGTGTCAGGTCATTGTAAATTTTGTGGTGATTTTGTTTGCACCGGGGTTCGACGGCGCGAGGCATTGTAAATTTTTAAGGGAATCATTGTTTTTGTGTCATTAAGCAGATATCCATCTTTCTAAACTTCGTGACTTACACTATGGTTACATGCTTGTTGCAGATTCACGTGTTTTTGTGAAGGCAGTGAAATGATAGTCATCGGCTCAGCGTCATTTTTCCATCTCATATTGAAATGATCTTTTATTTGTAAATAATTCAATTTTATGTAATAAATCCCTATTTGTTAAACTTGGAATGCAGCGGTGTTTTCTGTTAGATATTTATTTTAATTTTTTATTTAGTCGAATTCTTACCTGAGGAGGCACATGTCCTAGTGTTTTATCTTTATGTTGCCCCATTATACCCATATTATCCTGAGAAGAGCGCTCTACCGGCTGATTGAAGAGGACAGTGTTCAGGTAAGACTATGTGCACCAGCTCACGTCTGTGAGAGTTCGTTCACTACTGTACTCTGGGTTCGAGACCGGCCTTCGCCTGGACGGAACTTAATAGTGCAGTAGGGCACATAGTATTAATGGCGCAAGCCATCGTGGGGCCTCGATATTGCTGTAATGAGGGCTACCCAGACAGTGTAAACAGAGCGCCATAGTATTAATGGCGCCCAATACTCGTGGAGCTCGATAACTTAGTAAAAAGGGGCTCATTAGGCCATAGCGCCATAGTATTAATGGCGCCGAGCAACGTGGTGGCCGAAATTCCGTAAAGGGCTAACCATAGCGCCATAGTATAAATGACCAAGCAACGATGGAGCTCGATAACTTTGAAAAAAGAGCTAACCATAGCGCCATGGTATTAATGACGACGAGTAACGAATGGCCCGATATTTCAGTAAAAGGGACCAGAGCGCCTTTGTCTACATTGTGAACTTGGTGTGGCTAACTGAGGACCCGATATTGCAGTAAGGAGGGTCATACAGCTTATTTGATTATGCCGTCAGGTGATGCTTGATATTTGTGTAAACGAGCTCCCACAACCAAGTGGTATTTTGTTGATTTTCCCCATAAAATAGGGCTATAGGTCATGATGTGTATCTATAAAGGCAGGACCTGATATTTTGGTAAATAAAGGTCGTGCAAGGCTTGATTTCAGGCATATGTTATGACAGCTGCATTCAATTACGTGTTGTGCAGGTATACCAAGTTTGGTCTCTGTACTGTTAGCTTGGTGATATATTTGGAGTATGTTGTTAAACTTGTGAGATTGAATGACTGCCAGTTCAGAGAGGTATTTTGTGATGTTCTGTCTTTGATCTTACCATTCGTTTATGGATATTGCTGTTGGTGGTGTTTAGCGAGGATGTGCTGATTTTGTGGTTTTCTTGAAGTGATGGATGATATTCGTGCGGGGATTTGACCTGCAAGGTGTTGTGTTTTACAGGTGTATAATCGGATAGCTTGGATTTGTGCATGTGGTAGTTTTTGCTGGTTTATGACATTGTGGGGGAGAATTCTATGTTTGTGTTGTGTATATATTTTTGTATCATAGTGTTGTACTGACGGTTACCCTATGTTTGAATGACATGATATTAGATTGAGGTAGCCAATTTAGGATTTGAAAGTTCGAGAGTTTAGCAGTAGGAACATTTTGATAAATTAGAAAGTGTAGGAAATTTATAGTATTTGAAATTTAATCGAGGACATACGGAGCGGCTTTTCCCGCCGGACTTTATAATAAGTGAGTTGAATGTCGGTAGACATGGGGGAGGTGCTGAGGCAACTCAGTGAGCAGATGAAAGAACAATTTGTGGCGCTTAAAGAGGAACTTAGGGAAGATATAGGTGAACGTTTGAACGAACAAGTGACTAGGAATCGTGAGCTATTGACGGAACAGGGTGCCAAAAGCGAGGTACAGTTTGTGGCGCTTGGTGAACGTTTGAACGACCAAGTCAGTGCTCAATTTAAAGAACAAGAAATTAAGAACTCGGATCAGATAAAAGAACTTAAAGTACGCGTGACCGAACAAATAGTAAGCACCGAAAAACGGGTAGCTAACCAAATAACCGAGCTAAGGGAACACACTAGCATTCGTTTGGAGCAATTGGCCTCTGAAAATGAAGCAACTAGGGAAACCATAGCAGAATTAGATACCAAAATAGAGAATGTACGGCTGTGCTGTGTTACCACGACCGAGAAGTTAAGTCAACAGATGGAAGAATCGCACAAAACGGTAGAGAAGCAAATTCAGGAAGTAAAGAATAGTATCGAGGGAATAGAACAGCGTGTGGAAGAAAAAGATAAGGAGACCCAGTCCGAATTAGGAACATTTAAAGAAGACCTGGTAGCAGCAATAGATCGCATAGACCATACGCAAGCGAGGCTAGAAAAAATAGAGCAGAAAGTAGAAGACAGTATGGAGGCGAGGACTCGAGAAGGAGTTGGGAGGAAAGAGCAAACCACGGAAGAGAATAAGGAAGGTAAAGTCAGCGATAAGGTGTCTGAGGAGGAAATTATCAAAGAAGTTCAGCAATCTGATTCACCGGTTGAACCGCCCGAAAATGAAGTGATGCGAATGGAGCAATCGGATACAAACAGTCCAATGGTTCAGGAGGCAGAAGCAGAAAGGGAAGATACACCAGGAAACGAGAATATTACCGTAGCCTCAGAAGAAGGATTGAATGACACAACAAGCAAGGAAGCTGGGGAAACGGCAACTTTGGTTTGGCTACAGGAAGGAGAAGAGGAGCAGTTCAAGAATCACATTGTGCAGAGATCTGGCAACATAGCCATAGTCCTGTCAGAAGGGGCTGAGCTCAAGTACTACGCGGCGACGTCGGAGGGCGAAGACCTCGTAAATTCTGCGGTAGAAGAAAAGAGTCTGGAATGTGTGACAGCATCCAAGGTCGAGGCCGATGATATAGGAAGGAAAATAGCAAACAACGTTAATGGGATTTCTGGACAAATAGAAATTGGAGACCCGACCGGGAACGCACAAAATAATCAAAGGGAAACGGTTGGAAAGTATCTTCAAGAAATAGCAGCCGTTAATGAAGGAGACGATCAAAGGTATAACCAGCATTCGAAGCGAAATGAAGGAAAGAGAACTAAGTCATACAAGAGACGCAAGAAGAAACAAAAACACCGATACCAGTTTGGTTGGTTCGGGAAACAAGTGAGAATACGCCGTAGGTGGAAGATTGGAACCATCAAGAGAAAGAAGAAGCGGCGAAAAGAAGATATGAAAGAGGGACGAATGCTTGAACCGAGGAGCTACGTGGAACAGTTGAGGAGAAAACGTGCTGTTGCGAAGAGGTGGCTTTCCGCATGTCGTGAAATAAGGCGGAAGAAAAGTGACTGGAAAACCGAGAGAAAGGAATGTCTCTTACTCCACAAAAGAAAGAGCGGAACAGAGAGAGGGAACCTCTCTAACTACAGAAGGAAACAAACATGTAGTGCCAGGAACCTCTGCAGGCTAGAAGGCCGCATGAATGAGACAGGGTGTGAAGAAAGTTGCGAAATGGCCGTGAGACAGGGAACTTCTGTAAGTTTGGCAAATAGAAGAGCCATTTAGATAAACACCACTGTATATAAGTAGTATTGTAAATAGAAAACTGATGATAACCAGTAGTTATAAATTTATTTTATGAATTAGATTAATTGAGCATCATGACGAATGAAGAGAATTTAAGATGAATTTAACAGGGATCCGCAACTAGATCACGAGTTAGTGTTAGTTAAGACACCCACTGTCTCTAACCCTACAGAGAGATACTACCATAAGTTCGCTGAGCTATACACTGGACCGTATAGAATAATTCATAGTTATGAAAATAACTCATACAAGGTACAAAGCTTGGACGCTACAGTGACTAAGGTCTTTAACTCATCAAACCTTAAGCCCTTTTTCCAACCCGGCCAATATCAATTAGACAATCAAGAAGAAGAAGAAGAAGAAGGAGGCGAAGAAGAGGAAGAAGAACCTGAGGACGAAGAGACCGAAAATATTGCCAGAGAGGAGGTTATCATTCCGGAAGAAGATGGAAATGACAGCGAAGAAGAACAACCAGAGATACCCAATGGTGAAGAAGAAGAAGAAGAAGGAGAAGTGAATATGATTTCTCCAGGCGACCAGCAACAGCTATCTGAGCAGCGCAAAGAAACGGAGTGTCAAGACTGCGAGAGTAACCACCGGAGATTTCTAGCTCTGCTGGATGCCTATTACCAAGTTAGGAAGGATAGGGAGGCTATCATGTCTGTAGCTGAAGATAGTCCCATGCCCTGAAGTTTGGAATATTGACAGCAGATATAATTGCAATGAGAAAATGATCTTGGAATTTGGGAAAATAAAATTCTTCACAAAATTTTATTTTGTCGTTCACGGGGGCTATGAACCATTCTGTTCATTGGTGCAATTATATCAATTTGAGTATTGGCTATTGGAATAATACTAGGCCACCCACGAAGCCGATGTCTTACAGTATATGTCATAAAGGGGTCCAGAAGAAGCGTTCTTATGTGAAGTGAGTGCGAGCGTCATTATGAGAAATCTCCAGAACCCATTAGAAGGAGTTATGTCCAAAGCGAAGCCTCTTGATGAAGCTTGGGGACGCGTTCCAGTTCCCGGCTAAACTTATTCTAGGAGGGAAGAATGAAATGAATTAATATCTTTGGTTACAGAAGAGTTGCATTGGGTTTGAGGCAAGAATTGCAACCTGTATTATTTCTGCTTTATTTTGATAGGCATTAGGGCTGCATTAATTAATGCATTCGCTAAGTTGCGCTCATGATAATTAATGCGGGAAAATTTTCCCGGGCACGCTAAGATTGCACGCAGCCAAGTGGCTTGATGACGCCACCCGGAATTATAAATTAAGGCCACCAGGGCATATCAGAGTCATTCTTGGAACGAGAGGCTGCAGAAACGAATCGTCATACGGCGTGTTGGTCCGGAGAACAACGCTTTGTCTTCAAGCTACACCGACTACCTGTACTGCTATTTCTGCAAAGATGTAAGTAATCAACTTGAATATCCAGAGGAATTGAAGATTTTACCTGTGAGATTATGCTATGGGGAGATGAGGTACGGCTTATAAGAGACTAATGAACTAGGAGCTTCATATTTCTGGGAGGTCAAAGTATGACGGACGAAATGCTAGTATTAATATTGGCTCAGGGTAGGAATTCTAAAACTATATGTTGTCCGTGTGATGGGGTGAGAGAACAGTGACGGAGAGTAGTAAAGAAACTCTTGTGTACCAGGTTAAAACTCTGAACGAGACTTGGTCAGTGTAACGTGTGAGACACGCTAGTAGTGAAGACAGGCATCAAGTTTGGACAGTCTGTAATATATGAATTTATTTTCAGTTACCCCAGCATCAAGTCAGAACGAGTGTTTGACAGCATCATTCCAAAGAAGCCACAACCAGGAGCTGAAGCCAACACAACAACGGGCATCGAGCCAGGAACATTGGGAGCACCTGACCAGCACAACATCGAAGAGGACACCTTCCGACTACAGAGGGAGCTGTACGAAGACGCCACACCAGCAAGAATGTCTCCAAATGGTCAACAGTATCTGATGCAAGCCCGGCAGTCTATCAGAATGTGGTAGATCCAGTGGTCCACAGGGATGGCCGCTCCGCTATGTCTTCTATTTTAAGGTCAGAGCTTTCCAATTCTGTTTCAAGCATGTCATTTAAATTTAGATAGGAATATGGGGACCGTCAGTCAGCATATTTGTGTTAATAGGAGAGTTTCCCTTGTAATATAGAGCTAGGCCTCAAACTCGAACCCCGTACTTTAAGGTAGATGTTATTTGTAGAGTCCTTGTTAACGAATTTATAGTTCATTTTGATTGCGTTATTTTGAAGTACATGTTTGTGTAAGGGTCTGATCGAACTCAGTTGGGCATAGGAGGTTAGTCTACAGATAGGTACTTTTATTAGATCACATTCAGGCATTTGTTTCTGCAGACGTAGAAGTGCATAATTATGACCAAGTCGTGACCAGTAATTCACCCAGATTCATTGATAGAGCGAGCGAGTCCAGGTATTAAGAGATGTGAGCCCATAAGAGGCAAAAGTAAGATTTGCAGTCGGCCTGAGAGAGCCCAACCATTGAGAGTTTATTGAGTATATTTTGGAAATGCCAAGTATGGCAATGTGACGATCGCTTAATGATTAGTGTTTTGTAGCACCAGGATTTAGCCCATGAGAGGCATAAGTAAGATGAGCGAGATTGCTGAAGTATGGAGACAAGGGCAGATAGCCCAGGTATATTTAAATGAGGGCTTTAACAGCTGACTACGTGAAGTGTTCTTTGAAAGGCAAGACTTTAGCCTGTCTTCCCGTTTGAGCTCGTAAATTAGGGAACTGCAGCAAGTGGAGGGGTGAGAATGGAGGTCATTGAGCTTGACGTCACAGGCGGGTGTGTTGGTCGTCTGCAGTATTTCAAGTATGCCAGAAGGGGAAGAAACGACCTTCATGGTTTGAGAGCAGAGAGAGATTTGTTTTATGTCCGATTTGTTTTACGTAAGATTTTAACACTGGCCCATTTTATACTGACACCCTTGTATGTGTTGATTGGATCTTTGATATTGTTTGCATAGGTATCTTGGACACCTTACCTGTCATAGGACTAGGGTTCGTGACCGTGTCAGGTCATTGTAAATTTTGTGGTGATTTTGTTTGCACCGGGGTTCGACGGCGCGAGGCATTGTAAATTTTTAAGGGAATCATTGTTTTTGTGTCATTAAGCAGATATCCATCTTTCTAAACTTCGTGACTTACACTATGGTTACATGCTTGTTGCAGATTCACGTGTTTTTGTGAAGGCAGTGAAATGATAGTCATCGGCTCAGCGTCATTTTTCCATCTCATATTGAAATGATCTTTTATTTGTAAATAATTCAATTTTATGTAATAAATCCCTATTTGTTAAACTTGGAATGCAGCGGTGTTTTCTGTTAGATATTTATTTTAATTTTTTATTTAGTCGAATTCTTACCTGAGGAGGCACATGTCCTAGTGTTTTATCTTTATGTTGCCCCATTATACCCATATTATCCTGAGAAGAGCGCTCTACCGGCTGATTGAAGAGGACAGTGTTCAGGTAAGACTATGTGCACCAGCTCACGTCTGTGAGAGTTCGTTCACTACTGTACTCTGGGTTCGAGACCGGCCTTCGCCTGGACGGAACTTAATAGTGCAGTAGGGCACATAGTATTAATGGCGCAAGCCATCGTGGGGCCTCGATATTGCTGTAATGAGGGCTACCCAGACAGTGTAAACAGAGCGCCATAGTATTAATGGCGCCCAATACTCGTGGAGCTCGATAACTTAGTAAAAAGGGGCTCATTAGGCCATAGCGCCATAGTATTAATGGCGCCGAGCAACGTGGTGGCCGAAATTCCGTAAAGGGCTAACCATAGCGCCATAGTATAAATGACCAAGCAACGATGGAGCTCGATAACTTTGAAAAAAGAGCTAACCATAGCGCCATGGTATTAATGACGACGAGTAACGAATGGCCCGATATTTCAGTAAAAGGGACCAGAGCGCCTTTGTCTACATTGTGAACTTGGTGTGGCTAACTGAGGACCCGATATTGCAGTAAGGAGGGTCATACAGCTTATTTGATTATGCCGTCAGGTGATGCTTGATATTTGTGTAAACGAGCTCCCACAACCAAGTGGTATTTTGTTGATTTTCCCCATAAAATAGGGCTATAGGTCATGATGTGTATCTATAAAGGCAGGACCTGATATTTTGGTAAATAAAGGTCGTGCAAGGCTTGATTTCAGGCATATGTTATGACAGCTGCATTCAATTACGTGTTGTGCAGGTATACCAAGTTTGGTCTCTGTACTGTTAGCTTGGTGATATATTTGGAGTATGTTGTTAAACTTGTGAGATTGAATGACTGCCAGTTCAGAGAGGTATTTTGTGATGTTCTGTCTTTGATCTTACCATTCGTTTATGGATATTGCTGTTGGTGGTGTTTAGCGAGGATGTGCTGATTTTGTGGTTTTCTTGAAGTGATGGATGATATTCGTGCGGGGATTTGACCTGCAAGGTGTTGTGTTTTACAGGTGTATAATCGGATAGCTTGGATTTGTGCATGTGGTAGTTTTTGCTGGTTTATGACATTGTGGGGGAGAATTCTATGTTTGTGTTGTGTATATATTTTTGTATCATAGTGTTGTACTGACGGTTACCCTATGTTTGAATGACATGATATTAGATTGAGGTAGCCAATTTAGGATTTGAAAGTTCGAGAGTTTAGCAGTAGGAACATTTTGATAAATTAGAAAGTGTAGGAAATTTATAGTATTTGAAATTTAATCGAGGACATACGGAGCGGCTTTTCCCGCCGGACTTTATAATAAGTGAGTTGAATGTCGGTAGACATGGGGGAGGTGCTGAGGCAACTCAGTGAGCAGATGAAAGAACAATTTGTGGCGCTTAAAGAGGAACTTAGGGAAGATATAGGTGAACGTTTGAACGAACAAGTGACTAGGAATCGTGAGCTATTGACGGAACAGGGTGCCAAAAGCGAGGTACAGTTTGTGGCGCTTGGTGAACGTTTGAACGACCAAGTCAGTGCTCAATTTAAAGAACAAGAAATTAAGAACTCGGATCAGATAAAAGAACTTAAAGTACGCGTGACCGAACAAATAGTAAGCACCGAAAAACGGGTAGCTAACCAAATAACCGAGCTAAGGGAACACACTAGCATTCGTTTGGAGCAATTGGCCTCTGAAAATGAAGCAACTAGGGAAACCATAGCAGAATTAGATACCAAAATAGAGAATGTACGGCTGTGCTGTGTTACCACGACCGAGAAGTTAAGTCAACAGATGGAAGAATCGCACAAAACGGTAGAGAAGCAAATTCAGGAAGTAAAGAATAGTATCGAGGGAATAGAACAGCGTGTGGAAGAAAAAGATAAGGAGACCCAGTCCGAATTAGGAACATTTAAAGAAGACCTGGTAGCAGCAATAGATCGCATAGACCATACGCAAGCGAGGCTAGAAAAAATAGAGCAGAAAGTAGAAGACAGTATGGAGGCGAGGACTCGAGAAGGAGTTGGGAGGAAAGAGCAAACCACGGAAGAGAATAAGGAAGGTAAAGTCAGCGATAAGGTGTCTGAGGAGGAAATTATCAAAGAAGTTCAGCAATCTGATTCACCGGTTGAACCGCCCGAAAATGAAGTGATGCGAATGGAGCAATCGGATACAAACAGTCCAATGGTTCAGGAGGCAGAAGCAGAAAGGGAAGATACACCAGGAAACGAGAATATTACCGTAGCCTCAGAAGAAGGATTGAATGACACAACAAGCAAGGAAGCTGGGGAAACGGCAACTTTGGTTTGGCTACAGGAAGGAGAAGAGGAGCAGTTCAAGAATCACATTGTGCAGAGATCTGGCAACATAGCCATAGTCCTGTCAGAAGGGGCTGAGCTCAAGTACTACGCGGCGACGTCGGAGGGCGAAGACCTCGTAAATTCTGCGGTAGAAGAAAAGAGTCTGGAATGTGTGACAGCATCCAAGGTCGAGGCCGATGATATAGGAAGGAAAATAGCAAACAACGTTAATGGGATTTCTGGACAAATAGAAATTGGAGACCCGACCGGGAACGCACAAAATAATCAAAGGGAAACGGTTGGAAAGTATCTTCAAGAAATAGCAGCCGTTAATGAAGGAGACGATCAAAGGTATAACCAGCATTCGAAGCGAAATGAAGGAAAGAGAACTAAGTCATACAAGAGACGCAAGAAGAAACAAAAACACCGATACCAGTTTGGTTGGTTCGGGAAACAAGTGAGAATACGCCGTAGGTGGAAGATTGGAACCATCAAGAGAAAGAAGAAGCGGCGAAAAGAAGATATGAAAGAGGGACGAATGCTTGAACCGAGGAGCTACGTGGAACAGTTGAGGAGAAAACGTGCTGTTGCGAAGAGGTGGCTTTCCGCATGTCGTGAAATAAGGCGGAAGAAAAGTGACTGGAAAACCGAGAGAAAGGAATGTCTCTTACTCCACAAAAGAAAGAGCGGAACAGAGAGAGGGAACCTCTCTAACTACAGAAGGAAACAAACATGTAGTGCCAGGAACCTCTGCAGGCTAGAAGGCCGCATGAATGAGACAGGGTGTGAAGAAAGTTGCGAAATGGCCGTGAGACAGGGAACTTCTGTAAGTTTGGCAAATAGAAGAGCCATTTAGATAAACACCACTGTATATAAGTAGTATTGTAAATAGAAAACTGATGATAACCAGTAGTTATAAATTTATTTTATGAATTAGATTAATTGAGCATCATGACGAATGAAGAGAATTTAAGATGAATTTAACAGGGATCCGCAACTAGATCACGAGTTAGTGTTAGTTAAGACACCCACTGTCTCTAACCCTACAGAGAGATACTACCATAAGTTCGCTGAGCTATACACTGGACCGTATAGAATAATTCATAGTTATGAAAATAACTCATACAAGGTACAAAGCTTGGACGCTACAGTGACTAAGGTCTTTAACTCATCAAACCTTAAGCCCTTTTTCCAACCCGGCCAATATCAATTAGACAATCAAGAAGAAGAAGAAGAAGAAGGAGGCGAAGAAGAGGAAGAAGAACCTGAGGACGAAGAGACCGAAAATATTGCCAGAGAGGAGGTTATCATTCCGGAAGAAGATGGAAATGACAGCGAAGAAGAACAACCAGAGATACCCAATGGTGAAGAAGAAGAAGAAGAAGGAGAAGTGAATATGATTTCTCCAGGCGACCAGCAACAGCTATCTGAGCAGCGCAAAGAAACGGAGTGTCAAGACTGCGAGAGTAACCACCGGAGATTTCTAGCTCTGCTGGATGCCTATTACCAAGTTAGGAAGGATAGGGAGGCTATCATGTCTGTAGCTGAAGATAGTCCCATGCCCTGAAGTTTGGAATATTGACAGCAGATATAATTGCAATGAGAAAATGATCTTGGAATTTGGGAAAATAAAATTCTTCACAAAATTTTATTTTGTCGTTCACGGGGGCTATGAACCATTCTGTTCATTGGTGCAATTATATCAATTTGAGTATTGGCTATTGGAATAATACTAGGCCACCCACGAAGCCGATGTCTTACAGTATATGTCATAAAGGGGTCCAGAAGAAGCGTTCTTATGTGAAGTGAGTGCGAGCGTCATTATGAGAAATCTCCAGAACCCATTAGAAGGAGTTATGTCCAAAGCGAAGCCTCTTGATGAAGCTTGGGGACGCGTTCCAGTTCCCGGCTAAACTTATTCTAGGAGGGAAGAATGAAATGAATTAATATCTTTGGTTACAGAAGAGTTGCATTGGGTTTGAGGCAAGAATTGCAACCTGTATTATTTCTGCTTTATTTTGATAGGCATTAGGGCTGCATTAATTAATGCATTCGCTAAGTTGCGCTCATGATAATTAATGCGGGAAAATTTTCCCGGGCACGCTAAGATTGCACGCAGCCAAGTGGCTTGATGACGCCACCCGGAATTATAAATTAAGGCCACCAGGGCATATCAGAGTCATTCTTGGAACGAGAGGCTGCAGAAACGAATCGTCATACGGCGTGTTGGTCCGGAGAACAACGCTTTGTCTTCAAGCTACACCGACTACCTGTACTGCTATTTCTGCAAAGATGTAAGTAATCAACTTGAATATCCAGAGGAATTGAAGATTTTACCTGTGAGATTATGCTATGGGGAGATGAGGTACGGCTTATAAGAGACTAATGAACTAGGAGCTTCATATTTCTGGGAGGTCAAAGTATGACGGACGAAATGCTAGTATTAATATTGGCTCAGGGTAGGAATTCTAAAACTATATGTTGTCCGTGTGATGGGGTGAGAGAACAGTGACGGAGAGTAGTAAAGAAACTCTTGTGTACCAGGTTAAAACTCTGAACGAGACTTGGTCAGTGTAACGTGTGAGACACGCTAGTAGTGAAGACAGGCATCAAGTTTGGACAGTCTGTAATATATGAATTTATTTTCAGTTACCCCAGCATCAAGTCAGAACGAGTGTTTGACAGCATCATTCCAAAGAAGCCACAACCAGGAGCTGAAGCCAACACAACAACGGGCATCGAGCCAGGAACATTGGGAGCACCTGACCAGCACAACATCGAAGAGGACACCTTCCGACTACAGAGGGAGCTGTACGAAGACGCCACACCAGCAAGAATGTCTCCAAATGGTCAACAGTATCTGATGCAAGCCCGGCAGTCTATCAGAATGTGGTAGATCCAGTGGTCCACAGGGATGGCCGCTCCGCTATGTCTTCTATTTTAAGGTCAGAGCTTTCCAATTCTGTTTCAAGCATGTCATTTAAATTTAGATAGGAATATGGGGACCGTCAGTCAGCATATTTGTGTTAATAGGAGAGTTTCCCTTGTAATATAGAGCTAGGCCTCAAACTCGAACCCCGTACTTTAAGGTAGATGTTATTTGTAGAGTCCTTGTTAACGAATTTATAGTTCATTTTGATTGCGTTATTTTGAAGTACATGTTTGTGTAAGGGTCTGATCGAACTCAGTTGGGCATAGGAGGTTAGTCTACAGATAGGTACTTTTATTAGATCACATTCAGGCATTTGTTTCTGCAGACGTAGAAGTGCATAATTATGACCAAGTCGTGACCAGTAATTCACCCAGATTCATTGATAGAGCGAGCGAGTCCAGGTATTAAGAGATGTGAGCCCATAAGAGGCAAAAGTAAGATTTGCAGTCGGCCTGAGAGAGCCCAACCATTGAGAGTTTATTGAGTATATTTTGGAAATGCCAAGTATGGCAATGTGACGATCGCTTAATGATTAGTGTTTTGTAGCACCAGGATTTAGCCCATGAGAGGCATAAGTAAGATGAGCGAGATTGCTGAAGTATGGAGACAAGGGCAGATAGCCCAGGTATATTTAAATGAGGGCTTTAACAGCTGACTACGTGAAGTGTTCTTTGAAAGGCAAGACTTTAGCCTGTCTTCCCGTTTGAGCTCGTAAATTAGGGAACTGCAGCAAGTGGAGGGGTGAGAATGGAGGTCATTGAGCTTGACGTCACAGGCGGGTGTGTTGGTCGTCTGCAGTATTTCAAGTATGCCAGAAGGGGAAGAAACGACCTTCATGGTTTGAGAGCAGAGAGAGATTTGTTTTATGTCCGATTTGTTTTACGTAAGATTTTAACACTGGCCCATTTTATACTGACACCCTTGTATGTGTTGATTGGATCTTTGATATTGTTTGCATAGGTATCTTGGACACCTTACCTGTCATAGGACTAGGGTTCGTGACCGTGTCAGGTCATTGTAAATTTTGTGGTGATTTTGTTTGCACCGGGGTTCGACGGCGCGAGGCATTGTAAATTTTTAAGGGAATCATTGTTTTTGTGTCATTAAGCAGATATCCATCTTTCTAAACTTCGTGACTTACACTATGGTTACATGCTTGTTGCAGATTCACGTGTTTTTGTGAAGGCAGTGAAATGATAGTCATCGGCTCAGCGTCATTTTTCCATCTCATATTGAAATGATCTTTTATTTGTAAATAATTCAATTTTATGTAATAAATCCCTATTTGTTAAACTTGGAATGCAGCGGTGTTTTCTGTTAGATATTTATTTTAATTTTTTATTTAGTCGAATTCTTACCTGAGGAGGCACATGTCCTAGTGTTTTATCTTTATGTTGCCCCATTATACCCATGTTATCCTGAGAAGAGCGCTCTACCGGCTGATTGAATAGGACAGTGTTCAGGTAAGACTATGTGCACCAGCTCACGTCTGTGAGAGTTCGTTCACTACTGTACTCTGGGTTCGAGACCGGCCTTCGCCTGGACGGAACTTAATAGTGCAGTAGGGCACAGTACTGGTTAGCACTCTGGACTTTGAATCCAGCGATCCGAGTTCAAGTCTCGGTGGGACCTTGAATTTTAATTTCACACGACGAGAAAGACCTTGACGACCTGACGGAACAAGCTATGCCGAATTCTGATTGCGTGTTAGGGTGTTCAGACCAGACTGAAGTAGTACTTCGTGTACACCGCAAGTTTCTTTTTATATTCACAGTGCAGATAAGTACAATAAAATTTTAATTCCGTTGAAGTATAAGTATTCCGCCTCCGTGGTGTAGTGGTTAGTGTGATTAGCTGCCACCCCCAGAGGTCCGGATTCGATTCCCGACTCTGCCACGAAATTTGGAAAGTGGTACGAGGGCTGGAACGGGGTCCACTCAGACTCGGGAGGTCAACTGACTAGAGGTGGGTTCGATTCCCACCTCAGCCATCTTGGAAGTGTTTATCCGTGGTTTCCCACTTCTCCTCCAGACAAATGCCGGGATGGTACCTAACTAGAGGCTACGGCCGATTCCTTCCCTCTTCCTTGTCTATCCCTTCCAATCTTCCCCCTTTCCCGCAAGGCCCCTGTTCAGCATAGTGGGTGAGGCCGCCTGGGCGAGGTACTGGTCATCTACCCCAGTTGTATCCCCGACCCAAAGTCTGAAGCTCCAAGACAGTGCCCTTGAGGGGTAGAGGTGAGATTCCTCGCTGAGTCCGAGGGAAAAACCGACCCTGCAGGGTAAAATGATTAAGAATAAGAGGAAGAAGTATAAGTAGTCCGCCTCTGTGGTATAGTGGGTAGTGTGATTAGCTGCCACCCCCAGAGGACTGGCTCCGATTCCCGGCTCTGCCAAAAAATTTGAAACGTGGTAGGAAGCCTCTTGAGGTCAACGGAGTAGAGGGGATTCGATTCCCACCTCAGCCATCCTCGAAGTGGTTTTCCGTTTTTGCCCAATTCTCCACCAAGTAAATGCCGGGATGGTACCAAGGTCTAACTGAAGACCACGACCGCTTCCTCCACCCCCCCTCTTCTCTGTCTCACCGTTCCGATCTTCCCATCGCCAAAGGCCCCGGTTCAAAATAGAAGATAAGACCGCTTGGACGAGATACTGGTGCTCTCACCCAGTTGCTAAAAATGACTAAATATCACACCCTCCAGGTCACTGACCATGGGGCGGTAGAGATGGGATCTCTCGTTGAGTCCTGGGAGAAAACCAACCCTGGAGTGTAAATGGATAAGATAAATACACTGACTGACAGTGACAATGTAACACCAAGGAGGAGTGGTTCGAAAGGGATGAAAGTTGGGAAAAAAACAGAGACGGCACGGATGAATAATTGATGTTTATTTCAAACCGATATGCAGGTTACACAATGCGCACGGCATCGATTCAGTAGGATGTAGGACCACCACGAGCGGCGATGCACGCAGAAACACGTCGAGGTACAGAGTCAATAAGAGTGCGGATGGTGTCCTGAGGGATGGTTCTCCATTCTCTGTCAACCATTTGCCACAGTTGGTCGTCCGTACGAGGCTGGGGCAGAGTTTGCAAACGGCGTCCAATGAGATCCCACGCGTGTTCGATTGGTGAGAGATCCGGAGAGTACGCTGGCCACAGAAGCATCTGTACACCTCGTAGAGCCTGTTGGGAGATGCGAGCAGTGTGCGGGCGGGCATTATCCTGCTGAAACAGAGCATTGGGCAGCCCCTGAAGGTACGGGAGTGCCACCGGCCGCAGCACATGCTGCACGTAGCGGTGGGCATTTAACGTGCCTTGAATACGCACTAGAGGTGACGTGGAATCATACGCAATAGCGCCCCAAACCATGATGCCGCGTTGTCTAGCGGTAGAGCGCTCCACAGTTACTGCCGGATTTGACCTTTCTCCACGCCGACGCCACACTCGTCTGCGGTGACTATCACTGACAGAACAGAAGCGTGACTCATCGGAGAACACGACGTTCCGCCATTCCCTCATCCAAGTCGCTCTAGCCCGGCACCATGCCAGGCGTGCACGTCTATGCTGTGGAGTCAATGGTAGTCTTCTGAGCGGACGCCTTCAACCAATCGACGGGAAATTGTTCTGGTCGATATTGGAACAGCCAGGGTGTCTTGCACATGCTGAAGAATGGCGGTTGACGTGGCGTGCGGGGCTGCCACCGCTTGGCGGCGGATGCGCCGATCCTCGCGTGCTGACGTCACTCGGGCTGCGCCTGGACCCCTCGCACGTGCCACATGTCCCTGCGCCAACCATCTTCGCCACAGGCGCTGCACCGTGGACACATCCCTATGGGTATCGGCTGCGATTTGACGAAGCGACCAACCTGCCCTTCTCAGCCCGATCACCATACCCCTCGTAAAGACGTCTGTCTGCTGGAAATGCCTCCGTTGACGGCGGCCTGGCATTCTTAGCTATACACGTGTCCTGTGGCACACGACAACACGTTCTACAATGACTGTCGGCTGAGAAATCACGGTACGAAGTGGGCCATTCGCCAACGCCGTGTCCCATTTATCGTTCGCTACGTGCGCAGCACAGCGGCGCATTTCACATCATGAGCATACCTCAGTGACGTCAGTCTACCCTGCAATTGGCATAAAGTTCTGACCACTCCTTCTTGGTGTTGCATTTGCTCTGTCAGTCAGTGTATAATGGTATTATCATTATCTGTCTATGACACACATTTACTCATTACACTGTCTGCTGTTGTTCTTTTTTCTCTTCTTCTTCTTAATCTGCTTACCCTCCAGGGTTGGTTTTGCCTCGGTCGCAGCGAGGGATCCCTCCTCTACCGCCACAAGGGCAGTGTCCTGGAGCTTCATACTTTGGTCGGGATATACAACTGGGGAGAATGACCAGTAACTCGCCCAGACGGCCTCACCTGCTATGCTAAACAGGGGCCTTGCGGGGGGATGGGAAGATTAGAAAGGATAGACAAGGAAGAGGAAAGGAAGTGGCCGTGGCCTTAAGTTACGTACCATCCCAGCATTTGCCTGGAGGAGAAGTAGGAAACCACGGAAAACCACTTCCAGGATGGCTGAGATGGGAATCCAACCCACCTCTACTCAGTTGACCTCCCGAGGCTGAGTGGACCAAGTTCCAGCCCACGTACCACTTTTCAAATTTCGTGGCAGAGCCGGGAATCGAACCAGGACCTCCGGGGGTGGCAGCTAATCACACTAACCACTACACGACAGAGGCAGACTGTTTTATTTTGAAGTGTGATATATTGCGTGACTCATCGAAGTTTCCCTTCTCCATTCGTAGACTACCTACACAACATAACTACGACAATTTAACATGAATCTATTAATAATACTTTATTAACGGTAATACCATTGTACACAACAATAGAGAAGAATAAACAAAATACACTAAAAAGAAAGTTCAACGGTGTATAAGTAGAAAAATATGTACAGATATATACACAGGTTATATTACAAGTAAGCACAGGAATTAGCCATGATCCCTTTTACAATCCACTAACAGCTACCCGCCGGCTCCATCCGCATTATATCACGTTATTAAAGTCACAAAGTTGCTGATTTCCGAGATAATGAAATGTTCAGAAGGGAGACTTTGCCTAACATGCGCCATCCGCAGTAACTTCGCGTTACTTTTTTTGTTAGTTGTTATCTAGGAGCAGAGGATCGGGTTGGGAATAGGGGGTTAGTGACGAGTGTTAGCTGTTGATTAAGAATATCCGGAAATTAATTATATTTAACATAGGCTGATGGCTTTGAGAGGTTATAGAATGTTGGGCGAAACAGCATTCTGAAGAATGCGAAGTATAGAATGGAGGTAGGAGAGGAATTTTGGGAATGTGTATAGGTCTTTGATGGTATATGACGGTGTGAAAAATATACGCCCGACACCCAGATTAGCCAAGACCATCTACAATATATATCAGAGCGTACTGCAAAATTCAAAATAGCGGTGGACTAGGGCCGCACTCGGTGTAGTATTGCTGTTTTTTAGGTTAGAGGAAATCGATGCTATATAAGATAATTAATGCTCATAATATTCACGATGTCCCAAAAATAATCATACTTCACATAAACCATGTTTCCAATATTGAAAACCGTGAAATTTTGTTACCGTACCTTCTGAAATTGGTATTAAAACATTAATAGATGTTTGACCTTCGTCCACAATCCTAAAGGAAGCAAAGTTGAAAATCACTAACTTTTAACGGTATTTATCAGTAAATGGTGACATGTAAAATAAACTAATAATACACAAATCACTAACAACAGTACATTGAAATGCCGTTCTCAGTTACAGCGCATTATTGTGTCAATCGTACAATGTGCACATAAAGACGTATATTTAAAAATATCGACCGACTTTCAATGACAACATATAACAATGACGGGAAAATCTATTCCTGAGCTGTTACGTTCTCTCTAAGAAGGATCATTTGCTGCTAGATTTCATTGTTTCTCATTCCCTTGCCTTTACGTCTGGGAGTTCACATGTACTACCCCGATTACCTCTCTTCATATTTTTGGTCTGGGATTTCTTAGCAAACCAGGTATGTTATTACATTAGGAATGAAGGGAAAATTAAAAACGAGGAATGGAATATCCCTTTTTTCGTAAACTTTGTAGTAAAGTAAGACCGTAAATTAAGAATATATTAGTTAAATATGATATTACATTTTTTTGCCGGTGTCCTTCTTTGTGCTGTAGTTGTTAGTGTGATTAGCTGCCACCAGCGGAGGTCCGGGTTCAATTCCTGGCTCTGTAAGAAATTTCGAAATTGGTACGAGGTACGAGCCTCGGAACTTCAACTGAGTAGAGGTATTTAGGCTTCGAATCCAAACTCAGCCCTCCTCAAAGTGGAATTGCGCAGTTTCCATTTCTCCTCCAGGCAAATACCTCGATGGTAGCTAAATGAAGGCAGCAGCCGTTTTCTTTCTCTTCCCTGTCCATCCCTTCCAACCTTCCCATCCCACTACAAAGCCATTGCTCACCATAGCAGATGAGGCCTTTTGGGCCGCGTGCTGCTCCTCTTCCTCCAGTTGTATCCCCCACCCAATGTCTCACGCTCCAGGACACTGCCCTTGAGGCGGTAGAGGTAGGATCCGTCGCTGAGCCCGGGGAAAAAATAAATCTGGCGGGAAAAGGATAAAGAAAAACGAATGAATAAAGATCTTCACTACAACTTAAGCGCACTCATTCAGCCAATGCTCGGTCTGCTGTTTGATTTTAAAGTACCTTATTTTGTGTGATTTATCGAAGATTCCCTTCCCTATTCATAGACTACGTACACTACATAATACAACAATTAACATTAATGTACAGTATTAGATATGATCGTCCGCCTCTATGGTGTATAGCTGAGACAGCCAACGCGTACCCAGCGGCATTCAAAGAGTTCGGCAAACGTTTGATCTCCCTGGCTACTCTCTTGCCTAGCAGGGGGTGATTTATGACGACAGTGGGCTTTAAAACGGAAGTTCGCATTCCCCTTCAGAAATCCTCACAGCTCTGTTGCCAATGCACCTCTTGTTAAATAGACGTCAGTCTCTCTTTTTAGCTCAGACAATTCACACTTGCTTTGTTCGCCGTTTGAAAGTTTTGGATTATTTCTTTGCTTCGTTAATTAATATTTGTGAAGTATGTTGTTTTTCACTTCGCTTCACGCAGTAATGTGGAAGTCGTGGGAATCACACCTGGAAATTATCGCATCAGTAAATCCTGAATTAAATCTGCCAGTGCAGGCAAACGATCCTCAACCGAGCACCGGTAACAGTGATATTCGACCGAGTAGTACTGGTTCCGTGTCCGCGAGTGATACTTAGCCGAGCAGCAGTGGTTCCGCGCCCGCGAGTGATATTCAGCCGGGTAGCAGTGGTTCCGTGCCCACGATTGATATTCAGCCGAGCAGCAGTGGTTCCGTGCCGGGTAGTAGTCGTTCCGCGGAGAAAAGAAAGGCGACTAAAACTTTAAATAAGCAAAGTCAACGGCTGGTATGTAACGCATACGAATACGTTATGAAGAACAACGTTCGCAAGGGTTATATTTCTGAGACAGCTAAAATGTTGAAACTTAACAGGAAAACTGTAAGTAAAATAGTAAAGAGGGGACCTACAACTCCGAAAAAGTGTGGTAATAATAGGGTTATCTTCAATAAAATTGATGATTTTTGCTGTGACTTGGTGAGACGCGAGGTATATGCATTCTTTACTAAAGGTAAGTCACCAACCGTACAGGAACTGTTAAAACATTTGAAAAATGTGTGTGGCTTTCCTTATGAAAAAACTACTCTACGACAGCTGTTAAAAAACTTGGGTTTTGTTTCCGTATTCTGAAGAAAAAACAGATTGTAATGGAATCTGCTAGAATAGTAGCTTGGCAATATAAATTCATAGACCGTCTCCGGAAGTTGCGTTCCGAGGGATGCAGAGTTGTCTATCTAGATGAAACTTCGTACGATACTCATGACATTGTGAAGAAAGGGTGGGATGATGGAGCTTGTAATTGCATACTGAAAGCACCAACATCGCGAGGCAAGCGTATTATGGTATTGCATGCTGGAGGCAGTGAGGGCAGGGTTGAGAATTGCCTTTATTTATCGGCTAAAAACATTGGAGACTGCAAAGCTGATAGCCATGACGAAATGACAGCTCAAGTTTTCGAAAACTGGTTTAGGTCTCATCTTCTAGAGAACCTACCACGTGACCGAAAATGTGTAATCGTGATGGACAACGCAAGCTATCATTCGCGGCAGCTGATTAGGATTCCTTCCATGAACACTAATATTAAGGACATTGTTAAGTTTATGGAGTACAATAACATTCCCGTGCCAAAACTTGTACCCATCAAGGCAGTTATGTTGCAGGAAATCAAATCAGCCAATATCAGTAAAAGGTACGCTGTAGAGGAGATCGCAACCTCACGTGGACACGAAGTTTTGCGACTCCCTTCATATCACTGTATTTTAAACCCCATAGAAATGATCTGGTTTCAGCTGAAGACGTATGTTAGGAAAAATAATGTTACGCCAACTTTGAGTGCTAGTGTGTGTCAACTTCTTCGTGAAGGAGCTGGAACGATCGGTTCTGAGAGGTGGTCTGCTTGTGTTCGAAGCACCATTAAGACAGAAGAGAAGTACATGAAACACGACACGGATAGCAACCAAGATAGATTTGTAATTCACCTAGCAGACAATGACGAGGACGACGAATAGAGGTAAGGTAAATACTGCATTTGTTTTAAAAGTAGCTAAGTTTGCTGGCTATTTTTTGTCCGAACTACATACTCCGATATTTATTATTATTATTATTATTATTATTATTATTATTATTATTATTATTATTATTATTATTTCTTAATCTGCTTACCCTCCAAGGTTGGTTTTTCCCTCTGACTCAGAGGGATCCTAGGAAGTATTGCCAACCCAAAAATAAATAAACATAGATCAGTTACAAAACAGAGAAATACAAAACTTCTTTAAATTATAAGTTCTTCCACCTTGAACCAGAGTGCATGATCATAGTTTTTAGAAGTGTCATCTGTAGAAAAATGTCCAAACTTCTTGATGTATATCAAAACAAAACAAGGAGAAATTCAGCCAGTTTAGGAAACTGCACAATAACAAAATTACTTAATATTTCAGTGGAGACATCTTCTGAAGTTCCAACTCGTTGTGTTATCAGTTTCACTGTTTGACCAATAGAGGAGTTCATTTAGGCGCTGAATTTGAATGCGTGGCTTTGGGGTGTACCTCCCGGTACAATTATCATTACCTTTATTATTATTTCCGCGTATGTGCTGTAGTGTTTAGTGTGATTAGCTGCTACCAACGGAGGGCTGGTTTCGATTCCCGGCTGTGCCAATCAATTTGAAAAGTGATACGAGTACTGGTCCGCCTGCGCGGTGTAGTGGTTAGTGTGATTAGCTGCCACCCGCGGAGGCCCGGGTTCGATTCCCGACTCCGCAACGAAATTTGAAAAGTGGTATGAGGGCTGGAACGGTGTCAACTCAGACTAGGATGGTCAACTGAGTAGAGGTGGGTTCGATTCCCACCACATCCATCTTCGAAGTGGTTTTCCGTGGTTTCCCACATCTCCCACCCAACTGAAGGCCATGGCCGCCTCCTTCCCTCGTACTTGCCTGTCCCTTCCCATCTTCCCATCCCTCCACATGGCCCCTGTTCAGCATAGCAGGTGAGGCCACCTAGGCGTGGTAATTTTCCTCCTCCCCAGTTGTATCCCCACACCCAACATCTCGCGTTCCAGGGCACTGGCCTTGAGACGGTAGAGGTGGGATACCTCGCTGTGTCCGAGGGAAAAGCCGACGCTGGGGGGTAAGCCGATTAAGAAGGAGAAGGACATACGCGTACTGGAACTGTTTCCACTCAGCCTCGAAAGTTCAACTGAGTAAGGGTTTATTCGTTTTCCATCTCAGCATCCTCGAAATTGTCTCCCGTAGCTTCCACTTCCTTTAAAAAGCAAATGCCGGGAGGTTACCTAACTTAAGATCGTGGGCGCTAGATTCCCTCTACGTACCTCTCCATTCCATTCTTCCAATACGCTAAAAGGCATTTGGATGCTTGGTTGAGATACTGGACCTCCTACCCAGTTGTATCTCCGACCAAATATCTCGCACTCAAAGACACTGAGAAGTGAGCGGTTATAGCAGAAAATGAATTTTGATCACATGGCCTTCGCGCACATAACAAACGTGCCGGTTAAGCATACCCATGTTACAGAGACTTATATTTCTATTACGTGAGTAGAACGCCACGACGTCATTTCCAATGGTGTAAGGGTTAGCACTGCGGACTTTGAATCCTGCGTTCCGAGTTCAAATCTCGATGGGCCTTCAAATTTAATTCCACATGAAGAGAACGCCCTTGACGACCGACGTGACGGAACAAACTCTGACTACAGGATTGCGTGTTACTCTGTGAGGACCAGACTGAAGTAGTAGCCTACTTCGTGTACTCCGCAAGTTTGTTATTTTCACAGTGCAGATATGTATAATAAAATTTTAATTATTTAGAAGTATAAGTGGGTAGTGTTATTAGTTGCCACCTCCCGAGGGCTGGATTCAATTTTAGGCTCTTCCAAAAAATTTGAAACGTGGTACGAAGGCTGGAATGGGGTTTACTCAGCCTCTTAAGGTCAATGGAGTAGAGGGGATTCGGGGGATTCGATTCCCACCTCAGCCATCCTCGAAGTGGTTTTCCGTGTTTGCCCACCTCTCCTCCAAGTAAATGCCGTCATGGTACCTAGGCCTAACTTACGACCATGACCGCTTTCTCTCTCCTTCCCTGTCTGTCCGTTCCGATCTTATCCTCAAAACGCCCCAGCTCTGAATATAATATGATACAGCTTGGACGAGATACTGGTGCTCCTACACAGTTGTAACCCTGAACAAATATCCCACGTTCCTGGACACTGACCTTGAGGGTGTAGAGGTGGGGTCTCTCGTTGAGTCCGGGATGAAAACCAACCCTAGAGGGTAATTGAATAAAATAAATATAATGGTATAATTATTACCTGTCAATTCTCTGTCTGCTGTTGTTTTATCTTCTTCTTCTGCTTAGTCTGTTTACCCTCCAGGGTCGATTTTTCCCTCGGACTCAGCGAGGGATACTACCACTTACGCCTCAAGGACAGTGTCCTGGAGCTTCAGACTTTGGGTCAGGGGATATAACTGGAGAGAATGACCAGTACCTCGCCCAGGCGGCCTCACCTGCTATGCTGAAGAGGGGCCTTGTGGAGGGATGGGAAGATTGGATGGGACAGGCAAGGAAGAGGGAAGGAAGCAGCCGTGGCCTTATGTTAGGTACCTACCCGGTATTTGCCTTGAGGAGAAGTGGGAAACCACGGAAAATCACTTCCAGGATGGCTGAGGTGGGAATCGAACCCACCTCTACTCAGTTGACCCCCCGAGGCTGAGTGGACCCCGTTCCAGCCCTCGTACCACTTTTCAAATGTCGTGGCAGAGCCGGGAATCGAACCCGGACCTCCGGGGGTGGCAGCTAATCGTGCTAAGCACTACACCACACAGGCGGACTGTTTTATATTAAAGTGTGATATATTGCGTGACTCGTCCAAGAATCCGTTCTCCATTCATAGACTACATACACAATATAACTACAATAATTTAACAGAAATCTACAAATGTCATGGGATAGTCACCTAATAGCGTGTGGGTCCTCATCTGGCCCTGCGAACTGCAGTGAGACGCTGTGGAAGTGAGTCTACAAGTCCCTGGTAGTCCTCGGGACGCAGCTGACACCAAATCGTTTGCAGAGCGGCCGCAATGCTGGTTTGTTCGTGGGTGCAGTATCCATGGCACTGAACCTGCATTCCAGGACATCCCAGATATGCTCGATAGGGTTCATATCGGGGCTCCTGGGTGGTCATGGCAGTCGTTGGACCTCCGCTGTATGTTCTTGGAACCATTCCCGAGCGACATGGGAGCGATGTAGCGGCGCGTTATCATCTTGAAACACCGCAGAACCGTCTGGGCGCTGGAAGGCCAAAAATGGGTGGAGATGGTCCCGAGCAGCTCAAGATACCGCGTACCATTCAAAATCTCTTCCAGAACAACTAGGCGGCCCATTCCCTACCAGGAAAATGCACCCCAGACCATAACAGAGACACCAGCGCCCTGGACCACACCTTCGAGGCAGGCGGGATACATCGCTTCATGTGGTCTGCGACATACACGGTGCCTCCCATCGTCAGGGTGCAGTTGAAATCGTGATTCGTCCGACCATACCACGTTACGCCATTGTTCCAGTGCCCATCCCTGGTGACTGGCGACAAATGCGCGTCGTTGTGCCCGATGACGTTGGGTTAACTGTGGCACCCGTGTGCGGCGCCGGCTCCCATACCCCATAGAACCCATGTTCCTACGGATTGTCCACTGGGAGACGTGTCTAGCTTGGCCTGTGTTGAAGTGAGCCGTGATTAATTGCACGGTTGCCCGTCTGTCACTATTGACAATCCGTCTCAAATGTCGCCGGTCACGGTCATCGAGGGTGGCTGCACGACCGGTCGTTTGTCTGTTGTGGACGGTGACACCCGCATTCAACCATTCACGATACACCCTGGACACGGTTGATCATGTGAAGCCGAATTCCCGCACCACTTCCGAAATCACACTTCCCATCCGTCGACACCGACCACCATACCCCGTTCGAACGATGTCAGCTCTCGACGACGTGCCATATTACACCTGTCACATGCACAGCCACTGCTCACAATGTCTCCTATACAACTGCCGCTGGCACAAGGGGCGTGTTGTGCGCAGACAACACAGCTGCGCATCAGTGCTCCGCTATCCCATGACACTTGCTCAGTCAGTGTATTAGCCATGATCCTTTCTATAATCTACTAGCAGCTACACCCGCTCTCCATCCACAATGTATCACGTTATTCAAGTTGCAAAGTTGTTAAATTTCGAGATAATGAAATGTTTGGGAGGGAGTATTTGACCTGCGTTCGCTTCTGCAGTGTCTTCGCGTGTTACTTTCTATGTTAGTTGTTATCTAGGAGCAGAGGATCATGTTGGGAATAGGGGGTTAGTGACGGGTGTTAGCTGTTGATTAAGAATATCTGAAAAATAATTATATTTAACATAGGTAGATGGCTTTGAGGGGATATAATATGCTGGGTGAAATGGCATTCTGGAGATACCGAAGACGGATAAAATGGAGGTAGAAGAGGATTCTTGTGTATGTGTATAGGTCATTGATGATATGAGAAAATGTGAAAAAATTACGCCCATCACACAGATTAGAGAAGACGAACTAAAATGTATATATCAGCAAAAAAAGCAGTCACCTCCGTACAGGCCATGGAGGCCCTTGAAGGAGTGGAAGGTAAAGGCTTCCACCATTGTTAACCTCGACACAGGATGGGGTATGGTGGTTAGCTCTACGCCCGGCCGCCTTTGCCCCCAGGAATTAACCTGGTACTCATTTTTGGTGTAGGCTGAGTGAACCTCAGGGCCACATGCACCTCCTGAAGTGGAAATCTCTTTTCTTACAGTTTACGACTTCCTGTGGGGGATTCGAACCCACGTCCTTCCGGGCGAACCGAGCACGCCTTTACCGCCTCGGCCAGGCAGCCCCTGTATATACCAGACCGTAATGCAAAATTCAATATAATGGTGGACTAGGGCCGCCCTCGGTGTAGTTTTACTGCTTTTTTAGGATTAGATGAATGCGATGCTATATAAGATAATAAATGCCGATAATGTTCACGATATCCGAAAAATAATTATATTTCACATAAACCGCATTTCCAAAATTAAAACCGAGAAATTGTATTACCTTACCTTCTAAAATGGGTATTAAAACATAAATAGATATTCGACCTTCGTCCATAATCCTACTTCAAGCAAAGTTGAAAATCACTAACTTTTAACGGCAATGATCAGTAAATCGTGACATGTAAAATAAATTAATAAATCACAAAACACTAATAACAGTACGTTGAAATGCCGTTCTCAGTTACATGCATTACAGTAACAAACGTAAAATGTGCACATAAAAATGTATAATTAGAAATATCGACCCACTTTCAATGACAACATATAACAATAACGGCAAAAACTATTCCTGTGCTGTTACTTACTGTCGGAAAAGGGTCATTTTTTTGCTAGATTTCATTATTCCTTTACTCCTGGGAGTTCACATGTACTACCCCGATTATTTCTCTTCACATTTTAGGTCTAGGATTTCTTAGCAAACGAGGTATATAGTATGGTACTGCCTTAGGAAAGAAGAGAGAAAATTAGATATGAGGAATGGAATACGACTTTCTTTCGTAAATTGCAGTAAAGTAATACCGTACATTAAGAAGATATTAGTTAAGTTGGACATTGTTTTTTATTTAATTCTGCTGGAAACCATCTTTGTGCTGAAGTGGTTAGTATGATTAGCTGTCATCCAAGGATGGCCGTGTTCAATTCCCGGCTCATACACGAAATTTCGAAAGTAGTACGAGGACTGGAACGGGGTCCATTCAGTCTCGGGACACCAACTGAGTAGTGGATTTGGGGTTTGAATCCAAACTCAGCCCTCCTCGAATTGGTTTTGCGCGGTTTCCCACTTTTCCTCCAGGCAAATACCGGGATGGTAGCTAACTGAAGGCCGTAGTCGTTTCCTTCCTCTTTCCTATCTATCCCTTCCAACCTTCCCATCCCACTGCAAGGACGCTTGGGCCGCTTGGGCCGCTTGCTGGTCCTCCTCCCCGTTTTATCCCCGAACGAAGGTCTCACCCTCCAGACACTGACCTGGCGGTGGAGGTGGGATCCGTTGCTGAGTCCGGAAAAAGAACTAAACTTGGTGGGAAACGGACTAAATAAATAATAAAATAAATAAATAAATAAATAAATAAATAAATAAATAAATAAATAAATAAATAAATAAATAAATAAATAAATAAATAAATAAATAAATAAATAAATAAAAATATTCCGGGTTCGATTCCCCGCTCTGCCACGAAATTTGAAATGTGGTACAAGGGCTGGAACGGGGTCCACTCAGCTTTGGGAGGTCAACTGAGTATAGTGGGTTCGATTCCCGCCTCAGCCATTCTCGAAGTGGTTTTCCGTGGTGTTCCACTTCTCCGACAGGGAAATGCCGGTATGGTACCTAATATAAGGCCACGACCACTTCCTTTCCTCCACCCTGTCTATCCCCTCCGACTTTCCATCCCCCCCCACAAACCCCCTGTTCGGCATAGCAGTTTAAGGCCACCTAGGCGGGAGACTGGTCTCCCTCCCCTGCTGTATCCGCCGGCCCCTACGCTCCAGGACACTGCCCTATAGGTGGTGGAAGAGGGATCCCTAGCTGAGTCCGAGGGAAAATCCAACCCTGGATGGTAAACAAGATAAAGAAAAAGGAAAGACTAAACATCTTTATTACAATTTAATCGCAGATATTTTGGCATTGCTCGGTCTGCTGTTGTTTGATTACAATGTAAGGTTATTTTAGGTGACTTGTCGAAGATTCCCTTCCCAGTTCACAGGCTGTACACACTACATACAACAACAATTAACATTAATGTGCAGTATTAGCTATGATCGTTATTACAATCAATGTATCGAGAAATAATGAAATGAAATGGCGTATGGCTTTTAGTGCCGGGAGTGTCCGAGGACATGTCCAGCTCGCCAGGTGCAGGTCTTTTGATTTGACTCCCGTAGACGACCTGCGCGTTGTGATGAGGATGAAATGATGATTAAGACGACAAAATTAACCAATGATGGTTAACATTCCCGACCCTGCCGGGAATCGAACCCGGGACCCCTGTGACCAATGGCCAGCACGCTAACAATTTAGCCATGGAGCCGGACATCGAGAAATAATAAAAGTTGTCAGTAACATATACACAACGCTCTCCACCTAGTTTGTGTTATTGGCTTATTCTTCCAGTGTAACTTATTCGCATTTTCTTTCCCTAAAGTGAAAATACTACGAGTACGTTCCAACGGAATTTAAACTCGGATCGCTGGTTTCAGAGTCCAGAATGTTTACGATTACACCATGGAATCGACACCGGCACTGCGTTCAACATGTGGCACAAAATATGGAGCAATGTCTGAAGTTTATTTTAGACCTGTGTGAATGCTGCCAACAAGTAGCGATCGTCATCATCTCAAGTCATATTTCTCATGTTGATCATGTATTGGTAGATCTAACACCTTCATTATATAAGCAATTAAACAAAATACGGATCTAAACTCCTGTTATTACAATTTTCATTATTATTATTATTATTACTTCCGCGCATGTCTTGTAGTTAGTGCTGAGACTTTCCTAACTTCTGAAACATATCAATTTGAATTTATTTTGAAAAATATGAATATCTGCATTGAAAATGGAAATTATGAAAATTAACATTCATTAAATAAAATACACACTCGTCGGACCTTGTACTCACACTTACTTGTTACCTGCTTACTTACACATACGTTATTTGAAGGGCGCCAGCTTCCACTCAGTGCAGCAATAATAGAATGAGAATCTCGGCTATCTCTAGGGTGTGGGTTTGACAACATACCATATAAGTTCTGGGAAAAGGAGATCGGCGTTCGGTTTCCTCATTAATTTTGAGGTTAAGATTTTTACTGTCATTGAAATAAAACTATGAATTCGTTTGATAGAACAAAATATATTCTTTAAATAATATATAAAAAATAGTGAGTCTTGTTGCGATAAAACAGATGAGAATATGAAATTATGACATTGCAACTGAAAGAAACTAGGCATGAATTTGAATTCTTCTTGACCGGACATTTAACAATTTATACGAAATATTTCCCTCACTGATTCACTTGACTGTACCTTCAACACTTTGAGTGTAATTACGACGTATTCTTTTGATCTGGTGTTTACTGTAGATGTGCCACGCCTAACTTGGTGATACATCCTTGTGACTGCTTCTCTCCATATCATCTGACTTCTTTGTAAGTCAATATGGTATCCCTCTCTGACTCCATGGTAAGCCCTTGCGTCCGTGTCTTCAACTAAGTGAGCGACCAGCTAACTTTGGCCTCACTCTCTCAATGACCAATGATTAATGGCTCACTGAGTCTTCTCCATCTCTCGTTCACACTCGTTGACTGACCGACTGAGGCCTCTTCATCTAGTAGACTACTTCACTGTTCAGCTTCCGTTTAACCAATGACTGACGCTACAATATGCATCCACCTTTTATAGACGTTGGTTGACACAGCTACGTAATCTCCAGAAATAACAATGACATACTCCCACAACGCCTCAAACTGTTGCATGTAATGGTGAAATGCCCTCCGGCTCGCTGGGTTTCTCAAAGAAAGTGAGCTCAGTGCTAACTGAATACGATGACGTAGCCATGACATAGCAATGACTTGGCAGAATCGCCAGTAGTATAGCAATATCACAACGTCACATCCACATCTGATATACAGAAACTCTCACTGTACAGGTATTTAATGTTAATCTACATATACGTATACATGCATACACTCAATTACAAATAATAATTATAACAAAGTAATAGTAATCTCATAGATAAAATAATTATACTGACATAATAATAATAATAATAACAATAATAATACAGATAAAATAATAAAATACAGATATCATCTTGTAACGGGATTTGAACCGTTACAGTGTGCATAGCTGCCACCAACGGAGGACCTGTTTCTATTCCCGTCTGTGCCAATCTGAAAAATGGTACGAGTACTGGAACGGTGTCCACTCAGCCTCGAGACTTCAAATGAGTGGCGGTGGATTCTTCTTCCACCTCAGCATCCTCGAAATGGTCTCCCTCAGCTTCCCATTCTTTAGAAAGCAAATGCCGGGAGGCTACCTAACTGAAGACCACGGTCGTTAGCTTCCCTCTACCTACCTCCCCATTCCAGTGTTCCAATACGCTAATAGGCCCCTATTCAGAATAGAAAATGAAGATGCTTGGATGAGATTCTGGACCTCCTACCCAGATGTACCTCCGACCAAATATCTCGCGCTCCCAGACATTGGGAAGTGAGCAGTTATAGCAGAAACTAAATTTTTATCACATGGCCTTCGCACATGCCGGGTAAACATACCTATGTTACAGAACCTAATGTTTCTATTACGTGAGTAGAGCACCCCGCAGCTAGGCCCTATGGTGTAACGGTTAGCCCTGTGGACTTGGAATCCAGCGCTCCGAATTCAAATCTCGGTAAGACCTCACATTTTAATTCCACGCGAACAGATCGCCTCGACGACCGACCTGACGGAGCAAACTATGACGATTACAAAATTGCGTGTTAGGCTGTTATGACCAGTCTGGAGTAGATCATCGTGTAGTCCTCAAGTTTGTTATTTTCACAGTGCACATAAGCATAATACAATTTTAATTCTGTAGAAGTATAAGAGTCCACCTCTGTGGTGTAGTGGTTAGTGCGATTAGCTGCCACCCCCGGAGGCCCGTTTTCGATTCCCGACTTTGCCACGGAATTTGAAAAGTGGTACGAGGGCTGGAAAAGGGTCCACTCAGCCTCGGGAGGACAAATGAGTAGAGGTGGGTTCGATTCCCGGCTCTGCTACGAAATTTGAAAAGTGGTACGAGGGCTGGAAAGGTGTCCACTCAGCCTCGGAAGGACAAATAAGTAGGGGTGGGTTCGATTCCCACCTCAGCCATCCTGGAAGAGGTTTTCCGTGGTTTCCCACTTCTCCTCCAGGCAAATGCCGGGATGGTACCTAACCTAAGGCCACGGCCGCTTCCTTCCCTCTATCTTGTCTATCCCTTCCAATCTTCCCATCACCCCACAAGGCCCCTGTTCAGCATAGCAGGTAAGGCCGCCTGGGCGAGGTACTGGACATCCTCCCCAGTTGTATCCCCCGACCCAGAGTCTGAAGCTCCAGGACACTGCCCTTGACACGGTAGAGGTGGCATCCCTCGCTGAGTCCGAGGGAAAAACCGACACTGGAGGGTAAGCAGATTAAGAAGAACATTAATGTACAGTATTAGGTATGATCGTTATTACAATCAATGTATCGAAAAATAATAATACTTGTCAATAAGATAAAAAGAACTCTTTCCGCCTAGTTTGTGTTATTGGCTTATTTTGTTTCTTTAAAGTGAAAACACTACGTTCCACCATGATTTGAACTCGGATCGCTGGTGACAGAGTGTTTACGGTTACACCATGGAATCCACACCGGCAACGCGTTCAACATCTGGCACAAAATATGGAGCAATGTCTGAAGTTTATTTTAGACCTGTGTGAATGGTGTGAATAAACATGTATTCGTAGATCTAACACCTTCATGACATGAACATTATACCAAAATACGGATCTAAACTTCTGTTGTTGTTGTTGTTGTTATTATTATTATTATTATTATTATTATTATTATTATTATTATTATTATTATTATTATTATTATTATTATGTAGTGGTTAGTGTGATTACATGCCACCCCTGGAGGCTCGGGTTCGATGCCCGGCTCTGCCACGAAGTTTGAAAAGTGGTACGAAGGCTGGAACGGTGTCCACTCAGCCTCGGGTTGTCACCTGAGTAGAGGTGGATTCGATTCCCATCTCAGCCATCCTGGAAGTGGTTCTTCGTTTCTTCCTACTTCTCCTCCAGGCAAATCCGACCCAATGCCCTTGACGCAGTAGGGGTGGGATCCCTCGCTGAGTCCGAGGGAAAAAACCCACCCTGGCGGGTTAGTAAATTAAGAAAGAAAGATTATTATCATTATTACTACTTCCTGTAGTATTTAATGTGCTTAGCTGCCACCAACGGAAGACCGGTTTCCATTCCCGGCTGTGACAATCAATTTGAAATGTGTCACGCGTACTGGAACGGTGTACACTCAGCCTCAAGAGTTCAACTGAGTGAGGTGGATTCGTTTTCCACCTCAGCATCCTCGAAATGGTCTCCCGCAGATTCCAATGTTTTTTTAAAGCAAATGCCGGGAGGCTACCTAACTTACGACCACGGGTGCTAGCTTCCCTCTACCTACCTCTCCATTCCAGTCTTCCCATACACTAACAGACCCCTGTTTAGAATAGAAGATGAGGCTGCTTGGAAGAGATACTGGACCTCCTACCCAGTTGTATCTCCGGCCAAATATATCGCTCTTCAAGACACTGAGAAGTGAGCGCTTATATCAGAAACTAAAATTTGATCACATGGTCTTCGCGCACATAACTAACATGCCGGGTAAGCATACCTATGTTACAGAGCCTTATGTTTCTATTATGTGAGTAGAGCGCAAGGTCGCCAGGTCCCATGGTGTAATGGTTAGCACTCTGGACTTTGAATCCAGCGATCCGAGTTCAAATCTCGGTGGGACCTTGAATTTTATTTCCACGCAAAGAGAACGCCCTTGACGACCGACTGCGGGATTGCGTGTTAGGCTGTTAAGACACCGCAAGATTTTTATTTTCACAGTGCAGATAAGTACAATAAACTTTTAATTCTGTAGAAGTACAAGTAGTCCGTCTCTGTGGTATAGTGAGTGATGTGATTAGCAATAACTCCAGAGGACTGGGTCCGATTCCGGGCTCAGCCAAAAAATTTGAAACGTGGTACGAAGCCTGAAATTGGATTTACTCAGCCTCTTGAGGTCAACTGAGTAGACAGGGTTTCGTTTCCCACCTCAGCCATCCTCGAAGTGGTTTTCCGTGTGTGCCCAATTCTCTACCAAGTAAATGCCGACCGAGCTCGATAGCTGCAGTCGCTTAAGTGCGACCAGTATCCAGTATTCGGGAGATAGTGGGTTCGAACCCCACTGTCGGCAGCCATGAAGATGGTTTTCCGTGGTTTCTCATTTTCACACCAAGCAAATGCTGGGGCTGTACCTTATTTAAGGCCACGGCCGCTTCCTTCCCACTCCTAGCCCTTTCCTGTCCCAATGTCGCCAAAAGACCTATCTGTGTCGGTGCGACGTAAAACAAGTTGTGAAAAAAAGTAAATGCCGGGATGGTACCAAGGTCTAACTGAAGGCCACGAACTCTTCCTCCCCGCTTCTCTGTCTATCCGGTCTGGTCTTCCCATCCCCAAAAGGCGCTGGTTCAAAATAGAAGATGAGACCGCTTGAATGAGATACTGGTGCTCCTACCCAGTTGCAAAATTGACTAAATATCACACCCTCCAGATCACTGACCTTGTGGCAGTAGAGATGGGATCTCTCGTTGAGCCCTGGAAGAAAACCAACCCTGGAGGGTAAATGGATGGCTTATTGCCATTTCGTCCAGCAACAAATTTCCTTGAAAAACGTGCCATTCGTTCAGCTCGGTTTTACAAATTATTACACAATGCCATCTCGTCCAGACAAAATGTTGACAAGGGTTGAGGCAAGACCAACTACAATATATCAGACCTTAATGCAGCTATCGATATTAGCTAAAATGGCGGCCCGATCGGTTTGTTTAAATGTAAACATGAGCATGTGCAAAGCAACTGTTTAGTTCTTTCTGTTGGTTTGGATTGATTAGAAAACGTTAGTGTAGTCATTTTTTTTAAATATGGTTTTAAAACTATTTTGATATATTAGGACGTGTCGATCGTATTGTATGCCTGGATGTAATTCATATTACAGGAGATGCACTCGCATTTAGATCAAGTGTACTCAATGCATCGAGACGATTTCGTAGTTACAAGTAATTTATTACGGTGCATTAAAACATTCGAGGATAAATTTGTCAATAGAGAGGATGTGTTCCGTGTAATTGATGAGCTGCTTTTTCCGGATAAGGCCAAAACTCTGTGTTGGTGCCAATCCTAGTACATTTCTCAATTACTATACCTTTTGAGTATTTTAAGAGTGAGGTTATAAAAAGTGATAAAGCTATTTATTCATCTGTGAATGAAGATTATATTCTCCTTGTTAAAGTAGAGGACAAGGTATCAATTGATATACTGTCCCTTACAGTACGTATTTACGTTGCCAACGATGTGGGTGTTAAAGTGCTTTAAACGAAAATAAATATGCTACCAGAGAATTTCAAGTTCATTCTCCTATAGATTCTCTGAAGTGAAACAGATGTAGCAGTTTGGTGGACCATTAGGCCCTATCAGAATCATTGTTATGAGAGAATTGAAATTCGCGACAAGGTTATGTTTCTAAAAATTTTCTTGAACGAGGTAGGCTATTATAGGCCTACGTAAAACATATGGTAATAGAAAGGTCATTCAAATAAATGTATTTATAAAACAAGTATTGATTTATAGGAAGAAGAATTACGGTCTGGAATAATTTACCAAGGGTGCTTCCTATACCAATTCGATAAATTTCCAATTTCTTTGAAATCACTTAAGTACTAAGTATAGTAGACAATTGATACGTAATCTGCCACTTGGTTGACAGCCCTAAATTCAGATCATAGGTGAGCTATTAATTGACTGAATTGAAACGTATCAAATATTCCCCCCAGGACTGTTATTTTAGAATGCAATCCTATATTACCTATTTCCTTTACCATACTAGTTCATAGAAAATATGTACCGGTACCGTATATTTTGAATTATCCACATATTGCTTATCTAAACATAGGCTGTTTCTAGATAGTGTTGGTCTATTACCCAAAGTAAAGTTTCTGTTCGTTATTATTGACAGCTCATCAATTCAATACGATAATCAAAAGAGTATGTTTATGTATCACAGGCGTGTTTACATGGAACCGATGCGTCGGCCATGTTGTTTTTGTATTAAGGTCTGATATTATTGTAGATGGTCTTGGTTGAGGCAGTGCAGGTAGTCGGTGGTCAATGACCCCTGTCCTTACGTGCACAACCACGGGTTGTGGGATTTCCCACCTACCCCTGCTGTGAAATTCCATTCCTCCCCTCCCCACCTTTGTTTATGGACAGAGACTTCATTCGTTCGAATGATCGCAATGAATTAACATCTTTGTTAATTATGGAGTTTTCAACCACCACAAGGGGCCAACCTATTTTATTACTTAACGGGTATCGATATACGGTTAAGAATGAGAAGAAGTGTGGTGAAGTTGTGTGGCGTTGTGTTAACCGTTCTTGTAGTGGAAAAGTGTTTACTATGAACCGTGAATTATTAAAGAGTGATCCACAATACGTGTGTTCCTGATGTGGCTGCACAAGAAGTCCACAAGGCTATGGCACAGGGAAAGAAGAGAGCCCGCGAAGAAACGGATAAATCCATTTCACATGTAGGTTTATATTTTTAATAGTGACAATATTTACGCCCCAGACTCTAGGACTCCGCCCCATTGGCTTTTAAATGAGCATATATTAATTTAAATTGAGTTTGAACTCCTTGCAACTGAGGCTGAAGGCCGAAGGACGTAAACTAGCGAAGCGAGTTTACATTCTGCGAGCGACGTCTTGCTCGACAGATAGACAGAAATTGAGATAAAGTTCGATTCGGCTTCTACGATGTATAATACATGAACTTATGCCAAAATTTCACTATTCCAAGTAACGTTCAGACAGAACTCTTATTTTATTTATATAGATAGTATAGTTGGTTCTATTTGGTTTCAGATTTTTGACGACGAATTCAAACCTCTTCTACAATCCGGATTTGAACTAGTTACCAGAAATCCTCAGTTATATAACTGAAAGTCTACTCTGCATAGACAGCGAAGGGATGCTCAGGGAATTCAGGAAGAACCCAGTCATCGAGATGAAGTTGGGTTGGATTCAGAAAGTTTGAAGATGGCAGATGGAAATAATTTCTTACTAGCTGACGACTGTGATGGTGAGCGGATACTTATATTTGCCTGTTCCACAGGATAAACTGCATTAAAAGAAAATAAGAAATTTTTCATGGATGGCACCTTTAAGAGTGTTAGCAATCAATTTTCTCAGTTGTGCACCATCCATGTAGATTTAGGAAGCACTGTGGAAGAAACAAGCGTAACTCTCGTAGTTTTCACATTACTTCCTGACAAGAGAAAGTCAACTTACATTCACCTGTTTAACGCCATTCTTCGGGTGATTCCAGACTGCTCCCCTGAGACAGTAAACGCAGATTTCGAAGCTGGAGTGATCGAGGCAAACAACACTGTATTTCCTGCTGCAGAATTTCATGGGTGCTTTCTTCATTTTTCACAAAGTCTATGGAGGAATGTACACAACCTTGGGCTTGCCAAAGATTACAAGACACGCCAGGAAATACGAGACTCCGTGAGAATGTGCGCTGCTCTGGCCTTTTTAAAGACGACAGATGTGGAGGAAGGCTGGCTACACATCCACAGTGTTGTTGTAGTATATGAGAAACCCAATGAGTTTTTCTTTAACTATTCCATTGATCAGTAGTTAGAAAACCCTCATTTCCCAATTGATGCATAGAATAGTGCCGGCAGGCGACATCGTACCAACAACGCTGTGGAAGGATGGAACCATCGCTTGAATGCAATCGTAGGCAAATCACACCCTCGAATAAAACACCTAATTATGACACTAAATAAAGAAGCGGAATATTCTGACACGAAAACGATCAGGATTAACCTAAATTTAGAAGGACTAAAGAGGAGAAACAAGTACATTGTAATGGACAACAGCATAGAAAGAGCCATTGAAAAATTGGAGAAGTCACGAGACATTGAAAAGTTTTTAAGAAACGTCTCCTACATAATTAAAATCGATTGAGAGGAACAAAAAAGTTACTGATTTGCATCATCGGACAACACATTAGCTGGTGCATACATTGTACACACTGTATATATTTGTAAATAGACACAAAACTTGACAAGACTGAAATGCCGCTTTTTGCACTGCTAGATTTTGTTTATGTTTTTTATCAAACCTTTGTAGTAATGTGAAAATTGGCTGAACGTGACTTCATAGTAGTCTCGAGGAAGGCAGTTAATAGTGAGTATATTATCTTATATTTAATTCCGTTATGAACTTTTTGTCCAGTGAACTACTTTTTTATTATAAGTCCGATTTTGATGAATGAGGTGTCAAATTAAAGGGAACTTTCCCTAGATGTTTCAAAAGGACATGCTTTCCCTAAATTCCCTTAGGGCTCCCTCCATAAAGCCCCTCAAATTTCTCATGTAACTTTAATGAATAAGAAATATTCCTGCTTGATATATGATAAGATATTTATTTAAACAGATGTTTTAGTAATGCAACTTTGGATATATTTTAATTATCACCTGATTTGTGAAAATATTTGTTTTTATTCTCACTATGTTGTTTACATTATAAGCATTTCATTGTAAACTATAGTTGACTGGTGGCAAACGAGCGGAGCGAGTAACGTCCATTATTACTGTTACGGAATTATCCGTGGAAGGCAGAGGTGAAAGAAGGCGCGAGCTGGAATGGGTCTAAGTACAAAGCTGAAAGATGAATTAAAATTTAAATAAAGGTTATATTTTCAATAAACAACAGGATTTAACAAATTTTCACTAGGTGAAATAGCAATGAAAAATCAGGTACAATTATAACTTTACAAACGAAAGCCCAAGGTAAGGGATCTTTGCAAATTCTGGCTTCGAGCCTCAGTTACACAATCCTTGAGCTACTAGCCCAAGATTTCCGAGGTACACTCATATATTCAAAGGGCAGAAAACCCCTTCATTCAAGGAGCACTTGCTCCCAACTTTTAACTCCAAGCCACCCAGAGGCACTTTTCAAACACAAGAAAGAGCTGACCCGTTCTCAATTTTTCAAGCCTACTAAAGGCAATACCAGACTTTACAATAACTTGCCATCGAGGCACAACTTACAAGAATTAAACAGGGGTATCTCGTACCCAGCCTACAGGGCCTTAAAAGAAAAATAATAGGTTAATTAAATGGCCCAAAATACCTAGCTGAATGGAGGCGTGGCTTGCACTCCTACATGAAACCTTAATAAAACCTAAGGGGCACTAGGCCGATGGTACAGGGGCTATTCCCAAACTAGGGAGGTGACTCGTATAAGAAAATTTTAATACATTAAGAGTAGAAAAGGGGTTATGAAAACGTAGTCACCTCAACTCAAAATGAAGGGGAGCTCGAGAGGGTAAAGCACTCTCTATCCCCGATTTACAGTTAAATAATAAGAAACTTTTACATAAGCCGGCACTAAGTTACATTTTTCGAAAGGTAGGTTACATTGAAAAGTTTTCGGATCATCCCCGAGGGCTAAACTGCTGAGCTAGCAAGAAATAAAGATGTTAAAAGGCCAACACCTTGTAGAAGAGCTGCTGGCGGATGAAAGAGGCGCTTCCCGCCTCCTGCTATACTTGCATACACTAAGCTAGATGTTGTACGAGTGGCGGAGAGCCAGGGAAATCAGCAGCTTTTATACTCTCGGGGAAGATTCGAGACTTTTCATGAATGATTAAGACACGCCCACAGTAGTTTATTGGGTAGCTTACAGTTTCACGTCAACATTGGGGAAGAAAGACGCCATTGGCTGAAAATTAATGACAGAAATTTACGATTGGCTAATTTCAAAACTGGCGGAAAGAAAGATTAATATTGCCAACCCACAAATGAAACAACATTTAGTAAAGAACAAACTTATGAATACAAAATATCTTCAAGAAAAGTTCCTTCACTTTGCACCAGGGTGCATAAGCATAGTTTTTGGTAGAGACATCTGTGAGAGAATGTCCACACTTGTTGATAATTAGTAAACAAAAACAATTCGAAATTAACTCAGAGACATCTTCTGATAAACGGTTGAATTAATTCAGTTTTAAAGTTCAGAGTTTCAGCTGTAGAGGAGTACTTTAAGGCGGAAAATTAAAATGTGCGGCGTATAGGTGTACCAACCGGTACAATTAAAAACATCAAAAAATTACTTATTTCTAACAAGGAACGCAATGAAATGAAACAGTTATTGTAGACCTGTCAAATTATCAATCATAGGTGTTAGGACGAAATAGCTCTAGTAGGCCGGTAGAGAGTTAACCACCTGCCTCTTTTCGTGGAATTTGGACGAAATGGCATCTGGACGACATGGCACCTGGACTAAATGGCACGACACGAACTGGATAAGATAAATATAATGGTATTATTGTCTGTGGCACATATTTACTCTGTCTGCTGTTGTTTTATTTTGAAGTGTGATATATTGCGTGACTCTTCGAAGTCTCCCTTCTCCATTCGTAGACGACCTACACAACATAACTACAACAATTTAACAGGAATCTATTAGCCATGATCCCCTTTACAATCTACTAACAGCTACCTGTGGGCTCCATCCGCAATATATCACGTTATTCAAGTAGCAAAGTTGCCGATTTCCGAGATAATGAAATGTTCAGAAGGGAGACTTTGCCTAGCATGCGTCTTCTGCAGAATCTTCGCTTTACTTTTTATGTTAATTGTTGTGTGGGAGCAGAGGATCGGGTTGGGAATGGGGTTGGAACACTTGCACGGAGTGACACTTGCACGGATCCTTTCACTCTACCTGATGAGTCAGAAGTAGGATGGTGGCACTTGCACTGAGACTTTCACTATCTAAGGAGTAAGAAGTAGGATGGTCATACTAACGTAAATTTTGGATACCTAATCTAATTTGACAGGTACTTTGACGAAGATGCACATAAATACTGGCCTCTCCTGGAAATCCAATACCACACGCGTAAATCCTTCAACATGTAAGAAAATGATTCAAAAAGTTTAAAATAGTATTCGGCTCGCCAGTTGCAGGTCTTTTTAATATGACTCCCGTAGGTGACCTGCGGGTCGTACACCCAGCCCCCGTGCCAGCGGAATGAACCCCGAACCCATTATGGTTAAATTTCCCAACCCTGTCGCGAATCGAACCCGAGACCCCTGTGATCAGAGGCTAGCACACTAACCATTTAGCCATGCAGTCGGACAATAAATTCCATAAAATGACCGCATTATGACTTACGACTTTATAAAATTACCTAATAATACAAAATGGCAAAAAATAACAAAAATGACCTAAAAATTAGCATTTTTTTACTATTTGTTAAACGTCGCACTAACAGATCGAATGTTTTTGGCGATGGAAGGGTGTGAAATTGGGAAGGTAGCGGCCATGGCCTTCATTAAGGTACAGCCCCAGCATTTGCCTGGTGTGAAAATGGGAAACCACAAAACCATCTTCAGGGCTGCCGACAGTGGGGTTCGAACCGAATATCTGCCGAATGCAAGCTCACAGCTGGCCAAACCTAACCGCACGGTCACTTGCTCGTTAATTAGCATTTCTACAATGTGGGAACTATGATAAGGATTTCTATACAAGTTAGCAATGTCTATTTAGAACCAATTAAAAGATGATTTGTCATCAAAAATCCTAGCTCTGGTAACCAATGTAGTGAACTTAGATGCAATTTATAAGTAATTGTTAATTTTGTAAATGCCGGCCCCATGGTGTAGGAGTAGCGTGCTTGCCTCTTACCCGGAAGCCCCGGGGTCGATTACCAGCCTGGTCAGAAATTTTTACCCGAATCTGAGGGCTGGTTCGAGGTGATTAGATTATAATTGAGGAGCCATCTGATGGCGAGATAGCGGCGCTGGTGTAGAGAGCCAAGAATAACTACCGTGAAGATTGGTCGTGCTGACCACACGTCACCTCGTAATCTGCAGGACTTCAGGCTGAGCAGCGGTCACTTGGTAGACCAAGGCCCTTCACGGGCTGTTGCGCCATGGGGTTTATTTTTCTGGTTAATTTTATATATTGTAAGAGACATTTAGCCGACTTAGCGCCGTTTCCACTTAACACCACGCGAAGGTAATCTCTTTGCGTTCCCCATAGATATATTTTTTCACTTTATGCAAGTTCGTCAATTTTTTTTATTTTTAAAGTGCTGTTTCAACATATTTGCATGATTATCCAGTGATATTCCATTGTCACGTTTTTTTCTTTATTAATTATGATTCAGAATCTTTATATATTTACATGATTTACAATTCTTGTAATATTCCAGGGTAGTTTCACTGCAGTTTCTGAGGGTAAGCAACACAAACTAGGAATGATCTTAGTTTGCCATCAACTTCAAGTCTTTTTAAGGCCTTTGAAATCCTCTCATTGATCTTCACTGCTGATTTCTTTCTTCTCTTCCCATCGATATTCAAAGCTATCCTGTCAAATTAGTGCCCGTAGTACTCTGCATCATCTCGAAGAGTCTTGATCAACGAATATACATTCGGGTATGTATGTATGTTCAGTCCGTCAGCGATGCCACTGGTGGGATCCTCAACAGCTCTGCCATCAGCTGTCATAGATGGCCTAGGCATCACTGAAGAGGCATACTAGGGAAATGAGGAGTGAGGTAGTTTCCCGTTGCTTTCCTCACCGAGCCAGAGTTGCTATTACACATCAGTCTGCCAAGCCCACTGAAATGAATACACCAACCGACCCTATGAGGAACATTTTCACACCATTCATACCAGGGACTGGCTGCGTAGGGATTGGCATTACTAGCATCCCTCATACCTCGGTCACTTTCATATTGTCAAAGCCAAGGATAAGACAGAAAGTAACAAAATTGCTCTAGCCTATACCAGAAGACATAGTGCACTGTAAACACTAGGTCCTGCCAGCAAAGGCGGAATACATTCGGGTGCGCTCTCGAAATTAAACTGTTTATTCTTTGGTTCCAGCCTTCAGAAACGTTATTGGTCCGATGCCACCTTCCACAACAGTTCCATATATTCTTTGGCATGTGCTCGTTATCCAGCCAGTGATCGACGAAATAGTCGTAAAACACCTGTAGTTTCTGATTTTCAGGCGTGCTCTGCTGAATACATGGCCAACCATCATCAATCATTTCTAGGTGAATGTGCGCTAGTGCTGAACACATTCGAATATGAAGTCTAATTTCTTCATTTTCTCTGTACGCAGTAACAAGACCACAATCTTGTACTTTCCTCCAGAGGCACTAATTAAAATGATAGTTGCAACCAAAAATCTCAGCTTGAGGAAACAGCGTTTTAGCTGATTGGACGATGGCGATTTCGAAGTCCATAATAAGTGTCACAGGGTTCCATCCTGGTACGTTGTTTTTAACAGCTTCGAAGAAACGAACATATGTTTCCCGTTTCTTGTTTGGTAACAGCGCGTACACAGCTGGTATCGTATTGGTTTCTTCCCATGAACTTCCAAGATCGACGTGGATGATAAATAACTGCCCAAACTGCTTGCTTGAACTTTTGAAGGTCCCGTTGATAAAGAATGAAGAGCAACTTGATGAAGCAGATTTTCCTTTCCCGCTGGCAAACACTAATATCCTGTCTTTAGGCCCCCTGTTGTCGTCTTCAAGTAGGAATTTTCCACTGTCGTTCATTGCTATGTGTATTTCCTGTATTAATACACCTCCAGAATCGATCGGGTCTTTTGTAGGTCTCATTCTTTTCCGTCGGATGCGATGTAATGATTCTTTGTCACTTCTATGTGATGGCAGCGATGTCACAAGGCCATAGCCTCCATTGAAGAGCTTCGGTGTAAATTGTTGAAATCATACTGTCCGTTTCCCTTGCACGTTTTTTTGCATTTACTACACTTTTTTCACTTAATTCGCCGCGTCGTCCGCAATGCAAACATGACTTGTCTCGCCTAAAACTGTGTTACCTTTCGTTGTTATTCTTCCTTTATATTTACTTTTCTTGAAATATACGCACCGCCAATAAGTCATTTGATCTTTATTGGTATAGTCCACAATATAATGATGTCCGTTGTAAATCAATAAAGGCTTTCCCTTGGTGGGCTCAGTGAACTCCATAGCTGCAGAGCAATTATCACTAGTTCAACACGGAATACTAGTTGTCACACAGGTATCGACTGTAGCAATGAACTCCACTTACCGGGTAGGCCTTCGCCTTACATGTTTCTGCATTCCAACCCTCCTTGGGCCTCTGTGCAAGTGTCATACCTAGTAATTTCCGTAAAGTTTTGGCTTTCCGTGCAAGTGTCAACACAATCCATCTCCGTGTAAGTGTCACTCCGTGCAAGTGTCACAACTTCGTTGGGAATAGGGAATGGCGGGTGTTAGTGTTGATTAAGAATATCCGAAAATTAATTATATGTAACATAGATTGATGGCTTTGAGAGGTTATAGAATGTTGGACGAAATAGAATTCTGGTGATAGCGAAGTATAGAGTGGAGGTAGGAGAGGAATCTTGGGAATGTGTATAGGTCTTTGATGATATACGGCGGTGTGAAAAATATGCGCCCAACAAGCAGATTAGCCAAGACCAACTACAATATATATCAGAGCGTAATGCACAATTAAAAATAGCGGTGGACTAGGACAGCCCTCGATGTAGTTTTGCTGCCTTTTTTTAGATTAGAGGAAAGCGACGCTATGTAACATTATTAACGCTGATAATGTTCACTATGTCCAAAAAATTTCACATAAACCGTGTTTCCAAAATTTAAAACCGAGACATTTTTTACCGTACCTTTACAAATTGGTATTAACAAAAAAAATAGATGTTTGACCTTCGTCCATAATCCAAAAACAAGCAAAGTTGAAAATCACTAAATTTTAACGGCATTTATCAGTAAATCGTGACATGTAAAATAAATTAATAATACACAAAACACTAATAACAGTACATTAAAATGCCGTTCTCAGTTACAGAGCATTATTGCGACAATCGTAAAATGTGCACATACAGACGTATATTTAAAAATATCTACCCACTTTCAATGACAACATATAACAATGACGGCAAAATCTATTCTTGAGCTGTTACGTTCTTTCTAAAAAGGATCATTTGCTGCTAGATTTCATTGTTTCTCATTCCCTTGCCTTTACTTCTGGAAGTTCACAAGTACTACCCCGATTACCTCTCTTCATATTTTTGGTCTGGGATTTCTTAGCAAACGAGATAGGTTATTACATTAGGAATGAAGGGAAAATTAAAAATGAGGAATGAAATTTCCTTTTTTTTCGTAAATGTTGTAGTAAAGAAGATATTAGTTAAATATGATATTATATTTTAAATTTTTTGCCGGGATCATTCTTTGTGCTGTAATGTTTAGTGTGATTAGCTGCCACCCGCGGAGGCCCGGGTTCAATTCCCAGCTCTGGAAGAAATTTCGAAAGTAGTACGAGGTACGAGCCTCCGAACTTCAACTGAGTAGAGAGTTTTGGGCTCCGAATACAAACTCATCTCTCCTCAAAGTGGAATTGCGCGGTTTCCACATCTCCTCCAGGCATTACATTTTGCCGTCATTGTTATATGTTGTCATTGAAAGTGGGTAGATATTTTTAAATATACGTGTGTATGTGCACATTTTACGAGTTTCATTTGGCATGTTTTGTTTTTTTCATAAACCATGTTTGTGGGTTACCTTTTGGGGCTAAGACGACCATGCGACATAGAACTTTACATGTGAGAAACAGTCTTCTCTCAAGTCAAAAAAATAAATACATGTTCCTTTATTTTTAAAGCAGATTCCAAATACCAATTTTCACTTCTGTAACATCTTCAGTTTTTAAGATATATGTAACCTCATAAAAATAATTCAACTATTTTTCACTAATTTTCACCCCTCGTTAAGTTATTTCCCCGAAAACAACAAGTTTTTGTCATAAATATATACACATAAAAATAATTCTACTTCTCCTTCACTTCTTTCCACCGCTCGCCCGCCTTAAGTGGACTTTCCGAAAGCAAAATGTTCGTGTTCCTTCATTTTGAAAGGAAATTCAAAGTACCAACTTTCACGTCTGTAACAGCTTCAGTTTTTAAGATAAAGTATCCTCATAAACATATTTCAACTCCTTATTTTCTTATTTTCAACCCCACACCCATTATGTCGATTTTCCGAAAGAAGCAAATGCGTGTTTCTTCATTTTTAAAAGAGATTCCTAATACTAAATTTCCCATCTGTAACATCTTCAGTTTTGAGATATAAGTATACATATAAAAGTAAATTCAACTCCTTTTCACCCCCTTTCCCACCCGCTAAGTTAATAATAATAATAATAATAATAATAATAATAATAATAATAATAATAATAATAATAATAATGTTATTTGTTTTACGTCCCACAAACTACTCTTTTACGGTTTTCGGAGACGCCAAGTTGCCGGAATTTAGTCCGGCAGGAGTTCTTTTACTTGCCAGTAAATCTACCGACACGAGGCTGACGTATTTGAGCACCTTCAAATACCACCGAACTGAGCCAGGATCGAACCTGCCAAGTTGGGGTCAGAAGGCCAGCGCCTTAACCGTCTGAGCCACTCAGCCCGGCCCCGTTAAGTCCATTACCCCCTCCCCAAAGGTGCGTGTTTCTTTATTTTTAAAGAAGATTCCAAATACCAATTCTCCCGTCTTTAACATTTTTAGTTTTTGAGATATAAGTATCCTCACCCAAAGAATTCAACTAATTTCTCAATTCATTCACCCCCCCTTAAGTGGATTTTCAGAAGACAAAATAACACGTGTTTCTTTACTTTGAAAGAAGATTCCAAATACAAATGTTCATGCCTCTAACATCTTCACTTTTTGAGATATATCCTCATGCAAATAATTCAACTCCTTTTTCACCCCAACCCCTTAAGTTGGTCCCCCCTCCAATATATGCGTGTTTATTTTTAAGGTGATTCAAAATACAAACTCTCACGTGTGTGACCTTAAGTTTTTCCATAAAAATAATTAAAATTTTTCACTTCCTTTCACCCTCCCCCTTGAGTGAATTTTCTGAAAACCAAAAAAAATAGTTTCTTTATTTATAACGGAGTTTACAAATGCCAATTATCACGACTGTAACATCTTCAGTTTAGATATATTTGTATCCTCATAAAAAAGAATTAAATTCCTTCATCACCGCCCCCGCATCCAAGTACATCCCTTCCCCCTAAATGCGCGTTTCTTTATTTTTACAGGAGATTCCAAATACTGATTTTCACGTCTGTAAGATCTTTTGTTTTTGAAATATAAGTATTTTCATATAAAGTATTCAACAAACTTTTCAATTAATTCACACCCTTAAGTGAATTTTCCTAAGACAAAAGATTACGTGTTTCTTTACTTGAAAGAAAATTCCAAATACAATTTTTCATGTCTTTAACATCTTCAGTTTTTGAGATATAAGTGTCCTCACGAAAATAATTCAAATCCTTTTTCAGTCCAACCCCGCCGTTTAAGTTGGTTTTCCCCAGCCAAAAAATGGGTGTTTCTTTATTTTTAAGGGAGATTTCTAATACCAATTTCCACGTCTTTAACTTTCAGTTTTGAGATATAATATTCTCCAGAAAATGAATTCAATTTTTTACTTCCTTTCACACTCCCCACTCAAGTGTATTTTCCAAAAACCAACTGTATCCGTTTCTTTAAAAGAGCTTCCAAATACAAATTATCTCGACTGTAACATCTTAAGTTTTTGAGATATATGTATCCTCGTAAAAGTAACTAATCTCCATTTTCATCTCCCGCCTACCAAGTTGATCCCCACCAAATGCATGTTTCGTTACTTTTTAAAGGAGATTCCAAATATCAGTTTTCAGGTTTGTAACACCTTTAGATTTTTTTGTATGTATATATACATTCTCATACAAATAATTCAACTAATTTTTCTATTCCTTCACATCCCCCCCCCCCTTAATGTTTTTCCCGAAAATCACAGAATACCTGTTTCCTTATTTTTAAAGGAAGTTCTAAATACCAATTTTCACGTCTGCAACATGTTAAGTTTTTGAGATATACTGTAGATACGCTAATTTTATAAATTCACCCCCTTTTTCAGTTCGCCCTAAGTAGATTTTCCGAGAAAAAAAATATATATATATACTGTATATGTTTCTTCACATTTACAGGAAATTCCAAATGCCAGTTTTGAAATATGTAATATGTTACGCGTGTGAGATAATTTGTAATTATAGTCTCTTTAAAAATTCACTTCGTTTGTCACTCCCGTTCACCCCCTATTCATCCGATTTTCCAAAAACACAAAAATACGTGTTTCTTTATTTTAAAGGGGATTCCAAATTTCAATTTTCATGTCTGTAACATCCTCAGTTTTTGAGATATAAGTCTCCTTATAAAAGGTGTTCAACACCTTTCCCCCCCCTTTTCACCCCCCCCCCCCTTAATGGTATTTTCCGAAAACAAAAAATACGTGTTTCTTTATTTTAAAGGAGATCCAAATACCAATTTTTACGTCTGTAAAATTTTACGTTTTTGAAATATAGATAACCTCATTTTAATAATTCACCCCCTTTTCACCCCTTTAGTGACGGAATATCCAAAAATCCTCCCTTAGCGAGCACCTACATGTCCATATGAATTTATTCCCAAAATTTCTCTCTTTCTTTCTTAATCTGATTACCCTTCAGGGTTGGCTTTTCCCTCGAACTCAGCGAGGGATCGCACCTCTACCGCATCAAGGGCAGTGTCCCGGAGCGTGAGACATTGGCTCGGGGATACAACTGGGGAGGATGAACAGTACCTCGCCCAGGCGGCCTCACCTGCTATGCTGAACAGGGACCTTGCGGGGGGTTGGGAAAATTGGAAGGGATAGACAAGGAAGAGGGAAGGAAGCGGCCGTAGCCTCAAGTTAGTTACCATCCCGGCATTTGCCTGGAGGAGAAGTGGGAAACCACGGAAAACCACTTCCGGGATTGCTGAGGTGCGATTTGAACTCATCGCTACTCAGTTGACCTCCCGAGGTTGAGTGGATCCCGTTCTAGCCCTCGTACCACTTTTCAAATTTCGTGGCAGAGGCGGGAATCGAACCCGGACCTCCGGGAGTGGCAGCTAATCACACTAACCACTACACCATAGAGGCGGACATTCCAAAGATTTCATTTTTTATGTCGAGTAGTTTTGTCTCGGCGATGATAAATCAGTCAGTAAGTCAGGACAAGTTATTTTGTATACAGTATATAAATTACGTGAGAAACGCGCAACGTCGCCAGGTCCCATGGTGTAATGGTTAGCACTCTGGACTTTGAATCCAGCGATCCGAGTTCAAATCTCGGTGGGACCTTAGGTTTTAATTCCACACGAAGACGACCGACGTGACGGAATGAATTATGACGACTACGGGATAGCGCGTTAGCCTGTTAGGACCATACTAGGTATTCCGCAAGTTTGTTATTTTCACAGTGCAGATAAGTATAATAAAACTTTAATTATTTAGACGTATAAGTGGGTGGTGTTAAAGTGGGTAGTGTGATTACCTGCCACCCCGTGAGGGCTGGGTTCGATTCCCGGCTCTGCCAAAACATTTGAAACGTGGTACGAAGGCTCTTAATGTCAATGGAGTAGAGGGGATTCGATTCCCACCTCAGCTGTAATCGGAGTGGTTTTCCGTGTTTGACCATTTCTCCTCCAAGTAAATGCCGGGATGGTACCTAGGCCTAACTTAAGGCCACGATCGCTTTCTTTCCCCCTCCCTGTCTATCTGTTCCGATCTCATTCCCAAAAGGCCCGGGTTCATAATATAAGATGACACCGATTGGACGAGGAACTGGTGATCCTACCCAGTTGTAACCCTGAACAAATATACCACGCTGCTGGACACTGACGTTGAGGGTGTAGAGGTTGGAACTCTCGTTGAGCTCAGGGAGAAAACCAAGCATGGCGGGCATAAGGATAAAATAAATGTAATGGTATAATTATTATCTGTCTGTGGCACACAATTACTCAATATTCTGTCTGCTGTTGTTTCATTTTAAAGTGTGATCTATTGCGTGGTCCGCCTCTGTGGTGTAGTGGTTAGTGTGATTATCTGCCACCCCCAGAGGCCCGGGTTCGATTCCCGGCTCTGCTACGAAATTTGAAAAGTGGTACGAGGGCTGGAACGGGTTCCACTGAGCCTCAGGAGGTCAGCTGAATAGAGGGTGGCTCGATTCCCGGCTCTGCTACGAAATTTGAAAAGTGGTACGAGGGCTGGAACGGGTTCCACTCAGCCTCGGGAGGTCAGCTGAATAGAGGGTGGTTCGATTCCCTCCTCATCCATCCTCGAAGGGGATTGCGTGGTTTTCCTCTTCTCCTCCAGGCAAACGCCGGGATGGTACATAACTTAAGGCCACGGCCGCTTCCTTCCCTCTTCCTTGTCTATCCCTTCCCATCGTCCCATCAACAGACAAGGACCCTGTTCAGCATTGCAATTGAGGCCGCGTGGGCGAGGTACTAGCCATTCTCCCCAGTTATATCCCACGACCCAAAGTGTCACGCTCCAGGACACGGCCCCTGAGGCGGTAGAGGTGGGATCCCTCGCTGAGTCCGAGGAAAAAACCAAACCTGGAGGGTAAACAGATTAAATAAGTAAGTACTTGACTCGTCGAGGACTCCGATCTCCATTCATAGACTACCTACACAACATTACTAGAATAATTTAACATAAATCTATTAGCCGTGATCATTTTTATAATGTACTAGCAGCTGCACGCGCGCTCCATCCACAATGTATCACGTTATTCAAGTTGCAAAGTTGCTAAATTTCGAGATAATGAAATGTTCAGAAGGGAGTATTTGACCTGCGTTCGCTTCTGCAGTGTCTTCGCGTTACTTTCTATGTTAGTTGTTATCTACGGGCAGAGGATCGTGTTGGGAATTGGGGTGTTAGCTGTTGATTAAGAATATCTGAAAAATCATTGGTTGAAATAGTATTCTGGAGATACCGAAGACGGATAAAATGGAGGTAGAAGAGGATTCTCCCTAATGTGTACAAAAGAAAAAGCAAAGTCATCTCCGTGCAGGCAATGAAGGCTCTTGGAGGAATGGAAGGTAAAGGCTTCCACTATCCACAATCTCGTCACTTGATCGGGGTAGAGTGGTTAACTCTACTCCCGGCCACCTTTGCCCCCAGGAATTAACCTAATACTCATTTCTGGTGTTGGCTGAGTGAACCTCAGGGCCATGTGCACCTCCGGAAGTGGAAATCTCATTTCGTAAATTTTACGACTTCCTGACTTGGATTCAAATTCACGTCCTTCGGGGTGAACCGAGCACGCCTTTACCACCTCGGCCAGGCAGCCCCTGGGAATGTGTGCAGGTCATTGATGATGTGCGAAGGAGTGAAAAAATACGCCCAAGACGCAGATTAGCCACGACCAACTACAATATATATCACAAGGCAATGTAAAATTCAAAATAGCGGTGGTTTAGAGCCGCCCTCGGTGTAGTTTTACTGCTTTTTTCAGATTAGAGGAAAGCGTTGCTATATAAGATAATAATGTTCACGGTATCCGAAAAATAATTATATTTCACATAAACGGCGTTTCTGAAATTAAAACCGAGAAATTTTATTACATTACCTTCTAAAATGGGTATTAAGAACATAAATAGACGTTCGACCTTCGTCAATAATCCTAAAACAAGCAATGTTGAAAATCACTAACTTTAACGCATTGATCAGTAAATCGTGACATGTAGCCTAAAATAAATTAATAAAACACAGAACACTAATAACAGGACGTTGAAATGCCATTCTCAGTCACAGTCATAGTCACAAACTTAAAATATGCACATAAAAAATTATGTTTAGAAATATCGGCCCACATTCAATGACAACATATAACAATAACTGAGAAAACTATTCGTGAGCTGTTACGTAACTTTCTGAAAAGGATCATTTGTTGCTAGATTTCATTGTTTCTCATTCCTGTGCCTTTACTCCTGAGAGTTCACATGTACTAGCCCGATTACCTCCCTTCACGTTTTGGTCCAGGATTTCTTAGAAAATGAGGTATACAGTATGGTACTGCATTAGAGTCCAGAGTGTTTACGATTACACAATGGAACCCACACCCGCACTGCGTTCAACATGTGACACAAAATATGGAGCAATGTCTGAAGTTTAATTTAGACCTGTGTGAATGCTGCCAACATGTAGCGATCGTCACCATCTCAAGTCATATTTCTCATGTTGAGCATGTATTGGTGTCCGCCTCTGTGGTGTAGTGGTTAGTGTGATTAGCTGCCACCCCCGGAGGCCCGGGTTCGATTCCCTGCTCTGCCACGAAATTTGAAAAGTGGTACGAGGGCTGGAACGTGGTACACTCAGCCACTGAGTAGAGGTGGGTTCGATTCCCACCTCAGCCATCCTGGCAGTGGTTTTCCGCGGTTTCCCAATTCTCCTCCAGGAAAATGCCCGGATGGTTCCTAACTTAAGGCCACGGCCGCTTCCTTCCCTCTTCCTTGGCTATCACTTCGAAAATAATAAGGTGCATTGTATTGGCATATCAGAAAGCTGGTTACGTGGAGATTTGCCGTCATGTGCTGTATATCTCGACGGATACTCGCTCTTACGACATGACCGTACTGACAGACGAGGTGGTGGAGTAGCCTTTGACTACAGGAATGATTTAAAATGCAAGATTATCTGCACCCCAGACCCAAGCCTTCCCCTGCGACCTGAGTATATGTTTGTTGAACTCGACTGTAATAAGAAAATATTAATAGGAATTGTATATAAACCGCCTAATATTAGACAAATGGGGGAATTCGAAGCAGCTTTATCTCGGTCTACGAAGATGTCGTAGTCATGGGGGATTTTAATACTGACTTGTTAAAACAAACTAGTGAATCGGATAAGTTGTGTCACATATTCCATGCTCTGAACATGGAAATCCTACCACTTAACGCTACGAATCACGTCTACTAGCCTGACCACTCGACTCACACTTTAATTGACCTTATAATTTCAAATCAACCCCAGAAAGTCATTAAGCACGGACAGATCGCAGCTCCCGGGATTTCAACTCAAGACTTATTGTACTTATGTTACTCTATCCGAGGACCGAAGTATAAAGCACGCTACGTTATTTTAAGAGACATAAAACATATCGTATTAGATGACCTACGTAATGACACATATAACTTACCGTGGGATGACATACGTAATTTTCATGACATTGACTCAAAAGTCAACAGATTCAACTCACTAGTGCTGAACTTGTATGACAAACATGCTCCGGAGAGGCAGGTAAGATTTACCCGCCCCCCTTCTCCCTGGCTGACGACCGAGATAAGATCTGTTATGGCCAGCCGTGACCGTTGATACAGACAATTCAGACGAACACGTGACAAAGATGACTTTGAGCAATACAGGATACTTAGAAACAAAGTTAAACAGCTAATTAGAAACAGTAAATGCCACTAACTTCAACAGTTAGCGGGAAATAATAATTTAAACCAAACCTGGAAGAAGTTACGATCTTTGGGCATAGGCAAAGCCGTAGAAGAGCACATTCCCACCATATCTAGAGATATTAAATGATTACTTTTCTCAGCCTAAAGTCGGACCAGTTCCATTACCGGCTAATCCCACAAACTTAGCACGCTGTTCCGAGCGCGACCAGTTCTCTTTCCACACCGTTAGCGCAAATGATGTTAAACGTGTGCTGTACTCTATCACTTGCGATCCGACAGGACCCTTGACCCTTTTCAATCCGGCTTTAAAAAAGGACATAGTACCGCGACAGCATTACTGCGAGTTACGGACGACATCAGACAAGCGATAGACCAACGATATGTGACTGTAACAACACTACTAGACCTAAGCAGCGCCTTTGACACATTTAGCCCTGGGTTACTACTGCTGAAACTCAGTAGTCTGAACTTTAATATGACATCTCTTAAATTTTTTAGCTCCTACCTCACTGACCGCCGGCAACGAATATCAGTAGGAACAATGTACTCAGGATGGCACAACAAATCAATAGGTGTCCCGCAGGGGTCGGTTTTGGGCCCACTTTTATTTGTTGTTAGTGTGAACGACATAGGGGACGCATTGAAATATAGCAAGTACCATATCTATGCAGATGATCTTCAGATTTATTATCACTCATATCCACAAGACATAGATGTAGCCATTGACAGAGTAAATTTTGACTTACGACGACTGAATGACTATGCGAAAAATAAGCTTGTTAATAAATCCTAACAAAACTCAGGCTATTATATTTGGTACCAAAATAAACCTCAACTTATTAAAAAGTAGACATGTACCCCCAATTATTTTAAATAATATTGTCGTGCCCTATTGTACGTCAGTAAGAAACTTAGGCGTTATAATGACTGAGACACTAAATTGGACTGAACAAGTAACAAATACATGCTGTAAAGTGCAGAAATCCCTTTTACCTCTCAAACGCTACTCTACTATATTTCCAAAAAATCTTAAAATACAACTGGTAAAATTCCTAATCTTACCAATTCTAGACTACTGCGACACTGTACTTACGGACATATCTCAAGACGGTAACAAGATGCTTGAACGGAGTTTAAACACCTGTATTCGATTCATATTTAAGCTGCGATATGGTTCTCACATTTCACCTTATTACAGGGAGTTGTCATGGCTTCGTGTTCATGAGCGTCGCAGTCTCCACATGTTGTCTCTTCTGCATGGAGTTCTAAACACAGGTGTACCGAATTATCTCTCTTCAAAATTTAATTACCTATCCTCCTATCATAACCACAATACACGATCTGGCTCCTGTTTAACAATATCTCTCAGTCACTCCAGGACCTACAACCGCTCCTTTGTAGTCACTGCCGCAAGGCTGTGGAATACCCTACCTGCTACCATTAGGAATTTGCGTTCTCGTAGGAGATTTAAGATGGATTGCCGAAATCACTTTCTGAATACCTCTAGCTGACTTTTCGATGTGTGTAGTGTGAATGAGTGCGTGAATGAGCACATTTTCATAAAAATTTGAAATATATTTGCTAGTTATAGGTTTTCTTCTGTGTTTCCGTCTCTTATTATCACTATTGTTAGTTTTATATTTATTATCATGTACATTTAGATTGTCGTGTTGTACATTCTATAATCGTTTTTTATTACAATCTCCAAATTTTCTATTAGTACCACATTATTTTAAAAAAATTTGTTGTATTTAAATATTATATGTACGTTAATTATTTTAAATCTTGTGGTTAAGTGTAAGAGAGGGCCTTGAGCCTTAACTTTGCCACGAATAAAGAAGAATTACTTACTTACTTACTTACTTACTTACTTACTTACTTACTTACTTACTTACTTACTCCCAATCTTCCCATCCCCACGCAAGTCCCCTGTTCAGCATAGCAGGTGAGGCCGCCTGGGTGAGATACTGGTTATCCTCCCCAGTTGTATCCACATCCCAGAGTCTGAAGCTTCAGGACACTGCCCCTGAGGCGGTAGAGGTGGGATCCCTCGCTGAGTCCAAGGGAGAAACCGAACCTGGAGGTTAAACAGGTAAAGAAGAACAAGAAGATCATGTATTGGTAAATTTAACACCTTCATTATAAAACATAATACGAGCATACGGTTCTAAATTTCTATTGTTATTATCATTAATAATATTATTATGATTATTCCCGCGCATGTGCTGTAGTGATTAGTGCTCTTAGCTGCCACCAACGGAAGTCCGGTATCGATTCCCGGCTGTGCCAATCAATTTGAAAAGGGGTACGAGTGCCGGAACGGTGTCAACTCAGCCTTGAGAGTTCAATTAAGTAGAGGCGGATTTGTTTTCCACCTCAGCATCCTCGAAATGGCTCCCGCAGCTTCCCATTTTTTACAAACAAATGCTGTGAGGCTACCTAATTTAATACCACGGGTGCTAACTTCTCTCTACCTACCTCTCCATTCCAGTCTTCTCTTACACTAAACGGCCCCTGTTCAGAATAGAAGATGAGGATGCTTGGACGAGATACTGGACCTCCTACTCAGTCGTGTCGCCGACAAAATATCTCACGCTACAAGGCACTGGGAAGTGAGCGCTTATAGGGGAAACTAAAATTTGATCACATGGCCTTCGCGCACATACCTAACATGCCTGGTAAGCATGCCCATGTTACAGAGACATACTTCTACTAGCAACTGCCCGCGGCTTCGCTCGCGTGGATATCGTAATTTGAATAAAGTAATCGTTCCTCGGCATTGTGGTAACAGATAATCTGAAAATTCCTAAAGTATAAAAACTCACCCAAAAAGTCAGTTTCATTTACCCCAGAAATTCTTTGTAAACCATGTTTGTGGTACTGCATTACCTTTGGGGCTAAGACGACCATGCGACATAGAACTTTACATGTGAGAAACAGTCTTCTCTCAAGTCAAAAAAATAAATACATGTTCCTTTATTTTTAAAGCAGATTCCAAATACCAATTTTCACTTCTGTAACATCTTCAGTTTTTAAGATATATGTAACCTCATAAAAATAATTCAACTATTTTTCACTAATTTTCACCCCTCGTTAAGTTATTTCCCCGAAAACAACAAGTTTTTGTCATAAATATATACACATAAAAATAATTCTACTTCTCCTTCACTTCTTTCCACCGCTCGCCCGCCTTAAGTGGACTTTCCGAAAGCAAAATGTTCGTGTTCCTTCATTTTGAAAGGAAATTCAAAGTACCAACTTTCACGTCTGTAACAGCTTCAGTTTTTAAGATAAAGTATCCTCATAAACATATTTCAACTCCTTATTTTCTTATTTTCAACCCCACACCCATTATGTCGATTTTCCGAAAGAAGCAAATGCGTGTTTCTTCATTTTTAAAAGAGATTCCTAATACTAAATTTCCCATCTGTAACATCTTCAGTTTTGAGATATAAGTATACATATAAAAGTAAATTCAACTCCTTTTCACCCCCTTTCCCACCCGCTAAGTTAATAATAATAATAATAATAATAATAATAATAATAATAATAATAATAATAATAATAATAATAATGTTATTTGTTTTACGTCCCACAAACTACTCTTTTACGGTTTTCGGAGACGCCAAGTTGCCGGAATTTAGTCCGGCAGGAGTTCTTTTACTTGCCAGTAAATCTACCGACACGAGGCTGACGTATTTGAGCACCTTCAAATACCACCGAACTGAGCCAGGATCGAATCTGCCAAGTTGGGGTCAGAAGGCCAGCGCCTTAACCGTCTGAGCCACTCAGCCCGGCCCCGTTAAGTCCATTACCCCCTCCCCAAAGGTGCGTGTTTCTTTATTTTTAAAGAAGATTCCAAATACCAATTCTCCCGTCTTTAACATTTTTAGTTTTTGAGATATAAGTATCCTCACCCAAAGAATTCAACTAATTTCTCAATTCATTCACCCCCCCTTAAGTGGATTTTCAGAAGACAAAATAACACGTGTTTCTTTACTTTGAAAGAAGATTCCAAATACAAATGTTCATGCCTCTAACATCTTCACTTTTTGAGATATATCCTCATGCAAATAATTCAACTCCTTTTTCACCCCAACCCCTTAAGTTGGTCCCCCCTCCAATATATGCGTGTTTATTTTTAAGGTGATTCAAAATACAAACTCTCACGTGTGTGACCTTAAGTTTTTCCATAAAAATAATTAAAATTTTTCACTTCCTTTCACCCTCCCCCTTGAGTGAATTTTCTGAAAACCAAAAAAAATAGTTTCTTTATTTATAACGGAGTTTACAAATGCCAATTATCACGACTGTAACATCTTCAGTTTAGATATATTTGTATCCTCATAAAAAAGAATTAAATTCCTTCATCACCACCCCCGCATCCAAGTACATCCCTTCCCCCTAAATGCGCGTTTCTTTATTTTTACAGGAGATTCCAAATACTGATTTTCACGTCTGTAAGATCTTTTGTTTTTGAGATATAAGTATTTTCATATAAAGTATTCAACAAACTTTTCAATTAATTCACACCCTTAAGTGAATTTTCCTAAGACAAAAGATTACGTGTTTCTTTACTTGAAAGAAAATTCCAAATACAATTTTTCATGTCTTTAACATCTTCAGTTTTTGAGATATAAGTGTCCTCACGAAAATAATTCAAATCCTTTTTCAGTCCAACCCCGCCGTTTAAGTTGGTTTTCCCCAGCCAAAAAATGGGTGTTTCTTTATTTTTAAGGGAGATTTCTAATACCAATTTCCACGTCTTTAACTTTCAGTTTTGAGATATAATATTCTCCAGAAAATGAATTCAATTTTTTACTTCCTTTCACACTCCCCACTCAAGTGTATTTTCCAAAAACCAACTGTATCCGTTTCTTTAAAAGAGCTTCCAAATACAAATTATCTCGACTGTAACATCTTAAGTTTTTGAGATATATGTATCCTCGTAAAAGTAACTAATCTCCATTTTCATCTCCCGCCTACCAAGTTGATCCCCACCAAATGCATGTTTCGTTACTTTTTAAAGGAGATTCCAAATATCAGTTTTCAGGTTTGTAACACCTTTAGATTTTTTTGTATGTATATATACATTCTCATACAAATAATTCAACTAATTTTTCTATTCCTTCACATCCCCCCCCCCCTTAATGTTTTTCCCGAAAATCACAGAATACCTGTTTCCTTATTTTTAAAGGAAGTTCCAAATACCAATTTTCACGTCTGCAACATGTTAAGTTTTTGAGATATACTGTAGATACGCTAATTTTATAAATTCATCCCCTTTTTCAGTTCGCCCTAAGTAGATTTTCCGAGAAAAAAAAATATATATATACTGTATATGTTTCTTTACATTTACAGGAAATTCCAAATGCCAGTTTTGAAATATGTAATATGTTACGCGTGTGAGATAATTTGTAATTATAGTCTCTTTAAAAATTCACTTCGTTTGTCACTCCCGTTCACCCCCTATTCATCCGATTTTCCAAAAACACAAAAATACGTGTTTCTTTATTTTAAAGGAGATTCCAAATTTCAATTTTCATGTCTGTAACATCCTCAGTTTTTGAGATATAAGTCTCCTTATAAAAGGTGTTCAACACCTTTCCCCCCCCCCTTTTCAACCCCCCCCCCTTAATGGTATTTTCCGAAAACAAAAAATACGTGTTTCTTTATTTTAAAGGAGATCCAAATACCAATTTTTACGTCTGTAAAATTTTACGTTTTTGAAATATAGATAACCTCATTTTAATAATTCACCCCCTTTTCACCCCTTTAGTGACGGAATATCCAAAAATCCTCCCTTAGCGAGCACCTACATGTCCATATGAATTTATTCCCAAAATTTCTCTCTTTCTTTCTTAATCTGATTACCCTTCAGGGTTGGCTTTTCCCTCGAACTCAGCGAGGGATCGCACCTCTACCGCATCAAGGGCAGTGTCCCGGAGCGTGAGACATTGGCTCGGGGATACAACTGGGGAGGATGAACAGTACCTCACCCAGGCGGCCTCACCTGCTATGCTGAACAGGGACCTTGCGGGGGGTTGGGAAAATTGGAAGGGATAGACAAGGAAGAGGGAAGGAAGCGGCCGTAGCCTCAAGTTAGTTACCATCCCGGCATTTGCCTGGAGGAGAAGTGGGAAACCACGGAAAACCACTTCCGGGATTGCTGAGGTGCGATTTGAACTCATCGCTACTCAGTTGACCTCCCGAGGTTGAGTGGATCCCGTTCTAGCCCTCGTACCACTTTTCAAATTTCGTTGCAGAGGCGGGAATCGAACCCGGACCTCCGGGAGTGGCAGCTAATCACACTAACCACTACACCATAGAGGCGGACATTCCAAAGATTTCATTTTTTATGTCGAGTAGTTTTGTCTCGGCGATGATAAATCAGTCAGTAAGTCAGGACAAGTTATTTTGTATACAGTATATAAATTACGTGAGAAACGCGCAACGTCGCCAGGTCCCATGGTGTAATGGTTAGCACTCTGGACTTTGAATCCAGCGATCCGAGTTCAAATCTCGGTGGGACCTTAGGTTTTAATTCCACACGAAGACGACCGACGTGACGGAATGAATTATGACGACTACGGGATAGCGCGTTAGCCTGTTAGGACCATACTAGGTATTCCGCAAGTTTGTTATTTTCACAGTGCAGATAAGTATAATAAAACTTTAATTATTTAGACGTATAAGTGGGTGGTGTTAAAGTGGGTAGTATGATTACCTGCCACCCCGTGAGGGCTGGGTTCGATTCCCGGCTCTGCCAAAACATTTGAAACGTGGTACGAAGGCTCTTAATGTCAATGGAGTAGAGGGGATTCGATTCCCACCTCAGCTGTAATCGGAGTGGTTTTCCGTGTTTGACCATTTCTCCTCCAAGTAAATGCCGGGATGGTACCTAGGCCTAACTTAAGGCCACGATCGCTTTCTTTCCCCCTCCCTGTCTATCTGTTCCGATCTCATTCCCAAAAGGCCCGGGTTCATAATATAAGATGACACCGATTGGACGAGGAACTGGTGATCCTACCCAGTTGTAACCCTGAACAAATATACCACGCTGCTGGACACTGACGTTGAGGGTGTAGAGGTTGGAACTCTCGTTGAGCTCAGGGAGAAAACCAAGCATGGCGGGCATAAGGATAAAATAAATGTAATGGTATAATTATTATCTGTCTGTGGCACACAATTACTCAATATTCTGTCTGCTGTTGTTTCATTTTAAAGTGTGATCTATTGCGTGGTCCGCCTCTGTGGTGTAGTGGTTAGTGTGATTATCTGCCACCCCCAGAGGCCCGGGTTCGATTCCCGGCTCTGCTACGAAATTTGAAAAGTGGTACGAGGGCTGGAACGGGTTCCACTGAGCCTCAGGAGGTCAGCTGAATAGAGGGTGGCTCGATTCCCGGCTCTGCTACGAAATTTGAAAAGTGGTACGAGGGCTGGAACGGGTTCCACTCAGCCTCGGGAGGTCAGCTGAATAGAGGGTGGTTCGATTCCCTCCTCATCCATCCTCGAAGGGGATTGCGTGGTTTTCCTCTTCTCCTCCAGGCAAACGCCGGGATGGTACATAACTTAAGGCCACGGCCGCTTCCTTCCCTCTTCCTTGTCTATCCCTTCCCATCGTCCCATCAACAGACAAGGACCCTGTTCAGCATTGCAATTGAGGCCGCGTGGGCGAGGTACTAGCCATTCTCCCCAGTTATATCCCACGACCCAAAGTGTCACGCTCCAGGACACGGCCCCTGAGGCGGTAGAGGTGGGATCCCTCGCTGAGTCCGAGGAAAAAACCAAACCTGGAGGGTAAACAGATTAAATAAGTAAGTACTTGACTCGTCGAGGACTCCGATCTCCATTCATAGACTACCTACACAACATTACTAGAATAATTTAACATAAATCTATTAGCCGTGATCATTTTTATAATGTACTAGCAGCTGCACGCGCGCTCCATCCACAATGTATCACGTTATTCAAGTTGCAAAGTTGCTAAATTTCGAGATAATGAAATGTTCAGAAGGGAGTATTTGACCTGCGTTCGCTTCTGCAGTGTCTTCGCGTTACTTTCTATGTTAGTTGTTATCTACGGGCAGAGGATCGTGTTGGGAATTGGGGTGTTAGCTGTTGATTAAGAATATCTGAAAAATCATTGGTTGAAATAGTATTCTGGAGATACCGAAGACGGATAAAATGGAGGTAGAAGAGGATTCTCCCTAATGTGTACAAAAGAAAAAGCAAAGTCATCTCCGTGCAGGCAATGAAGGCTCTTGGAGGAATGGAAGGTAAAGGCTTCCACTATCCACAATCTCGTCACTTGATCGGGGTAGAGTGGTTAACTCTACTCCCGGCCACCTTTGCCCCCAGGAATTAACCTAATACTCATTTCTGGTGTTGGCTGAGTGAACCTCAGGGCCATGTGCACCTCCGGAAGTGGAAATCTCATTTCGTAAATTTTACGACTTCCTGACTTGGATTCAAATTCACGTCCTTCGGGGTGAACCGAGCACGCCTTTACCACCTCGGCCAGGCAGCCCCTGGGAATGTGTGCAGGTCATTGATGATGTGCGAAGGAGTGAAAAAATACGCCCAAGACGCAGATTAGCCACGACCAACTACAATATATATCACAAGGCAATGTAAAATTCAAAATAGCGGTGGTTTAGAGCCGCCCTCGGTGTAGTTTTACTGCTTTTTTCAGATTAGAGGAAAGCGTTGCTATATAAGATAATAATGTTCACGGTATACGAAAAATAATTATATTTCACATAAACGGCGTTTCTGAAATTAAAACCGAGAAATTTTATTACATTACCTTCTAAAATGGGTATTAAGAACATAAATAGACGTTCGACCTTCGTCAATAATCCTAAAACAAGCAATGTTGAAAATCACTAACTTTAACGCATTGATCAGTAAATCGTGACATGTAGCCTAAAATAAATTAATAAAACACAGAACACTAATAACAGGACGTTGAAATGCCATTCTCAGTCACAGTCATAGTCACAACCTTAAAATATGCACATAAAAAATTATGTTTAGAAATATCGGCCCACATTCAATGACAACATATAACAATAACTGAGAAAACTATTCCTGAGCTGTTACGTAACTTTCTGAAAAGGATCATTTGTTGCTAGATTTCATTGTTTCTCATTCCCGTGCCTTTACTCCTGGAAGTTCACATGTACTAGCCCGATTACCTCCCTTCACGTTTTGGTCCAGGATTTCTTAGAAAATGAGGTATACAGTATGGTACTGCATTAGAGTCCAGAGTGTTTACGATTACACAATGGAACCCACACCCGCACTGCGTTCAACATGTGACACAAAATATGGAGCAATGTCTGTAGTTTATTTTAGACCTGTGTGAATGCTGCCAACAAGTAGCGATCGTCACCATCTCAAGTCATATTTATCATGTTGAGCATGTATTGGTGTCCGCCTCTGTGGTGTAGTGGTTAGTGTGATTAGCTGCCACCCCCGGAGGCCCGGGTTCGATTCCCTGCTCTGCCACGAAATTTGAAAAGTGGTACGAGGGCTGGAACGTGGTACACTCAGCCTCGGAAGGTCAACTGAGTAGAGGTGGGTTCGATTCCCACCTCAGCCATCCTGGCAGTGGTTTTCCGTGGTTCCCCAATTCTCCTCCAGGAAAATGCCCGGATGGTTCCTAACTTAAGGCCACGGCCGCTTCCTTCCCTCTTCCTTGGCTATCACTTCGAAAATAATAAGGTGCATTGTATTGGCATATCAGAAAGCTGGTTACGTGGAGATTTGCCGTCATGTGCTGTAAATCTCGACGGATACTCACTCTTACGACATGACCGTACTGACAGACGAGGTGGTGGAGTAGCCTTTGACTACAGGAATGATTTAAAATGCAAGATTATCTGCACCTCAGACCCAAGCCTTCCCCTGCGACCTGAGTATATGTTTGTTGAACTCGACTGTAATAAGAAAATATTAATAGGAATTGTATATAAACCACCTAATATTAGACAAATGGGGGAATTCGAAGCAGCTTTATCTCGGTCTACGAAGATGTCGTAGTCATGGGGGATTTTAATACTGACTTGTTAAAACAAACTAGTGAATCGGATAAGTTGTGTCACATATTCCATGCTCTGAACATGGAAATCCTACCACTTAACGCTACGAATCACGTCTACTAGCCTGACCACTCGACTCACACTTTAATTGACCTTATAATTTCAAATCAACCCCAGAAAGTCATTAAGCACGGACAGATCGCAGCTCCTGGGATTTCAACTCACGACTTATTGTACTTATGTTTCTCTATCCGAGGACCGAAGTATAAAGCACGCTACGTTATTTTAAGAGACATAAAACATATCGAATTAGATGACCTACGTAATGACGCATATAACTTACCGTGGGATGACATACGTAATTTTCATGACATTGACTCAAAAGTCAACAGATTCAACTCACTAGTGCTGAACTTGTATGACAAACATGCTCCGGAGAGGCAGGTAAGATTTACCCGCCCCCCTTCTTCCTGGCTGACGACCGAGATAAGATCTGTTATGGCCAGCCGTGACCGTTGGTACAGACAATTCAGACGAACACGTGACAAAGATGACTTTGAGCAATACAGGATACTCAGAAACAAAGTTAAACAGCTAATTAGAAACAGTAAATGCCACTAACTTCAACAGTTAGCGGGAAATAATAATTTAAACCAAACCTGGAAGAAGTTACGATCTTTGGGCATAGGCAAAGCCGTAGAAGAGCACATTCCCACCATATCTCTAGATACCTTAAATGATTATTTTTCTCAGCCTAAAGTCGGACCAGTTCCATTACCGGCTAATCCCACAAACTTAGCACGCTGTTCCGAGCGCGACCAGTTCTCTTTCCACACCGTTAGCGCAAATGATGTTAAACGTGTGCTGTACTCTATCACTTGCGATCCGGCAGGACCCTTGACCCTTTTCAATCCGGCTTTAAAAAAGGACATAGTACCGCGACAGCATTACTGCGAGTTACGGACGACATCAGACAAGCAATAGACCAACGATATGTGACTGTAGCAACACTACTAGACCTAAGCAGCGCCTTTGACACAGTTAGCCCTGGGTTACTACTGCTGAAACTCAGTAGTCTGAACTTTAATATGACATCTCTTAAATTTTTTAGCTCCTACCTCACTGACCGTCGGCAACGAATATCAGTAGGAACAATGTACTCAGGATGGCACAACAAATCAATAGGTGTCCCGCAGGGGTCGGTTTTGGGCCCACTTTTATTTGTTGTTAGTGTGAACAACATAGGGGACCCATTGAAATATAGCAAGTACCATATCTATGCAGATGATCTTCAGATTTATTATCACTCATATCCACAAGACATAGATGTAGCCATTGACAGAGTAAATTTTGACTTACGACGACTGAATGACTATGCGAAAAATAACAGCTTGTTAATAAATCCTAACAAAACTCAGGCTATTATATTTGGTACCAAAATAAACCTCAACTTATTAAAAAGTAGACATGTACCCCCAATTATTTTAATATTGTCGTGCCCTATTGTACGTCAGTAAGAAACTTAGGCGTTATAATGACTGAGGCACTAAATTGGACTGAACAAGCGACAAATACATGCTGTAAAGTGCAGAAATCCCTTTTTCCTCTCAAACGCTACTCTACTATATTTCCAAAAAATCTTAAAATACAACTGGTAAAATTCCTAATCTTACCAATTCTAGACTACTGCGACACTGTACTTACGGACATATCTCAAGACGGTAACAAGATGCTTGAACGGAGTTTAAACATCTGTATTCGATTCATATTTAAGCTGCGATATGGTTCTCACATTTCACCTTATTACAGGGAGTTGTCATGGCTTCGTGTTCATGAGCGTCGCAGTCTCCACATGTTGTCTCTTCTGCATGGAGTTCTAAACACAGGTGTACCGAATTATCTCTCTTCAAAATTTAATTACCTCTCCTCCTATCATAACCACAATACACGATCTGGCTCCTGTTTAACAATATCTCTCAGTCACTCCAGGACCTACAACCGCTCCTTTGTAGTCACTGCCGCAAGGCTGTGGAATACCCTACCTACTACCATTAGGGATTTGCGTTCTCGTAGGAGATTTAAGATGGATTGCCGAAATCACTTTCTGAATACCTCTAGCTGACTTTTCGATGTGTGTAGTGTGAATGAGTGCGTGAATGAGCACATTTTCATAAAAATTTGAAATATATTTGCTAGTTATAGGTTTTCTTCTGTGTTTCCGTCTCTTATTATCATTAGTGTTAGTTTTATATTTATTATCATGTACACTTAGATTGTCGTGTTGTACATTCTATAATCGTTTTTTATTACAATCTCCAAATTTTCTATTAGTATCATATTATTTTAAAAAGATTTGTTGTATTTAAATATTATATGTACGTTAATTATTTTAAATCTTGTGGTTAAGTGTAAGAGAGGGCCTTGAGCCTTAACTTTGCCACGAATAAAGAAGAATTACTTACTTACTTACTTACTTACTTACTTACTTACTTACTTACTTACTTACTTACTTACTTACTTACTTACTTACTTACTTACTTACTTACTTACTTACTTACTTACTTACTTACTTACTTACTTACTTACTTACTTACTTACTTCCAATCTTCCCATCCCCACGCAAGTCAACTGTTCAGCATAGCAGGTGAGGCCGCCTGGGTGAGGTACTGGTTATCCTCCCCAGTTGTATCCACATCCCAGAGTCTGAAGCTTCAGGACACTGCCCCTGAGGCGGTAGAGGTGGGATCCCTCGCTGAGTCCGAGGGAGAAACCGAACCTGGAGGTTAAACAGGTAAAGAAGAAGGAGAAGATCATGTATTGGTAAATTTAACACCTTCATTATAAAACATAATACGAGCATACGGTTCTAAACTTCTATTGTTATTATCATTAATAATATTATTATGATTATTTCCGCGCATGTGCTGTAGTGATTAGTGCGCTTAGCTGCCACCAACGGACGTCCGGTATCGATTCCCGGCTGTGCCAATCAATTTGAAAAGGGGTACGAGTGCCGGAACGGTGTCAACTCAGCCTTGAGAGTTCAATTAAGTAGAGGCGGATTTGTTTTCCACCTCAGCATCCTCGAAATGGCTCCCGCAGCTTCCCATTTTTTACAAACAAATGCTGTGAGGCTACCTAATTTAATACCACGGGTGCTAGCTTCTCTCTACCTACCTCTCCATTCCAGTCTTCTCTTACACTAAACGGCCCCTGTTCAGAATAGAAGATGAGGATGCTTGGACGAGATACTGGACCTCCTACTCAGTCGTGTCGCCGACAAAATATCTCACGCTCCAAGGCACTGGGAAGTGAGCGCTTATAGGGGAAACTAAAATTTGATCACATGGCCTTCGCGCACATACCTAACATGCCTGGTAAGCATGCCCATGTTACATACTTCTACTAGCAACTGCCCGCGGCTTCGCTCGCTTGGATATCGTAATTTGAATAAAGTAATCGTTCCTCGGCATTGTGGTAACAGATAATCTGAAAATTCCTAAAGTATAAAAACTCACCCAAAAAGTGAGTTTCATTTATCCCAGAAATTCTTTGTAAACCATGTTTGTGGTACTGCATTACCTTTGGGGCTAAGACGACCATGCGACATAGAACTTGACATGTGAGAAACAGTCTTCTCTCAAGTCAAAAAAATAAATACATGTTCCTTTATTTTCAAAGCAGATTCCAAATACCAATTTTCACTTCTGTAACATCTTCAGTTTTTAAGATATATGTAACCTCATAAAAATAATTCAACTAATTTTCACCCCTCGTTAAGTTATTTCCCCGAAAACAACAAGTTTTTGTCATAAATATATACACATAAAAATAATTCAACTTCTCCTTCACTTCTTTCCACCGCTCGCCCGCCTTAAGTGGACTTTCCGAAAGCAAAAAGTTCGTGTTCCTTCATTTTGAAAGGAAATTCAAAGTACCAACTTTCACGTCTGTAACAGCTTCAGTTTTTAAGATAAAGTATCTTCATAAACATATTTCAACTCCTTATTTACTTATTTTCAACCCCACACCCATTATGTCGATTTTCCGAAAGAAACAAATGCGTGTTTCTTCATTTTTAAAGGAGATTCCAAATACTAAATTTCCCATCTGTAACATCTTCAGTTTTTGAAATATAAGTATACATATAAAAGTAAATTCAACTCCTTTTCACCCCCTTTGCCACCCGCTAAGTTAATAATAATAAAAATAATAATAATAATAATAATAATAATAATAATAATAATAATAATAATAATAATAATAATAATAATAATGTTATTTGTTTTACGTCCCACGAACTACTCTTTTACGGTTTTCGGAGATGCCGAGTTGCCGGAATTTAGTCCGGCAGGAGTTCTTTTACTTGCCAGTAAATCTACCGACACGAGGCTGACGTGACTCCCCACTCAAGTGAATTTTCCAAAAACAAACAGCACGCGATTCATTAAAAGAGCTTCCAAATACCAATTATCACGACAGTAACATCTTCAGTTTTTGAGATATATGTATCCTCGTAAAAGGAATTCATCTCCGTTTTCATCCCCCCTCCCCCTTTCCAAGTTGATTCCCCCACCAAATGCGTGTTTCTTTATTTTTAAGTGAGATTCCAAATACCGGGTTTCACGTTTGTAACGTCTTTAGATTTTTATATATAGGCCTATTGTAACCGTACAACAAGGTTACAGATTCCATTCAGTATTTATTATTATTATTATTATTATTATTATTATTATTATTATTATTATTATTATTATTATTATTAACCCGATTCATTAGATTTTATATTCTGTTTCGCATCACTTAGACTGTAATAATTAGGTATCACGTATATTATTGCATTTAATCATAGGTTAAGTGAAATTTGTTTGTAATTATTCTGTATTGTAGTAAGTGAGATTTGTTGGTTTCATATTGTCATGCTGTGGCTTGTAACTCTGGCTAGATGAGCTGGCATAGTATTTTGCAATCGAGGCTATGTTTAACTGTGCAAGTAGATTTTCCGGTGACGCATTCAGCTTAGTCATTCTCAATCCGCTTGGGTACGCTTAGACGACACATGACTGATGACATCAGTGCGTGAGCACGTGATTGCGACCAAGTGTCAGTATTCGCCAGCTACTGTATGTTGAAGTGGAAGGGATGGACAGTGAGTAGGGAGATGAGTCGTCATCGCAAGGTTATATAAGTCGAGGCGACGGTGGGGAGAGGTATTCAGATCATATTTTTCAGATCATATCGTTCAGATCATATTGTGCAGATCATAGGAAACAGTCAGAGGTATCAAATGGAAGAAGTGGTCTTAGTGTGATGGTCAGAGCTAAGAGTTGTGTTTTCAAGAGGTCTTGTAATCATCGAGGAGGTCTACAAGTGGTGGTTGTATCTGAGCAGAGACGGGTACTATGCTGATAAAGAAACATCATCTTCTTGTGAGGATGGACTTCACAAGATGTTTCAATAATATTTTTCAAATTTCTTATTATATATTGAGTGGACGTAATTACATTGGAGCTCCCTACACGCGTACTTGGTATGTAGGCCAACTCCTTGTTATATAAGAAGATAACAGCAGACGGCTCCCGACTTCAGCTCAGAGGTTTTCCCAAGAATTTCAAGTTCAACAGCGGTGTATGCCGACATCAGGTAATTAAAGCATCAGACATGTTATGCATTCATAACATGAAGAAGAATGTAATCAGCGGCGATATCACATCTCACTTCAAGTTCATGCCAATAGTTTTTTTTTTGTTTAGATTAAATTTTCCTTTTATTAGTACCGCAAATCTCACGATATATTTTTTTTGTTAAATTAAAAGACGTCAATGATTGTTCATTGTGACGTAATTTATAGTCATAAACTCAGTTTTATTTTAATTATAATAAGTGATTCCAGTTCCATGTACAATCCTCAATTGTGGAAATGCAACAGTAATTTAATATTGTCCTGATCCATATCCCTGTATATTGCCAAATATGTGAGTTTATCACCTCACGCCTTGAGATAATTGATATAAGAGGTATGCTCTACCGAAGTTTGTTGTTTTTCTTAAAAAAGCAACTGGCGCTCAAACAAATGTTATTTATATTGTGTGAAAGATATGAAGGTATAAGAGTAGTGGTTGGAGTAGCCACAAAGTGGCGCCCAACGTGGGGCTCGAAAGGTTCAGAAAAAGTGTTTCTGAATGGCAATATACATGGATCAGTTTTTTTAATGAGTACGCACATGTTCAATTCACCGAGTAATGTTAGGAAAGTCATTTTGTTGAAGTTTGTATTTAAGGGGTAATGTCAGAGGAATTGCAAGCTTTGCAAGCTTTGAGATCGCGAAAAATAAGTAGGAAACCGAAGATGGACAAGGATAGCAATATGCAGTCAGGTGATGAGGCTGAGGTTATTGTGTCCAAGGAAATCCAAGGTGGTAACATAAATAGGAAGTTGGTGACTAAGTTGGGACCTGCTGAAAGTCAGAAAATAGTAGAAAGTGAGGAAAACGCTGTCACGCAAGATCAAAGTAAAGGGGAGATTGACCTGGGTTTATTTAATTTGCTGATGTCCAAAATGACTGAGCAGAATAATGCCATTAGTGAGAAAATTGAATCTCAGAATATTATTATGAGGGAGAAAATTGAAGCGGTCATTAGTGAGAAAATTGAATCTCAGAATAATATTATGAGTGAGAAAATTGAATCTCAGAATAATATTATGAGTGGGAAAATTGAAGCTCAGAGTAATGTCATAAATAGTATTAATAAGAAGATTGATGATGTTAGTAATAAGATAGATCATAAGGTGTTAGAAATAAGTAAGCAAATTAATAATTTAGAAAGTAAGGTAAATAGGGAGTGTAGTGACATCAGAGCTGAGATGGAATTGGGTCGGAACAATCTCCATACGGAAATAGAGGAAATTAGTGAGACATGCATCAAACAGATTGATGAATTAGGCGCCAAGATCGAGTCTAATAAAGGAGAAATCAATGAGTTAGTAGAAGAAAGGTTTGAAAAGATAACCAATACAGTGGGGCAAGAAACTAGGAAATGTATTAGTAGGGTAGAACATGTGGAAAGGAAACTTGGAGAAGTAGGTGATCTAGAGAATGAACAAAAATCATTATCACAGAAGGTGAGAGAATCGGAAGAAAAGTTGCAGGAGGAATTAAGAAAAATTCAAGAAAAGACTGAGGAAATAGTGGAAGAAAAATTTCTGAGTTGCCAGAGAGTACTCCAGCAAGAAGTGCGTGATAGTAGAAATGTACGTGAAATAATTGTAAATAATGGTTTAATCACTAGAGAACATGATTTACCTAAGTTTTCTGGGAAATAATTCAACCCGATGGAATTTATGAGAGTAGTAGAGAAGAAATTTGCTGTTCAATTAAGAGACAATATTATTAGCTGGGAAACTGTATTGGAGATCTTATCTAATGCTTTCGTAGGAGAGACTAAGTCTTGGTTTCAAGTGTATAAAAGCTCGATGTCTAGTCTAACTGAATTTAAGGAGAAATTCATGGCTAAATTTTGGAGTGAAGGTGTTCAGAGTAGAGAGAGAGAGAGAGTAATGTTTGGCAGGTATAATTCTAACGAGGGTGTTAGAATGACTGAATACTTTTTGGCTCATGTTTTGGTGTGGAGAAATTTAGAATGTATTGGACCTGAGGCTGATATAGTTAGACTTATGGCTAAGCACTATCCCGATAGAATAAAAGAAGCTGTTTGTATGCAAAGAGTGGAGACTATTAAGGAAATGGAGATTTTGTTGGAAAGTTTTGATGCTTTAGGTAGTAGTTTGAATAATAGTAGGACACTAAATAGGAATGTAGAAGGAAGGGGTAACCAATCTAATGATCAGGACAGGCCTATGAATAATCGTAACTACAGAAGAGAATATCAGGAGAGACCTAATAATAATTTCCACAGGGAGAGAAATTATCAAAATAGTTCGGAAAATTTCAGGACTGGGAGGCGTGATTATGGTAATCAACCAGAAGCTGGGAGGAGGGAGAATACAGGCCATAATAATAATAATAATGACGCTAGAGGAAATAGGCAACAGGGGAGGCCAACTTGTGTAACCAACAAGTCGTAACCGAACCAAGTACTTTAAACGCGCAACGGACTGTATAAACAGGTCACTGAGACAGTCCGTAAATGGTGAGTTCACGTATAAGGTAGATAAGTATGTTAATGTCGACCAGCCTATAGTGGTAAGTGAACATGATTGTGACCTAAGTAGCAATAATTCAAATGTTTTAAGTGACGACTTAATCGTAGACAATATATTTTATAAGTGTAATTTAAATTTAGATATAAGGCAAGATTTGTTAAGTGATCTTATATTATGTAATGAGGATAATTTAAGTAGTGTTACTGTTACACCGACGATTGAACTGCTGATATGGGGCAGAAAAGTTAAGATTTTGTTGGACTCTGGTAGTGAGAAGTCATGTGTAAATTCCAAGCTGTATGAGGAAGTTTTGAGAGAGAAGTATGAGGTAGCGGAAATTCCAGTGAGTAATACGTTCATCGTAACAGCTGTTGGAAACAAGTCTCAAAGAGTGAATAAACAAATAGCTGTCCCCATTAGCATAAGTGGAGAATGTATTTTCCAACCATGCTTAGTTGTGCCTAATTTAGTTTATGCCGTTATTTTAGGTACTGACTGGTTAACGTGTCACAAGGCTAAATTAAATTTTGATCTGTGTAATGTCAATCTTATTTGGGGAAAGAGTAGCAGGGAAGTCAGTTCACCATATGATGTTTTGTCAGAAATTAGTGCGAATAAAGTGTGTTCTAGTACGGAAGGGCCTTGTGAAATTCCTAATATTAGGAAAAATATTGATGTCTGTCATGTGTCTATACAGAGAGATTCTAGAGATGAATTGTACGAGACAGTGGAGAAATGTAATTTAGCGGAGAGTCAGAGGGACGAATTGTGTGAATTATTGATATCAAATAGTGATGTTTTTAGTGACCGGCCTGGTAGAACACATCTTTACGAACACAAATTTAATGTTCTTGATAACTCAACTTTTGTTGGACCGAAATATCCCATTCCGTTAAAATACGCTAGCGCTGTTGAAGAGCAGATTGACATTATGCTTGATTATAATATAATTGAACCATCATGTAGTCCTAATTTAAATCCACTTGTTATTATACCTAAGAAGGATAACACGGTAAGATTGTGCATTGATGGCAGATTAATGAATATGAGAATTGAAGCCGATCAGCAAAGTGCGGAGACGGTAGAGGAACTTATTCAACGTTTTGAAGGTAGAAAATGGTTTTCTACTTTTGATTTGTCGTCATCTTTCTGGCAGATTCCACTTAGAGAAAGCGACCGTCCACTTACGGCGTTTGCATACAAGAATTGCTTGTATCAGTTCGCCAGGGTGCCTTTCGGGACCCGTACTTCATCTGCAGCATTAATTAGAGCTATGAGTAAAGTATTAGGGAGAGATACGGATAGTTTTGTGACCATGTACATAGACGACATTGTTATAGCATCCCACACGTTTGAGGAACACATGAAACACTTACAGATTGTTCTACATAAAATCAGGGAAGGGGGATTTACATTAAAACTGAGTAAATCGACATTGTGTTCACAACAGATTACATTTTTGGGACACACTGTATCTGAACAGGGGGTAAAACCGGAACAGACAAGATTAGACAAGATAAACAACACTCCTACTCCACGTAATGTTAAGCAATTGAAATCTTTTCTGGGAATGTGTAATTACTTTCGACGTTTTGTGGGTAAATATTCTGCGCTGTTAGAGCCGTTTCGTGAGCTATTGAAAGGAGGTGTGAAGTGGAAGTGGAGGAAAGAACGAGGCTTTCCAGATGTTGAAGGATGGATTTAATGAAGCAGTTATGTTGAGATATCCTATGTCAGATCGTGAATTTATTCTCATGACTGATAGGTCAGAGAAGGGAGTTGCTGGATGTTTATGTCAGAGAGATGATAACGGCAATTTAGGCATAGTTTCCTTGGCAAGTCGTGGGCTCAGTATGGCAGAAAAGAGATATACGATCACTGAGATTGAATTTCTTGCAATCATGTATTCATTAAGTAAGTTTAGAATGTATGTTTTAGGTAATAAATTCGAGATATGGACTGACCATCAGGCCTTGGTATTCTTAAATACTTATAAACTAACTAGTAATCGTATGACTCGTTGGATTTTAGCCATAAGTGAATATGATTTTAAGATACGTCATATTAAAGGGAAAGATAATGTTATGGCTGACTTTCTCAGCAGGTATCTCCCTAAAGAGGAAAATACTGTCTCTTTAGAGGTGAAAGAAGGTATTTTGATTTGTGTTGGCTCGATGACTGATAATACTGCAGAAAGAGATAGACTTCGTTATCTGTTGTCCGAGCAGGAAAGAGAAGAAGAGTTGGCGGGACTGTTGACCTCGCTTAGAGATAAGGAACCAGGTACTGTTCTAGTGAACGGTAAACTTACGTATAAGTTATGTAATGGTTTTCTCACTCGGAAATGTTATTCTGGGAAGTTCAATGTATGTGTACCTAAAGCCCTGCAAGAGGATATGATTTGGTTTTATCATAAGAAGCTGGTCAATTTTCTAAGTTTTTCTTGTTATATCAGGGATACTTCACCGTAGTGAAACGGATTGGGAAATGTGCTTATTCATTAGAAGACAAGGAAGGAAATATCGTAGGCACATACAATATAAGAAATCTTAAGAAATATATCATGTGAGTTTGTGGATTCATTCTCATTACTATGTTAATTCACCATATTTTATGAAGCTGGCATTGCGAACAGGACTTCAGTGAAATTAGCGTGTGTTGTGATATTAAGTAAATCACGGCAGTGCAATAAACTCCAGTGCTTGGAGAAAGTGTATATAATGAAATGTCTTCGAGAATTACTTTTGGACACTAAATGAACGTTTGAAACGACAGAAGTGAGAAAGTAATATAATCTCTGTATGTAAATAATACTGTATAATCAAAGTGAAAATGATAATTGATCAATGTTTTATATGTGTAACAACGAACATCCAGATGGATGATACTATGTACCCAATTTGTAAAGGGCATTTTTATACATGTATATATGGTGTACTCGATTTCAGGTGATTATGTATATATTTCATGAATCAATCGATTCATTTCATCGATTATTTCATGAGGGAGGTGTTCTGCAACCGTACAACAAGGTTACAGATTCCATTCAGTATTTATTATTATTATTATTATTATTATTATTATTATTATTATTATTATTACTAACCCGATTCATTAGATTTTATATTCTGTTTCACATCACTTAGACTGTAATAATTAGGTATCACGTATATTATTGTATTTAATCATAGGGTAAGTGAAATTTGTTTGTAATTATTCTGTATTGTAGTAAGTGAGATTTGTTGGTTTCATATTGTCATGCTGTGGCTTGTAACTCTGGCTAGATGAGCTGGCATAGTATTTTGCAATCGAGGCTATGTTTAACTGTGCAAGTAGATTTTCCGGTGACGCATTCAGCTTAGTCATTCTCAATCCGCTTGGGTACGCTTAGACGACACATGACTGATGACATCAGTGCGTGAGCACGTGATTGCGACCAAGTGTCAGTATTCGCCAGCTACTGTATGTTGAAGTGGAAGGGATGGACAGTGAGTAGGGAGATGAGTCGTCATCGCGAGGTTATATAAGTCGAGGCGACGGTGGGGAGAGGTATTCAGATCATATTTTTCAGATCATATCGTTCAGATCATATTGTGCAGATCATAGGAAACAGTCAGAGGTATCAAATGGAAGAAGTGGTCTTAGTGTGATGGTCAGAGCTAAGAGTTGTGTTTTCTTTTTTTTTTTTTTTTTTTTTTGCTATTTGTTTTACGTCGCACCGACACAGATATGTCTTATGGCGACGATGGGATGGGAAAGGCCTAGGAAGTGGAAGGAAGCGGCCGTGGCCTTAATTAAGGTACAGCCCCGGCATTTGCCTGGTGTGAAAATGGGAAACCACGGAAAACCACCCTCAGGGCTGCCGACAGTGGGGCTCGAACCCACGATCTCCCGATTACTGGATACTGACCGCACTTAAGCGACTGCAGCTATCGAGCTCGGTAAAGTTGTGTTTTCAAGAGGTCTTGTAATCATCGAGGAGGTCTACAAGTGGTGGTTGTATCCGAGCAGAGACGGGTACTATGCTGATAAAGAAACATCATCTTCTTGTGAGGATGGACTTCACAAGATGTTTCAATAATATTTTTCAAATTTCTTATTATATATTGAGTGGACGTAATTACATTGGAGCTCCCTACACGCGTACTTGGTATATAGGCCAACTCCTTGTTATATAAGAAGATAACAGCAGACGGCTCCCGACTTCAGCTCAGAGGTTTTCCCAAGAATTTCAAGTTCAACAGCGGTGTATGCCGACATCAGGTAATTAAAGCATCAGACATGTTATGCATTCATAACATGAAGAAGAATGTAATCAGCGGCGATATCACATCTCACTTCAAGTTCATGCCAATAGTTTTTTTTGTTTAGATTAAATTTTCCTTTTATTAGTACCGCAAATCTCACGATATATTTTTTTTGTTAAATTAAAAGACGTCAATGATTGTTCATTGTGACGTAAATTATAGTCATAAACTCAGTTTTATTTTAATTATAATTATTATAATAAGTGATTCCAGTTCCATGTACAATCCTCAATTGTGGAAATGCAACAGTAATTTAATATTGTCCTGATCCATATCCCTGTATATTGCCAAATATGTGAGTTTATCACCTCACGCCTTGAGATAATTGATATAAGAGGTATGCTCTACCGAATGTCGTTGTTTTTCTTAAAAAAGCAACTGGCGCTCAAACAAATGTTATTTATATTGTGTGGAAGATATGAAGGTATAAGGGTAGTGGTTGGAGTAGCCACACTATATATATGAATTCTCATACAAATAATTCAAATAATTTTTCAAATCTACCCACCCCCACCCCACCTCCGTTAAGGGTTTTTTCTGAAAAGAAAAGAATACAGGTTTCCTTATTTTTAAAGGAGATTCCAAATACTAATTTTCACGTCTGAAACACGTTAAGTTTTTTTTTTTTTTTTTTTTTTTTTGGCTAATTGCTATTCGCAGCTAATCACACTAACCACTACACCACAGAGGCGGACAATACCAATTTTTACGTCTGCAAACTTTTAAGCTTTTGAGATATATATATCCTCATTTTTAAAATGTTCACTCCGTTAGCGACGGAATGTTCAAATCTCCTCCCTTAGCGAGCACCTACACGTCAATATGAATGGATCCCCAAAATTTAATTTCTTTATGTCTAGTAGTTTTGAATCAGTCAGTCAGTCAGTCAGGATAAGCTACTTTATATATAGATTACGTTAGTAGAGAGCTGCGTCGTCAGACCCCATGGTGTAATGGTCAGCACTCTGGACCTTCAATCCAGCAATCCGAGTTCAAATCTCCGTAGGACCTTCAATTTAAATTCCAGATGGAGAGAATGCCTTTGACGACCAACCTGACGAAACAAACTATGACGACTACAGGATTGTGTGCTAGTGCTGAAGTAGTACTTCGTGTGCACCTCAAGTTTTTTTTACAGTGCAGATAAGTAATAATGAAATTTTAATTCTGTAGAAGTATAAGAAATCCGTCTGTGTGGTATAGTGTCAGTGTGATTAGCTGCCACACCCTGAGGCTTGGGTAAGATGCCCGGCTCTGCCAAAATATTTGAAACGTGGTACGAGGGCTGGAATTGGGTTTTCCTCAGCCTCGTGAGGTCAGTTGAGTAGAGGGGTACGATTCCCACCAAGGCCTACCTTAAGACCGCGACCACTTCCTCCCCGATTCCTTGCTTATCCGTTCCGAATTTCCCATCTCCAAAAGGCCCCTGTACAGAATAGAAGCTGAGGCCGGTTGGAGGAGATACTGGTGCTCCTTCCCAGTTGTAACCCTGACCAAATATCTCACGCTCCAGGTCACTTGCCTTGCGGTGGTAGGGGTGCGATCTCTCGCTAAGTCCGGGGAGATAACCAATCCTGAAATGTAAATGGATAAAATATATATAATGATATTATTGTAATCTGGCAGTGGCAGACATTATCTCAATTCCCTGTCTGCTGTTGATTGATTTTAAAGTGTGGTATATTGCATTATTCGTCGTAGACTCCCTTCTCTATTAATTGACCACCTACACAACATAACTACAACAATTTAACATGAATCTGTTAGCGATGATCCTTTTTTATAATCTACTAGCAGCTACCCGTGGGCTCCATTCGCAATGTATCACGTTATTCAAATTGTTAAGTTGCTAAATTTCGAGATAATAAAATGTTCAGAAGGGAGTATTGGCAAGCATGCGCCATCTGTAGGGTCTTCGCGTTACTTTCTTTTTTTTTCTTTGCTATTTGTTTTACGTCGCACCGACACATATAGGTCTGATGGAACAGGAGAGGCCTAGGAATGGGAAGGAAGGGGCCGTGGCCTTAATTATTGTACAGGCCCATCATTTGCCTGGTGTGAAAATGGGAAACCACGGCAAACCGTCTTCAGGACTGCCGACAGTGGCGTTCGAACCCACTATCTCCCGGATGCGAGCTCACAGCTGCACGGCCCTAACCGCACGGCTAACTCGCCCGGTCGCGTTACTTACTATGTTAGTTGTTATCTAGAAGCATATGACCGGGTAGGGAAAAGGGGGTTAGTGGCTGGTGTTAGCTGTTGATTAAGAATGTCCGAAAAATTGTTATATTTAACATAGGTTGATGGCTTTGAGATGTTATGGAAATCACGTGTAGCTCATCTCCATTGAGGGTGTACCTGAAAAGAGCTGCACAACCTCGTGACGAGGACACGAATTTACTTTACATTACAAAATTCAATGCACCCTTAATCTCGTTAATACGCGCATAATTTACGGACATTATCTGCGCTTCATTGCAAACACAAGTTCATAAGTTTCCTGTACGTGCAGACAGAAGGAAATAAGCATTGTTGAGGAATTCCTGGAGTATCCATACATAATATGCATTCTGAGATAGTGCAAGGGGCTAGAGGAGAAAGTCTTAAGTACTTCGTTCAAAAGAGATTTTAATGAAGTCTAATTTAGGATTTATGGCGACGATGGTATAGGAAAGGCCTAGGAGTGGGAAGCAGGTGGCCGTGCCCTTAATTATCGTACAGCCCCGGCATTTGCCTGGTGGGAAGCCACGGAAAACTATCTTCATGGCTGCCGACAGTGCGGTTCGAACCCACTATCTCCCGGATGCAAGTTCACAGCAGCGCGGCCCTAACCGCACGGCCAACTCGCCCGGTCAAAAGAGATTTGAAGAGAACTCGGGTATGAACAACTCACGTGCAGCGAACCTGATTAGCCCAATAAACTAACACTGAACGGTGAGGTGCTTTCCAAGAAGACCTCAATAGTGCTACGCTGCACAGTCAATCTTACAATAGTGCCCTTTGTAAGAAGCACGACTACCGAGCTCGATAGCTGCAGTCGCTTAAGTGCGGCCAGTATCCAGTATTCGGGAGATAGTAGGTTCGAACCCCACTATCGGCAGCCCTGAAGATGGTTTTCCGTGGGTTCCCATTTTCACACCAGGCAAATGCTGGGGCTGTACCTTAATTAAGGCCACGGCCGCTTCCTTCCCATTCCTAGCCCTTCCCTGTCCTATCGTCGCCGTAAGACCTATCTGTGTCGGGGCGAAGTAAAGCAACTAGCAAAAAAAAAAAAAAAAAGAAGCACGACTGGTATCCGAAACTTGTTCAATAGATGAAAATAGTTTGTGAAATTCCACGTAATTGCTGATTTTCTAAATGTTCAATTCAATTCTTGGAAGCGTAGAGACGTAGACAAAGAAGTTCCCTTCAGTGGTTCCTGTTTCAACTATGACAAGAAGGCCGCACTCTCGAGGCCACAACGGTTCATGTTCGCTATAAATATACGCTCTTCTGATCAGCGTCCAGCGTCTCTCTTCTCACAGCTGCCACATCCTCGCAGGCAGGCAGGTCGCCTAAAGACGTCAACATGAAAGACAAGTTTTTTTTTTTGTTTTTTTTTTTTGTGGCATCGACCTCTATAGATCTTTTCCCACTACTTTCACCATATGATAGGAACCTGCGTGTAACTGGAATTGCGGAAGTGTAGATTGTTGAATGTGAGGAAATGAACATTAAGGACGACACAAATACCCAGTCTCCAGGCCAGGTATATATTATTAGCCCAGCCGGGAATCGAACCCGGGGCCGCCGGGTGGCAGGCGGACGCGTTGCCCCCTACACCGCGGGGCCGGACTTCTTTCTTTCTTTCTTCCTTTCTTAATCCGTTTACCCTCCAGGGTTGGTTCTTCCCTCGGACTCAGCGAGGGATACCACCTTTAACGCCTCAAGGGTAGTGTCCTGGAGCGTAAGACTTTGGCTCAGGGGTTACAACTGGGAAAGAAGACCAGTACCTTGCCCAGACGGCCTCACCTGCTATGCTTGTAGGGGTAAGATCGGAAGGGATAGACAAGGAAGAAGAAGGAAGCGGCCGTGGCCGCAAGTTAGGTACCAACACGCAATGCCTGGAAGAGAAGTAAGAAACCGCGGAAAACCACTTGGAGGATGGCTGAGGAGGGAATCGAACCTCCCTCTATTCAGTTGACCTCCCGAGGCTACGTTGGCCCCGTTTCAGCCCTCGTTCCACTTTTCAAATTTCGTGGCAGAGCCGGAAATCGAACCCTGGCCTCCAGGGGTGACAGCTAATCACACTAACTACTACACCACAGGGGCGGCCGAAAGACATGTACCAGGCCTCTCTGGGGGTCATATAATATCGTTATTATGTCCGACTCGTTGGCTGAATGGTCAGCGTACTGACCTACGGTTCAGAGGGTCCCGGGTTCGATTCCCGAACGGGTCGAGGATTTTAACCTTCATTGGTTAATTCTAATGTCCCGGGGGCTGGGTGTTTGTGCTGTCCCCAACATCCCTGCAACTCACACACCACACATAACACTATCCTCCACCACAATAACACGCAGTTATCTACACATGGCAGATGCCGCCCACCCTCATCTTACAAGGGCTGCACTCGGCTAGAAATAGCCACACGAAATTAAAAACCGTTATTATTATTATTATTATTATTATTATTATTATTATTATTATTATTATTATTATTATTAGTAATAATGCATCTTCATTACAGAATGTTATGTCTTTCGGCGTTCACTTCTGCAAGCCTCTGTGAATGTACTAACCACCACCAAAATCCCCTGTTTGTAACTAGTACTGTGGCCTTGTTTATTTCTATACTTCTTATATTTAAGTCGTTAGAAACTGAGTCTAACCATCGTCGCCTTGGTCTCCCTCTTCTTACCCTCCGCGACCTCCGATTCGTTGGGTGAATGGTCAGCGTACTGGCTTTCGGTTTAGGGGGTTCTGGGTTCGATTCCCGGCCGGGTCGGGGATTTTAACCTTCAATGGTTAATTCTATTGGCACGTAGGCTGGGTGTTTTTGCTGTCTCCAACGTCCCTGCAACTCACACACCACATATAACACTATCCTCCACCACAATAACACGCAGTTACCTACACATGGCAGATGCCGCCCACCCTCATCGGAGGGTCTGCCTTACAAGGGCTGCAATCGGCTAGAAATAGCCACATGAAATTATTAACCCTCCATAACAGAGTCAACATTCTCCTAGATAGTCCTCCTCCATTCACCTCACATGACCCCACCACGGAATTCAGTTTATGCGTACAGCTTCATCCATCGAGGTCATACCTAACTTAGTATGCTCCTGCAGGCTTTCGGCTCAATCTGTCATTAAGACCAAGTCGTCAAAATAGGCCAAACTGCTTACTGCATTTTCACGCAACTGAACCCCTTCCTGCCACTTAATACCTTTCAGTAGATGATCCACGTACACTATGAACAACAAAGATGAATGTCTTGTCTAACCCCTGTAAGTACCTTGAACCGAGAACCCATTCTACCATCAATCCTCACTGCAGCCCAATTCATGCCTTTAATTGATTTTATTTATCTACTCTTAATCCCATAGTCCCCCAGTCGTATACTTTCTCTAGTTCTACAAAATATAAACATAACTGTCTGTTCCTCTCGCAGCATTTTTCAGTTACTTAGCGCATACTGAAATTCTGATCTTAACAGCCCCTCTGTAGTCTGGAACTACATTGGTTTTCATCCAACTTACTCTCAACCACTGATCGCACCTTCCCTTCCAAAATACCAGCGAACCTCTTGCCTGGTATACTGATCGATGAGATACCTCGATAGTTGATGCAATTCTTCCTGTCCCCTTGCTTATATATAGGTACAATTACTGCCTTTGTCCAGTCAGAAGGTACTTTACTACCACTCCATGCTCCATCTTATTACTCCATGATGCCATCTCATCCCTCCTCCTACTACTACTACTAAAATGTTTTCATCCCTCCCCTGAAGGGGGAGGCGGGCCTCTTAGACGGTGACGCCGTCTCTCAGGCCGGTAGATTTGTGACGGTGAAGGAGATGCACGGAGAAGGTGAGGGGGTTGGCGGCCGTGGCCTATGCTAGGAACTGTCCCGGCATTCGCCTTAGTGCAGGAGAATGGAAAACCATGGAAACCCATTCTCAGGACAGCCGACGGTTGGGGCCAGCCGTGAGGTCCAGCCCTGTCCCGCCTCCTGAATACAGAGGCGTAGAGGTACGGTAGAGTCGTGATCACCCCTCCACTGCTCGGTTAGCCGGTCAGAGTGCAGAGCTGTTGGACCACGGACCAGCCATGGCCACTTACGGGCCGAGACCCACTCTGCATCTACCGACGTTTCATTCCTGCCTTCGCACTATTTTTCAATCCCTAATACATCGCTCTGAGCATGGTTATGTACGTAGAGTAAGCAGTTGTTAACATTGACCTGAACGTTTGTTTGTCTTCTTATGTGTATAAACGGCAGGTAGTGCACATGCCTGGTCTTAATTAGTATTAAATAAAATATACATTTCATGCATATATGTTAATATTATTCAACAACCCGGAAAGACCTCACGAACCTAAATGCAGATTCACTAGACAATAGTCCGTCTGCGTAGTGTAACGGTTAGCACCACGGTTACTAGATTAGACGGTAGGGGTCAAGCGCAGTCTAGTAACGTCAACTGGTCCCCACCGCCAAGCTTGCAGTGAACACGACGCATTGTAATTGTGCGTTTCTGTTACTGATTTGCTTGCTTTTATTTAACCACTTGCTTAATATTTTTCAATTTTGTCAAATATAATTGCCAGTTTTTATGTGTAGAAAGTTATGTTGTAATTTATTTCAGTATTCTTCAGAACATGACAAGTACTTATTGTACCAGGAAGGCATAGGCCCTAGCACATATGAGTGATAAAATCTTTATTTATGAACGAACGGCTAAGTTACGACGTACGAACAGCTGTGCGAGAGAATGTTCTCGTCCATACTGCGCTGCGTGAGAAAGACAGCATGAGTGGGGCAAGGTCGAGTGACGTCAGCACTGCTTGTAGCTCACCTCCTCGCAGAAACGTCACGAAATTATTTTTTAAGCTTTTCAACGACTCGACCAATAAATGTGAGACCAACACCAAATTGTAGATCACATCTTAAAAGTACAACCCTGTAAATTTGAGACTAATCTGTCCAGTGGTTTCAAAGATATGACGAGTTGAAGTTTGGGAAGTATTATCACCCCTCTGTCACCTGACTCAGTGTGCGGCTCCCAGCCGGATATAAATAGATCGACGAACCGAGGGTATAGTCAGTGTATCTTAAACTCTACGATCATGACAAGACGTCAGTATGCTCCGTCGCGCTTCGCGAGAGACATAAAAGTTACGCTCTAGAACTTTGGAAGTGTGCGAGGACGTCGCAAGTGAAGTTTCAGGCGCGTCGAGGCGTGTGAAATGTTATAAAATTTTCTCCGACTAAATCGTCATTGTATAAGATTTACGATTGTCTTAACAAAGTGAATTTACGATAGAGACTGTGTATTGAAGTATAATTGGGAATTCAAGTGTTTAGTTTACCAGTTGACGGTATTGTGGACTTTGTCAATTTCTCATAATTTTGAACTTTGTCATTGACAGTAACAGCATACTAGGACATTGTGTGTGATAAAATGAACTTTCAATTTATGACAATTTAATTAATTCTGAGACGCATTTCTCGTATACTAGTACGATTATGAACTGTGTGAAATACTATTCCACTAAATATTCAACAAATAACAGGACTACATGTGACTATTTTTTCACGTAATTTCTCGAAATTTCGATTATTACCCTGAAAAACTAACTGAATGTTAAGGACTTTTTATGGCAATATTAGGTGATACGAACTCGTGTCATGCAAATTCAGTCATAAAAACTTCTTAATCTATGAACATTAGTATTCCGGAGACTGTTACAGGAGTGATATCAATGGCATTTTCTCAAGTGTTTCATGGACTGTAATGATTATTCTACGATTGAACCTAAGACATAATCAGAGACTATTATGAACTGTGACAGTGTTCAATTGTTATTCTATAAACTGTGAGTGAAAGACTGTGTTTTCCACTTTGAAAACGACTGCAGGTCATTACTGCATTAACTTGACTTATGGATCATACTAAAAATTTCGTGTGGCTATTTCTAGCCGAGTGCAACCCTTGTAAGGCAGACCCTCCGATGAGGGTGGGCGGCATCTGCCATTTGTAGGTAACTGCGTGTTATTGTGGTGGAGGATAGTGTTATGTGTGGTGTGTGAGTTGCAGGGATGTTGGGGACAGCACAAACACCCAGCCCCCGGGCAATGGAATTAACCAATGAAGGTTAAATTCCCCGACCCGTCCGGGAATCGAACCCGGAGCCCTCTGAACCGAAGGCCAGTACGCTGGCCATTCAGCCAACGAGTCGGACATGGATCATACTATAGCACAGATTGTGATATTCTGAGTCACGTATTTAACATCGTAAAACAAAAAGTGAGAAGACTCGTGTCAGTGTAAAATAACAATCGTAATGATAATTAGGAGTTCTACAACCCATTATATTGTGCCAATTGAACTTTCCGTATTTCAACATTTCTCTTTCAAAAGAACATCGGAAATCTTGGCGAAGTGTCGCGATATTACTCTGGGTAGAACGTCATTTCCAGCGTGGGATTAAACGTGGTTTCTTCAATTGTGGTATCCAGCGAGGGAATGATCGTGAATTCGACGAGGGATAATAACGTGGTGTCTTCATTGATTGGACGTGTCACGCTGCTGGTGATGAGTTCGAGTCTTGGCTGCACGCTGCAGAAAATTCCAGTCACCAAGCCGCAGGACAGTACTTCATCAATCCTTATATGCATATTACAGGTGATATAAGTGTTTTTCATATATTTTTGAGTGAGTAATTCCACTTAGAAACTAACTGACTTTTAACAAAGCTCCCAATCATTTATAGTGCTACATTCGTCAACAGAAAAGTGCTTCGTGTGAATTTTACTATTCCTAATAATTCAGGAAGACTCCATGTCTTGTTTTGAACTGTAGATTTCTCTTTAAAATCCTTTATAAATTGAAGTAATTTCACTTAGACGAACTATAGGGTTTACATTATGCAGTGCACTATTTTCTTTTCTTATAAAATCGATTTAGATGAACTGTAGGAGTACACAGCAAGTGATTGAAAACATTTACTTGAACTATCAGATTATTAATGGAAGTGTGTGTTAATATTATGTTTGAAAATCTTAGACAAACTGTAGGTTTTCATCACAAGTGATAGACTTGGTTTTTACGCAATTTGGTTGAATGAAGTACTATGTGCAAAGTGTTATTTTGGAATTTAAAGTTATGTAAGAGATCCTAGATGAGCTGCAGGGTGTTTTTTATCTCAGAAAATTGGTATTCCTTTTGGACATTTTTTTACATAAAGTGGATGCCTCAGAATATAACCGCGCCGATATTTCATTTTTGCATTTTAAAAAGATTGACTGATAATTGAATTTTGACAATTTACCATCTATTATTCGCCCTGCGAAAATATCCTTCTCTGTACCTGCTCCAATAAGTAACCGCACACTACCTGAGATCCTTCCCATGCTCTGGCCCCATAATCATTTCCCGGTACATTGCTGTGCTTAACACGAACTATTCCAGTAGCTTTCTCAGCCTCGCAAATAAAGTAGGCTTTTCATCGACATCTCTATCTGCCTCACAATTTTTGTTCAGCCGGGGTGCCATACCATCTCTACCTCAGCACCTCGCCGAGTCGCCAAGACATAGGCTGGCCCCAAGTTGGTGGACGGCCGTTCCCAGTCATGTACTCCTGCGTCGTTTGTGACGTTGACCTCGCTCTCTCGGACGAGGATATTTATTCTGACCTCCGCCCGACTGGTGTCTCCTTTGTTCAACGCCACTTTTGCGCCTCTGATCCTGCACCGGAGGTCCTCCTCAACTTCAACTCAGCCACCGCCTGCCTCTCCGTTCAAGAACATGGAGCGCTCATCAATCGCCGCCCCCATCAAGTGATACCTACATCACCTCACCTTCAAGACGACTCCAACATCGAAGAAGAAGAAGCTGTAGCGCGTGCTGTCCAACCGCCTCCTCGGTCTTCCTCATCGCCATTATCTACGTCTTCCATGCCCACCTCCGTATCGGTTCCCATCTCTGCTACTCTTTCACCCACCATACCTGTCCCTGCTACCACCACCAGCACCACCTCTGCGCACATCTCTCCTCTCTATTCTCTTACTACCACGACTTCGTCCAATCCTTCACCTATTGATCACTTCTCTCCCAACCCTTCCTATCACTGCTCTACCACCTCACCCTTCATCGACCCAGCCATCTGCCGGATCTTCCACCGCTCCTCCAACGACAGTGGTACCGCCACCTTCGACGCCACTCCCACCTCCCTCCACTTGCAGCTGTGTCATCAGAGGCGTGGATCCAAGCGTTGCGTCTGCTACCATCGCTCAAGACCTTCGCCAGGCAGGCCTTCCAATACGACGGGCATTCCCTATATACAACGCTGATGGACCTACCTTCCTGGTACGTGCACAACTGCCAATCTCTACCGACGTTCAGCGCCTTATCGCTCACGGCATACACATCTATGGTAGCCATCATCGCGTCGAACCCGCCCATCTCCTCCCAAAAACCGCCACAGTCCTCCTTCATTTCGCAGTCGCCTCCGGCCTAACCCTCCTCCTCCACTGCCCCGTCCTCATCTTCGTTCATCTTCAGTCCCACCTCCACCAACCTACGTACGCACACCTCCACCTCCTACTAATTTCCTCTGCCTTCTCCTCACTTCCCTTGTTCACTTCTCCTCTTTTTACCACATCCTAGCCTCGCATCCTCTCCCTAACACCCTCACATAACTCATTATATCTATGCTCTGTACTGTTAATATTCTGTATTATGTCTCTTCTGAAAAAAGTTCCATCTCCACTGCACTACTTAGCCAAGAGGTTAATTCTCCGCTTCTCCCCCTTTTTCATCCAGGCTTTATCTCTCTCCTTCATTTAACACTTCTCCTTATCCCCGTCGCCTCTCCTGGCCAGAGAGAGGGCCTAACCCTCTAGGTGGCCCGCCCCATCCTTTCAGGGTGGGGAATGAAAACATGTTCGAAGGAACGAAATAAAGTACGCTTTTTTCACCATCTCTGTCTGCGAGAATGAATCATTTGGCTATCCTATTCTCACATTTTTTATCTTCCGGGGTGACGACACATCTCTACTCCGCACCTCGCCGAGCTCAAACAGCATATCGCCTGGCCCCAAGTTGGTGGACGGCCTTCCCCAGCCATGTTCTCTTGTCACGTCACTAATGTCGACCCAGCCCTTTCGGTCGAGGACATTTACTATGAACTTCGCCCGCTAGGGGTCTCTCGTGTACATCGTCTTTACTCCGGTACTGATCCGGCCCCAGAGATAGTACTGAAAATCAACTCTCCACGTGCCTGCACCTCTGTCCTGAACAATGGAGTGTTTATTTCTCGCCGCCATCGTCGAGCTACATCTACCCCCTTATACATCAGCGCTCAGCTCCTGGATGATGAAGACCTTGCTCAGGCTGTTGTCCGCACACCTCCTCCCTATCGCTCACCTCCACCGCCTTCGTATACCTGCCCAGCCCCTCCTCCCATCACCACTATCTTGTCTGTCTTTACTACCCTGCCTACCACCACCATCACTACTTCCGCTCACGCCTCTTCCCTCCTTCCTATCACTATCACGAATACATCTCATTCTTCACCCCTCTTGACATCATCTCTCCCCACTGTTCCCACCCCTGATCCTCTGACCCTCCAGCGTACATTTCTTCAGCAAATCGTCGAGGGACCTTCTTCTGATCCACCTACGCACGTGGTACGTTCTTCTTCGACGTCCTTGCCACCACCGCCGTCAGAAAGCCCTTCCACCTTCAGTTGTGTAATTTGCGGTGTGGATCCTCGCCTCGCGCCTGCAACAATTGCCCACGAACTGCGTCTGGCAGGCCTACCAGTACGCCGCGCATCACGTATTTACAATGCTGATGGTCCGACCTTCCTGGTGCGCCTTCAACTACAGACTCCAGACAAAACTCAGAGCCTTCTCGCCAGTGGACTACGCCTCTTTGGACGCCATCATAGGGTCGAACCCTCACATTCACCCCCAATCACTCTGCCCCAGTCGCCCGTGGCCAGACCCTCCTCCTCAATCACCTCGGCCACGTCTATGCTCTCCTCCAATCCCACCCCAGCCTCCTTGCCTTACCCCACTCCCCTTTAACCCCTGACCTCCTCAGTCTTCTCCTCAATTCCCTAGTTAATTTCTCTTCCTTTTACCACACCCTCGCCCTCGAACTCCTACCTCGCCCTTTTGTGTAAACCCTTATTCATTACATCTATGTCTTACATCTCTGTAACATCACTTTTCTATGTACTCATGTATAATCACTCTCAATAAAGCACTATGCCATTCGCTCAAAAAAATCTCCATAACACTACACCCCCTGTAGCCAAGAGGTCTTTCCTTTTACATCCCCCATTCTTCACATCGCCTTTTCCCACCTCCTACTTTTGACAAATCTTCCCAACCCCGCCCAAGCTCCCGGCCAGAGGGAGGGCGTAACCCTTTAGGTGGCCCGCACCACCCCTTCAGGGTGGGGAATGGAAAAGTCACCAAAAACAAATAAAGTATTTACGGTTCGTTTTTCGTATTTTCTATCCGTCCAGTGATTTTAGAACGATTTTATACGTAGTTTTATTTCTAAAACTAGTTACTTAAGTTAAAGCAATTAACCAATCACACGGGATGCTTTTTACCGTTGTTATGGCGGATTGTTGGTGTTAAGTAGTAATGTAAACACTTAATATTATATTTATGTATAAGTAATTATTTATAAATATCGTTGGCCGGTGGAATGTTGGTAAAAAGCCCCTGAAGAAACGCCAACCTCTTCCACCATATCAGGGGTCACACTTTTTTGTCGGAAAGAGGCTTCCACAGGCTTAAGCCATGGACCTGTGGTACGGAGAAAAACCTCACAGTCAGAAAATGAGATTAAAAGATCAATATTTAAAAACACCTTATAAATTATCCTAATTATTGTGATGGTAGTAAAACTGTAGTCCGTCTCTGTGGTGTAGTGGTTAGTGTGATTAGCTGCCACCCCCGTAGGCCCGGGTTCGATTCTCGGCTCTGCCACGAAATTTGAAAAGTGGTACGAGGGCTCGAACGGGGTCCACTCAGCTTCGGGAGGTCAACTGAGTAGAGGTGGGTTCGATTCCCACCTCAGCCATCCTGGAAGTGGTTTTGAATGGTTTCCCACTTCTCCTCCAGGCAAATGCCGGGATGTTACCTAACTTAAGGCCACGGCCGCTTCCTTCCCTCTTCCTTGCCTATCCCTTCCAATCTTCCCATCCCTCCACAAGGCCCCTGTTCAGCATAGTAGGTGAGGCCGCCTGGGAGAGATACCGGTCATCCTCCCTAGTTGTATCCCCCGACCCAGAGTCTGAAACTCCAGGACGTTCGTTTTTCGTCGCACCGATACAAATATGTCTTATGACGACGATGGGATAGGAAAGGCCTAGGAGTTGGAAGGAAGCGGCCGTGGCCGTAATTAAGGTACAGCCCCAGCATTTGCCTGGTGTGAAAATGGGAAACCACGGAAAATCATCTTCAGGGCTTCCGGCAGTGGGATTCGAACCCACTATCTCTCGGATGCAAGCTCACAGCCGTGTGCCCCTGACCGCACGGCCAACTCGCCCGGTAGGTATATTAGCAGACATCATTGTTTCACATAATTCCTTGTTGAAATTTGACGTTTTGCTCCTAGTGGCCGATGATAATATCTGTGGTAATAAAGCAGAACCCGATAAGTAAAAAAAAAAATATAGAATTTTCTGTTTTAATGCCAGTATGGTAGATTTGGTGACGAAGAGTATGATGACAAAGCCCAGTATAATTCTGCGTCCCGTAGAATACGCTGTTTCCAAAACAAAGATTACGATATGTCCGTCACGTAGATAGCGGCAACCGAGTTATTTGATCCCTGAACGTGCTGAATAAATAAGAATAAAACGTGTTCCTTCTTTTTATTACATTCACAAACGTATGCCGCTTCAATTTAGAGCTCATTGAGATACAATATGAATTTCAGCGAGCTCGCCAACTTTTGAAAGCGCCTCCTGAAAAATAAAGTTATTTAACATAGGCTATAGGGTTCTGCATTAGTACCACAGATATATTCTCAAACACAGGTTGTTGGCAGTTATGTAATGTGGTCGAGTCGAACTATTTTCGTGATTTGTTTTGCTGCTGTGTTGTGGACCATTTAAGTGCTCTTTAACTTCCATTTTAACTTCATACAGTTTACAGAAAAGTAATGTGCCGTCCGTACTAACACGTTTCTCCCCAAACTTCCATACGAATTCTCGCAACTTTACTCTTGAACAATTAGTTTTGGGCATACTGAGCTAAGAGTACACGCATGCACAGAAATGGTGTCCCAATATAAACAAAGCTTGGCGTCCCCCCACCTCCTTGCTCCACGCATTGCCGCAGGTAGACGGCCCGCTACTAGACTGTTGTGATTGAAATGGGCACAGTGGTAGACGTATAGTAGGCCTAATACACACACTGAGCCCTCAGCACTACCCGTTCACTCCCTCTTCTTTTCAGTACTGGAATGGGACAGTACTGATTGTTTATGTCGGGACGCCATTTCTGTCCACGCGTGTACAATATTCTGAGCTTAAGGGCCACTATAGGTCTACATACCAAGCGAGTTGGCCGTGCGGTTAGGGGCGCGCAGCTGTGAGCTTGCATCCGGGAGTTAGTTGGTTCGAACCCCACTGTCGGCAGCCCTGAAGATGGTTTTCCGTGTTTTCCCATTTTCACACCAGGCAAATGCTGGGGCTGTACCTTAATTAAGGCAACGGCCGCTTGCTTCCTGCTCCTAGCCCTTTCCTATCACATCGTCGTCATAAGACATATTTGTATCGGTGCGACAAAAAACAAATTCTACAAAGAAAAATGTGTACATTCTCCGTTTACGACAGTCTGAGAGAATGCACCACATTCCGTCCGACGGATTCACATTCGCAGTCACTACGACATTATTTGCGAAGCCCGCCTCCCTGGCTAAATGGTTAGCTTACTGGCTTTTGGTCATAGGGGTCCCGGTTCGATTCCCGGCAGGATCGAGAATTATAACCTTAATTGTTTAATTTCTCTGGCACGGGGACTGGGTATGTGTGTCGTCTTCATCATCATTTCATCCTCATCACGACGCGCAGGTCGCCTGCGGACCTGGACTTGGCGAGCCGAACATGTTCTCGGACACTCTCGGCACTAAAAGCCATACGCCATTTCATTTTCATTCTTTGCGAACATGAAACGCGAGTCCAAAGACAAAACCTGAGAGGAAGCAATATTAATAACTAAATTAAGAAAGGGTGAAGAGCAAAATGTAGGAATACTTTGTCCTAGTAACAACTGCGAGTGGTCAACAGGTAGGACCCGTGCCATATACATGTTGTGCTTCCTTATTGACCTATGAGTCTACCACCTCACGTATGACAACAAAGGTTTGTAAAGGGTGGGCAAATACAGTGCGTCCATCAAATACACTACCCTATGATATCAAGCAAAACATTGCACAGAAGTGCGCCAAATGTGTGCAACAGATCTCCGTCCCTTTACGGTTGTTTCGGGAATAGGTTCCTAAATCTATGTCAAAAACGAGTTAATGTTGGCGCAAACTATGGACGAATAAACGTTGCCGATATTCTTACTACAACCATTTATTTATTGATAGATCGCCTTTCTGATGACGATCCCTTTGCATAGTGAAGAAATAACAACACAGAATTTCGAGGACTTGCTCTGCTAGCGAAGAACATACAGTACTGTCTATTCCAGCCTCCAAGCGGCAAGTGAAAGAAAATTCAGTTCAGCTGGTAACGGACAAAATGAGCTCGCTAACCCAAGATAGAGTAAACGGCGCTCTCTTGATTCATAGAGCACTAAAGCAGACAACATAACAATGATAACGTTTGTTTCCATGTGAAAGACAGTACAAGTTAATGTTTCGTGCCTACTAATGTGGTAAGTTGATCTCACAGTATTTATAGTAAGTTTGTAATTATTAATTACACTACTTCAATGCATATTTCGTTAAGATATTCGCATGGTGTTCAACATTTTATACTCAGCCAATCTCCTGTCATCGCTCCTTTTATGATTGTTCGTCGTAACTTCGTAATTGACGCATTGTCTCAGACTACATGCTGCTAGCCAACCCGCTTGAAGTCGACCTTCTGAGGGTCGAATGAGCGTGAACGAACAAACTCGGTCTTCTCCAGACCTCTATTTTACACAACCACCCTACACTACACCACCAGCCACCGCGTGTCGCGTTTAAGTTTCATTTGAGGCTCGCCGATGGCCCGGCTGGTGACTAACTTATGTCGCACTGTCGCCCTTCAATACGAGACTGGATGTGATTCAGGAAACAGCCTTTTGTTGTATAGTGCTGTTCCGTATACTCGTCACCACCGGCACTGTAGACACAGGCGTTTCTGGGCATATCCGTTAATTTCTAGCCCCTTTTAAAGGGGAAATTCATTATTATCTTCTCTTCCTTGCTAGTTGTTTAACGTTGGGCTAACACATTGAGGTTTCCGCGATTCGAGGATGGGAAAGGGCTAGGAACGTCGCACAGATATAGATAGGTCGTATGGCGACGAAGGGATAGGAAAGGCCTAGGAAAGGGAAGGAAGCGGCTATGGCCTTGATTAAGGTACAGCCCCAGCATTCGTCTGGTGTGAAAATGGGAAACCACGGAAAACCATCTTCAGGGCTGCCGACAGTGGGGTTCGAACCCACAATGTCCCGGATGCAAACCCACAGCTATGCGCGCCCCTAACCACACGGCAAACTTGCCCGGTCAAATAGGAATAAGCACGTTTTATCTCAAAATAAGAAATACTACACATTTTATAATTTGTTTAGATTATTTTTGTAAGTTTTGGAAAGGAAAAAAACACTCAGGGTTAACACTCTTCATTTATCTTTAGGGAAATGTAAAGTAGATTTTCAAACATTATATCATGACAAAAGTAATTATCACTTACGGTGACTAGCATAGGGGACGGAACTGGTATTGATTGAAATATTGACTAAAAACCGAATATAAATAATATAATTACACCTTACTGTATATATATTCGATTCCTATCGTTTTCTTCTTTCTTTCTTTCTTTCTTTCTTTCTTTCTTTCTTTCTTTCTTAATCAGTTTACCCTCCAGGGTTGGTTTTTCGCTTGGACTCAGCGAGAGATCCTACTTCTACCGCCTCAAGGCAGTGTCCTGGAGCGTGAGAATTAGGGTTGGGGATACAACCGGAGAGGAGGACCAGTACCTCGCCCAGGTGGCCTCATCTCCTATACTGAACAGGGGCTTTGTGGGGGGCGGGGGATAGGAATATCGGAGGAGATAGACAAGGAAGAGGGAATGAAGCGACCGTGGCCTTAAGTTAGGTAACATCCCGGCATCTGCCTGGAGGAGACGTGGAAAACCACGGAAAACCATTTCGAGGATAGCTGACGTGGGAATCGGACTTCCCTCTGCTCAGTTGACCTTCCGAGGCTGAGTGGACCCATTTCCAGCCCTCGTACCACTTTTCAAATTTAGTGGCAGACCGGGAATCGAAACCGGACGTCCCGGGATGGCAGCTAATCACACTAACCACTAGACCACAGAGGCGGACCATAAGTGTAAGAAACAAAATAAGAAATAATAAGAAACTATAGTGCCAGTTTTAGTTCAATTTTTTTATTCCCCAAACATTCCTAATAATTGAAGAACGATGTTTTCTTAAAAATTAAAATTAAATTTAAGTAACAGTCTGACGTACAGGAATAAGAAGAGCTTTAAGAGCAATCACTAGCCACAGGCGATGGCACTGTTTGTGGTGAAGGCGTGAGATGGGTGTGTGTGATGCCGAGTATCCTGTGGTTGGGTTTATCTCTGGTGATGCAATTGTGAAACAGTTGTCCCAGTTTTGTTTACTGGGAACTGTTGGTGCGATGTAAGCACGTTATAATGTATTTCGTCCATTTTTAACACCATCATCAGCTTGGATTCAGCGTCAAATTTATTTTCCTCTGGAATTCACTTTAAATGTAACAGCAAGGACAGACAGAGAATTTCACTGCTATTGTATTTATATCCAGAACTATTTTACATCTATTCACTATTATAGTGAGAGATAAATGTCACTGCTTTATATAAAGACGAGTTTAGAGGGCACAGTCAGTGTAAAATATCACTGAACAAGTACTACAGCCTGGTGATTTACAATCACAGCCTCTGATGATTCCTCCCCTGGTTCATCCTCCCTATCCATAATATCTTGTAATGTTTCGGTGTCATGATCGCTTTAAAAACGAGGTGCAACCTGGTGCCTCGTCAGTATAATAGCTCTCTTCAGCGTAGATGATAGTATTTACCCAGTCGCCGAACCCAGGATCATTCACATTCAAAGCTGTTTTCTAGGACCTCATTAATAAAATATAAAGGAACGTGAAACAGTAAAAACGCATATAAACTAAAAATATAATCTCCGTACAGTATGCAAAAATACATCAGACTACTCAGGCATGATATTGTTACATTCCTAGCGAGTTGGGGTTTGGTGAAATCCTGTTGCTCAGAAAATGACAGTAATTCTGAAGGCAAGCTCTCCGACTCATTGGCTGAATGGTCAGCATTGAGGCCTTCGGTTCAGAGGGTCCCGGGTTCGATTCCCGGCTGGGTCGGGGATTTTAATAGCCTCTGATTAATTCTTCTGACCCGGAGACTGGGCGTTTGTGTTTGTCCCAAAACTTTCTTCTTCATATTCGCACAACACATACTACAAACCACCACAGATAGGTCTACACGCAATAGTGATTGCATCCCTCCATATGGGGTTGGCGTCTGGAAGGTCATCCAACCGTAAAACTGTGCCAATCCCACATGTGCAACACAGTTCGCACCCGCGACCCCACAGGTGTCGGAAAAAGGTAGAAAAAGAAGAAGAATAAGAAGAAGAAGTCTGGAGGCAAGCTGCGGTATTTCGCATCCACTCACTTAGGCTATTGGCAATAAACTAATTCATATAACAATGCCGGCTTGTATTTTTACTGGGGATCGAATAACCCTACATTCCCAGTTAAGCGATAGACACGTCAATGCCAGGTGGGGTAGTGTTCGGCGTTTTTTCTCTCAAACGCCTCTGAGTTCATGTTGAAGTTCGGGGAACTTGGTTTTTTTTTTATTTATTATGTTTTTTATTTTTTTTATTTTTTTGCTTTACGTCGCACCGACACGGATATGTCTTACGGCGACGATGGGATAGGAAACGCCTAAGAAGTGGAAGGAAGCGGCCGTGGCCTTAATTAAGGTACAGCCCCGGCATTTGCCTGGTGTGAAAATGGGAAACCACGGAAAACCATCTTCAGGACTGCCGACAGTGGGGCTCGAACCCACTATCTCCCGATTACTGGATACTGGCCGCACTTAAACGACTGCTGCTATCGAGCTCGGTGAACTTGGGTTTAGCAGAATGGTTGATGGTGCATTAAAGTGGAATGGAAAACAAATTATAAACTTCTTAAACATACTCAGAAAGTATGAATGTTTCTAGAATCCCTCAGGTGATTTGTATATAAGGAAAAATGCAAAAGACGCGGTCTATCATATTCAGGGAGTTCGATAAACAATTATCTACTAGTACTACTGCTACTTCTACTACTACTAAAAATATGTTATTCCTCCCCTGAAGGGGTAGGCGGGCCTCTTAGACGGTAGCGCCGTCTCTCAGGCCGGGAGATTTGTTATGGTGAAGGAGAAGGGGGTTGGCGGCCGTGGCCTATACTAGGAATTGTCCCGGCATTCGCCTTAGTGCAAGAGAATGGAAAACCACGGAAAACGATTCTCAGGACAGCCGACGGTTGGGGCCAGCCATGAGGTCCAGCCCTGTCCCGTCTCTCGAAAGCAGAGGCGTAGAGCCTCGGTAAGGCCGTGACCACCTCTCCTCTGCTCGGCGTCAAGACATGTTAACCAGCATTGTGACGTCACATGGTTCATAACATGTCACAGCACAACACACCATAGTGCTCCTATATAATTGACTGCATTAATTATTTTATTATCACGTCATACTATATGTTAACACGTGTTAATATGAAACGAAAGGGCAATCCGTATGTCCCACTGGGCTAGTTTACTAGCAGCTAGTATGGGCACCTCGTGCTTGTGGCTTGCACTAGCGGTTAATAAACTTGTCACACAGGGCTAATACTAGTAGTTCGGTAGATGCAGAGTGAGTCTCGGCCCATAGGTGGGCACGGCTCCTCCTGGTGAATCTTGCAACCCGACTTTTCATCCTGTTTGCCATCATACCATTTTCTGCTGTCCACCTCACAACATTGCCGAGGCATTTTTACGGTCGCCCACAATACTTTAACTTATTTACTATTCTATACAGTGTGGCATCGTCTACAAAAGCCTTATCTGTGATTCCAATTCTTCAGTCATATAATTCATGTACATAATAAAACACAAATGTACTATAAATCTGCTTTGCAGAACCCCTCTTTTAATCGTTACAGGATCAGGTAATGCTTCACCTACGATAATTCTCTGAGTTCTATTGTTTACAAATTTAGCCACCCATTCAACCACTCCTTTGTCTAGTCTAAAGAGCCCTCATTTTCATCAGCACCCTCCCATGATCTTCCATATCAAGGATCTTGCATTAGTCAATAACGATACAGACCATTTGACCTCCTGAACCTAAACTATCTCTTATATCTTGCTGGAAACCTATAAGTTAAGCCTCACTGGAATAACCTTTCCGAAATCTGAACTACCTTCTATCAAACCAGTTAGTAATTTCGCAAAAGTGTCTGACATAATCACAAAGACGCCTGGTGAGAAAAAGAAATTAATAAAATATGAGCTAATGTGGAAAAAAAATGTTTGAATATGACTAAAGTCTAAAGAGAGGCTAAGTATCCAGTAATCGGGAGATAGTGGGTTTGAATCCCACTGTCGGCAGCCCTGAAGATGGTTTTCCGTGGTTTCCCATTTTCACACCAGGCAAATGCTGGGGCTGTACCTTAATTAAGGCCACGGCCGCTTGCTTCCCATCCCTAGGCCTTTCCTATCCCGTCGTCGCCATAAGACATATCTGTGTCAGTGCGACGTGAAGCAAAATAACAACCAAAGAGAGGCTAAACCACGCTACTGAATCACCAACAACAAGGATCTAATCTCAATCAGAATACGCTAAAGCACGTTTATTTCAATTTTGCTGTGGAAATAAGGAAAGGAAAAATATATGATATACCGGGCGAGTTGGTCGTGCGGTTAGGGGCGCGCCGCTGTGAGCTCGCATCCGGGAGATAGTGGGTTCGAACCCCACTGTCAGCAGCCCTGCAGATGGTTTTCCGTGGTTTCCCATTTTCACACCAGGCAAATGCTGAGGCTGTATCTTAATTAAGGCCATGGCCGCTTCCTTCCTATTCGTAGGCTTTTACTGTCCCATCGTCGCCATAAAACCTATGTGTGTCGGCGCGACGTAAAGCAAATTGCAAGAAAATGGTATGTTATAAACATTTGGGCCCTAATAATAATAATAATAATAATAATTGTAGTAGTATAATATCCCACTAAATATATTTACGGTTTTTAGAGACACCGAAGTACCGGAATGTTATCACGCTGGAGGTCCTCTACATGCCAGTAAATCTATGAGCACGGTGCTGGCATATCTGAGCACCTTCAAATACTACCCGATTAAGTCGGGAACGAACCCGACATCTTCAGCTCACAAAGCCACCGCTCTCCCACCTGAGCTACTCTCCCGATGTGCCTAAAGAAATGAAATAATTTTTACTATCCCTATTCGATAGGAAGCATGTTACTAAGTTAGAACTTAAGTTTGGCCAGTATCCAGTATTCGGGAGATAGTAGGTTCGAACCCCACTGTCGGCAGCCCTGAAAATTGTTTTCCGTGGTTTCCCATTTTCACGCCTGACAAATGCTGGAGCTGTACCTTAATTAAGGCCACGGCCGCTTCCTTCCCACTCCTAGCCCTTTCCTGTTCCATCGTCGCCATAAGACCTATCTGTGTCGATGCGACGTAAAGCAACTAGCAAAAAAAAAAAAAAAAAAAAAAAAAATACTATGTTAGAAGGCTATCTCTATTCTTAGGAGCCATTTCAGAAATATTTATGTGGTAGCGTAAAATAATGAAGCATAGAAGTGATAACTTGACATTAAATTCAAAACATTTGTTTTCATTTCCCCGTCATTCTTCTTTCTTAACCTGTTTACCATCCAGGGTCGGTTTTTCTCTCGGACTCAGGGAGGGATCCCAACTCCACCGCCTCAAGGGCAGTGTCCTGGAGCGTGAGATTTTGGGTCGAGGGATACAACTGGGAAGGAGGACCAGCACCTCGCCCAGGTGGCTTCACCTGCTATGCTGGAGAGGGGCCTTCTGGGGGATGGGAAGATTGGAAGGGATAGGCAAGGAACAGGGAAGGAAGCGGCCGTGGCCTTATGATAGGTACCATCCCGGCATTTGCCTGGAGGGGAAGTGGGAACCACGGAAAACCACTTCGTGGATGGCTGACGTGGGAATCGAACCCACCTCTACTCTGTTGACCTCCCGAGGCTGAGTGGACCCCGTTCCAGCCCTCGTGCCACTTTTCAAATTTCGTGGCAGAGCCAGGAATCGAACCCGGGCCTCCTGGGGTGGCACCTAATCACGCTAACCACTAAAACACAGAGGAGGACTACCCGTCATTAACACGTAGGCCTACATTCACTCAAGTCAACTGTATGTACTGTGGAAGAATGTTGGCAGGCTGTTTTAAATGTGTTAGACGAAGAAGAGTTCTAAATGTCTGATGGAAACATGTTCCATAGGCCCGAAACAGTGACCAGCAAGGGGCGGCTGTATTTGTGCTATTTCGACCAGTGAACCGGGACGGCCATTCATTTGACGAAACGATGAGGAATTTTCCCCGTTCGTTCAAGCGTCGAGTTCTGTACACGTAGTTTCGCTGTTTGTTCACAGGTTACGTCAACAAGTACGCTGTCACACTGGTCAACGATTGGAAATAGAAGTGACTGTGTCATCTTTAATTTATGATTCAGGGGAAGACTGCCGACATTAGATACATTACTTAGACAGATACTGTAACGTACTGCATAAAATTATTACAAATCGTGGAAAATTTGGAAAGTTGCTTACAACTATTGCGTTTACTGTACGTCATAGCGATCCGAAGAGTGTCAAAATTAATTGTCACTCACTTGCTGCTGAGAATTCACTGCACTCGATAATTCTATTAACAGCTAAAAAGTAAAATAGTTGTAAATAAATCATTTTTCCTTTGACAGGTAATCTGTTCAGAGTGTGAGGTCTACACACATTCTCACCACTCTCCATCATCCACACCGCCATGGATATATACTGTATAAACGCCGTCAGAGCAATACCAATCACGGTGTCATTTAAAAGAGCGTTGAGAGTTACAGCAGGATGCGAGTGAACTGTGCAGTTCTACCCCCTGCGGCTGGGAGACGCACATGTAGAATACACCCACAGTATCCCCTGCCTGTCGTAAGAGGCGACTAAAAGGGGCCCAAGGGGCTCTCAACTGGGGAGTGTGGGTTGGCGACCACGGGGCCCTTAGCTGAGTCTTGGCATTGCTTCCACTTACTTCTGCCAGGCTCCTCACATTCGTCTATCCTGTCCGTCCTCCCTTGGTCAACTCTAGGGTGTCTTTCATTTTCACGCCCTTCGTGGCCTTTGCCTTTCTTCGTCCGTTACTTCATTTTTCGAAGTGACGGATCCCTTCTTTTTTCTCTTTCTCTGCCCCCTGTGGGTGGGGGACGCAGACGAAAAATACACCCACGGTATCCCCGGCCTGTCGTGAGAGGCGACTAAAAGGGGCGACCAAGGGATGATTGTCTTAGAACCATGAAACTACTTTTGATTAGTACCATCACGTGGGGAACACCATGGGTCGCCTTTACTTGCGAGTAGTACCACTATATTAGGTACACAATAGGTTTGTGATTAGTAGCAGTGTGTGTGTGGACTGTGGGTTTCCAGTACCCGTGAGTCGTACCCATGTGAGCTTAACTACGGGTCTGGGCGTTGCCTGTGAGTTGTACCACTATATGAGCGACACCGTCGGTCTGCGTTGCCTGTGATTAGTACCCACTCTGTGAGGAACACCACGGGAATGCCGGCGCCCGTGATTAGTACACCTAGATGAGGAACCTCATTAGCTGCGTTGGCTATGAGTGGCGCCATTATGTGAGAAACACCATAGGTCTGCGTTAGCTGTACGACGTACAATCCTTGTGAGTAGTACCATAATGTTTGGAACACCGTGAGTTTACGCTACCTTTGATTAGTACCGCAACTTGAGAAATACCATGGTTCTCCTTTACTAGCGATAAGTGCCATTATGCGGGATCGTTGACACAGATATTGACCCATTTAGACAATCATCATCGATTCAGGATTGGGCTTTGGAAGCAGTCCGTTGGTCAGTAATATTGTTTATGGGAATGTGAGGCATTGCACGTCTTATCCACTGATTGATTTAAATTCATATTCATAAATTCATTCCTCATCAACACGTTTTGAATTCTGGTCAGTGGACGAATTTTGTACTTTTAAATTGTACTCGCATTTCGTCTCATTTCGTACCATTAGGGGCCGATGACCTAGATGTTAGGTCCCTCTAAACAACAAGCAATCATCATCATCATCATCATCAACTGTGCAGTTCTAGTATTTCATTGATCGTATTATTACAGTATTATTATTATTATTATTATTATTATTATTATTATTATTATTATTATTATTCTCTTCTTAATCTGCTTACCCTCCAGGGTCAATTTTCCCTCGGACTCAGCGAGGGATCCCACCTCTACCGCCTCAAGGGCAGTGCCCTGAAGCGTCAGACCTCGGGTAGGCATACAACTGGGGAGGAGGACCAGTATCTCGCCCAGGCGGCCTCACCTGCTATGTTGAACAGGGGCCTTGTGTGGGGATGGGAAGATTGGAAGGGATAGACGAGTAAGAGGGAAGGAAGCGGCCGTGGCCTGAATTTAGATACCATCCCGAAATTTGCCTGGAGGAGAAGTGAGAAACCACGGAAAACCACTTCGAGGATGGCTGAGATGGGAATCGAACCCACCTCTACTCAGTTTATCTCATGAGGATCAGTGGACCCCGTTCCAGCCCTCGTACCACTTTTCAAATTTCGTGGCAGAGCCGGGAATCGAACCCGGGCCTCCAGGGATGGCAGCTAATCACGCTAACCACTACACCACAGAGGCGGACATTATTATTATTGTTATTATTATTATTATTATTATTATTATTATTATTATTAATTTTGCGATCGTGTAACTATGTATGTCTCATTGGGGTGGTATTTTATTGAAGTTATAACAAATTTGGTTTGTGTTAGAGTAACTTTCTTTTATTTAGTAATAACTACTACAAGCATTAATAAGGGCTGCTTGGCTGAGGCGGTAAAGTTGTGCTCGGTTTACCCGGAAGGACGTGGATTCGATTCCCCGTCAGGAAGTCGTAAAATTAAAGAAACGAGATTTCCACTTTCTGAGGTGCACATGGCCCTGAGGTTCACTTAGCCTACATCAAAAATGAGTACTAGATTCATTCCTGGGGGCAAAGGCGGCCGGGCGTAGAGCTAACCACTCTACCCCACCATGAGCCGAGGTTACGGATAGTGGAAGGCTTTACCTTCCATCCCTCCAGGGGCCTTCGTGGCATGTACGGAGATGACTTCGCTTTTTTACTATAGCATTAATGATCATTATTCTTTCTTCTTTCTTTCTTTTCCTGCCGCTTTTCCCACACCTGTGGGTCGCGGGTGCGAACTGCGTCGCACATATGGATTTGGCCCTGTTTTACGGCCGGATGCCCTTCCTGACGCCAACCCTCTATGGAGGGATGTTAGCACTATTGCGTGTTTCTGTGGTGGTTGGTAGTGTAGTATGTTGTCTGAATATGATGAGGAGAGTGTTGGGACGGACACATACACCCAGTCCCCGAGCCAGAAGAATTAATCAGAAGCGATTAAAATCCCCGACCCGGCCGGGAATCGAACCCGGGACCCTCTGAACCGAAGGCCAGTACGCTGACCATTCAGCCAACGAGTCGGACAGCATTAATGATCATTATAATGTACAATAATTGGTTTAGTGTAAGAGAAGGCCTAACTACGTCAATAAAGACATTTATCTATCAGAACTAATTATACGTACCGTATATTGCTCACTAACTTCGGTATGTTTTACGAATTTGATTCACTCATTTTACGTAACCTTTGCTATTGAATCGCATGGTCAACTGTGCACATTGTCTCAAATTGAAGGATGACTTTCTCTAACTCTAACCTTGTAGAAACTAAGAGTATTAATTGCATTCAGGATCTCGTCATGCGATGTTCACCTCTGTACCTTTAACCTTGAATAGCGTAAATCTTCTTAGAATACCAAGGTAGAAAGGTTGAATCCCAAATGTATGACTGAATTGAATATGCTATTGTTACAAAAGCGGCGAAGGCCAGTTTGCTGATCAATACCGGACGTTTAGTGTTCTAATCAATAGCTGCTCTTTCAAGTTCAGAACAGCAGACAAGTTGGATAGGGTGCACCGACATTCTTCATTAAGCGATAGCCGATTCATTGGGTGGTGTTATATTAAACAATTTTATTTCGTTTTAGGAATTAAGAAGATGGCAATCGACATCATAGTGAGCTTAATGAGTGTGAGAATCCTGTCTCTGATGATCCTTTTTGCTGAGGTGTCAGCACTGGTACGTCCGGCTCAATGGCTAAATGTTTTACGTGCTGGCCTTTGGTCCTAGTCGTCCAGAGTTCGATTGCTCGCTGGTTCGGGGGTTTTAACCTTAATTGGTTTCTTGCTCTGGCTTGGAAACTGGGTGTGTGTGCCGTCTTCAACTTAAGAATTCATCATAGATAGGGCACCATTCTCACAGACATGCAGGTCGCCTATAGGCGTCAATTCGAAAGACCTTCAACAGGCCTCCACGAAGGCCAGACGCAATTATTTAGCCCTGGCACGTCCAGCTGTAATTAATAATAATATTATCCAATTCTTCCTGGCTTTTGCCCAGTTACCTGAGGTTAGCATTTTGTATGGGTTCAGGCAGTTGTATGGCCTGATGCCTTTCCTCACGCTAACTCTACGTGGAGGGATGTATTCACTATTACGTGTTTCTGTGGTAGCTTGCAGTGGTGTGTGTTGTACGGAAATGGAGATGTGTATTAAGCCGAACACAAACACTTAGCCCCCGAGCTAGAGAAATTAACTACATGCAGTTCAAAAACCGGGCAGGAATCTAACCCAGGGCCCTCTGAAGAGAAGGCCATTAAGCTGGCAATTTAGCAAAGGAGACGAAAAATCTGTTTAATGCCCCTTAAATTGCTTTAGATTTTAAGAGATGTCAGGGTGTCAGAATTTTCGCCCGCAGGAGTTCTCTAACGTAATGGAAGCTAAAAATACGGAGTTTTCCCATTTAAACGACCTCAGATACTACCGACATCAGCCGTAATCGAACCCACTATCTCAGGAACAGGGAGATAACCGACTGCGCCTCTCAGTTCCGCTGATCACTTCGGTTCTAGTATAGGACTGAAAGGTGGAAAGTACACCTTTATAGGGTAAAAGTTGTACTTATCAATTTATTGCTTTTTCTATAGCGTATACTCTCCTCAATAGTGAAAAATAATTCACTATTTCAAAGGATATCTTTGTAAATATCCATTTTTGTTACTTGTCACGTCCCAATTTGTCCCTCATCAGCGACGCCAACCATGCCATAATTATGGTACGTATACCATAATTTGGCTGATTGGACCCTGTACCATAAAGTTCCCATTGTAGTAGCAAAAAAGCAATCATTAGCCTCTAAGTACCTTACCTAATGTCCTCTTCTTTGCCTGGCTGGTCAGTCGGTAGAGTGGTGGTCTGTCAGGAAGATGGGTCTAACAAATATCTAAAATTGAAGTAGGACTGGGTACAAAGAACTACACGTGAATGAGAACCCAAAGATAAGGGATGGGGATCTTTCACCCACGAAAACATAAAATGAAGATAAAATCCCCCTCCACAAAAAATCAAAACATTAAACAAAAGAAGGAACACAAAATTTTATCTAACAAATATTGCTGAAAGTTGCGAGTCTTTGCCCGAATCACGTGAATGTCTTTATTATTATTGGAACCGTGAGTAATTAACATGGCGTGAGTTTATTGAACATATAATTTGAACACTGTGAACACTGTAGACATAACTGTCGTCATTTAAAAGGTTAAACTACAAGGGATTAGGAATATAAGATTCGCACATTACTTCCACTAATATGACAAAAACATAAAACACACACTGGCTTCGGACCAACATACCCCCAAAATAATCACTAAAGCTAAATATTAGCCCACTCTCATAATCAAAAACGAGGACTGAATCCTCTCATCCCGTAAAAAGCATACGAGCTCTCCCCTTACAAGAATGACAACAAACGACAAATAACACTGAAAGATACATGGGAAAAAAATATGAGACACACAAATGCCTGAAATAAAAACATAAATAAACACTTGTCTTGTAGAGTTGGTTGCTTACCTGATGTTCATTAACGTGCTGCCGTGACGGACGGTTAACAGGGTCGTCTATCTTTCTACGTCCAAAACAAAACATTCCTTTTCGCTGCGGAATGTTATTTATTCGGGGAAGGTCGCCGCATGGCTGTAACATAACACGTGGATTAAATGGTCTTCTCCCAGCCTGTCACTCGGAGACACACCCCTCAGCTGCCTACTTTCCTATCTCAGCGCTCGGGAGGAACATCACAATAGTACGAGCGGCCATGGCTCATATAATTCTCGTAACAAAATCTCTCATTGGTCTAGTACAATTTTTCCCCGAACTGGAAATTCAACATCAGATAGGCCTATCTGCAGCATCTTGGCTTCGGGCTATCCGGAACTATTACTCAATAAATCACATTTATTATCTTGCCGACCCCAGTTCGATTCATGTGCTTTGTCATACGTTACCTGCCGAGAATTTCCCAGAAGAACGTTTCCAAATCAACGGTGGGGACTGAACGCCAACTGCTTACTTTGCACCTCTGAAAATGTACATGTTTTATACTATTACGACCTCCACTCCTATTCCTTAGGTTGTTTATCTCTCACAACACTAACGTCCCAGTTCGATACGGTGTCAGGTACTACCGACCTTACTTTCAGGATGACCATATCACCTCAGACCCTCTCAAATAAAACAGAGAGGAATAAATTTATCTGATAAGACCTCAAACTCACTAAACATTAACCCTGGTGTACCAACATCTAATAAAAAGTTAATAACCCTGAACTAATGCATGCATGGCCCTAAACCTCCTAACCTATTTACATTTATACAAAGACTTGCCTGAATGCATGATTAAATTTACAAAAACGCTAATCCCGGTTTGTCCTAATCCATGCAGAAAATTTGTTCAGACTTATATGTTCCTGTGACGTTCACTCATCCATCTTAGCGCATGATTGCACTACTGACGTCCATAGTTGCAGGTCCCCGTTCGGCTCCGTACGGTGGTTCATGATTGGTGCTACCTGCTTGATTAACACGTTCTGTAGGAAGCTCTGTTACTGATGGAAGATCAGTTTGAATAGGACGATCTATTCGTCTTGAAGATGGATTACTGATTAGTGGAATCAGTGCAGGTTGATAATTTAATGAATAACTTCCAATACTGCAATATATTAGTTGAAAATGCTGTTATGTTTTAGTGAAGCTAGTTGAAATTCAGTCCGTTTCCGTAAGCACCTAGTCACTCCACCTACATTCAACTACGAAAAACTCGTGTTCACAGCTCTCTTCTTATTCGCGAGCGCTGATTCTTTCTTGGTTACTTACTCGAAATGGACTAATTAACACGAGTCGACAAGTTTGCTGCACACTTCTACCTTTTTTTCTTTTTTGACATTCGGGTCGAAGCCCACTCAGCCAGTGACTTATGTATGGGAGGGATTTATAGGAACTTATGTCTTTATTGTTTTATTTGTTGCTCGGATACCGGAGAGATGGATTAGTCTTCTCATCATAAGGCCCATGAGGACATCCAGTGTTACACGTGAGTAGGCCATGGATCAGAAGAAGATAGGAGTGTTGTAGTTCTGATAGGGTAAGATCGATGTTAGGTGAAGGTCTTAGAATCGCAGTCCAGTGCCAGAAAGAAATGCATATAACTCAAAGTAAGCAGATTGGTCACAATTGTGGAGAATTGACGAAAGAATAGGTGGTAATTGGTATCCCAATGCCAATATATTTTGTAGTAGGCAAGTAGTGCGAACAAAGTGGTGTGGACATCCAAAGACACTTCTACTTGAAACGAACTCGGTAATTCCTGTTTTCATACCTCGGCGTCGGTAAATAATATTAATTCAGCATTAAATATTGGCCCTATGACATAATACAATATGGTTCAGTATTAAAATGTCACCATATTTCTTCCATCTACTTAGAATTTTTTCATCAAATCTATGAAAATGTTAAGCTATATTAAATTTCTCTGTTCAGTTTAATGTAATAGGTAAAAATGCCATACGATTCTCAGCACTTTTATTACTGTTACCGAGCTCGACAGCTGCAGTCGCTTAAGTGCGGCCAGTATCCAGTAATCGGGAGATAGTGGGTTCGAGCCCCACTGTCGGCAGCCCTGAAGACGGTTTTCCGTGGTACCTAACTTAAGGCCATGGCCGCTTCCTTCCCTCTTCCTGGTCTATCCCTTCCAAACTTCCCATCCCCCCACAAGGTCCCTGTTCAGCATAGCAGGTGAGGCCGCCTGGGCGAGGTACTGGTCATCCTCCCCAGTCGTATCCCCAGACCCAGAGTCTGAAGCTCCAGTACCCTGCCCTTGAGGTGGTAGAGGTGGGATCCCTCGCTGAGTCCGAGGGAAAAACCGACCCTGGATGGTAAACCGATTACGAACGAACGAACGAACGAACGAACGAACGAACGAACGATTTCCGCCAGTAATTTGGTTAATAATTAAAGAAAATAAGGAAAGAATTATCTGATAAGACAACAGGGCTTGTACGAAGAGCTTTTTTGTAAATATTTCTAGAATTCTTTCTTTCAGCCGGCTACAATGGAACAAAAATTGATTGTTTTGTCCACAAAGTGGGGGGAAGGGGCTGCCCATCCTCATTATCCCCCCTAATTGCCGCTACTGGTCTGCGGAATGGTCTCATCTGTCGCAGTCCTCCCAAGGGATGTCAATTCAGTCTGTAACAAGGTGTCCATCTGGTAACTTCATTGTAGAACGCCGAGTTTGCTGTCTCACTCTTTCCGTCCTAACTCTGATGTACGGCCCACTCTTTGTTTTCCGCGCCCTACCGAGCTGCATAGCTGCAGTCGCTTAAATGCGGCCAGTATCCAGTATTCGCGGGATAGTGGGTTCGAACCCCTCTGTCGGCAGCCCTGAAGATGGTTTTCCGCGGTTCCCCTTTTTTACACCGGGCAAATGCCGGGGCTGTACGTTAATTAAGGCCATGGCCGCTTCCTTCCCACTCCTAGCCCTTCCCTGTCCCATCGTCGCCATAAGACCTATCTGTGTCGGTGCGACGTAAAACAACTGGCAAAAAAATGTAGCATGGGGACAGGAAGATACTCCTGTAGTATCACACTCCCACTCCTCCCTGCTATCTTTCTCTTCTTAGAACTAATAGCATGTCGGAGGCCATGTAGATTGAGTCGATGGTCACAAAACAAAAAAAATTAGATTTCTGGTGTTTTGTGACTGCATGTCTCAGATACACTATTGTCTATCCGAACATTTCTGGTCAGTCTACACTCGCTGATTCTCCTTGTAAGTCCCATACAGTTAGTAATTTACTAACTCTATGGGACTTACACGGTTCAGAGAGTTCCCGGCCTCTTCTCAATATCTGCTTTATTCACGACAGCCTAACGCGACAAGAGGTTTCCTGGATTCTTATCACTTGGCCTTATTTAGTGAGTAAAATGTGTTCACCACTAGATTTATTGGACCTTGGAATATGCCAGGCAACTGTGAGTGTTAATAATTCACAGTCATTCATGTTATATTTTTAACTAGGTCTTACCGCGGCTTTACTCGCGTGGATTTCGTAATTTGATAAAACTAATCATTCCTCAGTACTGCACTAAGACTTTATCTGAAAATCCCATAAGTATAAAAATTCAACGAAAAATTGAATTTCAGTTTCCCCAGAACCTCTCTGTTTGTGGCATTGCCTTTTGGGGCTAAGATGACCAGGCTACTGGCAGATCTAACTCTGGACCATGTGATATACGAGAAACAGCCCTCTCTCATGTGAAAAATAATAAAAATACGTGTCTATTTTTATAGGAGATTCCAAATACCTATTTCCACGTCTGTAACATCAACATTTTTTGAAATATAACTATCCCCATAAAAATTCAACACCTTTATCAGTCCTTCCCCCCTATCCCGCCCAACCACATAAGTGTATCTTCTGAAAATAAAAAAAATTCATGTTTCCTTATTTTTAAAGGAGATTCCAAATACCAATTTTTCACTTCTGTAACGTCCGACTCGTTGGCTGAATAGTCAGCGTACTGGCCTTCGGTTCAGAGGGTCCCGGGTTCGATTCCCGGCCGGGTCGGGGACTTTAACCTTCATTGGTTAATTCCAATGGCTCGGGGGCTGGGGGTTTGTGCTGTCCCCAACATCCCTGCAACTCACACACCACAGATAACAGTATCCTCCACCACAATAACACGCAGTTACCTACACATGGCAAATGCCACCCACTCTCATCGGAGGGTCTGCCTTACAAGGGCTGCACCCGGCTAGAAATTGCCACACGAAATTATTAATTATTATTGCATCTGTAACATCTTAAGGTTTGAGAAATGAGTACTCTCATAGAAAGAATTAAACTCCTTTTTCACTCTTTTTACCCCCGGTAAGTGCTTCTTACGAAAGGAAAAAATACATGTTGGTGTATTTTGAAAGGACATTCAAAATACCAATTATCACGTCTGTAACATGTTACGTTCTTGAAATATTCTCTTCTTCTTCTTCTTCTTAATCTGTTTAGCCTCCAGGGTTGGTTTTTCCCTCGGACTTAGCGGGGGATCCCACCTCTACCGCATCAAGGGCACTGTTCTGGAACTTCAGACTATGGGTCGGGGGATACAACTGGGGAGGATGACCGGTACCTCGCCCAGGCGGCCTCACCTGCTATGCTGAACAGGGGCCTCGCGGGGTGTGGGAAGATTGGAAGGGATAGAAAAGGGAAGGAAGCGGAAATGGCCGTAGGTTAGGTACCATCCCGGCATTTGCCTGGAGGAGAAGTGGGAAACCACGGAGAACCACTTCCAGGATGGCTGAGGTGGGAATCGAACCCACCTCTACTCAGTTGACCTCCCGAGGCTGAGTGGACCCCGTTCCAGATCTCGTATCACTTTTCATATTTCGTGGCAGAGCCGGGAAACGAACCCGGGCCTCCGGGGGTGGCAGCTAATCACACTAACCACTACACTACAGAGGCGGACTTCTTGAGATATACTGTAGATACATTCTTTTTTAAATGCACGCGTTTTCAATCCTTTACACCCCCTCTAGTAGATTTTTCCGAAAACAAAAAGTGTTTAATTTTAAAGGAGATTCCAAATAGAAATTTCCCCGTCTGTAACATATCCAGTTTTTTAGTGCAACCTTTCAAAGGCATCTGTACCTAAACCAGTTACCATTGTTCATAAATATGACGTTAGAATGGAGCACCATCGGTGAGCTTCGAACTCAGCCCGGTTTGTCGAAGCCTCACCCTCCCCTACTGGAATAGTTCGCTAGCCGAGTCGGTATCGCATTTTCGGGTCTGTGGACTGTCCGATGGGGCGGTAAGTCCTTTAGTAATAGTCTCTATAGTAGGGGGAAAAGTTAATTATGAGAGGAATACTATTTCATTACTAATGAGAAGAGAGACAGTATCTTGTATAATAAATTTTTACTTATACTAGTGAAACACATTATTTACATGGGTATGCCATACAAACACCTTACATATAGTAACTTGGGTAATCTTGACGTTTAAATGTTCGGTAGTCCTTTCTACACTTCATTATACGTTTAAATATTCCAACTTAAGAAAGGCACTCCCTCTTGGGTTATTTACACTATCTCAGATTTAGAGAGGCGTTTTCTCTCTAATTATTTCACTTTACATTTACACTAATCACTTTACACACAAATCTATTCAACATAGGCATACCCAGCTGTAATCCTGTTTGTTTGTCGAAAATTAATATATTCAATTTGCATCAAATTATGATATAAGTTTGCTAGTATCGTATGAACTGAAATAGGCAATTTACACTCCCAATCCTTTGAAAGTCGCGTTACAACACTACTTTGAGTTAAACGTTGCCAAATATGCAGTATGACAAACACGCCCATTTCATTAGGATTTTTATCAACACATATATCAGGACATTATTTACACAACGATGTTACCTATGGACAAGCATTTAGCGACTTCAATACCAGACATCATAAACAAAGTATTATAGCACTACCTGCAACAAATGGACAAGAATAAATACATTTCACATACACACGATGGGCCGCAGGTGGTCTTATTTCACCTGCCGCTTGTGACAGGAGGCTTTACTGTCTCCTGCGATGAACTCAGGACCTTCTGAGACGGGGTATATCTGCCCTGGAATTCCCTATACGCTGTGGATAATTAAAGAAATAAATTGGAGGGATCCTTCATTTAATGCTCATTTGGAATCTCTGCGACGTTGGCTCTATTTAAATTAGCACACATAATCTTTGTATCGAAAGGAAAAGAAACTCGCCCCTTGTATCTGTTCTATTTCACTGAAGAAACGCCTTCACTCCCCCGTTTAAAGGGGCTCATAAAACTCCCGCTGGGAGCTACCCGTGCCACACTTTCAAAGAGCGGTCCACTAGCCTTCTCGGGCAATGACTTCACGGCAAATAATCTATTCACTTCTTTCAATACTGGCCATAAATGGCATCACACAAATCACGGCCCTATATCCGGCCTAATCAACATATTCACATCGCGATATGCACCTCGCGTGTCTTAATGACAGATTCCAAGGGAACTTCACATTTCATTTCGCAATATATATTCTGGCTACAGCCTGTTCAGCCATTTCATTTCCTCTCGGTACATCGACCACGATGCAGATCTAATGATGATCTCCTGCCATCAGGGTCCAAGTTAACTTGCACATTCGCGAACTAATTAGCGATGTAAGATATATACCCCAATCTCATGCTCCATTCGTTGTTCCAGCAGTTTTAATTTCTAGTAAGGAGGATTTCCTAAGAGCTTGTGAAGTACAAAAAAAACAGTTACTGAGATATCTCTGAGGACTCCTATTGGCTGTAAAAAGATGATAACTGGAGTCGCTTACGTAGAATATTCAGGCCCTTTTACTTGACGGTACTTCACACTTAATTAATCTGAGGTCCTTAAATTTACGTCATGCATTATCAAACCCTTGTAAAAAAAAAAATGGAAGTAAAGTATGGTCGTTCCCAAACCATGAAGAAAGTATTCTATAAAAGACCCAAATAAAATGAAATTATAATTATTATCCCTCTGAAATGGCGTGCTTGCAGTCTACGTTATATCTAAGTGAAAAATTTACATATTTACAATGGGACACGACCTTCCAAGAAATAAATACTTGGAAATGTACTCAGCCTTCTGGATACCACGTTCACAGCTTTACAGGGAGGCACTCCATGGATTTTAGACTGCTTGCATCACGTCATCGGCGATGTGAAGACCCATGATGACTTCCTGGCAGGTCACGAACATGACGGCTTGATCTGGTATGACGTTCTCGACGTTCTCTGCTACACCAGGCGAAGACAGCTAGGCGTCTGGTTCTCTCTAATATGCAGGCAAAATTCTGGCATTCAGATGGGCGTCGACGTTCACTCCGGCGTTCACGTAGACATGTAAATGAGGGGAAACTATCTCAAGTGAATACGTTAGTTTATCACACACCACAATTTGAATATATGGTTGGATCTGCTCAATAGCACGAGCATTCCAACCCAATGCCGGTATTGTCTCTGTAGCCCGACACTGCTCCCTCCTCATGTACCTATTCTTTTATAAACAGCATGCAGCTATTCTAGGTCCTGAATAAAGAATGTCACTGGTTAGGTCACTACTGGATTTAAAATTTCTCGTCTCACACGACCACACTTCAAGCATATTCTATCTCGCCTAGTCATGCGTAAGTCAGGCTCTCAACTGCATTATCGATTTTATAGACGTGACACTACCCTTAATTATGCCGACACTGAGCCGTTCACGCACTTTCTTTGTATCTCTCAATTGTGTCGAGACACACACACACGACTCCACGCACTGAGTTACCTGGCTATTGTGGTTAATTAAGCCGTATTAGTATCGGCACATATGAGGCTTGACGCACGACCTCTTCGACACACGGACAGCAGTCATTTCGGTTTCGTGCTGCTCCCACTATATTAAATAGCGACACACTATACTCGCAAGAAAAATACTTAGTTAAATTGTGGGTATTTTCGCAGATGTTCACAGGGTTTAATGAATCTGCATAACACTGCTCAAATTACAAGATTATTTCTTCACAAACGACTCATACACAAACCACCACGAAATATTACCGTGCTGGCGTCACATTGAGAATACACTGGATGGTGTCTCCTTCTCAGCTCATGAATATATAGGCGCGCTACGCTAGAGACCCGAATGCTGAGGGTGGGGGAAAAATGCAATCCTTTCTCACACATTGATCCGTTAATACGCAACGTACAGTGACGAACGGGGTATCGAAATGTAGCTCCTGTATTCCCATCTCCACTGAGTGACTGTTATTAAAATAACTTCGTAGGTTTTGAAGCAATCTTAAAAGCGTCCTTTAATCTCTGGCGGTGAATGATGACGAGCACAGGGGATTCCTTGTGTTCCTTGGCACGGTTAGGGCCCAACATCTGTTAGTCATTAAGACGCGCCCTTGTTTACAGCGCAGTTACTGCCCTGTCAGTTAAGTAGAGCACTTCTCGGTCCCATAATTATGCGTAAAATTCCCTGATTCAAATGAATGTTTGCGCTTAATTATCCATTGGGTATTTTGCGATTTATGAAAATTAACAGAAATAAAACAGTTGAATGCGTTAAGTTGGCAGTGGTGAATAAGCGAGGAAAACAGGGTATAATGTTAGTTTTCACGTTGGACCTACTCTCTGGGCTCAGCTAGTGACCTAGATTCTTTGTCACGTGATAACGCGTATCGTTTCATCTCGCTTGCGGTGGGAGTGAGAGGGCTTCGAGTACAAGCGCTCTTGCACCGCCTTGCTGCTAATTACCAGCAACTAGAGCTGGGTCGCGCGACTCTGGATATTGCAACTCGAGTCCTGGAGCGGGCAGAAAAATTCTAACTTGGGCAGTTTTTATCGTAGAATGACGCGGAAAACGGCATATTTCATCTCCTGGATATCATGACATACCATAGGTGACGTTGTGAACGGTCACATCCCTCCCCTGCTTAAAATAAGAAAAATCACGGGTAGGGATTTTTCTTACCAATCACATGGTTCTCGTGTTGTTAAATGTGAGTGTATCGTAGGATAGCATTTTCTTGTCTTAGAGCGTATCTTGACATAAGGATATGCAAGTATTCTTGGGTCATGATATCTCGTCTTTCCGTGCATGCTAGACAATCTTCATCTCCCGACTCGCCAATGTTATCATCCATCCAATGGTGATCTTCTAGTTCCATGTAGTTTACTACATCCATTTCTTCTTCAGGATCCTCTTCATCTGCGCCGTCCACTCCGTCGTCGTCCTCGTCTTCTTCTGGAGGCGGTCCTTCATCTTCTAGGTCATCTGGATCGTTTGGATTCTCCTCCGGTAATTGTCCTGGCACATGGTATAGTTTTAGATTTGAGGCGTTATAGATAGCCTCAGTTGTCCCATCCATGGATTGTACCTTGTACGCGTTATTTTCTAAATTTTGAATTATTCGATAAGGCCCAATATACAGCTCTGCAAATTTGTGGTAAAATTTCCGTGGTGGATCCGAAGTTGCGGGACGTTTGACCAATACAAGTTCTCCCACGCGTAGAGGTCTGTGGAATCGTTTGCGTCGCAATCGTCGTAACCGCTTCTCTGCCTGTTTCTTCAGAGATTCCAACGTATCTCTCACCCTCAACTCTACTGATGGTCTTGGATCTTCTGGACATGGCACGACGTCTTTCCATGGTCTCTCGGGATGTTCGTTGAAGTGCACGACGCTAGGAATCTGCCCTGTCGATTCGTGTACGGTTGAGTTTATGCATTCCATGATGGTTGGAACAACATCTACCCACCGCCAATGCTGTCTCGGGCAATAGATTCTGCAAAATTTTCCGATCTCCCTCATAATCCTTTCAGACGGATTCGATTCTGGATGGCGAATCGAACTCATGAGGTGTTGAATTGCCATCTGTTCCATGTCTCTACGGAACGCGGCTGATGTGAACTGCGATCCGTGATCGGTTAAGAGTTTATCGGGTTTGCCCATCTTGGGAATGATCTTATTCCTTATCTGGTTGACAACGGTACGCGTATTTGCTTTCTGTACTGGACACAGCATAACATATTTGCTGAAGACGTCCATGCACACCAAAATGAATTGGAGCCCCCTGGTCGCCTTTGGAAGCGGACCATAGAAGTCCATGGAAAACAGTTCATGGGGCTTCTCAGGAATCAACGGCTTCGGTGGTTGTTTGAGTAAGTACGCGTTAGGCTTAATACGTTGACAGATGTCACAAGTCATTAAAACTGTACGAGTCATCCTCCTCATTTGCGGCCATGTAAAGGTCTCTCTAAGCGTCGCCATGACTTTGTCTACACCAGCGTGTCCTATGGAGTGATGCGTCAGCCATATTAAGTCAACCTGGAGAGCGGGTGGAACGACCACTCTAAGACGAGTATGCGCATCATCCACATATTTGTACAAGATCCCATCTATGTAGTTATAGTTTTGCGCATGTCTCTCAGCATCTTGATATTCTGGCGTTCCTGGTTGCAACTGTTTTCGCAGAAACTGAATCATTCGACGGGTCTCCGGCCAACTTCCTTGTTCTTCAGGAATTTGTCTGAGTCGATCCAAGGTCTCTCGATCTTCCTCAACTAGCTGTAGATGATGTATGGCTTCGCCCTCGGGATCAGGATTTCTGCTAAGGGCGTCTGCAATGATATTTTCTTTGCCCGCGCAATGTTCTATCTCCAGATCAAATTGTTGAACGAACAGGGTCCAACGATTTACCCTTTCAGAGGCCATGGTGGATTTGAGTACAAATGTTAAAGCTCGATGATCCGTTCGTAACAAAATGGGAAAACCATAGATGTATTTGCGCCAGTGATTCAATGCAGTTACGATCGCAAGCATCTCCAATTCGGTAACAGTGTAATTTCGTTCATGCCCGCGTAGCTTGCGGCTCATGAAGGCCAAGTAATTTATTCGTGGCTCAGTGTCCTTCTTCTGATATAACACTGCGCCGACACCAATCATGGACGCATCCGTCTGTATTATAAACTTCTGGCTATAATCAGGATATCCTAATTTAACGCTGTTACTCATCAGATCCTTAGTCTTACGGAAAGCTTCCTCACAAGCTGTATCCCACTTCCATCGGTTGTTTTTCTTTAATAGCTCTTGCAAGGGAGCAACCGTGGTGGTATATGACGGACAGTGATCCGCAAAGAATCCGCATAGGCCTAAGAACTGCCTAACGTGCTTCACTCTGGTTGGCTTCGGGAAGTTCTGAATTGCCTTGATTTTCACAGGATTTGGAGAGATAACCTCGGCATCAATGACATGCCCTAGAAAGAGGATACTGCGCTGACAAAAATGGGATTTTTCAAGGTTAATTTTGAAATTGTTTCGGCCTAAATCTTCCAAAACGAGACGCAAATGTTCCATGTGTTCTTCCAAAGTTTGCGTAGCTATCAAGATGTCGTCTACATATTGGACTGTGATTTTCTTCACCTTATCACTTAAGTTGCGATCAAGTGCTCGGATGAGGGCTGACCCAGCGTTCTTGAGTCCGAACGGGAGACGTATGTAAACGTATGTCTGCTGGTCAAACAGAAAACCAGTCAAGACCTTTGACTCGGCTGACAACTCTACATGATGGTAGGATGCTCGCAAATCTACACTGGAAAAGAACTGCATATGCTGAAATTTCTTTAGGAGCTCTTTGATATTCGGCGCACGGGCGTCCAAGCAAACCCTCAGAGATCCGTTTGGTTTAGCAACAATGACCAATGGATTCAGAAACGGTGTTGGAGCCTTTGAAATAATGTCATTGTCTTCCATCTCCTTGATGATCTCACGCACCTTAGGATAGTGCTTCTCTGGTACAGGGTAGGGGTTTTTCTTAAATGGTTCCCAACTAGTTACAACCATGTTATATTTGAAATTTAGAATCTTTCCTGGTTGAGATCCAAAAACATCCCGATAAGTTTCCAAAATTTCCTTCAATTTACACTTGCTCTCGTCATCAATCTTCGCCTCGCTCAATTTGACCTGTACAATATCCTCAAACTTCGGTTCTGCTTCTTCCACTTTCTCCAGATTAGCAACCATCTCGTCGAATTGTTTTCTAATTTCTTCAACTTTCTGTTCGTCCCAATTCATGAATTCGTGGTAGTCTTCCGCTGCATCTTGTGACAACTGGGTCGTCCATATCCGTTCTCCGTCCATGGTCTCTGGTTTATCATTCAGTTTCACGTTCTCTTGAATCATATTTATGTACAACTTAACATGGTTTTGATCCATGTCGACGACTGCCTTGTATTCACGTAAAAAGTCAGATCCCAAGATAACGTTGTATTCCATTCGGTCCATGACCAGAAATGGATGTGCGAGTGTGGCGTTGCCTATTTGTAAATCCAAATACACTTGCGTGTCACATACTGCCGTGCGATCCGGAATGATGCCTCGCACCTTCACCTTGGAAACGGGTAAAGTCGGAATTTTGAATTTTGACTGTATTTCACGTACAAACGTTCTTGACACTACACTGACACTAGCTCCTGTGTCTATTAGACAACGTACGCGTAACTCTTGGACACGAATATAAATTACTGGAAGTTCTCGGATAATCTTTTTACAACATGGACTTGGATCCTCTAACAAATCTTCGGGTTGAATTTCCCATGAGTCAATCGTGACAATGACTAAGTCTGAATCGTCTCGATGGTTGCTAATGTGTGGAGAAACTATCTCCTCGCTACCTAGTTCTGCTTTTTTTAACAGCTCCGCCCCCTGCGAAGTATTCTGACGCATGAGGGTTCAGCCGGTTTCCTCGGTCTTGTTCCCGTTGAGCTTGAAATTCGATACTCTCAGCTCCCGTAACTTCTTCAGATGATGCCATCTCTTGGATAGGCCTTTGCCATTTGTCAGTTCTTGCGGGCTGGTTTCGGAGTTGCTCGACGTACCTCTTCGATTCCGCTTGTCGATCCCGTATCTGGTTGTCCATATTCCTCGGTCTATCTCATGACCGTCTACTCTCTCCTCTCCATCTACCGTATGGCCTTCTACAATGATCGACCTGACTATACCTAAACCTATTTCTCCGTTCAGGTCGTCTTTGGTAGTCATAACTCCTGGAATTCCATTCTTCACGGCGTCTATCTCTCGGCTCACTCCATCTCGGAGGATTTCCATCACCATCCCTCGACGCTGAGTAAGTTTCCCTTCTCTCTTCGGTACTCGTGCCCTGATTTCGACGTTTTGGTGACCCTCCTTCTGATTTCACGTCTATCGTGTGCACCGTCTCATGGTGTCTCTGCCTCACATGTCCTCCACTTGTTGTCTGGTCCAACTGGCGCAAAATGTGCTCAGCTTCTACTGCGGTCTTAACATTGGCAGAGATGAGAATCTTTTGGACTTCCGGCGGAAGTTGCTTCCCGATCGCTGAGATCAGCTCTAACTCGGAAGGTGGGCTATCTAACTCTTTCATGCGAAGAAGCTGATGGACGAAGTACTCACAAAACCTCGTTTGTCCAGTTACCGAGTATCGCCGTGAGTACAGCTCGAGGCGTAACCCTTGCTGTGTCTCGATGCCCCAGTATTTCTCTAAAAACCTACGCCGGAATTCTTCGTATCCGTCAAAGCAGTATTTAAATGCCTTGAACCATATCAACGGCTGGTCCGCGAGATATCTTTCAACTATCCGTAGGCGCCTATCTGCGGGGATATTGTGGTCGGAAAAATATTGGTCCATCTCATTTAAGAACCCTTTTGGTGTCATATGGGCATTGGACCCGAATTTCTTAGGTTCATCATGACTGAAACGCAAAAGGTTGTAAAAAGAGATCGAACCAAGATCCTGTGGTGTTGAGCTGCGTCCTGACATAAAGCGAGTTTGATTGTTCTCATGGGTTGGAACTGATTTTCCCGTCAAGTCAGATTCGTTGTGCGTTCCTTGCGGTTCCTGGTCCTTCTTAGCGGACTTGTTCAAAATGGATTTCAACACGTCGTCTCCTCGAGATTCTTGCGTCTTGAGGTTCTCTACTTCTTCTTGGAGTTCCAAGATTAGCCTCTCGTGGACGTCTAATTTAATGGTAGCTTTATGAGCCTTCAGTTCAAATTTATCAATTTTGTCCTTCAACTCCTGGACCTTTCCCTGCGTTTCCCGTTGTTTTCCCTCGGTGGTAACGTTCAATTCATTCTTCGCCCGATCCATGTGCTGATCAATATATTCCTTGCATTTAGTCTCTGTGCCGTCCCGAACCTGCGTTATTTGTCCTTCCATTTCTTCAGTCCTTAAAGACAGGTCCTCAAATCTTGTTTGTAAGTCTATCATGGCTTCCGTGCTGGCGTTAACCTTCGATTCCATTTCTTCCATTTTGCTTTCCTGAGCTGTCATTTTTATTTCTATTTCGGCTGTACGCTCATCCAGACGGCGACTGGTTTGCTCTAGCTTCAACGCGAGGGAATCTATGCGTGTCGTCACGTCATCAATGCGGGAGTTAACATGTTCTTTGAGCTCTGCGGCTTGGGCTTTACACGACGCCTCGTATCCGTCTAACCGTGCAGTGAGCTGACCTACTCGACTATTGTGCTGGTCTAAACGTTCTTCAATTTGTGTGGTTGCCTGTCCTAGTTTATTTAATAGTTCTGCCTGCCTATCACTATCAGCCTTTAACTGCTCCTTTAAAAGTCCTGCCTGTCTTTCACTATTGTCCGCATTAGCCTGTTCCAATTTCGCAAGACGCTCATCAAACTTCGCACTCTGTTCCCTGAAAAGCTCTGCCTGCTTCTCACTTTGTTCGGCCAGTAAGGCGGCCATCAACTGTTTAATACCTTCCACATCCATAATACTTCACTTCTTGAGAAATGTGTGCCCCCCTGAATTAAGCTGCTCGTGGTATTTCAGTTCATACGATTCAGTTTCCTAAACTTAGGAAGGTGTGCAATTTTTGAAAATGACCAAGTCGTTTTACGCCAAAATTAGCTTCAAAACAGCTGCGTCACACCTCCTAACAATTACTTGTGTTTCCCTAGTATTTTCCTACGTAATTCATAAACATTATCCCGACATATTGTTTTTTAATAATTAAATTCATGTAGCCCTTTATAAGATAAATATTACCTAAATCCGCGACCTAAATGGGCTCGGTACTTTACGTCTGCCAGAAATGTGATGCACTTAATAAACATTGGATGTTTTCAGCCTCGAGATTTGGAAGATGCTTTAGCAGACAATTCCCCGTCTCGAACTGACAACATTGCACTGTTCATTTTGAGAAAAAAAATTAAGAGTGATGAGGCTTCCACTCTAATCCGCGATATCTACTCTGTTTACATTGGATGAATCCCCTAAACTACCAAGGCCTGCTACAAATGCATCGCCTTCGGCATGAACCTGTGACCAGAAGAATTTGAAGAACTCAATCCAGTCATTTTATCCTCAACAATGGGAAGGTCATTTTATTGCTCCCCTGAAGTTACACAACTCCATAACTTTTCCAGGTCCGCCATACTTCTGAGTGACCATCGTGTATATTTCCACTTAACCTGGTACACGATCTCTTCATTCTTCTCCCTACATCCGTCGGATTTAATTTATTCCAGTCACTCATTCAAATATCATTGCGCGTGACGTAACTGTCTATGGTAGCGGCTTACGCGCTCCATCCGACACATTATCCATATTAACTATCACGTTCACACGCTCTGATTCTATTTTGTATTCCTCTCTTCTAGCAAATTTAATATACGGGTAAAATTTGGTATTTCCATTCGTTCAGTTCTAACCGAATCAATTTGATAATCCTACTACCTTAGGTACTCCTTTTATAGTAGTGGTATTCGAACTTGTGCCTTAATATTGGCTATATCAATATTTATGGTGCCGTAGGGCTTTACAAACTTGCCCCAACAACGGGACGCTAAATTATGCGTCGCGAGAACAATATGTAGCTCGCCCCAAACAACAATAAGGCCACACGTTACGGGGCGCCAATTATGCAACCTTTCAAAGGCATCTGTACCTAAACCAGTTACCATTGTTCATAAATATGACGTTAGAATGGAGCACCATCGGTGAGCTTCGAACTCAGCCCGGTTTGTCGAAGCCTCACCCTCCCCTACTGGAATAGTTCGCTAGCCGAGTCGGTATCGCATTTTCGGGTCTGTGGACTGTCCGATGGGGCGGTAAGTCCTTTAGTAATAGTCTCTATAGTAGGGGGAAAAGTTAATTATGAGAGGAATACTATTTCATTACTAATGAGAAGAGAGACAGTATCTTGTATAATAAATTTTTACTTATACTAGTGAAACACATTATTTACATGGGTATGCCATACAAACACCTTACATATAGTAACTTGGGTAATCTTGACGTTTAAATGTTCGGTAGTCCTTTCTACACTTCATTATACGTTTAAATATTCCAACTTAAGAAAGGCACTCCCTCTTGGGTTATTTACACTATCTCAGATTTAGAGAGGCGTTTTCTCTCTAATTATTTCACTTTACATTTACACTAATCACTTTACACACAAATCTATTCAACATAGGCATACCCAGCTGTAATCCTGTTTGTTTGTCGAAAATTAATATATTCAATTTGCATCAAATTATGATATAAGTTTGCTAGTATCGTATGAACTGAAATAGGCAATTTACACTCCCAATCCTTTGAAAGTCGCGTTACAACACTACTTTGAGTTAAACGTTGCCAAATATGCAGTATGACAAACACGCCCATTTCATTAGGATTTTTATCAACACATATATCAGGACATTATTTACACAACGATGTTACCTATGGACAAGCATTTAGCGACTTCAATACCAGACATCATAAACAAAGTATTATAGCACTACCTGCAACAAATGGACAAGAATATATACATTTCACATACACACGATGGGCCGCAGGTGGTCTTATTTCACCTGCCGCTTGTGACAGGAGGCTTTACTGTCTCCTGCGATGAACTCAGGACCTTCTGAGACGGGGTATATCTGCCCTGGAATTCCCTATACGCTGTGGATAATTAAAGAAATAAATTGGAGGGATCCTTCATTTAATGCTCATTTGGAATCCCTGCGACGTTGGCTCTATTTAAATTAGCACACATAATCTTTGTATCGAAAGGAAAAGAAACTCGCCCCTTGTATCTGTTCTATTTCACTGAAGAAACGCCTTCACTCCCCCGTTTAAAGGGGCTCATAAAACTCCCGCTGGGAGCTACCCGTGCCACACTTTCAAAGAGCGGTCCACTAGCCTTCTCGGGCAATGACTTCACGGCAAATAATCTATTCACTTCTTTCAATACTGGCCATAAATGGCATCACACAAATCACGGCCCTATATCCGGCCTAATCAACACATTCACATCGCGATATGCACCTCGCGTGTCTTAATGACAGATTCCAAGGGAACTTCACATTTCATTTCGCAATATATATTCTGGCTACAGCCTGTTCAGCCATTTCATTTCCTCTCGGTACATCGACCACGATGCAGATCTAATGATGATCTCCTGCCATCAGGGTCCAAGTTAACTTGCACATTCGCGAACTAATTAGCGATGTAAGATATATACCCCAATCTCATGCTCCATTCGTTGTTCCAGCAGTTTTAATTTCTAGTAAGGAGGATTTCCTAAGAGCTTGTGAAGTACAAAAAAAAACAGTTACTGAGATATCTCTGAGGACTCCTATTGGCTGTAAAAAGATGATAACTGGAGTCGCTTACGTAGAATATTCAGGCCCTTTTACTTGACGGTACTTCACACTTAATTAATCTGAGGTCCTTAAATTTACGTCATGCATTATCAAACCCTTGTAAAAAAAATGGAAGTAAAGTATGGTCGTTCCCAAACCATGAAGAAAGTATTCTATAAAAGACCCAAATAAAATGAAATTATAATTATTATCCCTCTGAAATGGCGTGCTTGCAGTCTACGTTATATCTAAGTGAAAAATTTACATATTTACAATGGGACACGACCTTCCAAGAAATAAATACTTGGAAATGTACTCAGCCTTCTGGATACCACGTTCACAGCTTTACAGGGAGGCACTCCATGGATTTTAGACTGCTTGCATCACGTCATCGGCGATGTGAAGACCCATGATGACTTCCTGGCAGGTCACGAACATGACGGCTTGATCTGGTATGACGTTCTCGACGTTCTCTGCTACACCAGGCGAAGACAGCTAGGCGTCTGGTTCTCTCTAATATGCAGGCAAAATTCTGGCATTCAGATGGGCGTCGACGTTCACTCCGGCGTTCACGTAGACATGTAAATGAGGGGAAACTATCTCAAGTGAATACGTTAGTTTATCACACACCACAATTTTAATATATGGTTGGATCTGCTCAATAGCACGAGCATTCCAACCCAATGCCGGTATTGTCTCTGTAGCCCGACACTGCTCCCTCCTCATGTACCTATTCTTTTATAAACAGCATGCAGCTATTCTAGGTCCTGAATAAAGAATGTCACTGGTTAGGTCACTACTGGATTTAAAATTTCTCGTCTCACACGACCACACTTCAAGCATATTCTATCTCGCCTAGTCATGCGTAAGTCAGGCTCTCAACTGCATTATCGATTTTATAGACGTGACACTACCCTTAATTATGCCGACACTGAGCCGTTCACGCACTTTCTTTGTATCTCTCAATTGTGTCGAGACACACACACACGACTCCACGCACTGAGTTACCTGGCTATTGTGGTTAATTAAGCCGTATTAGTATCGGCACATATGAGGCTCGACGCACGACCTCTTCGACACACGGACAGCAGTCATTTCGGTTTCGTGCTGCTCCCACTATATTAAATAGCGACACACTATACTCGCAAAAAAAAACTTAGTTAAATTGTGGGTATTTTCGCAGATGTTCACAGGGTTTAATGAATCTGCATAACACTGCTCAAATTACAAGATTATTTCTTCACAAACGACTCATACACACACCACCACGAAATATTACCGTGCTGGCGTCACATTGAGAATACACTGGATGGTGTCTCCTTCTCAGCTCATGAATATATAGGCGCGCTACGCTAGAGACCCGAATGCTGAGGGTGGGGGAAAAATGCAATCCTTTCTCACACATTGATCCGTTAATACGCAACGTACAGTGACGAACGGGGTATCGAAATGTAGCTCCTGTATTCCCATCTCCACTGAGTGACTGTTATTAAAATAACTTCGTAGGTTTTGAAGCAATCTTAAAAGCGTCCTTTAATCTCTGGCGGTGAATGATGACGAGCACAGGGGATTCCTTGTGTTCCTTGGCACGGTTAGGGCCCAACATCTGTTAGTCATTAAGACGCGCCCTTGTTTACAGCGCAGTTACTGCCCTGTCAGTTAAGTAGAGCACTTCTCGGTCCCATAATTATGCGTAAAATTCCCTGATTCAAATGAATGTTTGCGCTTAATTATCCATTGGGTATTTTGCGATTTATGAAAATTAACAGAAATAAAACAGTTGAATGCGTTAAGTTGGCAGTGGTGAATAAGCGAGGAAAACAGGGTATAATGTTAGTTTTCACGTTGGACCTACTCTCTGGGCTCAGCTAGTGACCTAGATTCTTTGTCACGTGATAACGCGTATCGTTTCATCTCGCTTGCGGTGGGAGTGAGAGGGCTTCGAGTACAAGCGCTCTTGCACCGCCTTGCTGCTAATTACCAGCAACTAGAGCTGGGTCGTTCGACTCTGGATATTGCAACTCGAGTCCTGGAGCGGGCAGAAAAATTCTAACTTGGGCAGTTTTTATCGTAGAATGACGCGGAAAACGGCATATTTCATCTCCTGGATATCATGACATACCATAGGTGACGTTGTGAACGGTCACATCCCTCCCCTGCTTAAAATAAGAAAAATCACGGGTAGGGATTTTTCTTACCAATCACATGGTTCTCGTGTTGTTAAATGTGAGTGTATCGTAGGATAGCATTTTCTTGTCTTAGAGCGTATCTTGACATAAGGATATGCAAGTATTCTTGGGTCATGATATCTCGTCTTTCCGTGCATGCTAGACAATCTTCATCTCCCGACTCGCCAATGTTATCATCCATCCAATGGTGATCTTCTAGTTCCATGTAGTTTACTACATCCATTTCTTCTTCAGGATCCTCTTCATCTGCGCCGTCCACTCCGTCGTCGTCCTCGTCTTCTTCTGGAGGCGGTCCTTCATCTTCTAGGTCATCTGGATCGTTTGGATTCTCCTCCGGTAATTGTCCTGGCACATGGTATAGTTTTAGATTTGAGGCGTTATAGATAGCCTCAGTTGTCCCATCCATGGATTGTACCTTGTACGCGTTATTTTCTAAATTTTGAATTATTCGATAAGGCCCAATATACAGCTCTGCAAATTTGTGGTAAAATTTCCGTGGTGGATCCGAAGTTGCGGGACGTTTGACCAATACAAGTTCTCCCACGCGTAGAGGTCTGTGGAATCGTTTGCGTCGCAATCGTCGTAACCGCTTCTCTGCCTGTTTCTTCAGAGATTCCAACGTATCTCTCACCCTCAACTCTACTGATGGTCTTGGATCTTCTGGACATGGCACGACGTCTTTCCATGGTCTCTCGGGATGTTCGTTGAAGTGCACGACGCTAGGAATCTGCCCTGTCGATTCGTGTACGGTTGAGTTTATGCATTCCATGATGGTTGGAACAACATCTACCCACCGCCAATGCTGTCTCGGGCAATAGATTCTGCAAAATTTTCCGATCTCCCTCATAATCCTTTCAGACGGATTCGATTCTGGATGGCGAATCGAACTCATGAGGTGTTGAATTGCCATCTGTTCCATGTCTCTACGGAACGCGGCTGATGTGAACTGCGATCCGTGATCGGTTAAGAGTTTATCGGGTTTGCCCATCTTGGGAATGATCTTATTCCTTATCTGGTTGACAACGGTACGCGTATTTGCTTTCTGTACTGGACACAGCATAACATATTTGCTGAAGACGTCCATGCACACCAAAATGAATTGGAGCCCCCTGGTCGCCTTTGGAAGCGGACCATAGAAGTCCATGGAAAACAGTTCATGGGGCTTCTCAGGAATCAACGGCTTCGGTGGTTGTTTGAGTAAGTACGCGTTAGGCTTAATACGTTGACAGATGTCACAAGTCATTAAAACTGTACGAGTCATCCTCCTCATTTGCGGCCATGTAAAGGTCTCTCTAAGCGTCGCCATGACTTTGTCTACACCAGCGTGTCCTATGGAGTGATGCGTCAGCCATATTAAGTCAACCTGGAGAGCGGGTGGAACGACCACTCTAAGACGAGTATGCGCATCATCCACATATTTGTACAAGATCCCATCTATGTAGTTATAGTTTTGCGCATGTCTCTCAGCATCTTGATATTCTGGCGTTCCTGGTTGCAACTGTTTTCGCAGAAACTGAATCATTCGACGGGTCTCCGGCCAACTTCCTTGTTCTTCAGGAATTTGTCTGAGTCGATCCAAGGTCTCTCGATCTTCCTCAACTAGCTGTAGATGATGTATGGCTTCGCCCTCGGGATCAGGATTTCTGCTAAGGGCGTCTGCAATGATATTTTCTTTGCCCGCGCAATGTTCTATCTCCAGATCAAATTGTTGAACGAACAGGGTCCAACGATTTACCCTTTCAGAGGCCATGGTGGATTTGAGTACAAATGTTAAAGCTCGATGATCCGTTCGTAACAAAATGGGAAAACCATAGATGTATTTGCGCCAGTGATTCAATGCAGTTACGATCGCAAGCATCTCCAATTCGGTAACAGTGTAATTTCGTTCATGCCCGCGTAGCTTGCGGCTCATGAAGGCCAAGTAATTTATTCGTGGCTCAGTGTCCTTCTTCTGATATAACACTGCGCCGACACCAATCATGGACGCATCCGTCTGTATTATAAACTTCTGGCTATAATCAGGATATCCTAATTTAACGCTGTTACTCATCAGATCCTTAGTCTTACGGAAAGCTTCCTCACAAGCTGTATCCCACTTCCATCGGTTGTTTTTCTTTAATAGCTCTTGCAAGGGAGCAACCGTGGTGGTATATGACGGACAGTGATCCGCAAAGAATCCGCATAGGCCTAAGAACTGCCTAACGTGCTTCACTCTGGTTGGCTTCGGGAAGTTCTGAATTGCCTTGATTTTCACAGGATTTGGAGAGATACCCTCGGCATCAATGACATGCCCTAGAAAGAGGATACTGCGCTGACAAAAATGGGATTTTTCAAGGTTAATTTTGAAATTGTTTCGGCCTAAATCTTCCAAAACGAGACGCAAATGTTCCATGTGTTCTTCCAAAGTTTGCGTAGCTATCAAGATGTCGTCTACATATTGGACTGTGATTTTCTTCACCTTATCACTTAAGTTGCGATCAAGTGCTCGGATGAGGGCTGACCCAGCGTTCTTGAGTCCGAACGGGAGACGTATGTAAACGTATGTCTGCTGGTCAAACAGAAAACCAGTCAAGACCTTTGACTCGGCTGACAACTCTACATGATGGTAGGATGCTCGCAAATCTACACTGGAAAAGAACTGCATATGCTGAAATTTCTTTAGGAGCTCTTTGATATTCGGCGCACGGGCGTCCAAGCAAACCCTCAGAGATCCGTTTGGTTTAGCAACAATGACCAATGGATTCAGAAACGGTGTTGGAGCCTTTGAAATAATGTCATTGTCTTCCATCTCCTTGATGATCTCACGCACCTTAGGATAGTGCTTCTCTGGTACAGGGTAGGGGTTTTTCTTAAATGGTTCCCAACTAGTTACAACCATGTTATATTTGAAATTTAGAATCTTTCCTGGTTGAGATCCAAAAACATCCCGATAAGTTTCCAAAATTTCCTTCAATTTACACTTGCTCTCGTCATCAATCTTCGCCTCGCTCAATTTGACCTGTACAATATCCTCAAACTTCGGTTCTGCTTCTTCCACTTTCTCCAGATTAGCAACCATCTCGTCGAATTGTTTTCTAATTTCTTCAACTTTCTGTTCGTCCCAATTCATGAATTCGTGGTAGTCTTCCGCTGCATCTTGTGACAACTGGGTCGTCCATATCCGTTCTCCGTCCATGGTCTCTGGTTTATCATTCAGTTTCACGTTCTCTTGAATCATATTTATGTACAACTTAACATGGTTTTGATCCATGTCGACGACTGCCTTGTATTCACGTAAAAAGTCAGATCCCAAGATAACGTTGTATTCCATTCGGTCCATGACCAGAAATGGATGTGCGAGTGTGGCGTTGCCTATTTGTAAATCCAAATACACTTGCGTGTCACATACTGCCGTGCGATCCGGAATGATGCCTCGCACCTTCACCTTGGAAACGGGTAAAGTCGGAATTTTGAATTTTGACTGTATTTCACGTACAAACGTTCTTGACACTACACTGACACTAGCTCCTGTGTCTATTAGACAACGTACGCGTAACTCTTGGACACGAATATAAATTACTGGAAGTTCTCGGATAATCTTTTTACAACATGGACTTGGATCCTCTAACAAATCTTCGGGTTGAATTTCCCATGAGTCAATCGTGACAATGACTAAGTCTGAATCGTCTCGATGGTTGCTAATGTGTGGAGAAACTATCTCCTCGCTACCTAGTTCTGCTTTTTTTTAACAGCTCCGCCCCCTGCGAAGTATTCTGACGCATGAGGGTTCAGCCGGTTTCCTCGGTCTTGTTCCCGTTGAGCTTGAAATTCGATACTCTCAGCTCCCGTAACTTCTTCAGATGATGCCATCTCTTGGATAGGCCTTTGCCATTTGTCAGTTCTTGCGGGCTGGTTTCGGAGTTGCTCGACGTACCTCTTCGATTCCGCTTGTCGATCCCGTATCTGGTTGTCCATATTCCTCGGTCTATCTCATGACCGTCTACTCTCTCCTCTCCATCTACCGTATGGCCTTCTACAATGATCGACCTGACTATACCTAAACCTATTTCTCCGTTCAGGTCGTCTTTGGTAGTCATAACTCCTGGAATTCCATTCTTCACGGCGTCTATCTCTCGGCTCACTCCATCTCGGAGGATTTCTATCACCATCCCTCGACGTTGAGTAAGTTTCCCTTCTCTCTTCGGTACTCGTGCCCTGATTTCGACGTTTTGGTGACCCTCCTTCTGATTTCACGTCTATCGTGTGCACCGTCTCATGGTGTCTCTGCCTCACATGTCCTCCACTTGTTGTCTGGTACAACTGGCGCAAAATGTGCTCAGCTTCTACTGCGGTCTTAACATTGGCAGAGATGAGAATCTTTTGGACTTCCGGCGGAAGTTGCTTCCCGATCGCTGAGATCAGCTCTAACTCGGAAGGTGGGCTATCTAACTCTTTCATGCGAAGAAGCTGATGGACGAAGTACTCACAAAACCTCGTTTGTCCAGTTGCCGAGTATCGCCGTGAGTACAGCTCGAGGCGTAACCCTTGCTGTGTCTCGATGCCCCAGTATTTCTCTAAAAACCTACGCCGGAATTCTTCGTATCCGTCAAAGCAGTATTTAAATGCCTTGAACCATATCAACGGCTGGTCCGCGAGATATCTTTCAACTATCCGTAGGCGCCTATCTGCGGGGATATTGTGGTCGGAAAAATATTGGTCCATCTCATTTAAGAACCCTTTTGGTGTCATATGGGCATTGGACCCGAATTTCTTAGGTTCATCATGACTGAAACGCAAAAGGTTGTAAAAAGGGATCGAACCAAGATCCTGTGGTGTTGAGCTGCGTCCTGACATAAAGCGAGTTTGATTGTTCTCATGGGTTGGAACTGATTTTCCCGTCAAGTCAGATTCGTTGTGCGTTCCTGGCGGTTCCTGGTCCTTCTTAGCGGACTTGTTCAAAATGGATTTCAACACGTCGTCTCCTCGAGATTCTTGCGTCTTGAGGTTCTCTACTTCTTCTTGGAGTTCCAAGATTAGCCTCTCGTGGACGTCTAATTTAATGGTAGCTTTATGAGCCTTCAGTTCAAATTTATCAATTTTGTCCTTCAACTCCTGGACCTTTCCCTGCGTTTCCCGTTGTTTTCCCTCGGCGGTAACGTTCAATTCATTCTTCGCCCGATCCATGTGCTGATCAATATATTCCTTGCATTTAGTCTCTGTGCCGTCCCGAACCTGCGTTATTTGTCCTTCCATTTCTTCAGTCCTTAAAGACAGGTCCTCAAATCTTGTTTGTAAGTCTATCATGGCTTCCGTGCTGGCGTTAACCTTCGATTCCATTTCTTCCATTTTGCTTTCCTGAGCTGTCATTTTTATTTCTATTTCGGCTGTACGCTCATCCAGACGGCGACTGGTTTGCTCTAGCTTCAACGCGAGGGAATCTATGCGTGTCGTCACGTCATCAATGCGGGAGTTAACATGTTCTTTGAGCTCTGCGGCTTGGGCTTTACACGACGCCTCGTATCCGTCTAACCGTGCAGTGAGCTGACCTACTCGACTATTGTGCTGGTCTAAACGTTCTTCAATTTGTGTGGTTGCCTGTCCTAGTTTATTTAATAGTTCTGCCTGCCTATCACTATCAGCCTTTAACTGCTCCTTTAAAAGTCCTGCCTGTCTTTCACTATTGTCCGCATTAGCCTGTTCCAATTTCGCAAGACGCTCATCAAACTTCGCACTCTGTTCCCTGAAAAGCTCTGCCTGCTTCTCACTTTGTTCGGCCAGTAAGGCGGCCATCAACTGTTTAATACCTTCCACATCCATAATACTTCACTTCTTGAGAAATGTGTGCCCCCCTGAATTAAGCTGCTCGTGGTATTTCAGTTCATACGATTCAGTTTCCTAAACTTAGGAAGGTGTGCAATTTTTGAAAATGACCAAGTCGTTTTACGCCAAAATTAGCTTCAAAACAGCTGCGTCACACCTCCTAACAATTACTTGTGTTTCCCTAGTATTTTCCTACGTAATTCATAAACATTATCCCGACATATTGTTTTTTAATAATTAAATTCATGTAGCCCTTTATAAGATAAATATTACCTAAATCCGCGACCTAAATGGGCTCGGTACTTTACGTGTGCCAGAAATGTGATGCACTTAATAAACATTGGATGTTTTCAGCCTCGAGATTTGGAAGATGCTTTAGCAGACAATTCCCCGTCTCGAACTGACAACATTGCACTGTTCATTTTGAGAAAAAAAATTAAGAGTGATGAGGCTTCCACTCTAATCCGCGATATCTACTCTGTTTACATTGGATGAATCCCCTAAACTACCAAGGCCTGCTACAAATGCATCGCCTTCGGCATGAACCTGTGACCAGAAGAATTTGAAGAACTCAATCCAGTCATTTTATCCTCAACAATGGGAAGGTCATTTTATTGCTCCCCTGAAGTTACACAACTCCATAACTTTTTCCAGGTCCGCCATACTTCTGAGTGACCATCGTGTATATTTCCACTTAACCTGGTACACGATCTCTTCATTCTTCTCCCTACATCCGTCGGATTTAATTTATTCCAGTCACTCATTCAAATATCATTGCGCGTGACGTAACTGTCTATGGTAGCGGCTTACGCGCTCCATCCGACACATTATCCATATTAACTATCACGTTCACACGCTCTGATTCTATTTTGTATTCCTCTCTTCTAGCAAATTTAATATACGGGTAAAATTTGGTATTTCCATTCGTTCAGTTCTAACCGAATCAATTTGATAATCCTACTACCTTAGGTACTCCTTTTATAGTAGTGGTATTCGAACTTGTGCCTTAATATTGGCTATATCAATATTTATGGTGCCGTAGGGCTTTACAAACTTGCCCCAACAACGGGACGCTAAATTATGCGTCGCGAGAACAATATGTAGCTCGCCCCAAACAACAATAAGGCCACACGTTACGGGGCGCCAATTATGCAACCTTTCAAAGGCATCTGTACCTAAACCAGTTACCATTGTTCATAAATATGACGTTAGAATGGAGCACCATCGGTGAGCTTCGAACTCAGCCCGGTTTGTCGAAGCCTCACCCTCCCCTACTGGAATAGTTCGCTAGCCGAGTCGGTATCGCATTTTCGGGTCTGTGGACTGTCCGATGGGGCGGTAAGTCCTTTAGTAATAGTCTCTATAGTAGGGGGAAAAGTTAATTATGAGAGGAATACTATTTCATTACTAATGAGAAGAGAGACAGTATCTTGTATAATAAATTTTTACTTATACTAGTGAAACACATTATTTACATGGGTATGCCATACAAACACCTTACATATAGTAACTTGGGTAATCTTGACGTTTAAATGTTCGGTAGTCCTTTCTACACTTCATTATACGTTTAAATATTCCAACTTAAGAAAGGCACTCCCTCTTGGGTTATTTACACTATCTCAGATTTAGAGAGGCGTTTTCTCTCTAATTATTTCACTTTACATTTACACTAATCACTTTACACACAAATCTATTCAACATAGGCATACCCAGCTGTAATCCTGTTTGTTTGTCGAAAATTAATATATTCAATTTGCATCAAATTATGATATAAGTTTGCTAGTATCGTATGAACTGAAATAGGCAATTTACACTCCCAATCCTTTGAAAGTCGCGTTACAACACTACTTTGAGTTAAACGTTGCCAAATATGCAGTATGACAAACACGCCCATTTCATTAGGATTTTTATCAACACATATATCAGGACATTATTTACACAACGATGTTACCTATGGACAAGCATTTAGCGACTTCAATACCAGACATCATAAACAAAGTATTATAGCACTACCTGCAACAAATGGACAAGAATATATACATTTCACATACACACGATGGGCCGCAGGTGGTCTTATTTCACCTGCCGCTTGTGACAGGAGGCTTTACTGTCTCCTGCGATGAACTCAGGACCTTCTGAGACGGGGTATATCTGACCTGGAATTCCCTATACGCTGTGGATAATTAAAGAAATAAATTGGAGGGATCCTTCATTTAATGCTCATTTGGAATCTCTGCAACGTTGGCTCTATTTAAATTAGCACACATAATCTTTGTATCGAAAGGAAAAGAAACTCGCCCCTTGTATCTGTTCTATTTCACTGAAGAAACGCCTTCACTCCCCCGTTTAAAGGGGCTCATAAAACTCCCGCTGGGAGCTACCCGTGCCACACTTTCAAAGAGCGGTCCACTAGCCTTCTCGGGCAATGACTTCACGGCAAATAATCTATTCACTTCTTTCAATACTGGCCATAAATGGCATCACACAAATCACGGCCCTATATCCGGCCTAATCAACATATTCACATCGCGATATGCACCTCGCGTGTCTTAATGACAGATTCCAAGGGAACTTCACATTTCATTTCGCAATATATATTCTGGCTACAGCCTGTTCAGCCATTTCATTTCCTCTCGGTACATCGACCACGATGCAGATCTAATGATGATCTCCTGCCATCAGGGTCCAAGTTAACTTGCACATTCGCGAACTAATTAGCGATGTAAGATATATACCCCAATCTCATGCTCCATTCGTTGTTCCAGCAGTTTTAATTTCTAGTAAGGAGGATTTCCTAAGAGCTTGTGAAAAAAAAAAAAACAGTTACTGAGATATCTCTGAGGACTCCTATTGGCTGTAAAAAGATGATAACTGGAGTCGCTTACGTAGAATATTCAGGCCCTTTTACTTGACGGTACTTCACACTTAATTAATCTGAGGTCCTTAAATTTACGTCATGCATTATCAAACCCTTGTAAAAAAAAATGGAAGTAAAGTATGGTCGTTCCCAAACCATGAAGAAAGTATTCTATAAAAGACCCAAATAAAATGAAATTATAATTATTATCCCTCTGAAATGGCGTGCTTGCAGTCTACGTTATATCTAAGTGAAAAATTTACATATTTACAATGGGACACGACCTTCCAAGAAATAAATACTTGGAAATGTACTCAGCCTTCTGGATACCACGTTCACAGCTTTACAGGGAGGCACTCCATGGATTTTAGACTGCTTGCATCACGTCATCGGCGATGTGAAGACCCATGATGACTTCCTGGCAGGTCACGAACATGACGGCTTGATCTGGTATGACGTTCTCGACGTTCTCTGCTACACCAGGCGAAGACAGCTAGGCGTCTGGTTCTCTCTAATATGCAGGCAAAATTCTGGCATTCAGATGGGCGTCGACGTTCACTCCGGCGTTCACGTAGACATGTAAATGAGGGAAAACTATCTCAAGTGAATACGTTAGTTTATCACACACCACAATTTGAATATATGGTTGGATCTGCTCAATAGCACGAGCATTCCAACCCAATGCCGGTATTGTCTCTGTAGCCCGACACTGCTCCCTCCTCATGTACCTATTCTTTTATAAACAGCATGCAGCTATTCTAGGTCCTGAATAAAGAATGTCACTGGTTAGGTCACTACTGGATTTAAAATTTCTCGTCTCACACGACCACACTTCAAGCATATTCTATCTCGCCTAGTCATGCGTAAGTCAGGCTCTCAACTGCATTATCGATTTTATAGACGTGACACTACCCTTAATTATGCCGACACTGAGCCGTTCACGCACTTTCTTTGTATCTCTCAATTGTGTCGAGACACACACACACGACTCCACGCACTGAGTTACCTGGCTATTGTGGTTAATTAAGCCGTATTAGTATCGGCACATATGAGGCTCGACGCACGACCTCTTCGACACACGGACAGCAGTCATTTCGGTTTCGTGCTGCTCCCACTATATTAAATAGCGACACACTATACTCGCAAAAAAAACTTAGTTAAATTGTGGGTATTTTCGCAGATGTTCACAGGGTTTAATGAATCTGCATAACACTGCTCAAATTACAAGATTATTTCTTCACAAACGACTCATACACAAACCACCACGAAATATTACCGTGCTGGCGTCACATTGAGAATACACTGGATGGTGTCTCCTTCTCAGCTCATGAATATATAGGCGCGCTACGCTAGAGACCCGAATGCTGAGGGTGGGGGAAAAAATGCAATCCTTTCTCACACATTGATCCGTTAATACGCAACGTACAGTGACGAACGGGGTATCGAAATGTAGCTCCTGTATTCCCATCTCCACTGAGTGACTGTTATTAAAATAACTTCGTAGGTTTTGAAGCAATCTTAAAAGCGTCCTTTAATCTCTGGCGGTGAATGATGACGAGCACAGGGGATTCCTTGTGTTCCTTGGCACGGTTAGGGCCCAACATCTGTTAGTCATTAAGACGCGCCCTTGTTTACAGCGCAGTTACTGCCCTGTCAGTTAAGTAGAGCACTTCTCGGTCCCATAATTATGCGTAAAATTCCCTGATTCAAATGAATGTTTGCGCTTAATTATCCATTGGGTATTTTGCGATTTATGAAAATGAACAGAAATAAAACAGTTGAATGCGTTAAGTTGGCAGTGGGGAATAAGCGAGGAAAACATGGTATAATGTTAGTTTTCACGTTGGACCTACTCTCTGGGCTCAGCTAGTGACCTAGATTCTTTGTCACGTGATAACGCGTATCGTTTCATCTCGCTTGCGGTGGGAGTGAGAGGGCTTCGAGTACAAGCGCTCTTGCACCGCCTTGCTGCTAATTACCAGCAACTAGAGCTGGGTCGCGCGACTCTGGATATTGCAACTCGAGTCCTGGAGCGGGCAGAAAAATTCTAACTTGGGCAGTTTTTATCGTAGAATGACGCGGAAAACGGCATATTTCATCTCCTGGATATCATGACATACCATAGGTGACGTTGTGAACGGTCACATCAGGTATATGTATATTCATAAAAAATATCAATTCCGTCTTCACTTTTTTTCAACCCCCACCCCCTTATATGGTTTTGCGGAAAACAATACGTGTTTCTTAACTTTTAAAGGAGATTCCGTGTACCAAATTTCATGTCTGTAACATCTTCAGGTTTTGAGATATATGTACCCGCATAAAAATAATTAAAATATTTCATTTCTTTTCAGCCCCCTTCCCATTAAGTGGATTTTCCGGAAACATAAATAAGTGTTGATTTACTTTCAAAGGACATTTCAAATACCAATTTTCACCTCTCTAACATGGTCGCCAAGCTGAGTGGCTCAGACGGTTGAGGCACTGGCCTTCTGACCCCAACTTGTCAGGTTCGATCCTGGCTCAGTCCGGTGGTATTTGAAGGTGCTCAAATACGTCAGGCTCGTGTCGCTAGATTTGCTGGCACGTAAAAGAACTCCTGCGGGACAAAATTCCGGCACCTCAGCGTCCCCGAAAACCGTAAAAATTAGTTAGTGGGACGTAAAACAAATAAAAATGGTCAGTTTTGAGATATAAATATTCTCATAAAAAGAATTTAACTCCTTTTCTTCCATCCTCCCCCCTATCGGCCGTTAAATGGCTTTTTCGAAAACAAAAATACGTGTTTGTTTAAAGGAGATTACAAATACAAATTTTTATGTCTGGTATATGTTAAGTGTAGATATTGAACCCTTTGGTCCACTCTGAAGGATACCTACCTTCCTTACCTATCAGCAAAATTTCATGAAATCTCTCTCTTGGGTCGTATCGGGTTCTTCGTCACTTGCTGAGGTAAAGGTAGGGTTCAGTAATCCTAACCTATCTACTCAAATGAAAGATCTATTCATAAAATATTTGTATTTTATTTTGGAAAAATTTTCTGAAGAAATTAATAATTTGTAATCAAGGTATAATTCGGACTCTATCTTGTCCACTTAACACCACAATCATTTTTGCACAGAGGGACCGAACGCTGGTTTGAGCCTTTAACTTAACTGCCTGATGGGCATCCTTACTCGAAACCATTGTCTCAAATATTACATAAAGAAAGGAAAGTCTGGAAATCCTTAAAGTCGGCTTCCATGTGAGACTACATGTACCATTATAATGATTCTTGATGGTCCAGCCCTCGTAACACGAACTATGGACTCGGGGTATAATTAAGGCAGTCCAATCGGTGTGTGCCACACAGTGGTTATACGGCATAGACCCTTAATTGAATCGATATGACCTGCGACTATGTCATGAACCGACCTCTAAACTTCTAAGTTACTTTAAAGTCATTGTGGATGATGACCGCAAGGAAAATGTTGCTACAGTGGCATATGGCCCTAATCTAAGACCCTGTGTTGATGACCCCATGACCATCCAAGTTTCTAAGCTGAAGGCTAAACACAATTAAGTTACATCGGTTGATGACCAAAGTTTCCACTTTACTAACCCCAGCACATTTACTGCTCAATCAATCAAAGTCAAATAATGCAACAACAACAACACTCACAACACTTTGTGGCAGTAAAATCCATTACCTTCGGATATGCCCCCTTAATCGTTACGTTAACACTTAAATATTCCCAGAAAATAAACTACGATTTCCAAAATGCATCTCCAAGTTATTCGCTTGCTTTAAAATTATTTCACAAGTACGGTTCCACTGAATTTAATAATTAAATAAATAAAAAATGATTTAATGAAATATTAATGAACAACAAATTCAATCTCCACGGACGAATGGTTTCTTTCACAAGTCCCTACTCAACGTTTGACGCAGTTATATTCAATTCATGTTTAATATTTATCATATATAATTTTTTGTACCTGGAATTTTTTTTACATCATTCATTTCCAGTATTTTATCTTGTTTCAAGACATCACACTTTAAATCTAACCTAACCCTAGCCATTATTAATACTTGGATAACCCTAATAATCTAGTACAAACCAAAAGTAACTCGCCGTATAACGTAAGCCGAATACGATGTCATATCTTGTCATAACATTTCATAAAGTTTCTGCACCCTCACAAACAAAACAATCATCACTACCACCACTCTATATTTTGGACAACCCTGAAATTGGCTAACGTCAGTCATTATACTCTAACTTTATGGTTTCAGATATACATTACGATCTCAATTAAACAAATTCCCAGTATCTAATAACCTACACGTTATTTCCGGATGAAAATTTCAACTAGTTCTCGCAAATAATGATCTCCGCTGCCAAGAATGCAGTCTTGTTTCAATACGTAACACTACACAACTTCCGTTATACTAAGCTGTCCCCTATCGATCAGCTGACGGCATTGAAACACACACGACCCTCGCTCTGTCTGTCAGTTTCGACATGAAACACATGTCTATCGTCATACATGTCTGCCTCTAAGAATGAACCCCTTTGACTTCGCAAAATAGAACAAAATACGATATTCTGACCAAACAAATATGCACCTAGATTTACTTTTAAATTTCCTACAATAATTGTGCACGTCACAAATTAATACCGGCGTGGATTCTCGCACTCTACTTTCCATTCCAAACATTATAAAATCTTTCTCGGGCTCACACCAAAGTCCCGGTTTCACTACAGGTTTCCAATCACCTGATTCACAAATCCTATCTCAACCCATACGGCAAATCTAACTCTTGCCTCAATTCGACGACTCTCACTGACAAAAGAACTGGAATAAAAATCCTTACTAGAATCCACGACGCCTAATAACGCACAATACTTTAATAATGAACAAATTCGCATAAAATGATCTCGTATTTTAAAACTGGATTTTCACGAAAATGACTGACAGATTTACTGTTATTATTGTCATTTATACACGGTTTAAACGGACATAGAATACGTTAAACTTCGTGACAAAATTCACCGATCTACATTACTCAACACTACACACAGCGCTTCCACCCGATTGAAAATGGTTAGCCACGGATCCCTTTCGCACCAATTCCACAAAATTTCAACTGAAAATTTTTGCGTCGAATAAACATCTTAATTTGACATCACAAAATATAGCAATAAAATACACGGAAATGTCGATCTACTTTGGACGTGATATCACTTCGACACCCTCATTAGTAACTTTTACAACATTACACAGCACTCTCAATACTTTAAAAATTTATCCAAGCAGAAAATAAAACCAATGACCTTTCGTCACATTTCTGACATTTACGAAAAAACATATGGGTGACCAACTGCGTCATAAATACCCATTTCAAATACATATAAGTTTGACATCAAAAAACAAGATATAGTAGGCGGTAAGATGGCATGTCACCTAGCTTAGGTCACGTCAGCGTTCATCTGTGGGCTCACAGGCGACCCTTTTTCATTTATTTAGCCATTTTTACATTTTTGGCTGTACATTGCATAATTCTTCCTTTTTCCTGGAAATAAAGAATAAAAAGAAAAACTATCTCCACATGGAGTCAAGACCCCAGCCACATCGGCTAAAATCTGTTGGTTGGACTTCGTCTACTTGTCGATCGATTTACAGAGCAGTTCAACCCTCTATCTTCAGCCTCACGATGCAAAATGCAGGGGTTACAACATGGCGTCCCTTCTATATTTATAGACAGTACCCCTCTCTCCAGGCATTTTCCCTTTGCCGCCAAGAAAATTTGCGTAACTTTTTCGACTTAAAAGAACTGTATTAAGGGAGTTTTTGATGCAACCACATACTTGCTACATTGCTAACAGCAGTGCTCCTGGACATTTAAAATTTATTCCTATTAAATTAACTGGTTAAATGACCTCATTTGATAGGCACTACTTTTTGTCGACTTAGCGTGGGTAAGCTAGACACGCGCGTCCATCTGAAATAATCCCCAGAAATGCCTTAACAGTCTCAAATCCGTCTTACTAAAGACCAATTGCTTATAGATAAATACAGGACCCTCATTATATTGCTTTCACCATTAATTATTTCATTTAATTATATTTATTCAACATAAACTTTCTTCTGTATCCTTCCACAATCGACGTGTTCGGATGACGTCACCTCTCAGAGCGTGGGACGGAAAGTAGCTACCTTCTTGCCACGTGTCTCTCCCGTGATATGTATACAATTTCGAGCTTCCTACTACAATCGACATGGGGCCTCCCGTTATAATTTTCATACTTAAAATTCTTATGGCACAAAGGTCATGGGTTCAATATATTCATTTTAAAAATATTCCCAATTTTTCAATTCTTTCCGCCCTCTTAAGAGGACTTTCCAAGAAATGCGTGTTTATTTATTTTTAAAAGAGGTTCCAAATACCAATTTTCACGTCTGTAACATCTTCAGGTTTTAAGATATAAGCATCCTCGTAAAAAGAATTCAAACACTTCCTCGGTCCTTGTCACCCCCATAAATGGATTTTCCGAAAACAAATAATGTGTGTTTCTTTATGTTTTACAGTAGATTCCAAATACCAATCTTCACGTTTGTAAAATGTTCAGTTTTTTGAGATATGAGTATCACATTAAAGGATTCATCCATTTTTCAGTCCTTTTCACCCCCCTTAAGTATATTTTCCGAAAACAAAAAAATACGTGTTCCTTTATTTTTTAAGGAGTTTCCAAATACCAATTATTACGTCTGGATCATGTTAAGTCTTTTTATAAATCCACGCCATTTTAACTTTATTAAACCCCCTTAAGTGGATTCCGAAAGTTAAAAATGCTTGTTTCACTATTTTTAAAAGAAATTCCAAATACCAATTTTCACGTCTGTAACATCTACAGTTTTTTTATCCTTATGGACAATGAATTTAGCCCATTTTTAGGAACTTTTCACCCCCTTAAATGGATTTCTAGAAAGAAAATACGTGTTTCATTATTTTTAAAGGCGATTCCATGTACCAATTTTCACATCTCCCACATCTTCAGTTTTTGAGATGTGAGTACCCTCATTAAAGGGATGCAACCATTTTTAACTAATTTTTACTCCCCTTTTGTGGATTTTCCGAAAACAAAAAAATACGTGTTTCTTTATTTTAAAGGAGATTCTAAATACCAATTTTCACGTCTTTAAACTGTTCAGTTTTTGAGATATAGACATACTCATTTTTGAAATTCACCCCCTTCTGACCTTAGCGACGATGCATAAAAACATCCTCCCTTAGTGAGCACCTACACTATAATATAAATGCATTCCCAAAATTTCATTCCTTTATGTCCAGTAGTTTTGGGTCGGCGATGATGAGTCAGTCAGTCAGTCAGTCAGTCAGTCAGTCAGTCAGTCAGTCAGTCAGTCAGTCAGTCAGTCAGGATATGTTATCTATATATGTACTAGCAAAATGCCCGTGCTTCGCTACGTTTTTAAACTAAAATTTATAAGTGAAAATTTTACATTTTGGAGAGTCCACTCCTGGTTGAGCCTGTAAAATACACCCTCCATTCGTACGTCAAACGGTTTTGTGGGAATGGTTATCTATTTTCTGATCTAACACTCATTTTGAAACGTACAGAAGAATCGGAATGTTTTAAACCCTATCTTATTTAAAAGCTAGACCGTAAAAGCGACCAACCTGTGTGAAATATTTATTTTCTACATCGAACTGTAGTAAAGGAATGAATGCTGTTTTAGGTGGTGAATGTTTTAAAATATTTATTAACATCTACGATAAAGAAGACCACCCTTCAGGTAAAATTTTAAGTTCGTGTCTGAAACGATTTCGGGAAAATGGATATTATGTTTAAGAGAGTCAACCACTATCCAAACACCTGAGGGGAGAAATATTTTGAAGTATACGAAATTTTACACCTATGACTTAAAAGTAGAACGATCTCGTAAAATTACAACTTTGTAGGTCAAATGGATTTGGAGGGATGATTAATTTCGTTTCAGGAGCTAACCCAAATTTTACAGATTAGAGGTGGAACATTTGAAAATATTTCACACCTAGGATTTAACACATATAAAGTTATTTGGAATTTTGTCTCCGTATATTAAACCGTTTCGGAGGAAGGATGGAACATATTTGTTTCCAGATTTTAACCTCCATTTAACTCTCTGAGGGGTTAAATTTGTTTGAAACCTTATGTTATTTAACACCTAGAATATCATATGAAACTTGAACGTCGCAATTCAAATTGTTTTATATTAATGCATACTTTTGTCATCATCACTCCCCCCCCCCCCAGTAAAATCCCCTTAGGGATGTATTGTATTGTTATTGTGTATTTAAAATCTAAAACCGATTACTATGTTTATAGAGGGCAGCACCGACCTCTAATAAAAATCGAGATGAAACCTCCATTACATCCATTATTATTTACCTTGTGGTATTTGATTAGTAATTTGCCATAATACTTTTCGTCGCAAAATCTACCATACTGACATTAAAATCGAAAATTCGATGGTTTTTGACATATCGGGTTCTGTCTTAGTACCACGGATATTGTACTGGGACCACTTTTTAATCTGAGATAAAAAGGAGCAACAATCATGTGAAATTTCAACCTCGTATATCAAACGGTTTCAGAGGAATAAGTATTTTTGTCATCGGACATCACCCCCCCCTCAGTCGAAACCCCTCAGGGGTGAATTGTTTGAAGAGCACTTCTTGTTTAAAATCTAAGACACTGAAGAGTAAAAATTCAACCTCGTATGCCCAGCGATTTCAGAGGAATGAATATTTCTGTCATCGGACCTCACACCCACCCACAGTCAAAACCTCTTACGGGTGTATTGTTTAAGGTCACTTTTTATTTAAAATCTAAGACATGTAGGACAACAAACATATGGAATGTCAAGCTCGTATGTCAAACAGTTTGAGAGAAATGAATATTGATGTCGTCAGTTACTCCCCTTCAGTCAAATCCTTTAGGTTTGTATTGTTCTCTGTCCCTTTATTTCTAACGGAGATTACAATTACCAATTTTCACGTCTGGAACATATTCAGTAATGGAATCTTCTCTCAAAGTAAAGAAACAGGTATTCTATTGTTTTTGGAAAAACCACTTGGGGGGGGGTGAATGAATCGATAAATTAGTCGAATTCTTTGTATGTAGGTACTTATATCTCAAAGATGATATAGACGTGAAAACTGCTATTTGGAATCTCCTTTAAAAATAAAGAAACGCGAATTTTCGGCTGGGGGATCAATTGGGGATGGGGTTGTAAAGGGATATATATATCTCCAAAGCTGACGATGTTACAGTCGTGATTATTGATATTTGGAAGCTCCTTAATAAATAGAGAAACACGTATTTTTTGTTTTCGGAAAATTCACTTGAGGGGGGAGGGTGAACTGAAGTGAAATAATTTAATTCTTTTTTGGGGATACTTATATCGCAAAACTGAAGGTTACAGACGTGAAAATTTGTACTTGGAATCTAATTTTAAAATGTTTAAAAATACATTTTTTGGGGAAAATCAACTTAAGGGGGTGGGGGTGAAAAAGGGTTTGAATTGTTTTTATGAGGATACTTATAGCTCAAAAACCGAAGATGTTACAGGCATGAAAATTTGTATTTGAAAGGAGATTCCAAATAATGAAACACATATTTTTTTCGAAAAATCCCTTTAAGGGGGAGTGAATGAAATGAAAAAATTATTTGAATTATTTGTAAGAGGGCACTTAAATTTCTAAAACTAGAGATGTTGCAGACGCTAACATTGAAATTAGAATCTCCTTTAAAAATAAAGAAACACGCTATTTTTATTTCGGAAAACTCCATAAGGGAGGGGGTGAAGGAATTGAAAATTTAGTTGAATTATTTGTATGAGGATACACTTATATAAGAAAAGAATGATGTTACAGGTTTGAAAATTTGGTATTTCGAATCTCCTTTAAAAGTAAAGAAACACGTTTTGTTTGTTTTCTGAAAATCAAGCGGGGTGGGGTGAATATAAGTAAAGGAGTCGAATTATGTTTATTATAGCTCAGAAACTGAAGATATTACAGACATGAAATTTGGTATTTTTAATCTCCCTTGAAAATAAAAAACACGTATTTATCGTTTTCGGGAAGTGCGCATAAGGGGAGAGAGGGGTGGAAAGACGTGAAATAGTTGAATTATTTTTATGAGGATACTTATATCTCAAAAACGGAAGATGTTACAGACGTGAAAACTGGCATTTGCAATCTCTTTTAAAAATAAAGAGACACTTACATTTTGTTTTCAGGAAATCCACTTAAGGGGGTGAAAAGAATTGAAAAAGCGGGTGAATTTTTAAATTGATTACCGGTATATCTACAGTAGGCCTATAATTATGTCAAAAAATTGGCATGTTACAGACGTGAAACTTGATACTGCATTTGGAAAGACATTTTAAATTACAGGAACTATTTTTATTTTCGGAAAAGGCACTTAACGGGGGTGAAATGAGGTGAAAAAGGAGTTGAATTAATTTTTATGAGGATACTTACTGTACATCTCAAAAACTGCCTATGTTACAGACGTGGAAATAGGTATTTGGAATCTCTTTTAAAAATAAATAAACATGTTCTTTTTTTTCGACTTGAGAGAAGACTCTTTCTCACATATACAGTTCTGTCGCATGGTCATATTAGCCCCAAAAGGTAATACCAGAAAGGTGGTTTAAAAATATTTTCTGGGGTAAATGAAACTCAATTTTTCAGTGATTTTTTATACCTTAGGCATTTTTAGATAATGTCTTAGTACAATACCGAGGAACGATTACATTTAACAAATTACGAAATCCATGCCAGCGAAGCCGCGGTAACTGCTAGTTATATATATCTATACTAGCAAGATACCCGTGCTTCGCTACGGTATTATACTGAAATTTATAATTGAATGCTTATTGTTTTAGATATATAATCCGCCGAAATTCGCGCTCTGACTCGTTTTCTGCGAGAATCCGCCAAAATTCGCGATCGGACTCGTTTACTAATAGATTACGGCAAGTTTCTTCCCATTTTTCAATCTTTCTTTCCAGCAATCGATTTCGTACTTCCCGGGCTAGGTCCAGGTATTCCACCCAGTTAGTTGGGTCCCTAAATCTTTGCCATCTTTTCCTATAAGCATTTTTAATATGGATGAAATCCTTCCGGGGATCTGTCGTGGTGTCGTCTTGGGTGCCTTGGCGGTAGCCTACTGAACCCGCGGCCGGACTGCATTCTTAGTCATTAGCCGTCCAGGACCCGTTTCCAGCGTGGTCCGCACATGTGACGACGGTCCAGAACATTATTATTATTATTATTATTATTATTATTATTATTATTATTATTATTATTATTATTATTATTATTATTATTATTATTATTATTATTATATGTTCTGGACCCCACAGCAATATGCAAGACCGCTACTTGGCGGTAAATTAGATCTGCTGCCATTGTCATTGTTGACAATGTGACCAGCACCATTGTCGCGCGTAGGCAAGTGTGCGGGATTTCTGGCGATACGAATGACATACCTCCGTGTATTATTGACCTTATTATAGAGGTGAACAATTTGACGGCCAATCTCATTCCTATCGTTTATTTCAAATGTGTGTAAATTTTTATTTATATGCCAGGAGAATCTACTGTAATCTAAGAACGTTCTCCGAAGGAAAAGATGGCTGTTGAAAAAGAACCCAGGAAAGATTAAAAATAATCGGTTTATGATCAGAATAAGTACATCGAAAGTCTACAGCCTGATTCCTATCATTTGACAGGATCAGGGATGGAATGAATAAAGCCCCATCTAGCGGCGAAAAGAGGAAATGTGCCAGCTGCCGAAGCTCCCTCTGGGGCAATGATCGATGAGTGACCAATGAAATGAAATATTGGACAGTGTTGCTGGAATGAATGATGACAGGGAAAGCCGGAGTATCCGGAGAAAAATCTGTCCCGCCTCCATTTTGTCCAGTACGAATGTCACATGGAGTGACCGGGATTTGAAACACGGAACCCAGCTGTGAGAGGCCGGCACGCTGCCGCCTGAGCAACGGAGGCTCCTTATAAGTACATTAAGAACAGTAAAATCAATTGGTCTCACCTCCTTTTACATCCCACCGCCGTTAAATTTATTTACCCCACCCCCCAAAAAATTAAAAGAAGGCGTGTTTCTTTATGTTTACAGGAGATTGCAAATACCAGTGTTCACGTTTATTACCTTCAGTTTTGAGATATAAGTATCCCCTTAAAAATAATTAACTTTTTTAACTTCCTTTCACACTCCCCCCCCTCACAAAGTGATATTAAGGCAAAAAATACTTGTTCCTTTAGTAGTAAAGGATCTTCTAAATACCAATTAACACCACTCTAACCTCTTCAGTTTTTGATTTATGTGCCCTCATGAAAGGAATTCAAATCCTTTTCACTCCCGCCCCCCCCCCCCAAAACGCGCTTTTTTTGTTTTTAAAGTAGATCAAAATACCAATTTTCACGTCTGTAACAACATTAGTTTTTATTAGCTGTATGTATTCGCATACAATTAAGTCAATTAATTTTTCAGTCCTTTAACCCCCAAACCATCTTCATTGGATTTTCCGAGAATACGTGTTTGTTTACTTTTAAAGCAGATTCCAAAAATCAAATTTCACGTGTGTAACATCTTCATTTTTGAGATATCAGTAGCCTAATTAAAAGAATTCAACACCATTTTCAATCACTTTAACCCCCCCCCACTACCCAAGTGGTATTTCCGAAAACTAAAAATACACGTTTCTTTATTTTTAATAGATAAAATATTACCATTTTTCACTTCCCTAACATGTCAAGTTTTTTTGAGATATACTGTAGAAATTAACATTTTAAAATTTCACCCCTTTTTAGTTCCCCTTAAGTGGAGTGTCCAAAGACAAATCACCTATGTTTCTTTACACTTACAGGAGATTCCAAATACCCACTTTTTACGTCTGTAACATTTTACGCTTCTCGGATATTCTGTAGATATAGTCTTTCAAAAAATTCACCCCAATTTGCCACTCCTGTTTAACTTCCATTAATTGAATTTTCCAAACGCAAAAATATACGTGTTTCTTTATTTTTAAAGGAGATCCCATTTACAAATTTTCAGTTCTGTAATATCTTCAGTTTCTGAGATATATGTATCCTCATTAAAGGCATTCAAACCATTATTCACCCTTTTACACCCCTCCTATTGGGATTTAGAGAAAACAAAGAAATACGAGTTCCTTTATTTTTAAGGGAGATTCTAAACACCAATTTTTACATCTGTAAATGTTTAAAGTTTTAAGATGTAGACACACTCATTTTTAAAATTCACCCCCCCTTTTCACCCCCCGTTATTTGGATTTTCCAAAAACGAAAAATACCTGTTTCTTTATTTTTAAAGTAGATCCCAAATGCCAATTTTCAGGTCTGTAATATATTCAGTTTCTAAGATATAAGTATTCTCTTTAAAGGCATTCAACCCATTTTTCACCACTTTTCACCCCTCCTATTGGGATTTTCCGAAAACAAAAAAAAACGTGTTCCTTTGTTTTTAAAGGAGATTCTAAATTTTACATCTATAAACTTAAAAGTTTTCAGATGTAGATACACTCATTTTAGAAATTTCATCCCCCTTTTCACCCTCCATTATTTGGATTTTCCCAAAACGAAAAAATACCTGTTTCTTTATTTTTAAAGTAGATCCCAAATACCAATTTTCAGGTCTGTAATATATTCAGTTTCTAAGATATAAGTATTCTCTTTAAAGGCATTCAACCCATTCTTCAAGCCCTTTTCACCCCTCCTATTGGGATTTTCCGAAAACAAAAAATACGTGTTCCTTTATTTTTAATGAAGATTCTAAATACCAATTTTTACATCTCCAAACTTTAAAACTTTTGAGATATAGATGCACTCATTTTAAAAATTCACCCCCCTTTTCACCCTCGCATTAATTGGATTTTCCAAAAACAAAAAAATACCAGTTTCTTTATTTTTGAAAGCGATCAAAAGTACCAATTTTGAGGTCTGTAATATCTCCAGTTTCTGAGATATAAGTATTCTCTATAAAGGCATCCAACCCATTTTCACCGCTTTTCACCCCTCCTATTGGGATTTTCTGAAAACAAAAAAATACGTTTTCCTTTATTTTTAATGAAGATTCTAAATACCAATTTTTACATCTCTAAACTTTAAAACTTTTGAGATATAGATGCACTCATTTTAAAAATTCACCCCCCTTTCACCCTCGCATTAATTGGATTTTCCCAAAACAAAAAAATATGTGTTTCTTTATTTTTGAAAGCGATCAAAAGTACCAATTTTGAGGTCTGTAATATCTTCAGTTTCTGAGATATAAGTATTCTCTTTAAAGGCATTCAACCAATTTTCATCCCTTTTCACTCCTCCTATTGGGATTGTCTGAAAACAAAAAAAATACGTGTTTCCTTATTTTTAAAGAAGATTCTAAATACCCGTTTTCACATGTGTAAACTTTTAAAGTTTTGAGATATAGACACACGCATTTTAAAATTTCACCCCCCCCCCTTTTCACCCCCTTAGCGACGGAATATCCAAAAATCCTCTCTTAGCGAGCACCTACATCTTAATATGAATATATCCCCGAAATTTCATTTCTTTATGTCCAGTAGTTTTGGCTCGGCGATGATGAATCAGTCAATCAGTCAGTCAGTCAGTCAGTCAGGACAAGCTACTTTATATATATAGATATACAGAATAGAGTTTTGTCTGTACATTGCTCAGAATTTGAAAAGAATGGTATTTCTGTATCGGTCATGTCCACAGTAACAAGGAAATGCATTTTTCACTTTTCAGTAATTTCTGTCTGTCTGTCTGTCTGTCTGTCTGTCTGTCTGTCTGTCTGTCTGTCTGTCTGTCTGTCTGTCTGTCTGTCTGTCTGTCTGTCTGTCTGTCTGTCTGTCTGTCTGTCTGTCTGTCTGTACACGCATCACGAGAAAACGGCTGAAGAGAATTTAATGAAAATCGGTATGTAAAGTCGGATGATGAACCGCTACAATCTAGTCTATAAATTATTTTATTCACGCTGAGTGAAACGGTAGTTTAGGGGAAGGCCTGAAATTTAATTCTTAAATATTTATGTTATTAGTTGCCGTGTCTTAATGAAAATCGGTATGCAAAGTCGGGGTAATAAGTCGATATAATCCAGGCCATAAATAATTGTATTCACAAAGAGCGAAATGGCAGTTTAGGGGAATGCCTAAAATTTAATTTTCAAATATTTATGTTATTAGTGATTGTATCTTAATGGAAATCGGTAGACAAAGACGAGAAATAAGTCGCTACAATATAGGCTATACATAATTGTATTCACGCTGAGAAAAATGGTAGTTTAGGGAAGGCCTAAAGTTTAATTCTCAAATATTTATTATATTAGTGGTCGTATCTTCACGAAAATTGGTATGCAAAGTCGGGGAATAAGTCGCTATAATCTAGGCCATCAATAATTTTATTCACACTGAGTTAAATGGTAGTTTAGGGGATAGCCTGAAATGTAATCTATATATATAAAACTACCTGATGTACCCGTGCTTCGCTACGAGATTCTCAGAAAGACTGACTTGGTGGTTTTCCTAACTGAATTCAACATAGGTCATTACAAAAACGTCAGCAGGAATGTAGCGATTGAAAGCAATGTTATCATATAAAATACTCGATCAAATGAAAAACCGCACACTTTCTCACTTTCAACGAACAATACTACGGTGCCGATCTAACAGTCCAAAGTTCCAGAGCTGAAATAACCAGGTCGCGGACTGCCGTGAACACTCCTCTGTCATTATTCCGTTAAATATGCACACTACTCATTCCAATCAGTGCCTCGGAGTAGGGATTGAATAGCTCGAATGCTAGGATGAACCAGTGTGTTACGTACCAGTAATATCAGAAAATGTATGAAGCAGAGGAATGGCATGCTAAAGAAGAAAGTTATCCAACTCCCCAGCTACTTCCCGCCAATATACAGGCAGGCTGTTACCCTCGGTACGACCAGGCGTGTTGGCCGTGTGGTTAGGGGCGAGCAGTTGTGAGCTTGCATCCGGAGATAGTGGATTCGAAGCCCACTGCCGGCATCCCTGAAGATGGTATTCCGTGGTTTCCCATTTTCACACCAGTCACACCAGGCTGTACCTTAATTAAAGCCAAGGCCGCTTACTTCACACCCCTATTCCTTTCCTATCCCATCGTCACCATAAGACCTATCTGTGTCGGTGCGACGTAAAGCATTTTTTTTAAAACTCGGTACGCTGCAGTAATCCTATCTATCGGGGATGAGTGGAAACAGAAGAAAAAAAGCACATCACAACAAACAATGGTCAATGTAATGTTAGTGTTGATAAAGTTTATGAACTTTCTATATTGAAGGCCTTCACTTTATTTTTCTTTCGACTCTGTGATTTTACGGCGTCTTACAAAATCTATATATATATATATATATTGCACCCATAAGCGATTTTGCCTATTTTAATTCATAAATAAATTGTATATTTCACATATGAGATACCACAGTGAGGCTGTGAAACTCGCAGTCACAAAGGGACTTTCTGGCGCCAGTCAGACGGCGAGAGAATCCATGAAACTCTTCTCTAGGCACGACCAAATTGTAAAGCACCCTTCCAATAAATTTTATGACACCGCCGGGGAGTGGGCACTTGCTGTTCGTTCTCATGAGAAAAGCACGCGGTGAAGCCTGACCTATTTAGCTAGGACAATAGAGGACCAACGACAGTAACCGCCAATTCGTGGGAGGAAGCGGATGCACCACGTTTTGGAAGAGCGCGAAAGTCTCAACCAATCAGAATATTCTAAATTTGAATGAGCTGTCATACCGGGAGATCTACAAACAGTATCTCGCGATCTGAAGCCCGATGTGGTAGTGAAAAACAGTGTCCTAACTTCTTCATAATATTTGGTGAATTATCAGTGCCAATCTGTGATTAATCAGTGCCTAATTAATAAAATTCAACTTCGAACGGAGGAGTAATAGAACCCAGAATAAGGAGCCATCATGGCTGGACGAGGCCATCCACCGGAAGAAAATAACACCAGTGACGCGCATCATCGTGTGGATTATTCTATGATCATTTCCCGCGGCGCAACATCACATGTGAGTCGGACAGAATTTAGGAAGTTTTGAGTATAAATTGTGGAAACCATAACCTACGGATGTACGAGAAAGCGCTCCCAAGGACTAGATTATTACGCCACATCCCTTCCACGGAACTATTTTCCTGGTGGTGGGAGAAATTTTCATAAAACCCAGCGACCAGAGGGTCGAATTCTCAGTTACTTCACAGTGTTTTGAGTGTCTCAGTCTCAGTTATTCTCAGTCGTTCTCAGTGTTTTGAGTCTTACTCAGTTATTCTCAGTTATTCTCAGTGGGAATCAGTTACTCTCAGTTATTCTCAGTTAACTCTCAGTGTTCTAAAGTTCGCAGTTCACAGTTGTTTTGAATACTCTCAGTTATTGTCTTGAGTACCTTAGTGTTATTTCAGTATTCTGAGTGAATCTACGTTTTGACAGAGTGACAGAGTGTGTCAGCAAAAATGCATTTAGTCAACTTTATTTTGGCTGGTAAGAAGGCGATTAGACACTTGTAGGCATTTTTAGAAAGCCTTGTATTATTTACTTGGGAGAATATGCATTTCATAAAATGAACACTTTCACAGACTTTTACTGTAAATGCAGGGAGTGTAGGCAAGAATTACACTTGCAATTTAAATGAACTCACATTACTAGTCGAGGGAAACAAATTCATGTTCCAGCAGATTTACATAAAAACATTTCTAACCAGTGGGGAGTGTTACATGTGAGATCAGTATATAAATTTTCTCCACAAACATAAACGGTATTTAGCTTGTTTCTACCATTCTACAAACTGTTCGGCAAGCTAGATGTTTACAGGCAGAAACTAGTAAGACAAACGGGAAGGTGATTGACTTTATTCAATGGAGGCCGCAACAGCAGACCTTGAGGGAACAGTTATGTCCCAGTAGGGTTGACGTACTATAAGCTGTAAGGTAAATAGAGCTGAGGGATCGACGAGCAGGCTACCAGGTGATCTTGCAGGTAGATAGCGAGGAGACCATCCTTCCACACAACAGGCAGGAGGCTGCAAGTGGCATCTTCTAAACTTTCACTGGAGTGAGAGAAATGCGAGTGTTTTTATGCTAATATAAACGTGTGTCACGGCATGGCAAGTATGTGTCAAATTTGCGTGTGTATAAATCTGGAATACCACATCAGCTTGAAGATGGAATTCTAATTTCAACCATGACGGGGGCCGGTGGGTGAACCGCCTTGCTTCCACCATCAGGTATGAGCATTATTATAATGTAAATAATATGTAGGACCGTGACAAAATCGATGATCAGTGTAGTTTAGAGTACTAAGTAGGGTTGTAAATAATTCACGGTTTTTATAATTCTGATAATAATAATAATAATAATAATAATAATAATAATAATAATAATAATAATAATAATAATAATAATAATAATAATAATAATAATGTTTATGATGCACTTTCAGATAGGCTTATTTTGTGCACTTTGTCTAAGTAGATGTTTGTTTGCGCGTATTTTATGGTTGATCTTTGTAGTATGTCATTTGGACAGTTAGGCAGATATGATTTTGATCTACGAGTGTAATGTCAGTTTATTATTATTATTCTTCATGATTTTTTTTAGATCGATGGTTTTTGAGTCATACTTTCTTTTGTTGGAGTTTTGATCGTGTGGACGCCATCGCGATGTTTTCAATGTTTATTTTTGTGTTGCGCATTTCAGTTTTGTTTTACGTGGCGGAATCATCCTTTAGATGACCGGTTTCGATTTGTTTCTTATCCCGCGTATTTTGCGACGATTTCGGTTAGACGCGAGTATATTTTATTCCTGTAGTTGCGGTTGCGCACCGTTTCAACATTTGTGTTTTGAGAGGCAATCTCGTCATTTTTTTTTATAGTAACAATGAGCGCCATTGATGAGTCAATTCTGTGATTTTTGTGATGTGTTAACAGTGAATGATCGAGATAGCGAGCTAGATGATTAATATCCCTGATGATCTACGTTGATGATGGAAATATGATATTTGAACCATGTCTTAAATTTTACATGAGAAGTCGTAATGTGCACGACAGATATATTTTTGCCCGCCGGGTACGAGCGAGGCTGTATTGTGAGAATAATGAGTAATAATGACGTCGCGAATTAATGAGGAAATAGAAGTGTGAAATGAAGAATTTAACCACGTGCGTTAAATGTGTTACGACATGGGTAAGATACTACAGGCAGGAGCCTGTCTTTGTTAAATAATTCCAGGGAGAATAGATGCTCGACAAATAATGCTAGCCAGTGTACTATGTGAACAGAGGGACGAATCAATGTGTTTTGAATATTTATGTAGAGTCACGGATGACGTGAAATAACAGTAAATTTTTCCATCAAGGTTAAATAATATTATGTCCAGACAGTTGTCGTCTGAAATTTGAGATTGCCGTCAAATTCGCAATATTTTGCTACTCGCAGCGGGGTATATGTTTTTCTGGTAACTCCGAGTTTGTTTTGCGCATTCTATCCTTGTTAATTTCCAGTAGGCCGCGATGGTGGGATCCAGTTTTGATTTTTGTTTTTCTTTTGAGTGCACCTTTGACCGTGTATTTGTAGGACGCAAGTGTATGTGAATTATTTATATTTGATTTGTTGTAAATAGATAAGTGCAGCTAGGCTAGTTTTGTTTTGATTTCTGTATTTTTATCGGAGCAGATTTCTCCGTTAATTAATGTAATGATGTAAATAAGAGGTTAGATGTTAGGTTTAGTGGGTCATCGATTCTGTCACAGTCGAAATAGTAGTGGTATGCTCATACCAGGCATATAAGTAATTACCAAACTTTCTTTTAAAATCCACTACATTTTTATGAAGCGATCTTTAAATAAACCAATTGTATAAAACTGCCGCAATAAATGGTAAATAAGATGGTATCTGCCTCCATCCAGTGGTGATACCACAAATATGAATTTATAATGAAATGCAGTTAGCGGCAAAGTCAATAGAAATTTTAATGTACAAGGATCGCTATCATTCGATAATGTTAACATCAGGCACTTGGCCTAAATTTCTGCTTATATTTTAGGAAGTCCAGTCTGTCACAGACACGTAAATGAAGAGAAAAATTTAAATGAGTGGTTGGATACACTCAGAGTGATGTGTCGATATTTGATTTTGTTTAATCAGGAGGTATTTGAATAAGACAACGGTCATGTATGAAATGAAAGTGATGTTCATGGTTGTTTTGTTCTGTTTTCTAAGAATTATTCCTTAAGTGTTACACTTGCTTAGTGCAGTCCAAGTTTATTTAAATTTGGGTATTTTTCCCAAATGAACCTACATGTGATAAACATTTAATAACTCTTATAAGTCAGTGGATTGATCGACGTAACAGAATTTAATTTACTTTGTTGTGAGTCAACTATGTTAAATTTATTAATTTGAATATTTGAGAGATCCTTTCTCCGTAATGTAAATTTTTGTATTTCAAGTAGGTGATTTTTCTGACCAGAGTTTTAACGGAGTCATTTTTTGTTCAACTTGAAGACAATGTCAAGATAGTCTGGAATATGTAGTTCAGGTGTTTGACCTTCAGTCAGTTTATTCAGGCAGTTTATGTTTGTTTTGTAAGGCAGACCTTCAATTTTTAATATTTTATTTAGTTCACTTTTATTTTCATTTGTTTACATTTTTCACTAGTTCAATCTACGTCCATTTTAGCACTTTGCATTTTATTTGAATAAATTAGTCTTTTATTTAAACTTTAATTCAGTCTTGGGTACCGTCATTTTAGTTAGTTTACCCCTCTTTTCATTCCCTCACTCCTGATATCGACGTGTGGCCTCTCTACGGGGATATCGAACGGGCACGACTGAGAAGAAGAGTCTACATGCAGCGGTGAGTATGATTTATATGTCATTTATTACAGGAGCAGCCGGCGCAAAGAAGAAAGAAGAGATCACCGCAGTTGGTGCCTTATAAGGGCACAGGGGCCGGAGTGAGGAGTGAAAAGCGTGTCGCCCACCTTTGGGGCTAGTTTTGCTTATCCCCGGGACTTTGCACTTTACACTTTATTTATTTTGTACCCAGACTAACAGCCATGAACATAGATTTACTGAGTGTTGATAAATATGAATGCTGTGATAGTACTGTTTGACAAGTAGTGGTATTAATTATAAAATGATATGTTTTGTATAATTTTATCCAAATTTAGGATAAAATTGTTTTGTATTGGTGATTACTGTGTCTTGCATGTTGGAAGTATGTTGGGGAACCTGAAGGTCTCAGTCGTATTCTCTCAGCACATAGAATGTCGATTAGCCAGGAGCAGTGGGACAGGTTGATTAAAACCATTAACGATTTAAGTGTAACAACTAGTGAGTTGAAATCAAGTCAGGCCGAACTTGTAAGCAAAGTAGAAAGCAGCCAGGCAGAATTAGCTACTGAGCTTGTAAACAAGGTAGAAAGTAGCCAAGCCGAATTAGCTAACGAATTTAAAAACACACAAGGCGAACTGAAATCCAGCCAGGTAGAACTTGTAAATAAGATTGAGAATAGCCAAGCCGAACTTGCGAATAAAGTAGAGGCAGTACACGGGCAGGTCTTGGAAGAATTTAAACAGTATGAAATAAAACTCGAGGAGAAATTCATGAAAAGCCAGGTCGAATTGAAAAAAGAGTTACGGGAAAACCAGGATAAACTCATGCAGGCGTGTAATGCAAACAGGCAGGAGACGATGGAAGAGATAAAGAAGTTAGCCGATGCACAAGTACAAATACAAGAGCAGTTAGACAGCCACAGCGCGACTGTTGAGGAAAGTATGAAGGAAACCAGGGAAATGGTGCAAGATCAAGGCAAGGACTTAGCTCGAGGTATGATACTCTTGGAGGAGCGGATAGATAAAATTGAGGACGAAAATAGGAACGAAATGAATAAAGTATGCGTACAGATTGGAGAGACGCAGGAGAAAACGAGCCACGAAATCATGACCTTAAAGTCGGAGACCCAGGATATTACCAAGAGGTTAACCGAACTGTCAGAAAAGATCGCAGAAACTGAGGGTGCGATTACACTCAGTGAGCAGTCAGTAAGACAGGAAGTTAACGAGGTCATAGAGGGAAAAATCCAGGCAATTAAGACACAGGGCGAAAACTTGTCGACCTTGGTCAAAATGCTAGTCGACAAACAAACCGAGTCCCAGGTAGCCAGAGGAATTAGGACACAGCCGCAGCACGAGCCGACACAGACCGAGCCAATAACCCAAATATTTGACATGGAAAGGACAATGCCCGAAAGTACGCAAAGAACTGAAGCTTCCACGCAAATCATAAACATCGTGCGTACGAGTGACGACCAACCGAAGAAATTCAGTGGAACGTCACAAATAACACCAAAAGTCTATCTTAGGGAATTGAAACAATATTTCCAAGACATTAAAGCCCCTGAAGAAAAGAAACTACGCATAGTAGAAAAATATCTCGAAGGACAGGCGAAGACCTGGTACTACGGTTTCGTAGATACTTTTAAGACGTTCGCAGATTTCGAGAAGGCTTTCCTCGAAAGGTACTGGTCCTTATCCACACAACAAGCACTCAGAATGGACTTGTACACTCGGAAGTACATGTCGACACAGCCCACACGATACTTAGACTTCTTCCTAACACAGCTCGTCAAACTGAGACAGTTAGATTCTCCAGTATCTGACGCAGAGATCGTTCAGACGATAATCAAACAATTTCCGTCGGACGTGCAGAGAATGCTCATTACAGCGAGGGTCGAAGATCCAGCCCAAGTTGAGGCTATATTAAGGGAGCTAGATGCTACATCCACTAATAATGTACCGCAGAGAGTGACCAGGCAAACGCAGGAACATAGGGCTTACCTAGCTAATGCCACCAATGAAAATGCACGAGGCAATGTGCAGGTAAACGGCCCGAATTCAGGTGCTGTACCGCGGCGAGATACGAACACGAGACGCCAGGAGGAAGAAATCCAACGTCCGTGGTTTAGAAAACATAACTACCCAGACAGGCGACCGCGCTACCAAGACAGGCAGCCGTACCAAAGGAGGTACATCTCACGTGACAGAAGGCGATGGGAAAATGCAGGAAGAGATAGGCCTTACTATCGCGATCCAGAAAGGAGATGGAATGAGAGAAGGAATTACCAGCGAGATAGGAACTCGGACCCAAGGTATCAAGAGGGGCGACGATACATCAATGACCTGAGTAACAAACAGCAGCGCGATCCATGGAAGCAGGCGATCGAATCCCAAGACATGAACCCGGACATCACGGGGGCCGAAAGCCTTGAGTTCCAGCAAACAAGAAGGAGAGGAAGCGAGGACCGCAGACCGCTCAATCCGAATGCACCGACGTACGAGGGGACCGGTGCTAGGAAAAAAAAAACTTCAATTTCGAATTAGTAGCTCCATTAGACACTGACTCAGCCACAAATTTTACCATTGAGAATGAAGAGTGGGAAGTAGCGAAGGTAGACTCATGGATAGCGCAGCCTGAGGACTTATTAAGTGATGAATTCAAGCAGGAGAGCCCACAAATTTTACCTCTACCTGTGATTAAAGTCAAAATTAATGAAACAAGCATTTTAGGACTGTTAGATACTGGTGCGAGTATCAGCATTATTTCGAGGAATCTGTTTAATGATTTGAAAGAGAAAATGAGCCTACCTGAGATCCCGGTCTCGACAGTAAAAATAAAAGGAATCGTGCCAGACAGGGTGACTACCTGTAAGTCCCAGACATACCTGGAGATGACAATAGGGAGCTCAACCTACAGTCATACATTTATAATAATGGCCAGAGTTAATTACAACGTAATTCTTGGAGCTGATTTTCTAAGGGATACACATGCCGTCATTGACCTTGCAGGGGGCGTGGTGAGATTCCGAAGGAATGGAGTTCACGACAAGGTGGCAATAAATCCGGAAACTGATGAGGACGAAGCAGATAACAGTACTGACGGAGACTTCCACGATATCTTAGGAGCCGAGCATGCGGACGAACAGTTAAATATTTTGGACCATGAGGGGATTTTTACCGACATTTTTATGGTTGATACTGCAGAAGATATTGAAAATTTAATCAATGACAAAGTTGCAGAGTTTAAAGGAACGAAAGAACAGAAAGATCAATTAAGAGCCTTCTTAATTGAACATCAGGCCGTGTTCGATTCCAAAGTAGGCCTTATCCCTAATTTTACATATGCTTTCAATGTTTTGGACTGGGAACCATACAAACGTAAGCCGTATCCAGTGCCGGAGAAATACCACGAGGAGGTCAAGCAAATTATCAAACAAATGGAAGAAAACGGGATCATCTCGAAGCGACCTACTCCGTACGTGAACAGCCTTGTCATAGTAAAGAAAGCCGACAATTCCCTGAGGCTGTGCCTCGACGCGCGTCAATTAAACTCCAAATTAATCCCGGAGAATGATCAAGCCATGCCTATTAAGGACGCAATTCGTCGATTTAGAGACATGGAAGTTTTCACAGGTGTAGACCTGACCAGTTCTTTTCACCATATCCTTCTGCATGATAAGTCGAAGTTACTAACAGGGTTTATGTTTGATCAACAGACCTATGTCTTTGAAAGACTTCCGTTCGGAACACGCAACTCTTCCAGCGCTCTCATACGGGCACTTGACAGGAACCTAACAGACGAAGTCAAAGCAGTTACTACTTTGTACATCGATGACATGATAATTGGAACTAAAACCTTTGAAGAAAACCTCCAAAATTTAAGTAAACTGTTTAAAAACCTTATAGAAACTGGATTCAAGGTGAATATCAAGAAATCACACTTCTGTCAGCCGGAAATCCTATTCCTAGGACACGTGATAGACGGCAAGGGAATCCGACCGAATCCAGTAAAGTTAGAAGCCATAAGTAACTTCCCTAGACCTACCAAGGTGAAACATATTCGACAATTCCTTGGTATGTGTCAATTCTTTCGAGAACACTGTAAAAATTTCACCGAAGTCGTAGCACCTCTACAAGACCTGCTATGTAAAAATAACAGATGGAAATGGACACAGGAAGCAGAGACAGCGTTCACATGTACTAAAGAACTGTTAGCCAGGAGCATACAATTAGCGTATCCTGATTTTAGCAGACCATTTATCCTTCAGACAGACGCATCTAAAGTGGGCATAGGTGCAGTCTTATTCCAGGAACAGGACAATGAATGTAAAACCAAAGATTATTTAGGCTTTTACAGTAGAAAATTGAGGTCGCACGAACGGAACTACACAACTACAGAGCTGGAAATGCTAGCCATAGTCCAAGCCCTACAGCACTGGCGGAAAGTTATTTATGGGTTTCCAATCGTCATTAGAACTGACCATAAAGCTTTAACGTTCATGTTAAAATCAGCTGTTTCATCTGACAGAATTACTAGATGGTCACTGTTCGTGCAGCAATTTAATTTCACCATTGAACACTGTACCGGCAAGGCGAACATTTTAGCAGACGCCTTGAGCAGGAACCCAAATAAACGTGAAGAGCAGGTAAATTATGTGGACTTAACCCAGGAAGACCGAAATGTACTACTCCGACTGAGCCAGTTACCAACTTTTCAACAGGCTGATCCAATCTTACAGCCGATTATCCAGTATTTCCAAGGAGCAATTCAACAAGGAGACCCTCGTTATGACGAAATTCACAAGGCCGCACAAGAATACAGATTGTTAAATAATCAATTGTTAAAATATGCAGATAAGGATCATACTAAATTAAAGATTGTTGTCCCGAAAGAATTACAAGAAGAGCTAATATGGCATGTACACCGTGTTATTGGGCATGGAGGTATTGATAAGACCGTTGCCACAATTCAGGAAACTTTCACCTGGAAAGACCTAAGGAAAACTGTTAGGGATGCAATAATTACATGCGACACTTGCCAGCGTGTCAAGGCGAACTCCTACCTTTTAAAACAGAAACCAATTCCCATTCTACCGTCAAAGCCCCGTGAGTTATTCGCGATGGATATTTATGGAAAAATCCCGAAATCACGGAGAGGCAACCAGTTCATATTAGTCACCATGGATGTATTTTCCAAATTTACAAACCTTTCTCCAATGCAAAAGGCCAATACTAGGTCAGTTTTAAGATGCATTAATAGGGAAATAATTCCGGCCATGGGAAAACCGGAGAAATTATTGACAGATCACGGAACACAGTTCACCTCCGCTGAGTTCAAAACAGGTTTAAGGCAATTAGGAATACAGCATGTTCTGAGTTCAACACGTCACCCAGAGTCGAACCCGGCAGAAAGAGTAATGAAAGTCATCGCAAAATTCAGCAGAATTTATATCCCAGAACAACATTGGCGATGGGTCGATATTCTCCCATTGATCACTGACTGCATAAATAATACTGTCCATGAAGCAACAGCGAAAATCCCAGCCACAGTGCATAATGGCTTACAACCGGCCAGGACGTGGAGCCCAGTCGTCAATTGTCCGCCTGAACCCCAATTATCTCCGGAACTATGCATACAGCAGGTACGGCAGCACTTAAGAGAGCAAGCTGACCGCAGGCTAAGGAGAGTTCGTAGAAAAAAATTCCACAAGCCATTAAGGGAAGGTGAAATGGTATTGATCCGTAGACCAGCCATCTCCGATCCTGAAAGGAAGTATTACGCAAAATTCGCACCATTGTACATCGGTCCTTACCGCATTGTCCAGGATCTGCAAAACAATGCATATAAAATTAGAAGTTTAGACGGGGATAATGAAATGATTATGAATGCAGCAAATCTTAAAGAATACAGAATAGCACCAGGCGCAGCTCAAGTAAATCTCGTGGTAAAACCAAGGAGCTCAAACGCAGGAGAAGACCCGTGTACCGAAGCAGAAGAAGAAGATGAGGAGGATGACCCGTGTACCGAAGCAGAAGAAGAAGATGATGATGACCCGTGTACCGAAGCAGAAGAAGAAGATGACCAGGAAACCCTATCAACGCACCCAGGAGACGACAGTCATTTCGAGATTGAAACAGAGCAACAGACAGAAGAGAATTGTCCGGAATGCGAACAGAACTCAGCCGAGATACTAGCAGTCATGAAACAGATTGCAGATGACCTCGAGAAAGAGAACAAACTTTTAGAGAGAGAAATCAGAGAAAAACTCAGACATAAGCAGAGGTATACCTCCTAAGTTAGGAGTATACATTCGCTTATGGCTGCAAGTATGTCTAGAATATTATTGGTTGAATTGAGAAATCTTCCACTATCGCGTAAGATTTCTAACGGCGTAAGGGGGCATTGCACCCATAAGCGATTTTGCCTATTTTAATTCATAAATAAATTGTATATTTCACATATGAGATACCACAGTGAGGCTGTGAAACTCGCAGTCACAAAGGGACTTTCTGGCGCCAGTCAGACGGCGAGAGAATCCATGAAACTCTTCTCTAGGCACGACCAAATTGTAAAGCACCCTTCCAATAAATTTTATGACACCGCCGGGGAGTGGGCACTTGCTGTTCGTTCTCATGAGAAAAGCACGCGGTGAAGCCTGACCTATTTAGCTAGGACAATAGAGGACCAACGACAGTAACCGCCAATTCGTGGGAGGAAGCGGATGCACCACGTTTTGGAAGAGCGCGAAAGTCTCAACCAATCAGAATATTCTAAATTTGAATGAGCTGTCATACCGGGAGATCTACAAACAGTATCTCGCGATCTGAAGCCCGATGTGGTAGTGAAAAACAGTGTCCTAACTTCTTCATAATATTTGGTGAATTATCAGTGCCAATCTGTGATTAATCAGTGCCTAATTAATAAAATTCAACTTCGAACGGAGGAGTAATAGAACCCAGAATAAGGAGCCATCATGGCTGGACGAGGCCATCCACCGGAAGAAAATAACACCAGTGACGCGCATCATCGTGTGGATTATTCTATGATCATTTCCCGCGGCGCAACATCACATGTGAGTCGGACAGAATTTAGGAAGTTTTGAGTATAAATTGTGGAAACCATAACCTACGGATGTACGAGAAAGCGCTCCCAAGGACTAGATTATTACGCCACATCCCTTCCACGGAACTATTTTCCTGGTGGTGGGAGAAATTTTCATAAAACCCAGCGACCAGAGGGTCGAATTCTCAGTTACTTCACAGTGTTTTGAGTGTCTCAGTCTCAGTTATTCTCAGTCGTTCTCAGTGTTTTGAGTCTTACTCAGTTATTCTCAGTTATTCTCAGTGGGAATCAGTTACTCTCAGTTATTCTCAGTTAACTCTCAGTGTTCTAAAGTTCGCAGTTCACAGTTGTTTTGAATACTCTCAGTTATTGTCTTGAGTACCTTAGTGTTATTTCAGTATTCTGAGTGAATCTACGTTTTGACAGAGTGACAGAGTGTGTCAGCAAAAATGCATTTAGTCAACTTTATTTTGGCTGGTAAGAAGGCGATTAGACACTTGTAGGCATTTTTAGAAAGCCTTGTATTATTTACTTGGGAGAATATGCATTTCATAAAATGAACACTTTCACAGACTTTTACTGTAAATGCAGGGAGTGTAGGCAAGAATTACACTTGCAATTTAAATGAACTCACATTACTAGTCGAGGGAAACAAATTCATGTTCCAGCAGATTTACATAAAAACATTTCTAACCAGTGGGGAGTGTTACATGTGAGATCAGTATATAAATTTTCTCCACAAACATAAACGGTATTTAGCTTGTTTCTACCATTCTACAAACTGTTCGGCAAGCTAGATGTTTACAGGCAGAAACTAGTAAGACAAACGGGAAGGTGATTGACTTTATTCAATGGAGGCCGCAACAGCAGACCTTGAGGGAACAGTTATGTCCCAGTAGGGTTGACGTACTATAAGCTGTAAGGTAAATAGAGCTGAGGGATCGACGAGCAGGCTACCAGGTGATCTTGCAGGTAGATAGCGAGGAGACCATCCTTCCACACAACAGGCAGGAGGCTGCAAGTGGCATCTTCTAAACTTTCACTGGAGTGAGAGAAATGCGAGTGTTTTTATGCTAATATAAACGTGTGTCACGGCATGGCAAGTATGTGTCAAATTTGCGTGTGTATAAATCTGGAATACCACATCAGCTTGAAGATGGAATTCTAATTTCAACCATGACGGGGGCCGGTGGGTGAACCGCCTTGCTTCCACCATCAGGTATGAGCATTATTATAATGTAAATAATATGTAGGACCGTGACAAAATCGATGATCAGTGTAGTTTAGAGTACTAAGTAGGGTTGTAAATAATTCACGGTTTTTATAATTCTGATAATAATAATAATAATAATAATAATAATAATATTAATAATAATAATAATAATTATAATAATAATAATAATAATAATGTTTATGATGCACTTTCAGATAGGCTTATTTTGTGCACTTTGTCTAAGTAGATGTTTGTTTGCGCGTATTTTATGGTTGATCTTTGTAGTATGTCATTTGGACAGTTAGGCAGATATGATTTTGATCTACGAGTGTAATGTCAGTTTATTATTATTATTCTTCATGATTTTTTTTAGATCGATGGTTTTTGAGTCATACTTTCTTTTGTTGGAGTTTTGATCGTGTGGACGCCATCGCGATGTTTTCAATGTTTATTTTTGTGTTGCGCATTTCAGTTTTGTTTTACGTGGCGGAATCATCCTTTAGATGACCGGTTTCGATTTGTTTCTTATCCCGCGTATTTTGCGACGATTTCGGTTAGACGCGAGTATATTTTATTCCTGTAGTTGCGGTTGCGCACCGTTTCAACATTTGTGTTTTGAGAGGCAATCTCGTCATTTTTTTTTTTATAGTAACAATGAGCGCCATTGATGAGTCAATTCTGTGATTTTTGTGATGTGTTAACAGTGAATGATCGAGATAGCGAGCTAGATGATTAATATCCCTGATGATCTACGTTGATGATGGAAATATGATATTTGAACCATGTCTTAAATTTTACATGAGAAGTCGTAATGTGCACGACAGATATATTTTTGCCCGCCGGGTACGAGCGAGGCTGTATTGTGAGAATAATGAGTAATAATGACGTCGCGAATTAATGAGGAAATAGAAGTGTGAAATGAAGAATTTAACCACGTGCGTTAAATGTGTTACGACATGGGTAAGATACTACAGGCAGGAGCCTGTCTTTGTTAAATAATTCCAGGGAGAATAGATGCTCGACAAATAATGCTAGCCAGTGTACTATGTGAACAGAGGGACGAATCAATGTGTTTTGAATATTTATGTAGAGTCACGGATGACGTGAAATAACAGTAAATTTTTCCATCAAGGTTAAATAATATTATGTCCAGACAGTTGTCGTCTGAAATTTGAGATTGCCGTCAAATTCGCAATATTTTGCTACTCGCAGCGGGGTATATGTTTTTCTGGTAACTCCGAGTTTGTTTTGCGCATTCTATCCTTGTTAATTTCCAGTAGGCCGCGATGGTGGGATCCAGTTTTGATTTTTGTTTTTCTTTTGAGTGCACCTTTGACCGTGTATTTGTAGGACGCAAGTGTATGTGAATTATTTATATTTGATTTGTTGTAAATAGATAAGTGCAGCTAGGCTAGTTTTGTTTTGATTTCTGTATTTTTATCGGAGCAGATTTCTCCGTTAATTAATGTAATGATGTAAATAAGAGGTTAGATGTTAGGTTTAGTGGGTCATCGATTCTGTCACAGTCGAAATAGTAGTGGTATGCTCATACCAGGCATATAAGTAATTACCAAACTTTCTTTTAAAATCCACTACATTTTTATGAAGCGATCTTTAAATAAACCAATTGTATAAAACTGCCGCAATAAATGGTAAATAAGATGGTATCTGCCTCCATCCAGTGGTGATACCACAAATATGAATTTATAATGAAATGCAGTTAGCGGCAAAGTCAATAGAAATTTTAATGTACAAGGATCGCTATCATTCGATAATGTTAACATCAGGCACTTGGCCTAAATTTCTGCTTATATTTTAGGAAGTCCAGTCTGTCACAGACACGTAAATGAAGAGAAAAATTTAAATGAGTGGTTGGATACACTCAGAGTGATGTGTCGATATTTGATTTTGTTTAATCAGGAGGTATTTGAATAAGACAACGGTCATGTATGAAATGAAAGTGATGTTCATGGTTGTTTTGTTCTGTTTTCTAAGAATTATTCCTTAAGTGTTACACTTGCTTAGTGCAGTCCAAGTTTATTTAAATTTGGGTATTTTTCCCAAATGAACCTACATGTGATAAACATTTAATAACTCTTATAAGTCAGTGGATTGATCGACGTAACAGAATTTAATTTACTTTGTTGTGAGTCAACTATGTTAAATTTATTAATTTGAATATTTGAGAGATCCTTTCTCCGTAATGTAAATTTTTGTATTTCAAGTAGGTGATTTTTCTGACCAGAGTTTTAACGGAGTCATTTTTTGTTCAACTTGAAGACAATGTCAAGATAGTCTGGAATATGTAGTTCAGGTGTTTGACCTTCAGTCAGTTTATTCAGGCAGTTTATGTTTGTTTTGTAAGGCAGACCTTCAATTTTTAATATTTTATTTAGTTCACTTTTATTTTCATTTGTTTACATTTTTCACTAGTTCAATCTACGTCCATTTTAGCACTTTGCATTTTATTTGAATAAATTAGTCTTTTATTTAAACTTTAATTCAGTCTTGGGTACCGTCATTTTAGTTAGTTTACCCCTCTTTTCATTCCCTCACTCCTGATATCGACGTGTGGCCTCTCTACGGGGATATCGAACGGGCACGACTGAGAAGAAGAGTCTACATGCAGCGGTGAGTATGATTTATATGTCATTTATTACAGGAGCAGCCGGCGCAAAGAAGAAAGAAGAGATCACCGCAGTTGGTGCCTTATAAGGGCACAATATATATATATAAAATAAGAGTTGTGTCTGTACATTGCTCAGAATTTAAGAAGGATGGTATTTCCGTATCGGTCGTGTCCATAGTAGCAAGGAAATGCACTTTTTAATTTTCAGTAATTTCTGTCTGTCTGTCTGTCTGTCTGTCTGTCTGTCTGTCTGTCTGTCTGTCTGTCTGTCTGTCTGTCTGTCTGTCTGTCTGTCTGTCTGTCTGTCTGTCTGTCTGTCTGTCTGTCTGTACGTATACGCATCACGAGACAACGGCTGAAGAGAATTTAATAAAAATCTGTATGTAAAGTCGGGAAATAAGTAGCTACAATCTAGGCCATAAATAATCGTATTCACGCTGAAAGAAATTGTAGTTTAGGGTAAGGCCTAAACTTAAATCCTCAAATGTTTAAGTTATTAGTGGTCCTATCTTAATTAAAATCGGTATTCAAAGTCGGGAAATAAGTCGCAACAATCTAGGCCATAAATAATTTTATTCACGCTGAGTAGAATGGTCGTTTAGGGGAAGGCCTGAAATTTAATTCTCAAATATTTGTGTTATTAGTGGTCCTATCGACAAATGTTACATTACTAAAGTTATACAGCATTAAATTTCCGATCATTGATGTCTTATACATTTTTACCCTACCGGCTATGATAACGGAGATATTCATGAATTTGTATTTTTGTTGCTAAGTCCATATCAGCGCCAAGTCACGAGAAAATGGATAAACAGAATTTAATGAAAATCGTTATGTAAAGTCGGGGAACAAGGAACTACAGTCTACGCTACAAATCATTTCGTAAGACGCTCTAATATCACAGAGTCGAAAGAAAACAATTTTTTTTGCTATGGGCTTTACGTCGCACCGACACATATAGGTCTTATGGCGACGATGGGATAGGAAAGGCCTAGGAGTTGGAAGGAAGCGGCCGTGGCCTTAATTAAGGTACAGCCCCAGCATTTGCCTGGTGTGAAAATGGGAAACCACGGAAAACCATTTTCAGGGCTGCCGATAGTGGGATTCGAACCTACTATCTCCCGGATGCAAGCTCACAGCCGCGCGCCTCTACGCGCACGGCCAACTCGCCCGGTAAAGAAAACTAAATGTGAAGGCCTACAAAACAGAAAGCTCATAACGTTGAACAACAATAACACTATATTGACCATTGTTTGTTGTGGTGTGCTTTGTGTCTTCTGTTGCCAGTCATGTCCGATAGATGGGGTTACTGCTGTATACCGAGTTTTTTATTTATTTGCTTTATGTCGCACCGACACAGATATGTTTTATGGAGACGATGGGTTAGGAAAGGGCTAGGAGGGGAAAGGAAGAGGCCCTGGCGTTAATTACGGTACAGCCTCAGCATTTGCCTGGTGTGAAAATGGGAAACCACGGAAAAGCATTTTTCAGGGCTGTCAACAGTGGTTTTTGAACCCACTACCTCCCGAATGCAAACTCACAGCTGCGCGCGCCTAACCGCACGGCCAACTCGCCCGGTCGCACCGAGTATAACAGCGTGCCTCAGTATTGGCGGGAAGTAGCTGGGGAGTTAGGTAACTTTCTTCTTAACCATGCCATTCCTCTGGTTCATACATTTTCTGATACTACTGGTACGTAACAAACCGGTTCATCATAGCATTCGAGCTATTCAGTCCCCACACTGAGGCACTGATTGGAATGAGCAGTGTATATATTAACGGAACAATGGCAGAGGAGTGTTCACGGCTGTCTGCGGCCTGGTCATACTAGCACTGGAACTTTGGACTGTTAGATCGGCAAAATAGTACTGTTCGTTAAAAGTGAGAAAATGTGCGGTTTTTCATTTGAGCGAGTATTTTATATGATAACATTGCTTTTCATCCCTTCATTCCTACAGATGTTTTTGTAATGGCCTAAGTTAACTAATTGTAGTTAGGGAAACCACAAAGACAGTCTTTCTGAGAATCACGTAGCGAAGCACGGGCACATCAGCTAGTATACAGTCTAGCCTATATATTGTCTATGGAAAAGACGGGAAAGAACGAAGCGCCGTCATCGTTGGAATCTCTAGAAACAATCAAATCAAGAGAAAATTAAATAAATAAATAAATAAATAAATAAATAAATAAATAAATAAATAAATAAATAAATAACACCCGTATAAACTACTGCTTGAATGATGGACGCTTCACTAGATGATGCTGATGTACAAAAGTACTGTTCAATAATGACAGGCCGAGATAAAGAGAATCAGAACAATTACAGTGAGGGTAGGAAACAACCCTCTAACTTACAATTTTAATCCAGATTCTAATGGGGCAAATATTAATGTTGTTTTAGACGACGAATGTGGCCTAAATATCCCTCAAATACCTCTAAAGGAGCTCCCACGACGTCTTAAACAACAATAATGTTACGAAATCCACTTTTCCGAAGTGTAGGGGGTCATAAAACGTCAAGATCTGTAAAAACTACGAGGTCGAAATTTTGTTCGAATTCAATACGTCATTCCTATCGTCGCTCGAAAGTGAGAACCGAACTGAGACCAAGCAGACCGATTGTGTCGGCTCCCATCTGTGAAATTATGGTTCCAAAACTACGTTACCTCATTTTTCTCCGTTGACTCTGGATGTGGGTGCGACGGGCGTTTCCAACCCTCATATTAATTGCACTTTATCACGGCCTATAATTATTGGACGAAATTTTTGAACACCTTGTGATATTCTAAATTTTTTCATGTAAGGAGTTCGGAAAATGAAGTTCTGAATACGTTTGTTTTTTTATGCCACGTCTTGGGCTATGATTCGGAGGACATTATTTCAAGTAGTACTTGTTACAATAAGGCTCGCGTTCTCAGGCTTTCTGTGTCGTTGACCGTTGACAACGACCGAGTGGCCTACAGAGAGTTCGTAATGACCGAGATAGCATAGATTAAGGTGTAGGAACCGAGCGAGGTGCTTGTATTCGGGAGATAGTGGGTTTGAACCCCGCTGTTGGCAGTCTTGAAGATGGTATTCCGTGGTTTTCCATTTTCACACCAGGCAAATGGTGTGGCTGAACCTTAATTAAGGCCACGGACTCTTCCTTCCCACTCCCAGCCCTTTCCTATCCCAACGTCGCATAAGTTCTATCTGTGTCGGCACGACGTAAAGCAAATTAAAAAAAAAAGATATCTCGATCAGTAGAGATGAACTCATTTCACCTGTTGATCACTAAACGATGTCCGGCTACGTGTCTAACTGGTTAACATGCAGGACATTGGTCCGAGGGGTGCCGGGTTCGATTACCGACTGGTCGAGCATTTTTACTTTCACTGGGTAATTCCTCTGGCTCCAGGACTGTGTGTGCGTGTGCCGTTTTCAATATTACGTTTCATACTAGGTAGGAACTTATGCTCATAGACGCGCAAGTAGCCTATGGGTGTCAACTTGACAGAGTTGCACCAGGCCTCTCTAGAGGTCGTACGCTAATGTTATTATTATTATTATTATTATTATTATTATTATTATTATTATTATTATTATTATTATTATTATTATTATTATTACTAATATTATCAGTTTTCACTCAAAAGTTATTCTCAGACCGGCAACCTACTGTACTTTATATGCCTTCTTCGTCTCCCAAAGGCAGAGAGGCCTCTAGGTGAATAAAGCATGGTCGATGCTAGAATGAAAAGGAAGACAAATATATTACATAGAATGTGTCGGTAGGATGAGGTATCGAAACAATATTTAAAATTGGAACGCTACTCGAATTTCTTCCATTCGTATAAAATGCGTGGTGCAGAATGGATTAATTGAATAGATGTACACTGCCCAAGGCAACTATAATAAAAAATTCTCCTATCCGATTTCTCCTTATAATCATGATCAGTTCGCTTTTGTCTACAACTCTCTTCCAATTTATGAATACTGTCTGTGAAACGTGCGAAGAATCGGCATCTGAAGGCTGTATGAACTGAGTTGTTCAAGGTGATTTTTTTGTTTCCTCTTTACTCCCAGGTGGGCAAAATGTGGTTATCTGCCCCCTCAATTAATTATTCTAAAAGTAGCACATCATTTTCAAGCAAGTCATGGCATGGCGAAATACTAAGACAATTTTGAGAGAAGTCTCTCGTGTATTTTACTGATTCCCGGCACATTTTTCACTGCTTTGGACTGGCTACATGCAATATCTGTCGTTTAAAATCAGTAATTGGCTTGGACAATTACTTACAACTCAAATTAAGCTCCGTCACTAATATTTACCTTTCTATTTGTTCTTTTTTTTCAAATTGCTTTAAGTCGCACCGACACAGATAGGTCTTATCGCGACGTTGGGATAGGAAAAGACTAGGGGTGGGAAGTAAGAGGCTGTGGGCTTGATTAAGGTACAGCCCCAGCATTTTCCTAGTGTAAAAATGAAAAACCACGGGACACCATCTTCAGGGCTGCCGACAATGGGGTTCGAGTCCATTATTTTCCGAATGCAAGCTCACAGCTTTGCGATACTAACAGCTCGGCCACGATCACCAGCTTCTAACCAAAGCGCAAAGCGGCTTCAGTTTGAATTCTGGCCAATGCATGTGGTAGTTTTGAAACGAAAAATAAATCTCTTCCCAGTGGTTCGGATATCACGTGACCTTATTTACTTTTTTTTTTTTTAACTCTCGCAGGTCGACGTTTAATCTCGTCGACTTGAAAGTAACTCACCAAACATTCTGGAGATGAGAAATTGTTTTGAAATAAGCGACATTGGGTTTACCTTTCAGAACTGTCATCTACATCATGCTTTAAGGCTTTAAGTTAACTGAACTAATAGCGTTCAAAGCTACACATAAAGACAAAAAAAATTTAAGCCTTAGTAGCTAATTTCTACTCCAGAATTGCAGTCTAACGTCATTATTGACTATAAAGCCTGGTAGGGGAGAACATTCTCCTAAATAAATTTACAGTTGACCACCTTCAATCCCAGCCACTCTACTGCAACAATGACATTTCAACTAATCATAAGGATATTGGTACATTATACTTCACTTTTGTTGCTTGAGCAGGTATGGTAGCTACATCCCTCAGATTGTTAATTCGAGAAGAATTAGGACAACAAAGTTATTTGATTGGTGATGACCAAATTTATAATGTAATTGTTACAGCTCACGCGTTCGTAATAATTTTCTTCATGGTAATACCCATTATAATTTGGGGGGTTCGGGAATTGATTGGTTCCACTTATACTTGGAGCCCCTGATATAGCTTTCCCTCGAATAAACAATATAAGTTTCTGATTATTACCTTCTTCACTAACATTGTTACTTAGAAGTAGTTTAGTGGAAAGCGGTGCAGGTGCTGGTTGAACCGTGAACCCTCCTCTCTCTTCGGGAATTGCTCATGCTGGTGCCTCTGTTGATTTAGCAATTTTCTCGCTCCGTTTAGCAGGAGTTTCATCTATTCTAGGAGCCGTTAACTTTATTACCACAACTATTAATATACGAGCCCCAGGGATATCGTTAGGTCAAACGCCTTTATTTGTATGGGCCGTGGCTATTACCGCCCTGCTTCTCCTTCTCTCTTTGCCTGTATTAGCTGATGCTCTTACCACACTACTTACTAACCGAAACTTAAATAACTCGTTTTTTGATCCCGCTGGTGGTAGGGATCCAATTCTTTATCAACACCTTTTTTTGATTTTTGGACACCCAGAAGTATATATTTTAATTTTCCCAGGATTCGGGATGGTTTCACATATTATTAGTCAAGAAAGAGGGAAAAAGGAGGCCTTCGGTACTTTAGGTATAATTCATGCAATAATAGGAATTGGTCTTTAGGACTTGTAGAGACTCACCATATATTTACTGTAGGTATAGACGTAGACACTCGAGCCTACTTCACTTCTGCCGCTATAATTATTGCTGTTCCTACAGGAATTAAGATTTTTAGTTGACTCGCCACCCTTCATGGAACTCAGTTAACTTATAGTCCAGCCTTACTTTGGGTATTAGATTTTGTATTCCACTTCACCATTGGTGGACTAACAACCGTTGTAATACCTAATTCCTCAATTGACATTATTTTACGTGATACATATTATGTCGTTGCTCACTTCCATTATGTTTTATCTATGGGGGCAGTGTTTGCAATCATAGCCGGATTTATTCAATGATACCCTTTACTTACAGAATTAACATTAAACCCTAAACGATTAAAAATTCAATTTACAACTATATTTATGGGTATAAACTTAACATTCTTCCCCCAACACTTCCTACGACTAGCAGGTATACCACGACGCTACTCTGATTATCCAGATAGTTATACCTCTTGCTCTATTGTTTCAAGACTAGGATCAACTATCTCATTTATTGGAATTATTTTCCTCATTTTCATTATTTGAGAAAGTATAATCTTAAATCCAACTGTATTATTTCCTATAAGTATAATAGACCTAGTAAGTTCATTAGAATACCAGTCACCGGGCGAGTTGGCCGTGCGCGTAGAGACGCGCGGCTGTGAGCTTGCATCCGGGAGATAGTAGGTTCGAATCCCAATATCGGCAGCCCTGAAAATGGTTTTCCGTGGTTTCCCATTTTCACACCAGGCAAATGCTGGGGCTGTACCTTAATTAAGGCCACGGCCGCTTCCTTCCAACTCCTAGGCCTTTCCTATCCCATCGTCGTCATAAGACCTATCTGTGTCGGTGAGACGTAAAGCCCCTAGCAGAAAAAAAAAGAATACCAGTCTCAACCTCCGGCTGAACGTTCCTATTCCGAACTGCTTATGTTAACTAACTTCTAATACGGCAGAATAGTGCGGTAGATTTAAACTCTACATATAAAGTTCATCCTTTTATTAGAATATGGCAACCTGATCGAATTTAAACTTAATAGAACGACATCAAAGAGATATAGAAGTCGGAGAGATGGCAGAGCAATAAAAATGCGTGTAACTGCAGGTAAAATTGTTCAAATTACTTCAATTGTTTGTCCTTGAATTAGATAACGATGTGTAAATTTAATAAATATTAAACTTCCTATGATATAAGCTACTAGAATGGTAATTGTCAATAAAATAAAAAGTGTATGATCATGGAAGAAAATTGGTTGTTCTATTAATGGAAAGGCACTCTTTTGTATGTTTAAATTCGATCAGGTTACCATATTCTAATAAAAGAATGAACTTTATATGTAGAGCTTAACTCCACAGCACGATTCTGCCACATTAGAAGTTAGTTAACACAAGCGGTTCGGAATAGGAATGTTCGGCCGGAGGTTTAGACTGGTATCATTCTAATGAACTTACAATATTTATAGGAAATAATACAGTTGGATTTGAGATTATGCTTTCTCAAATAATGAAAATGACGAAAATAATTCCAATAAATGAGATAGTTGATCCTAGTCTTGAAACAATATTTCAAGAATTATAATAATCTGGATAATCAGGGTAGCGTCGTGGTATACCTGCTAGTCACTTTCCTCATACTTTTAACCGTTCTTTCCGGTCTAACATCCAGAGTCATGTTAGCAGTCTTCCTTCGCTTACCTTATTTGTAGACCTAGGCCCTTATTAACGCGCATGCTGTGATCTCTGTTCCTTTATTTAAACAGTTGGTGAGGACCCTGACTCGAGGATTCGGTCTTCCAAGTTCGGTATATCGTACCATCCCTCGACAGAGTTGGTGGTTCGATGACGCCTGTTATAACAACTCCAAAGCTCGACTGGAACTTCTTCGTTTTCCGTCCATCTCTCCATGAAATAGTCGAAAAATCCAGAGAGTTCTTAATTGTCAGTCCCTCTGGAACGTATTTCCAGCCAGCCGTTGGGAACGCCCTCAGGCAGAAGAAACGCCACAACAGCACACATGCGAATGATCATTGTCATTTCTTCGTTCTTCATGTACTCACAAGCAAGTCCCTCATCTTGAAGTTTTCTCCAAATGAGCTTTCTCATGTGTAAGTAGCAATATTTTATCTCCGCTGCGGGAAATTCAACTTTAAGGGGAGAAATTGCTGCCGATTCAAATTCGACTGTCTCTATATCTATGACCGGAACACTATGATACTCAGCAATAATGAGAGGCAATGGTCCTGCGGAATTTCCCGTTATTATTTCAGAAGTCATTGCCTCAGGGGAGGGAGCCCGGGACAGTGGGTAGCGATTGTCACGAATTTTAAGCTGTTGGCGAATGACGTGTATTCATCATCACCAGCTTCTAACCAAAGTGACTTCTATTTGAACCCTGGCCAATGCATATGGAGGTTTTGAAATGAAAAGTAAATCTCGCCCATCTGGTTCGGATATCACGTGAAACTGAGATTCCGTGCCTATGCTCACGATGTCAAAAAAAGCTTGCTTGTCTTCAGCAATAAATTCGAGTTAATTTTGAAATTCTTTTCACAACATACATTTTGAAGATATGCTATATGATAAATTCATATACAAGATGCCGTGTACAGTATGCCTTCTCCCAGACGTCAGCAGTCACTCATTTCAGCCACAATCAGGAGGAGATAAACTATGTTGTTGCAAACTCGCACATTCACCTCCTATCTCTGACAAGATGCGCCATTATTAGCAGACCTAACATCTTCAGTCTAGAGTTTTGTCAACAAATGTCTTATTACACAAGAACTGTTTGGCAATTGGTGAGAATGTGTGTGTTTTTTTCTTGGATGTCCGGCTCCATGGCTAAATGGTTAGCGTGCTGGCCTTTGGTCACAGGGGTCCCGGGTTCGATTCCCGGCAGCGTCGGGAATTTTAACCATCATTGGTTAATTTCGCTGGCACGGCGACTGGGTGTAAGTGTCGTCTTCATCATCATTTCATCCTCATCACGATGCGCAAGTCGCCTACGGGAGTAAAATAAAAAGACCTGCACCTGGCAAGCCGAACTTGTCCTCGGACACTCCCGGCACTAAAAGCCATACGCTATTTCATTTTTTCTTTCTTTGATATTATTATGGGGTGATACTTGTAGGCCTATACTTTTAAATATCATCTTCAGACGAATTCGTACGTCACTTCGTCTTTATTTGAGATATTTCGTATTCCCGTGAGGATGGATCATTCTCAGTCACAACCCCAGAAACTACCAGCTCCTTGCAATTATTGATGGCACAAGACATACAATCTATATATTTTATTTACATCATAATGATTTTGGTTATTCTGAATCAAATCAAAATAGTAATCAGATAGCTAGTCATTACCATGTCTCATTTCAACCAGATCCATAAACTGTTAGATTGTTCAGAAAGTATCGAGCGCTTTTTAAGACTGAAACGAAACAAATGTAATGCATGTAATAGCCGGGCGACATCGTCACTGGATCCTCACCTAGGCGGCTGCGGTTTAAATCCCAACCAGTGTATGTTGGCTGTTAGAAGCGAAAATACAGTTCCTACAGTTCAAATTACACTTGAAACTGAAGGTCTCGTGACAAGGATCACAATTTTAAGAGCAATATAAAGCTGTAAACTTGGTTCTTTATATACAGATGAACAAACAAAAATTGTCACATCTCTGGTGACATGAAATATAAGAAAATCCACTTCGGGTATGTCCGGCTTTGTACAGTCAGGTGGATGTGTTTTGCGACACGGCTCGTAGTTCTCACTTATTGTGTCAGTTGCTACCTCTCTCTCTCTCTCTCTCCTCTCCTCTCCTTTCTCCCTCCTCCTCGTGACATGCGCTAGCTTACATCACATCGGAATAATAAGCACATGACACGCTCCCACGTAGCGCAGTGGGTCAGGTACAGGCTACGAAATTCGTGCCTACTGTCACTGCTAAGTTTCGTATCCTGACGTGAACGATTGTTTATTTCTTTCTGAATTAATACACCGAGATGATATTAGGCAACGAACATACCAAGTTTGGACGAGTTAAGTTCGATACTCCATTCTGAATCCACACACTATTCAGAAACGTCAAGAGAGCAAATGCTCGCTCTCGTCAAACACGGCTATTTTAGCTTTCTGTGAGGTGTTTTACATAGGATTGATCAGAGATGGATACAGCAGTGGCGGATGTTCGTGTACATTGGACGTTTACTGGGCATTGGTTTAAAGTGGGTTTCTACTAGGGAAGAAGACAACAGGTTAGTTGAAACTTCACAGGGGAACCCATTCTTAAACTCGGCGGAGTTCATGGAGGTGACCAATTTTCATTTCAACATTCGGTCCGTAAACGATTACAAAAAGCCGTACTGCACTACAGAAAAATTGCGCCAAAGAATCCCTCACCGATGAGATCGGCGCGTCTTTGCCGAGATGGAGTTAAATCGTAACTGAGATAATGTGATCATCTCTGACGAGACTTTTTCAGTTCGGTGGAGGTTGCGCCGGTTCATGTTTACAGAGCGCGGAGAGCCCCATACGACAAAAGACATACACTGACTTAGCAAATGTCAAGGGATAGTCACCTAATAGCGTGTGGGGCCACCTCTGGCCCTGCGAACTGCAGTGAGACGCCGTGGAAGTGAGTCGACAAGTCCCTGGTAGTCCTCTGGACGCAGCTGACACCAAATCGTTTGCAGAGCGGCCGCCAATGCTGGTCTGTTTGTGCGTCAGGATCCATGGCACGGAGCCTGCATTCAGGACATCCCAGATATGCTCGATAGGGTTCATATCGGAGCTCCTGGGTGGCCATGGCAGTCGTTGGACCTCCACTGCATGTTCCTGGAACCATTCTCGGGCGACGTGGGAGCGATGTGGCGGCGCGTTATCATCTTGAAACACCGCAGAACCGTCTGGGCGCTGGAAGACCAAAAATGGGTGGAGATGGTCTCCGAGCAGCTCAACATACCGCGTATCATTCAAAGTCCCTTCCAGAACAACTAGGGGGCCCATTCCATACCAGGAAAATGCACCCCAGACCATAACAGAGACACCAGCGCCCTGGACCACACCTTCGAGGCAGACGGGATCTATCGCTTCATGTGGTCTGCGCCATACACGGTGCCTCCCATCGGCATGGTGCAGTTGAAATCGTGATTCGTTCGACCATATCACGTTACGCTATTGTTCCAGTGTCCATCCCTGGTGACTGGCGACAAATGCGCGTCATTGTGCCCGATGACGCTGGGTTAACAGTGGCACCCGTGTGCTGCGCTGGCTCCCATACCCCATAGAACCGATGTTCCTACGGATTGTCCACTGGAAGACGTGTCTAGCACGGCCTGTGTTGAATTGAGCCGGTTGCCCGTCTGTCACTACTGACAATCCGTCTCAGATGTCGCCGGTCACGGTCATCGAGGGTGGCTGGACCGGTCGTTCATCTGTTGTGGACGGTGACACCCGCATTCAACCACTACGATACACCCTAGACACCGTTGATCGTGTGAAGCCGAACTCCCGCACCACTTCCGAAATCGCACTTCCCATCCGTCGGGCACCGACCACCATACCCCGTTCGAACGGTGTCAGCTCACAACGACATTCCATGTTACACCTGTCACATGCACAGCCACTGCTCACAAGGTCTCCTCTACAACTGCCGTTGGCACAGGGGGCGTGTGGTGCGCAGACAACACACCTGCGCATCAGTGCTCCGCTATCCCATGACATTTGCTCAGTCTAGTGGTGGGCAAAACTCTCGTTCGAGATACTCGAGACTGACGTCACCACTCTCGATGCATCTTCGAGGTCTACCTAGGGATGGGCATAACTCTCGTTTGAGATACTCGAGCCTGACGTCATTATCTCGATGCATCTCGAGGCACGCTCCAATTGGACCTCAGCCAGGACGAATATGGTTGAAACAGGAATGATTAGCAAACATTGAACTCGGGCTGTTAGTATGGCTCAGTTGGCTAAATAGCATCGTTGAGTATTATCCTCCGCTATGTTTTGTGGTGGTTCGAATCTTCTCTTCAGATATTTTTGTTTTTGTTTTGTATTCGGAGTTTCGGCTGCCAAACACACACCTGTTCGTGCAGAAACAACCAAATCGCTAATAGAAGTAATTGTAACGTTACTGAACATACAAAATAACCAGTATATAATAAAATCTCTTCCATTTGAACACATGCAATATACACCAATCATAATGTAAACAAACTTGATTACCTCGTGGCCATGTCATAAGATCAGTTAGCTTTGTATCTGTATTGCACTGAAAATAGTTCTTATAATAATGTTATTTGTTTTACGTACGTCCTAAATGCTAGTTCTTGACAGACGCTGTTGTGAGGGAATTATGTCCCGCAGGAGTTTTTTAACGTGCTGGAAGCCAACGACATGGAATTGTTACCTTTAAAACAGTACACTGACCGAAAATATTGAACACACTGTGATAAAAGTGTACGTGTTTCTACAGAGGGTTATCGCATTACTGTGTTTTGTGCTGTACGTTTTGGTTATTACATATTACAGGCTTTGCTACTCTGGGTTTTGTGTTGTATGTTTTGGTTATTGAATATTGCAGGCTTTTTCTCTGTTGTGAAGATATTTCCACAGAAATAAGGTTGTTTGCGGTAATAAAACCGAATAAATCATAATTTAATTACCGGTTGTACTCTATAACGAGCCACCGGATACCACGGGTACCTCCTACCAATATACACAGAAGGTTTCCCTCAACAGTTTCCGAAAGTTTGTCGACGGAGTTCGGCTTCATCCTGTGTATGTGCCTTCAGGTCGGATAATATTGTGGCTGGTCTTGAATGATCCTTTTCATGGAAACGATCAATTTGTTACCATACTTATATAAAAGTATCGATAGTCCAGAAGGAGACTTAACCCGAGAACGAGTCCCTTTTCATATACATGCACACATACACCAGTATTTTTATGCCATTACCGGTATATTTTCCTTTCTGTTCAAATTATTACACAACTCGATGCGTCCTAAAAAGAAATGGTTTCCATAAAATGTTAAAAATATATCACACTCTTCATTACTATTTATTTCACATACCCAGTCCCCGAACCATAGGAACTAATCAATGAAGAATAAAACGTCTTACCTAGCCGAGAATTGAATCCGGTAGCCCTTGGGCCAACCGCCAGCACGCTATCCATTTCGCCGTGGAAGCGAACAGCGCATAAGTAAAATGCAGGAAGTACAGGTAGTAAGTTGACTGCGAGTAGATTAAAAAGAAGTGGGTGTATCGTCATTAGTTGTTATAATGATGTTATTTGCTTTACGTTCCATTAACTGCTTATTAAGATTTTCGGAGACGTCATTAGTTGATCAGCAGGCGTAGTATAGTCGAGGGATAACATGCGCATGATGTCCCGATTCAAACTTCGAGATAGGATCACCGGTACGAGTCATGGACTGCATCACTTGCTCGAAATGCATCGGGAGCTTTGCATCACGCGACCCATCACTAGCTCAGTCAGTGTATAGCTGAGTGTTCACGCAGTGGCCGCATAACTGTGTCGTGTTGGTGTTGAGTATCGTCTGATGGGGCTGGAGTGCTTCATCGGATAGATGACCATCTCACATCGGCCCATTATTTGGACATTCTACAGAATATTATGTTTTCCGCGTGTGAGACAGCGCTATCCAGATGAGGTAATACAGTTCGTACAAGACAACTCCGCATTCCACATGAGCGATTGTGTTTCAGGTCTTTCTGAGCAGGGCTCCATTGAATTGCTCAATTGGGTCCCTCAAACTCTAAATCTGAACCCCACTGAACATGTGTGGTCAAGGTGGACACGCCATATAAAGAAACCGTAGCCTCACCCTCCTCTGCGTTCTCTTAATGCTTTGTGGAGCGTTATGTCGGACGCATGGGAGAAGCGCTCTCGACGAGGAATGCTTCGGATCTGACAAGTTGTTCAAGCCGATGGATACCGGACGAGCTATAAGACATGCCTAAAACGGATTTTCATGACTAACATACTGTAATTAAAAGCACAATGACAGATTTCACAATGAAAAGAAATACACACGTTTTTGTTTAACGCTACCCTATAAAAGTTTCAAGAACGTAATACGTAGAGAAGAACTAGAAACCTTTTTTCTCAGATCCATAGTCGGGTACGCTTCTTCAGAAGTAACTGACTATCGCTTGAACACGTTCCATGTTGTGAGGCTTGGTCATCATCATCATCATCTGTTTACCCTCCAGGTTCGGTTTTTCCCTCGGACTTAGCGAGGGATCCCACCTCTACCGCCTCAAGGGCAGTGTCCTGGAGCTTCAGACTCTTGGTCGGGGGATACAACTGGGGAGTATGACCAGTACCTCGCCCAGGCGGCCTCACCTGCTATGCTGAACAGGGGCCTTGTGGAGGGATGGGAAGATTGGAAGGGATAGGCAAGGAAGAGGGAAGGAAGCGGCCGTGGCCTTAAGTTAGGTACCATCCCGGCATTCGCCTGGAGGAGAAGTGGGAAACCACGGAAAACCACTTCCAGGATGGCTGAGGTGGGAATCGAACCCACCTCTACTCAGTTGACCTCCCGAGGCTGAGTGGACCCCGTTCCAGCCCTCGTACCACTTTTCAAATTTCGTGGCAGAGCCGGGAATCGAACCCGGGCCTCCGGGGGTGGCAGCTAATCACGCTAACCACTATACCACAGAGGCGGACGTGAGGCTTGGTACGTAGCAAATTTACACCTCTAGGCATAACAGTCCTTCGAGGCGTCATTGTAAGCATTTGGAGTGGAAATTCAAAGACTGTTAATATAGTGGGGATACAGTGTAGAGTAACGGAGTCCAGTAAACAAACATACTGTATCTGTATTCGAGCCCCGGATTTCCGGGCTGATAGACAGTGACATCTCCCCTACACTAACACTGACACGCCGTGCAGTGCTTCACAGCGAGCTTCACTTACCAGGCGTGTCTCTCACTTCACATATTTAATAAATCATTGTGGTAGTTTCTTGTCCATTTCATTGTATTATTTAATGTTCTTCTGATATAGGACAGTTGCACTGTATACTGACTGTAGCATTTCGTCAGGAACGTGTCATTTAACAATAAGCGAGTTGCATCATTTTTATTGCAGCTGTACCGCATCACCCGAGCACGATGATAACCGATATAAGACTTTAAAATAGTTCTACCGATCGACTTGGTCGTGCGGTCAGCGGAGCGCAGTTGTGAGCTTGCATTCGGGAGATAGTGGGTTCGAATCACATTACTGGCAGCCCTGAAAATGGTTTTCTGTGGTTTTCCATTTTCACACCATGCAGATGCTGGGGATGTATCTAAATTAAGGCCACGGCCGCTTCCTTCCAACTACTAGGCCTTTCCTATCCCTTCGTCACCATAAGAGCTATCTGTGTCGGTGCGACGTAAAGCCAATTCTAGAAGAAAAATAGTGTTTAAGCATCAATATTTGATTTTTCAACTTATATACATACATTATCATCGTTACAGTCAGGTGTGTTTTCAGCGTTCACTGTACTTGTTCTTGAATTAAATGCCTTCATAATCTCGCTATTTATTAACACACGAATTTTCAAAGAGGCTTGTCCCCGATCGGGGCATCTTATTACTTCATAACTAGAGCCCGAACCTCTATGCAGTAATAGGTTAGAATGTAAACGTACCAAGGCGAGTAACACGTATAGTCTAATCTGTACAACGCCTATGCTATGAGATTTGCATGAATATTAGGGGTTTGGCCGTCAGAACCCCTAGAATTTATGTTACTCTCACTGCATTACAGAAGAGCGGCCTGGATGACACCTCCCAATAACCAAATTAGTTTGCATTCTAACCTATTACTGCCTTAACATCCGGGGTCTATTCATAACCAATCGAATGAAATAAATACTGTTGACACTTTTTGGTGTTCGATAGCGTGTATAACATTTAAAATAGCTTGAAAATATTTCAAATGATTGGCCAATGAAATGCCACAGCTTCATCTGCCTCACCCAGGATGTTTCTTACATTTCTAGACCGTTGCCCAAGTCTATTTCTCAGTTACACCAAATACACAAGAGATAAATACGGGAGAGTTTGGGATTACGACTCAACACTATGCGCATCAACCAGCGTAAGGATCTGGCAAGCCTTCTCAGATAATTTTGTGGACATTTTTCGTGTGGCAGTAGTGGCGATTAGGGGGGGTTGGAGCGAGGGGTGTTCCCTCCACTTTGTGGAGAAAAAATAAATGCTTATTCCATTTTAGTAGCCTGAAAGTAGGAGTTGTAAAACAAAAGCAATTTGTACAAACCCTGTTGTCTTTTCAGCTAATTCTTTCCTTTAATTTCTTTAATTGGAGCCTCCATGCCGCAGGCGGCAGCGCACCGGCCTCTCACCGCTGGGTCCCGTGGTTCAAATATCGGTCACTCCATGTGAGATTTGTGCTGGAAAAAAGCGCAGGAGGGACAGGCTTTTCTCCGGGTACTCCGGTTTTCGTTGTCATCTTTCATTCCAGCAACACTCTCCAATATCATTTCATTTCATTAATCATTCATTAATCATTGCCCCAGAGGAGTGCGACAGGCCTCGGCAGGCGGCACAATTCACATCCTCGCCGCTAGTAGGGAGCCTCATTCATTCCATTCCTGACCCGGTCAAATGACTGGAAACAGGCCGTGGATTTTCATTTCTTTTTCATTTTCAATTTCTTTAATTATAAAAACATACGCTCAAAATGTCGTTCATCTTGGCTAACCGATTTGTACACCACAGCGAGTAAGGGGAGACCCGCGCACCAATGTGTAGCATGTGCTGCGTCGAAGGGTAACAGGGGCATATTTTTGCCAAGGCCGTGGACACAGGTATGATACACACGATTGCCGCGCGCATTCGTTAGTCTGGCAGTCTCATTCAGCCAAAGTTTCTGTGCAGTTCTGTCTAGTGTCTGTTACTTCGTTAGTGTGCAGTCAAATGCTAAACGACTTTTCAATTGTATAACCATTCCATACATCTGTTTAATTGTAATACATATGTAATTATTGTTGCTTTGGTTAAAGTTTTATTGTATAGTATTGAATCAACATATTTAAAAAGAATTATTAACGCACGTAAGTTTGTAGACTGTTAATTTTTTACGTTTCTGTCGATATTCGCTCAGCGAGACTAAAAACTTACAATTTTGTAGCTATTTATTAAAATTTTGATGACTCCTCCCTCCCCCGCTATATTCCATGCGCCCAGGTACATTTGTTGTCTATACATTTTTATGCCCCTCCACTTCTAATTCCTATCGCCGCTAGTGGCCCCCTGTGGTATTCACAATCACAGTTACGAGGTGATTGAAACCCACAATTTAGTGATGCACCTTGGTAAAGTATATACATAATAATGGCTGGCAAAGTTTGTGCAGTTTACGGCTGCAATAATTATGAAATTCAAAAGAACTAGCGTTCTATTTTCACGTTTCCAAGCGATAAGAGTATGTAAGTACCTGTGCGTTCGTTAATGAATAGTGCATTTTTAGCTCACTATTAATTTAAGATACTGTACAGCAGGAAGACTATTATTAACAATTATTTTCAGATGTGATCAGTGGGTGTTAAAATGCAGGAGGAGTGACCTCGACAAGCTCTGTATAAGAGGGAAGACCTCTCATAGCGCTTTCGAAAGACGTACAAATGTTACGGTCATTTCCACATTTCCCAGTTTTTAAATCCACAACAAATCAGTTATTGGTAAGTAAAATGCAATGCGAGTATTTAAATAGGAGGTGAACGTAACCGACCTTAATTTCGCACTACAGACCTAACCTAACCCAACCTTTGGATTTGACGTTCAGTACGTCAATTATTGTTTGCAGGTTAAAACCTGGATCTGTGCCATCGCAGATCTTCATAAATGATACAAGTATTACACCATCACCTAAGAGGAGAAAACCCCGGAGAAGATAAAGAGATGACGAGCAACCTGTGAAGACATCAACAAGAGACAGACAGCCTTATTATTGAATCACCTGATGTCCTCTCTGACATCGGAGAACCTAAAGAAAAAACGAAATAAAAATAAATTACTTATATTTAAATTATGCAGAGCCCAGCGGTTTATTTCTAGAAAAAATTGCTTTGCCTGCAAAATTGAAAATTAAGATTCGTCGTTTATAAAGCAAGGTTAACTCAAGTAAATCAGATGTTCTAAACTATTTTCCAAACTTCAGTGCTCATTTACAGGCCTTTTTAATCGTCAGATTAATAATTACGCACGCAAATGTAAAGGAAGACGATACACTGATCATAACAATCTATTGCGCTGGCTATTTATTTTTGCTCGTCCAAAGCGTGTAAGTTACTGCGTACGTTTTTTGCTCTTCCAACAACTCGTTCGCTCAGGAGCTGGCTTCAGGACTTAGAAATTGGTGCTGCTATTAATGAGAATACTTTGTCATTAATGAAAGTGAAACCAGGACAACTGAGTGCTACAGATTGTGTTGTGTCGATGGAGCTGGATGAAATGTCCCTTAAAGATAATATTGCATATGATGCTCAGGCAGACGAGTTTCATTGCTTTGTAAATTTTGGGAGCATGGATATGGTACAAAAGTTATTTTATTGAATGCTAATAAAGCAATGATGATTTTGTTTCGAGGCCTTAAAGTACATTTTAAACAAGTTTTGGGCTATTGCCTGAATGAAGAGGCTATGCCAGGTAACTGCGTAAAAGACGTAGTCTCAGATGTAATAAGGAAAATCATGGAAACTGGATTTTTCCGAAGATGGTAGTTTGTGATCACGGCAGCAATAACCTCAAAATGAGGTCGTCATTAGGTGTCTGTGTAGAGAAACCAATCAGTGAAATTAATGGTAATAAAGTGTATTTGTTTCATGATGCCCACACTTGTTAAAATCTACACGAAATAATTTTAAGAAGTATTCTTTTATCTGTGATGATGGCTGGTGCTCTAGGAGCCATATAGTTGAATTTTACAACAAAGATAAAATGGTGAAACCAAGATTGACCCCAAAGCTAAATAAAAAAATGTATTTATTTGTCTGAATTTGCTCCTATGTGCTTACCAGCACATGTTTTCAAAAACTTTGTTAGATGTGGCATTAAGACCGATGTAAACTTCAAAGCAATGTGTCCTGATGCAATGGCCACTGACAGTTTCAGTAAGAGAATGGGTACCCCTTTCCCCCATGGTACAATAGCCCCGAAGGGCCATGGTCTAACAAGCGACCCATGCTTAGCCCGAAGGCCTTAAGATTATGAGGTGTCGTGTGGACAGCACGACGAATCCTCACGGCCGTTAGCTTCCTAGACCGGGGCCGCTATCTCACCGTCAGATAGCTCCTCAAATGTAATCACTTAGGCTGAGTGCACTTCGAACCAGCCCTCAGATCCAGGTAAAAGTCCCTGACCTGGCCGGTAGTCGAAGCCGGAGCATCCGAGAAAGAGGCAGGCACACTACCCCTATACCGCAGGGCCGGCACAAGAATAGATACACTATGTGATATTTTCAACTCAGCAGTTTCGTAGTTCAATAAATGATGAAGGAAACCATTTTGCATATTAAGATGATGCAGTGAAATATTTGTCTGTTATTGTTGTTATGAACAGCCAACACACCAAACCACATTGTATTACGGGAAGGACTAATAACATATCAGCACTAACAATTCTATGGAAAGAGCTGAAAGGTAAGTTACCTTCTGACTAGACAACTGACTCCAGATATTCTTGAAAACTTATTTTACACCGGGCGAGCTGTCCGTGCGGTAAGGGGCGCACAGCTGTAAGCTTGCATCCGAGAGATAGTGGGTTCGAATTGCACTGTCAGTAGCCCTGAAGATGGTTTTCCGTGGTTTCTCATTATCACGCCAGGCAAATACTGGGGCTGTACGTTAATTAAGGCCACAGCCTCTTCCTTCCCACTCCTAGCACTTTCCTATCCCATCGTCACGTAAGACCTATCTGTGTCGGTACGACGTAAAGCAAATCTGTAAAAAAAACTTATGTGATCAGGGATGAAGGTGGGAACAATGTCACGCCATATACATGTAAGTTCAGAATTTCCTTAAGGCAAACAATAACCAGAGTTGGGAAGTAATTTTGTGAAAGTAATCGAATTACTGTTGCATTCTTAGGCATTTATACTCGTAATCATTACATTTTACTAACTGTAATTTTTACTTGTTATTTACAGCTTGAAATAAAATTGTAATGGTTACATCACAGTCTTCCTTCTTTTGCTACCGCTTTTCCCACACCTGTGGGGTCGCGGGTGCTAATTACGTTTTCTTTTGCTAGTTGTTTTACGTCGCACCGACACAGATAGGTCTTATGGCTACGATGGGACATGGAAGGGCTAGGAGTGGGAAGGAAGCGGCCGTGGCCTTAATTAAGGTACAGCCCCAGCATTTGCCTGGTGTGAAAATGGGAAACCACGGAAAACCATTTTCAGGGCTGCCGACAGTGGGATTCGAACGTACTATCTCCCGAATACTGGATACTGGCCGCACTTAAGCGACTGCAGCTATCGAGCTCGGTAAGTTAATTACGTAGCACATGTGGATTTGGCCCTGTTTTACGGCCGGATGCTTGACGCCAACCCTATATGAAGGGATGAAATCACTATTGCGTGTTTCTGTGGTGGTTAATTCCTCTCATTCGGGGACTGGGGATTTGTGAGGAAATCGGTAGAAGATTACAGCAATGTCCGAATCCAGAACCCACTTGAAGACATAATTATCACTGCAGCTGCAGCTGACTTCTCAACAAGGCGGTGGCTATTCGAATCCCAGCCAATGCATATGGGATATTAACATTTGATTGTCTTTAATAACCCACCCTCGATGGCCCTCAGTATAGCTAATTATCTCATGTATCTTCTCTACTTGTACAGTAAGTACAGTCTATTCTGTTCGTCTTCCTTTTATACACTCCATCGATAGTTATACTGCCCCGTCCAATTCCAGTTTAGTTTGTTTTCCGAATGGTTTCCGAGAAGTCCAAGATCAGCTGAATGGAAGAAGAAATTCGTCCCTCCCATAGCTCCGGAGTTTCTGGTGTGATAGGTGAGTGAGATCGTCACTGACTTCTCAACAAGGCGGTGGCTATTCGAATCCCAGCCAAGGCATGTGGGATATTTAAATGGAAAGTCACGTTCCGTGGCTCGGACTCCACGTAAAACTGTAGGTCCTGTGACTATGTTCACGATATCAACAGTCACATTACTTTAAAAATAATGCATCACGAGAATGTAACTAGTAAAATACACCTACGTTCAATTGAGTTCTTATTGGATGGGAATTTGAGGTCAGATGGTGGGCTATTGTTAGCAGGGAACGACCTCCGGTAACGAACCCGCACATGATAACCGTTATCTTATCAATGTCACGAGGCTTGGGGCTTGCCTTGCTCCTGTCTTGTGCGTCAGCTCACGTTCCCCGCCAGTAGTTGCACACTAGTGACGTCAGCATATTTCACCATACGAAATGAGCTTCGTTAAGTTCCTCTCACGACCCGTAGCGCTAAGAGCGGTTTCGACACTCGATTGCTGCAAGGATACACACAATGAAGTATTCCGTGTGTTCACATTATCTTACTCCCCAGTCCACACTCTCCGCCTCCACTCACTGCACCGACAGTCGACGTGACCAGTGGATTTGAATCCCGCCATCAGCCATTCTTGAAATGGGCTTCTTGGGTTTACCGCGTCAGTTCTTCAGTCCACGGCTTCTTCTTTCACAAAAACAAAGTACATTTCCAGCTTTAGTTGATTCCATTCTTAAGACTGATTTCAATTGAGAAGCTTTCTTTTTAAATTATTGCTAGTGGTTTAACGTCGCACTAACACATTGAACGTTTTCGGCGACGTAAGCAATGGAAAGTGCTAGGATTGGGAAGATAGGGGAAGATGGCCTTAAAAACAATGAACAACCCACATTTGCTCAGTGTGACAATGGGAACCTACGGAAAACCATCTTCAGGGCTGCCGACGGTGGGATTAATAATAATAATAATAATAATAATAATAATAATAATAATAATAATAAAATTAATAGTGAAAATCCACAGCCTGTTTCCCAGTCATTCGACCGGGTCGAAGCCTGTCGCACTCCTCTGGGGCAATGATAAATGACTGACAGATGAAATGAAACGTTAATGGAGAGTGTTGCTGGAATGAAAGATGACAGGGAAAACCGGAGTACACGGAGGAAAACCTGTCCCGCCTCCGCTTTGTCCAGAACAAATCTCACATTGAGTGACCGGGATTTGAACCACGGTATTGTGACCGTTCACAACGTCACATATAGTATGTCATGATACCCAGGAGATGAAATATGCCGTTTTCCGCGTCATCCTGCGGTAAAAACTGTCCAAGTTAGGATTTATCCACTCGCTCCGGGATGCGATTTACAGAATGCCAGCTCGCGCGACCCAACTCTAGTTGTCGGTAATTAGCAGCGAGGCATTGCAGGAGCGCTGGTACTCGACTTCTCACTTCAACCACGAGCGAGACGGAAAGAGACGCGTTATCAGGTGACAGACAATCTAGGTCACTAGCAGAGCTCAGGGAGTACATCCAACGTGAGAACAAACATTATACCCTATTTCCCTCATTCATTCACCACTGCTAACTCATCGAGTTCAATTGTTTTTTCCCTGATAATTATTATAAATCGCGAAATACTCAACCGAGAGTCACGTGCGAACATTCATTTGAATCAGAGAATTTTACACATAATTATGAGACCGAGAAGTGCTCTACATAATTGAAAGAACGGTAGCTAAGCCGTAACAAGGGCCCGTCTTAATGGTTACCAGATGTTGGGTCCCAACCGTGGCAGCCAGCTCAAGGATTCCCCTGGCGCTCGTCATCATTCACCGACAGAGACAAAAGGACGCTTCTAAGATTGCTTGAGAATCCACGAAGCTATTTTAATAACATGCACTCAGTGAAAATGGGAATACAGGAGCTACAATCTGAGATCCTGTGCGTCACTATACGTTGCGTATTACCGGAGCACATTTTGAGAAGGGGGTGTGTTTTACCCCCACTGCTAGCACCAGGGCATCTCGCCTATATAGTAAGGAGCTGAGGAACGGACACCACCAGTTCATTTTCAGTTCAACGCCAGTTCGTTACCAGTTCGTCGTGATTTGTGTGTGAGTCCCCTATATGAAAAAATCAATCTGTAATGTGAGCAGTGTAATGCAGTGATTTATTAAAGTCTGTAAATGTATGTGGAAATAACCACAATCTGAGTAAGTTGTTTGCGCGAACAGTGTGCCGCTAACAAATATAGTAGGAACGGTATGAAACCGTGATGATCGCTGTCCGTGTGTCGAAGAGGTCGCGCATCGAGCCTCATATATGCCTAAACTAATACGGCTCAATTAACATAAATAGGCACGTATTTAACTAAGTGCGTGGAGCGAGTGTACTCGATATGAATGTGAAATATAAGGAAAGGGAATGAACGGCTCATTGTCGGCATGATAAAGGGCAGTGCCACGTTAGATCGATCCCTAACGCAGTAGAGAACTCGACTTACGTATGACTAAGTGCAATAGAGTGTGCCTGAATTATTGTTGTGTAATACGAGAGTGCTAACACATTAGTTCGTGACTTGCCAGTGACGTTTCTAAGTGAACCAGTGGAGCTTCATGATTTAGAGTAGCTGTCAATAAAAAGGATAGGTGGATGAGAAGGGAATAATGTCAGGCTTCAGAGACACAACGGACGTTAGGTTGGGATGCTTGTGTCATTGAGCAGACCAACCATATATTTAATCTGTGATGTGTAATATAAACTAACGCATTCACATGAGATAACTCCCCTCATTTACACAAGGAGTCTACAAGAACGTCGGAGTGAACGAGGTATCTAGCTGTCTGCCGGAATTTCACCTGGTGTAGCAGAGAACGTCTGGAACTTCGCACGAGATCAAGCCTTCATGTTCGTGACTTGCCAGTTGGTCATCAAAGGGCTTCACATCGCTGATGGTATCGTGAGGGCAGAGTAAATACATGGGCGTGCCCTCCTGTAATGCTGTGTTCGTGGTTTTCCATAAGGATGAGTACATTTCCAACTAGTGTATTTGTAGCTTTGAAAGTCATATCCTATTGTATATATAGAGTAAATTTGCATGTAGATGTAACGTAGATCGCAAATATGCCATTTCAAAGGGATAATAATAACTTCATTTTATTTTGGTTTTTTTTATGTAATACATTCATCGTGATTTGAAACAACCATATTTTACTTCCGTTTTTATAAGGGCTTTCGGTAATGCATGACGTAATTCTAAGGACCTTAGATTAATTAAGTGTGAAGTGCTGTCGAGTAAAGAGCGCTTAAATATTCTGTAAAAATGACTCCAGTTATCGTCTTCTCTATAGCAAATATGAGTCATCAAAGAACTCTCAGTAATTGACTTTTACTTTTATTTTTTTGCACTTCACACCAGGTAGGGAGTCCTCCTAAGTAGTAATTAAGGCTGCTGAAACAACGGATGGAGACATGACATTGGGGTATATATCGTTGAATTTTAGCTCGTGAGTGCGTGATGTAATTCGGACCCTGTGGCAGGGGTTCATCATTAAATAGTCCGACTCGTTGGCTGAACGGTCAGCGTACTGGCCTACGGTTCAGAGGGTCCCGGGTTCGATTCCCGGCCGGATCGGTGATTTTAACCTTAATTGGTTAACTCCAGTGGCACGGTGGCTGGGTGTATGTGTTGTCTTCATCATCATATCATCCTCATCACGACCCGCAGGTCGCCTACTGGCGTAAAATAGAAAGACCTGCACCTGGCGAGCCGAACCCGTCCTGGGATATCCCGGAACTAAAAGCCATACGACATTTCATTTCATCATGGATAGCATTGTGTTGCAGGTACCGTGAGGAGGAACGGGGGGCTAGGCAGGCTGTAGCCCTCATGTGTATTGTGAAGTAGAAATGTAAAGTTCCCCCTGGAATCTGTTATTAATATGCGCGAAATGGATACCGTGCTACGAAGATGACGATTACGGCCAGATTTAGAGCCAATATTAAATGTGCTGCCATTGTGGCCTGGAAAGAAAGAAGTGAGATTATTTGCCGTGAAGCAATTGCATGGGAGGACCCAGTGGCCCGCTATTTGGAAGTGGGTCGTGGGTGACTCACAGCTGGGTGATTTACGAGCCCATCAAAGGGGTCGAAATAAAGTGTTTGCTCCATTCAAAGGGAACAGAATACACGTAGTTGGTTCGTTCCTCTCGGCACAGCGATTACGTGCGTCAATTTAAATATTACCAACGTCGCATAGATTCCAATGTGCATTAAAGGAAGGATCCCTCCAATTTCTTTCCTTAATTATTTACAGCGTGCAGGGAATTCCAGGTTAAATATACCCCGTCTCAGAAGATCCTGAGTTCATTCCAGGAGACAGTGAAAGCTTCTACTCACTGTCACCAGCAGCAGATGACTTGTACCATCTGTGACTCATCGTGTGTGTTTGAAAGGTATTTGTTCTTGCCCATCTCTTGCAGGAAGTGCTATGATACTCTGTTTACGATGTTTGGATATTTGAGTTGCTTTATGATTGTCCACAGGTAGCAACGTTGTGTAAATAATGCCGTGTTATGTGTATTGATAAAAATCCTGATGAAACGAGCGTGTGTATTATATTGCATATTCAGCAATGATTAATTTAGGGAAGTGTTGTGATACGACTTTCAAAGGTTCAAAAATGTATTCATAGAAACATACGTTCACTTCAGTTCATAGGATATCGTAACTTGGTATAATTTGAATATATTAATTCTCAACAGGTAAACCGAATTACAGCAGGGTATGCCTATACTAATTAAATGTGTGCGCAAAGTTATAAATGTAAATAATTCGAGAGGAAACCCTCTCTAAGTTTGAAATAGTGTAAATAATTCAAGAGGAAAGTCTTCTTTGAATTTGAAATAATTTAACGTCGAATGAGGTGTAGAGAGAGACTAACGAACATTCAGGACGTCAAGATCAGCCTAATAATATTTTTAAAGTGCGTTGTATGGCATATCCATGTTACTAAGATGTGTTTCACTAGTATTGTAAAATTGTTATACAAGATATTATTGTTTCTCTTCTCATTAGAGTAGAACGCAACCGGGAATGCGGTTTGAAGAGGGTTGCGCAGTAACATTCGCGCGCTTTGTAGCATGACGTGTTTTCCGCTGAGCCAATATAATCATTTCAGTAAGAGGTGCCTGTTTGTGTGGGTCACGAGTGAATGTTTCGAGTTTGATTTGTAAATACCATAATCAACGAATTTAGGGAACTATTTTTGGGTGTACGATGGATCCAGGAAGAGCAAAAAGACAAGTATTCCATCGACAGACGAGGGAAATAGTATTTAGAGTGCATTTGTATTTTGTAAGCATGCAGCAGCAGGCGTTCAGAGGCGGGGGAGGTGAGGAACGCCATGTTGCCAAGCTTCAAAAGAAGACAGCACTCGCGTGTGGTATCGGCCTGCGAACAGTACAGAGGATAAAACAAGCTACGGAAATAAAAATAATGCAGTGTTCACGTCGCCTGGGAAGAACCCTAAGAGGACGAAGCCAGTGACGCACCTCGATGATTTCAATAAAAATGTACTGCGTACAACAATATTTGATATGTATTAAAACGGCGAATATCCTATGGCATTGAAACTTGCTCGTCCATTTACCTTCTTTAATATCTCGAAAATTTCCCTCAACACATTCTCGGGGTTTGATGTTAAAAATTAATTTGGACTTTCAGGAAACTTTTAAGCCCACGAAAAATATATGTCATCGCTTCGGAATTCAAGATATAACTGGATGAAAAAATGTTTACACTTTCTTGCTGTTATGAGTAGCCAAATTGGCATCACCGCACCTCATATTTCGGTCTCTCTCTGCGCAACGAAACCGCCTTCCCGGCTGCGTTCTACTCTAGTAATGAACTAGTGTTCCTCTCGTAATTAATATTCCCCTACTACAGAGATTATTAGAAAATTATTGCCCAATCGGACGCTCCAGTCGGACACGAAATGCTATACCGACTCAGTAAGTCAATCATTCTCGTAGGGGAAGATGAGACTTCGATAACTGGGCTGAGTTCGAAGCTCATCGGAGGTGCTCCATTCTAATATCATATTCATGAACCACGGTAACTTGTTTATGTACTGAAGCCTTGGACAGGTACAGTATCCAGAGGTGAGAGGCCGCCTGAGCCACGGAGGCTCAATAATAATAATAATAATAATAATAATAATAATAATAATAATAATAATAATAATAACAACAATAATAATTGTACCGGGAGGTACACCTCAACTACGCACATTCAAAAGAAGCGCCTTAATGAACTCTATCTATCCAACAAAACGTGAAACTGCTATGGTATGAAGTTGGGACATTAATCAGAAGATGTCACTACTGAATAATTGAGAAGTTTGTCATTTCTAAGTTTCCTAAACTGATTGGATTTATTTTCTTTTGGTGCACATTAGGAAGTTTGGACATTTCTCCATAGATGTCATTACAAACATTGAGGTCATGCACTCTGGTGCAAGGTAAAAGAATTTGTTATTGAAATAAATTTTGTGTTTATGGGTTTTCTCAAGTAAATTAACTTTCATTTATTTTTTATATATTTCAAGGTTTGCAACAATCCTTTCTCATTCCGCCAGTTTTGAATTTGGCCAATAGGAATTTTCTGTAAGTATTGTTCAGCCTATCACAGGCTTCTTGTTGGTTTTTTGTATGTAACTTTTGATTCTGCCAATATAATCGAGAGGGGTATCATGATTAGTCCAGAGCCCTCTAGAAGCGTCCCCTCGTGTATATAAGCTGCGGCCTTTCCCGCTACCTTGTCTCTTGATCGCCGTATTTCTGAGAGTGTGTGTGTGTGTGTGTGTGTGTGTGTGTGTGTGTATGTGTGCTAAGACAGGAGGCGGGGCGCCTCATTCTTCGCCAGGCAGACCAGCAGCCAAGGTAATGACCACCAGACTTATTTTTCTGTAGCTACCTCCGCAGACTTACACGAGGGGAAGGTCCCAATTTCTATCTATGTATCCTGTTTTCTAAAATGTAAATTTCCTTTCGGCTAATGTAAAATTTCATAAAGTCTTTAACTGCAATTCGGGGATAGAGTGTGCGTTACCCTCTCGAGTTCACCTTCAACTTGGTTTGAGGTGACTACGACTTTGTAACTGTTTTTCCTTCTTTCCTGTAATGCATTAAATTAACCTTCATTCGAGACACCCCGGTAGCTTGGGATTAGCCTCTACATCATCGGGCCGAGAGCCCAATTAGGGTTTTATATGTAATGTTCTAGGAGTGCAAGTGTACGCCTCCATTCATTTTGTGTTCGGGCCATTAACGTAACCTGTTCTTCTTTCCGCGAAGGCCCAGTAGTGTAAAGGTAATTTCAATTGTAAATTGTGCCTAGAGACGACAGACATTGTAAGAGTTTGATGTAATGTAGCCTTGAGTAGGCTGTAAGAAATGTGTTAATGTTGGAGAGCATGTAAGCTTTTCCCTAAGTTTACTGTAATATTGAGGGGTGCCTTTGGAAGGCCGTACTTATAATCCTTGGAGCAAAGTGCTCTTAAATTGAGATATCCATGTCCTTGTCGAAATATTGAGATTTTGTAAATTTTGTAAACTGGGTCTTGTAGCTCTAAACTTGTAAATCTGGGGCTTGAAGCCAAAAATTGTTAAATTCTCTATTCTGGGGGTTCTCAATTTTAATCCCTAAATTTGTCATTGTTATTTCACTAAGTGAAAGGTTGTTAAGTTTGTTTTTGAAAAGAAATATAACTTTTATTTAAAGTTTTAATTCAAATTTTAAATCGTAGATAGACCCATTATACCCAGCACCTCCTTTCACCTCTGCGTTCCACAGATGCACCGGAATAATAATAATAATAATAATAATAATAATAATAATAATAATAATAATAATAATAATAATAATAATAATAATAATAATAATAATAATAGTTGTACCGGGTGGTACACCTTTACGCCGCAATTTTAAATCTTCCGCCAATAAGTACTCCTCTACAGGAGAAACTCTGAACTTTAAAAACTGGATCAACTCATTAGTTTCTCAGAAGATGTCACTACCATAAATTTTGTGATTACAAAGTTGTCAATACTGTTTGGATTTCAACTTGTTTTGTTTTCCATTAATCAAGAAGTGTGGACATTCTCTCATAGATGGCACCGCCTAAAAACTATGATCATGCACCCTGGTGCGAAGTGAAGGAACTTTCCTGAAGAAATTTTGTATTCATAAGTTTTTGTTCTTACTAAATTTCGTTCTTTCATGTGTGGGTTGGCAATATTAATCTTTTCATTCCGCCTGTTTTGAACTGAGCCAATCCAGAATTTCTGTAATTAATTTTTAACCAATCATGTATTTCTTCTTCGACTTTGAGTGTATTTTCAAGACGGACCAATAAACAAAGAAGATTATTTATGAAAGGTCTCGAATCTTCCACGAGGGTATAAAAACTGCTGATTTTCTTGTCTGTCGGCCACATCATCAACATTTAGCATTGTGTATGGAAGTGTAGCAGGAGGCGGGAAGCGCCTCTTTCATCCGGCAGCAGCTCTTCAACAAGGTAATGGCCGCTTAACATCTTTATTTCTTGCTAGCTCAGCACTTTAATCCGCGAGGAAGGTCCGAAACCTTTTTTATGTAACCTATCTTCAAACATGTAAATTGCCGTCACTTTTGTAAAACTTCATATATCTTTAACTGTAAATCGGGGATAGAGAGTGCTTTACCCTATCGAGCTCCCCTTCATTTTGGATTTGAGCTGACTACGTTTTCGTAACCGTTCTTCTACTCTTCCTCAATGTGTTAAATTTATTCCGTGTACGAGTCACCTCCATAGTCTGGGAATAGCCCCTGTTTCATTGGCCTTGCGCCTCTTAGGTTTTAAGAAGTTTCATGTAGGAGTGCAAATTCACGCCTCCATTCTGTTTTGCATTTTGGGCCATTTTCTTAACCTATTTTTTTTTCAACGAAGGCCCAGTAGGTTGGGTACAAGATACCCCTGTTTCTTTGTAAGAGTGCCTTGAGGGCAGTTGATAGTAAAGTTTGTTGTGTCCTTTGATAGGCTCAGAAAATTGAGAGCGGGTCAGCTCTTTCTGATGTGGTAAAAGTGCCTCCAGGGGGCTCGATATGGTTGTTGGAGCTAATGCTCCTTGAATGAAGGGGTTTTCTGCCCTTTGATCAAATGTGTGCCTTGGTAAAGTTGGGCAAGTAGCTCAAGGATTGTAAAATTGGGGATCGAAGCCCAGACCTTGTAAAGACACCGAAACTTGTGTTTCGTTGGTAAAATTATACCTTGTACCTGATTATTGGCTAGTTGTTGACTTGTTATTTGTTAAAGTTTTTTTGAAAATATAACCTTTAATGAAATTTTGATTCATTTCTCAGCATTGTAATTAGACCCATTCTAGCCCGCACCTTCTTTCACCTCTGCATTCCACGGGTAACCCCGTAACAATAATAATATTAACATACATACATACATACATACATACATACATACATACATACATACATAACATACATACATTATCATTATAGACTATTATGCCTTTCAGCGTTCAGTCTGCAAGCCTCTGAATTTACTAAACGTCGCCACAATCCTCGATTTGCAACTAGTGTTGTGGCCTCATTTAGTTCTATACCTCTTATCTTTAAATCGTTAGAAACCGAGTTTAACCATCGTCGTCTTGGTCTACCTCTACTTCTCTTACCCTCCATAGCAGAGTCCATTATTCTCCTAGGTAACCTATCCTCCTCCATTCGCCTCACATAACCCCACCACCGAAGCCGGTTTATGCGTACAGCTTCATCCATCGAGTTCATTCCTAAATTAGCCTTTATCTCCTCATTCCGAGTACCATACTGCCATTGTTCCCATCTGTTTGTTCCAGCAATCATTCTTGCTACTTTCATGTCTGTTACTTCTAACTTATGAATAAGATATCCTGAGTCCACCCAGCTTTCGCTCCCGTAAAGCAAAGGTGGTCTGAAAACAGACCGATGTAACGATAGTTTCGTCTGGGAGCTGACTTCCTTCTTACAGAATACTGCTGATCGCAACTGCGAGCTCACTGCATTAGCTTTACGACACCTTGATTCAATCTCACTTACTATATTACCATCCTGGGAGAATACACAATCTAAATACTTTAAATTATTGACCTGTTCTAGCTTTGTATCACCAATCTGACATTCAATTCTGTTGAATTTCTTACCTACGGACATCAATTTAGTCTTCGAGAGGCTAATTTTCATACCATACTCATTGCACCTATTTTCAAGTTCCAAGATATTACACTGCAGGCTTTCGGCACAATCTGCCATTAAGACCAAGTCGTCAGCATAGGCCAGACTGCTTATTACATTTCCACCTAACTGAATCCCTCCCTGCCATTTTATACCTTTCAGCAGATGATCCATGTAAACTACGAACAGCAAAGGTGAAAGATTACAGCCTTGTCTAACTCCTGTAAGTACTCTGAACCAAGAACTCATTCTACCATCAATTCTTACTGAAGCCCAATTGTCAACATAAATACCTTTGATTGATTTTAATAATCTACCTTTAAATCCATAGTCCCCCAGTATAGCGAACATCTTCTCCCTCGGTACCCTGTCGTATGCTTTCTCTAGATCTACGAAACATAAACACAACTGCCTATTCCTCTCGTAGGATTTTTCAATTACCTGGGGCATACTGAAAATCTGATCCTCACAGCCTCTTTGTGGTCTGAAACCACACTGGGTTTCATCCAACTTCCTCTCAACGACTGATCGCACCCTCCCTTCCAAGATGCCAGTGAATACTTTGCCTGGTATACTAATCAATGAGATACGTATACTAATCAATGAGATACCTCGATAGTTGTTGCAATCCTTCTTGTTCCCTTGCTTATAGATAGGTGCAATTACTGCTTTTGTCCAATCTGAAGGTACCTTACAAACACTCCATGCTAATTTTACTACTCTATGAAGCCATTTCATCCCTGCCTTCCCACTATACTTCACCATTTCAGGTCTAATTTCATCTATTCCTGCTGCTTTATGACAATGTAGTTTATTGACCATCCTTTCCACTTCCTCTAGTATAATTTCACCAACATCATTTTCCTCCTCCTCATGAGCTTGGCTGTTCGCAACACCACAAGGATGATTTCCTTTTACATTGAGAAGACGTTCAAAATATTCCCTCCACCTCTCCAGTGATTCCCTGGGATCTATTACGAGTTCACCTGAATTACTCAAAACACTGTTCATTTCCTTTTTCCCTCCCTCCCTAAGATTCTTTATTACTGTCCAGAAAGGTTTCCCTGCTGCTTGATCTAGCCTTTCCAGATTGTTACCATAATCTTCCCATGACTTCTTTTTGGATTCAACAACTATTTGTTTCGCTCTGTTTCTTTCATCTACGTAAAAAGCCCTGTCTGCCTCGGCCCTTGTTTGGAGCCATTTCTGATAAGCCTTCTTTTTACGTTTACAGGCTGCTCTCACTTCATCATTCCACCAAGATGTTCGCCTTTTCCCATCTTTACACACAGTTGTTACTAGGCATTCCCTTGCTGTTTCTACTATAGCATCCCTGTATGCCACCCATTCACTTTCTATATCCTGAACCTCCTTACTGTCTACTGTTCGAAACTTCTCACTAATCATATTCATGTACTTCTGTCTAATTTCCTCGTCCTGGAGATTTTCTACCCTTATTCGTTTGCAGACAGATTTCACTTTCTCTACCCTAGGCCTAGAGATACTTAGTTCACTACAGATCAGATAGTGGACTGTATCATCGAAAAATCCGCAGAAAACTCGTACATTCCTAACAGATTTCCTGAATTCGAAGTCTGTTAAGATATAGTCTATTATGGATCTGGTACCCCTAGCCTCCCATGTGTAGCGGTGAATAGCCTTATGCTTGAAGAATGTATTCGTAACAGCTAAACCCATACTAGCACAGAAGTCCAGCAAACGCTTCCAATTCCCATTAGTTTCCATATCTTCCCCACATTTACCAATCACCCTTTCGTATCCTTCAGTTCTATTTCCAACTCTCGCATTGAAATCGCCCATTAGCACTATTCTATCCTTGCTGTTGACCCTGACCACGATGTCACTCATTGCTTCATAACACATGTCCACTTCATCCTCATCTGCACCCTCACATATTGAATACACGGACACAATTCTAGTCCTAATTCCTCCCACTGACAAATCTACCCACATCATTCGCTCATTTACGTGCCTAACAGAAACTATGTTGCGTGCAATGGTATTCCTGATAAAGAGCCCTACCCCAGACTCTGCCCTTCCCTTTCTAACACCCGTCAAGTACACTTTATAATCTCCCACCTCTTCCTCGTTATCTCCCCTTACCCGAATATCACTTACTCCTAGCACATCCAGATGCATCCTCTTTGCTGACTGAGCCAGTTCTACTTTCTTTCTTCCATAAGCCCCATTAATATTGATAGCTCCCCATCGAATTCCATTTCGTTCGCCAAGTTGTTTCCAAGGAGTCCCTCGCCTGTCAAATGGGAGTGGGACTCCGATACTCCCATAGGTCCGAGGCTTGCTTAAAGTGTTCTGAGCTCGGTAGATTCATGAAGCAGGATGCTACCCTACTTGCACATAGTCCAAGTGAGGATCTCTCTTCTAACGGGATATGGACCACCGGTGAATTGTATAGTCCTAGCCGCCTGAGCATAAGGAGGGCCACGACTCAGAATATGTCCGAGATGCCCACTCCCGTTCCATAGCAACTGGTATCCCGACTCTCAGGACCACTTACTAGGCCACTCAGCCGTTGCCCATGGTTCACGAACTAGGACGTGACTACAGTAATCCACAAACATGAACATAATAATAATAATCGTAATAATAATGTTAGTGGCTTTACCTCACACTAACTACTTTTTTACGGTTTTCGAAGACGCCGAGGTGCCGGAATTTAGTCCCGCGTCAATTCTTTTACGTGCAAGTAAAATTACCGACACGAAACTGACATATTTGAGCACCTTCAAATACCACCGGACTGAGCCAGGATCGAACCTGTCAAGTTGGGGCCATAAGGCCAGAGCTTCAACCTGTCTGAGCCACTCGCCCGGCCGGGTGGGATTCGAACCCACCATCACCCGAATGCAAGCTCACAGCTACACGATCAATGAGAAGCTTTCTTACATACTCGACTAAGTACTGTATGCACAAATGCGTGCAAAAAATCTGGCCCATTTCCGTAGATCACAGTAGGTTTCTTTTGTATGGTATCCAAATTTAACCTACTGTACTTATCACTTGTCTCCACCCACCTTACTGCATCTCTCTATGACTGTCTTGAAGTAAATCCGGAGAAATAATAATAAGCCAATGAATGCTGTTATGTTCCGTATGAAATGAAGAGTGTGTCAGAAATAACCTCCCTTAAAACATTGGCTGTGACTGGAGTAAATAAGTGGTGGACTAGCACAATGTAATATGATTTGAGACTGGACCTCGTAGAGAAAGGACGTGGCAAGGGATGCTGAATCGTATGAGATAATATCTCTATGAACCGCATACCGTTGGTGGAAAAATTTAATAAGAAGAGGGCTATTGGATGCGAAAAGCAAGTAAGGAATTTCGGTGTATTTATCGATTTTATAACCGACTTACGGTCATAAGTATTCAATAATAATAATAATAATAATAATAATAATAATAATAATAATAATAATAATAATAATAATAATAATAATAATAATAATAATAATAATAATAATAATAATCATAATCATAATAATAATAATAATAATCTATTTTAAAAGTACTCTACTAGTGAGAACAGAAAAATTGCTGGCGGTATAACTCTGAACTCATCTTGTGGATGGAGGTAAGTGGCGTGACTAAGGTTAAGTTGTAAGGATATTCCCGCCTTCCAATACTTGTCAATTTCTTATAACAGTTTTAATGTTTACATGGCATAATCTAGCTTAATATCTAGGTGTATACTAAATAGATAGAACATGTTTCGTTCCGATTGTGGAACATCTTCAGCTAAGAGAATAAACAAAATGGCAAGACAATCAAAACACATGTAATGATTATGGTGATGAAATAAAATGTTCATTCATGCTGGGTTAAGTTTCCAACGAGTCAATGTCCAAGTAACGAAGTAAAATCGGCGTAAGGGTTCTTCTTTATGCTGGAGACATGTATACTTGTTGATCTTGAAGATAAAATTTACTAATTACTAAGAAAGTGATATCCATGTTTTTTCTTACAGGAGAGGCCCCATTTGTACATCAGTGTGTACTTAAATTGTGTTCAGTGCATTGATTTGTTTCTTTGAGTTCAAACAGAAACGATGTTCATCGTTGTTTGTCTAGGTGTCAGGGTTTTACGGGGAGTCCGGGGAGTTTTGCGCATTGTTGTGTGTTTCTTTAATGTAAATATTTTTCTCGCGTGTTAACTATGTAGCGTAGGAACCGGTTAATTTCATACTAAGAATAGAGTATAATATGTAAGGTACATCTTCTCAAATTATATGATGGTGATCGACCGAAAGAAAGCAACTTAAGGACAGAAAGATAGATGATGTTTAACTGCCAGACTTCGATTATACTTACGGTACTTCATTGCCAAATGAAGCCTGTGCAGAGTGAAATCATTGAACGCCCTTCAGGCGAGTCAATTTAATTCGGATACTGTTTTCTTCTTTCCTCCGTATGCTGAGATTTTATTGTGATAGTGTTTCTCTCCCTACGTCACAATTCAGGATAAAATTGATATTCATGACCCCATTACATGATTCTTGTCATTTCTAGCAGTGCTAAGCAGTATCCAGTAAATAGTTGAACACAGAAATCCTACTTTCACATTAGATAAGACTTCATCTTAAGTATTTTTCTTATTTACTTTTTTTTCGAACGTCACCACCCCTTAGTGCTCGAATATGTCGAGGTTTGCGCAAAAAGTAGGAGGATGGCGGTTCGAAGCCCGTTTTGGCGATTCGGGCTACTCTTCGATATAGTCTCATCCGTGGTTATTTATCAGGTTACGCTGACACATTGTTATGCTTAGGTCTCCTAGTCAAGCCCAGGACCGAGCTCGATAGCTGCAGTCGCTTAAGTGCGGCCACTATCCAGTATTCGGGAGATAGTAGGTTCGAACCCCACTGTCGGCAGCCCAGAAAATGGTTTTCCGTTTTCACACCAGGCAAATGCTGGGGCTGTACCTTAATTAAGGCCACGGCTGCTTCCTTCCCACTCCTAGCCCTTCCCTGTCCCATCGTCGCCATAACACCTATCTGAGTCGGTGCGACGTACAGCAATTAACAAAGAAAAACAAGCCCAGGAAGGGCTAATAACGGCTAATAACGATACTAATAAATAATAACCTAGATGTTATCCAATGTTACTGTATGTATTTGAGATTTTCACATTAAAGAGGATCCCAGTAGCCATGTTATAATTATTGTGGGCGATAAATATCACTTATACGTATTACTTAAACTGCAGAGGACCTGGAATGTGGATTATTTAATCGGAGAACTACCGCTGTCGAGATTTAGAATAGTGGAAGCCTTTATCTTCTCTTCTTCCAAGGGCTGTACGGAGATAATTTTTACTTTGTTTTTTAAACCAACATCGCTTTTATCAACTTTATTTGTGCAACGTTCAAGTAGACAGTCCGCAATGCAGTGTGATCGAATATGATACTCCACATGATAGACCTTCCTAAATTTTTCAATTGGTTTTACATTGCACGGACTTAGACATTTTTTATGGCGATGGTGGGGTAAGACAGGGCTATGATTGGGAGGAAAAGCGACCATGGCCTTATGTAAGGTACAGTTCCAGCATTTGCCTGGTGTGAAATTGGGAGACAACGGAAAGCCATCTTCAGGGTTGCTGATAGTGAGGAACGAACCTACCATCATCTGAAAGCAAGCTCACAGATATACGGCTCGAACCGCGCAGCCAACATACCACAAACCTAGTTAGATTCATTGCTTATTATCACCAAGCAATAAAATACGCCCCTTCTCTTGTAGCCACACAGCAGCCTTGTCACTAAGCCTTCCACCGATAACTGCGGTACTTCATTTCCGACCTCATTGAACAGCCTTGGTATAATCTATATCGTAGGACGCTACTTTTTTTCTTGGTCACTCTCCGCTGTGTGCAATTTGCTTCATGATTAGGCGACTGTCTGCACAGAGTAGTTGGTTAGATGTTAACCGACTATGGTCAAGGTTATGGGTTTGAATCCCCCCGCAGTCGGTCGATATTCGAGTGAATTTACATGCGAGAGAACCCTGTCGGTATTTTTAATTCTACTTAAAGGGACCCGAGCAAAATTCTGGCATTCCGGCCTCTCTTTAAATCTAAAAACTATTAAAGGAACGTTAGAAACATAGCATTGTTATTTCCACCGAGCTAGTCAGATGCGTGCTGTGGGCCATGTAGATGCAATCTTGCATTCGGAAGAAATGGGAAATCACGGAAAACCATCTTCAACGCTGCTGACATTGGAGTTCGAACCCACTATCTCCCGAATGCAAGTTCACAGCTGCGCGACCCTAACCGCACGGCTAACTCACTCGGTAATGTTGTATGTTAAGGTCGTACACATGCACTATACACAGTTGGTCAGCTGCTGAGGACGACCATTGTCAACTGTTGTAACCTTTCCGATGGGGAAATTCATTCGGCATTAAAAGCAGTTTTGAAGTCAGTATAATTTGTCGTAATATGTAAGCCTACTTTATATTCCTAATAAACTTCAACATTCAAAAAGAACGGTTTTTGTCTTTAAATGCGTGTGAAAACTACTCTTAAGGTCCCTCACATGATAGGGCAACGTATCCTTCTCAATAAATATAAAGAAATCGTATTCAAAGCATTTCATATCAAATTGTATAGAAACATATTGTAACAAATATTCTGCCATATACCAACATAAATCTCATAGCACACGTATCATGAAACTTCGAGATGTTGTTTTTTTTTTTTTTGCTATTTGCTTTACGTCGCACCGACACAGGTAGGTCTTATGGCGACGATGGGACATGAAAGGCCTAGGAAGTGGAAGAAAGCGGCCGTGGTATTAATTAAGGTACAACCCCGGCATTTGCCTGGTGTGAAAATGGGAAACCACGGAAAACCATCTTCAGGGCTGACGACAGTGGGGCTCGAACCCACTATCTCCCGATTACTGGATACTGGCCTCACTTAAGCGACTGCAGCTATCGAGCTCGGTAACTTCGAGATTAAAGTACACTACTGACTACTGCAGAAACTGTAATTCACCCAATCAATATCAACGACACATATCACAAGTCTACTAAATTGTATAAACTCCTTACGTGGTCGTGCCGTGGCCATTTATATTAGTATATCATGTTCTTCACACTTTGGACGATAACTTTCTCTTATTAGGCTATCAGTTCGATAAATTGCACTATCGCAGTTGTACTGTAATACGAGTGTGAAAACTGCCAGATAAGTTGTAAGATCTGAGGTGGAGGGTGAAAACTTAATCGATTGGGTTAAGGATTGTAAGAATAAGAATTGTTTGTTGAATGACCATTCTAACTCCAAAATTTGCCGACATCACAATTGGACAGATACTCCAAACTTGGGATAGGTATTACCGGTTTGTCAAATGTTTCGTTCAGCGAGCGTGGAAGATCTCCAAGAAAAATAAGAAAAGTTAGTGCGGGGATCGTGTGTTAATTATTCTTTGAACTACTCCAATACGAATGAGGGTCTACCTGTTACTCTTGCATTTTTTCAGTTACAAACTACAATTCACTATGCTATTAAGAAGTAAGTGAGGCCATATTTCATATAATTAACGTATAAGGTATTCTTTTGATAGACGCATTGTCACTTCTTCTGTGTCCGGCTCCATGGTTAAATGGTTAGCGTGCTGGCCTTTGGTCACAGGGGTCGCGGGTTCGATTCCCAGCACGGTCGGGAGTTTTAACCTTAATTGGTTAATTTCGCTGGCACGGGGGGCTGGGTGTGTGTGTCGTCTTCATCATCATTTCATCCTCATCACGACGCGTAGGTCACCTACGGGTGTCAAATCAAAAGACCTGCATCTGGCGAGCCGAACATGTCCTCGGACACTCCCTGTACTAAAAGCCATAGCCCATTTCCATTACTTCTTCTGTAGGTGCTTCTCATGTCTGTCACGGCAACCCGTAGGCAAGGAAAGCAAAAAATCATCAACCGAAATTCCTGTGAGATTGCTAGTTTTCAAGAATTTCTACAGAAATCTCAAGGTTTCCTGCTGCTCTGTGAAACTCGTGCCATAAGCTAAATATTTACAAGACGACATTATCACAGGATTCATTACCAACACTGATTTATAACGCAATGCTATTCACAAAATGCTGTGAGTCACTTTCATGTTCCTAGGCTTGATTATTGCTAAGGAATTTAAGGCATAAACTTGACACTCAAGTTATATTCAACCATTTTAACAATCTTCCCATGTCGAAATGTCAACAGTTGTGAAAGTAAACTATGCCATTTTGTAGTTGCGTGAACAATTCTGAATTGAAAGATCGCTACAGTTTGCTATAATTTTTCTAATAACAGGACAGTTAAGAGCTGAAAGAAGGATCTTATATGCAGCTGTGTGTCAGCCTATAAATCCAACATCTAGCTCACGATTGGCAGATGCTTCAAGGGCGGAGAAAAGTCAATTCGGTTTTTCACAACTGGTGATGACAGCGTTGGGTAGTTCACTCGACAATAGTACCGGTAACTAGAACTCGGCGATTGTTCGCTCAGTAGAATTCTGGCTTCTCTGCATCTCATAGAGTATAATAGACACTCAGGCAGCCAAAATGGCGTCAGATTCAAGTTGTAAGGTCTGCGCAAGACGGTGAAAACTCAATTGGTTTGGTTTAAGATTAAAGAATAAGTATAATAATACGAAAAACTTTCTCTTACTAGGCTATCATTTCGATAAATTGCACTGTTCTTTGTATTACAGTTGTACCGTATCACGAGTTTTTATACTACCTGATAAGTTTTCTGTCTGTCTGTTAGGTTATCGGCCCAGAGGCTGGTTGGATCCTCAAAAAGTACCACCAAAGGTTACGCGGTTATAAGGAAACCGCAAAAACCAATGGCAGCACCAAAATGAGGCGTACTAGGCAAGACGAGGAGTGAGGTAGTTTGGCATTGCTTTCCTCACAGGGTCAGAAAGTGTTATTGCAGCACGACTGACCCTATGAGCAACACCTTGCATAACACACAGATGCACTAGTCATGCTCTGAATGCCATTACTCTGCACCACCCATACCCCAGCAGCTTCCATATTGTCACAGCCATGGATGAGTGAAAGCTACACTTTACTCTGGCCTGTGCCAAGAGTTGGATACAAAAGTACTGTATCCATTAAGAAATGGCAGCAGGCAAACCTGGTAAGTTATATATCGTATAATTAACTTCAACCGGTCGGACAGGTATAGCGTGGTTCCGTGGTGGTGAAAAGTGTGACGTGTTTTATGGTAGCTCAGGCCTTATGTTACTCTTCTTCTTCTTCTCCTGCTTCTTGATCATTCTTCCCATTTTAAGTGGTCAGGGTCTACACTTCATATGGATTTGGCCACGTTTTACGGCCGCATACCCTTCCTGGAGCTAACTGTACGTGACGGGATTTATTCACTACAGCATGGCTCTCTGGTGGTGGATAATGCGACTTTTTTTATCTAAATGAAGAGGTGTAAGACAAATACAAACACCCAGTCCCCGAGCCAGAAGAGTTACCATAAGCAGTTAAAATTCCTGACCCGGTCAGGAATTGAACCAGGGCCCCTCTGAACTGAAGACCAGTACGCTGACCAATCAGCCAAGCAGCCCGATTATTATTACATTAACCATTGCAGTCGTCAATTAGCAGCACAACAAAACTTCCTATTATTTTTATAGGGAAGAGTTACTCGGTTAATGCAGAATGGTCAACCTCAAGATTTCTACTGTAGTTGTTCTTACTGCAGACTAGCTATTCGGTTTGTGCACAGTTACAGCTGTTATGCTACCTCGCGGAGATGAAGTGGCACCTGGTGAGACCGAACGCACTTCAGTCAGATGGCCTGCAAATACAGAAGTGCCACGTGGTCAGCGTGACAAAATCCTAAGCCACAATGCTTAGCCTTCGCGATTGGGTGACCTGCTTCTCATGTCAGATAGTTCTTCAGTTTGTCTGGCGAGGCTGACTGGAACCACTTCCAGCCCTAAGTCCACAATAATTAAAGTCCTTGAACTGACCAGGAATTGAACCTGCAGCGTCAGGGTAAGAAGCATTCATGCCGTCCCAACACCACGAGGCTGGCTAATAATAGAGACAGCACAGTCTCGGAAATTTGACCTGGAAAGGAGTTCTTTAAAGTGCTTATACATTCTCTGACGCGGATTTCTTCAGCACACATTTAAGAAGTCTTAGTTGGCAATCGACTGTGCTGGAATTCGATCTCACAAGCATTATCCAGACCCATTCGACCACGCTCTGCTACCACTTTTTCCGGGAATACCGTGGAACGCAGAGTTGAAAGAAGGTACGTGTATGAATGGGTGGAAATATAAAAGATGGAAGATTAATTGAAAACTTTAACATTTATATTCCTTCCTTATATCTTTTGTTTCTTTTCAAATTTTAAACAGGGTTAGAAAATAACAATTAATCAGGTACAAGAGTTTAGCTCTTAAGCTTGAGTAACAATTTTAGAGAGGTCTAGAGTAATAAGATAACAATAATTTAATAAAATGAGCTTGTAGCTCCATAATTACAAATTTACATGAGCACTACCGCTCCTTTCAAGAAACAGTCACGGAGACGGATCTCCCAATTTTTTACACCAGTAGGAAGAGCGTCTTTACTCTACACAATTACTTCCTAGGATATTATTCTCCAAAATTAAAAGTTCCAGGCTTATTAAGACACTTACCTACATTTAACAAATCCAGACAGTAGACACTGTCTTATATGCTCAACAGTTTGATTTACCTTAAAAGTAAAAGAATGAAATTGACTTTAACAGGAGTAGCAAATACACATACTACGTGGCTTTTGGTAAAATGAAAGGTTCAAGCTACTGGCCGAAAATCAACAGGTTAGGATGCGAACACTTACACTCCTTGAAATCCAAATGAAAGTACTTAAAACCCTATGCGGGCTTATGACCCGAAGTTACAGAGCCTAAGCCTATACCACGGAGGTACCTAGATGAAAAAAAAGTTTACAAAATTAAGAGATAAATTTAAAGGTTAGATTAGTTACATGTAAAAATTTAAAGGTTTCAAAATCGTGGTAATCTCAATATCAAGTTGAGAGGGAATACAATAGGGTTCCTCACTCTGTATTCCCTAAGTTCGAGTAAGTTCTTTACACTAGTTTGAGAAATTACATTTAGGAAAATTAAGTTACATTCCGAAATAAATTTTAAACCTTCCCTCGAGCTACCTTTCATATTGTTAAGCAGAAACTGCTATTACCTTCAGCTGGTGGACTACCCGAAGATGGACGAGGGAGCCCTTTCCCCCCCCCCCCTGCCTCCGCTACGAACACACTCTAAACCTAATCACAAAGCCAACATGCCCCGAAATGTCCCAGGTTTTATAGCGGAGAGGAAGGTTCCAGATTTCCCTGGGTCGAAACCCTGACACACCCCTAATTTTATTTTGACAATCAAATAAATACCAAAAACCGTGATTGCTTATTAAACAAGTGTACAAATTTTCTCATTGGTTAACATATGAAGTTGGCGGGAAGAGATACAAGTGTTGAAAACTTTAAAACACCAAAAACAATCAATACACAATTCAGTTTAGGAAACCTTGACACACAAAATTACTTCGAAATTTAATGGATCATTCTCATACCAGAGGGCGAATCTAAATTGGTAGTAGAAACATCTGTCGAAATATGTCCAAACTTCTTGTATCAAACTGTTTGACGACCAAGTTCTAGATAGCCTTGTCAAAGGCGCTTAATTTAAATGCACGGGGCGGGTGTACCTACGATACAATTATTATTATTATTATTATTATTATTATTATTATTATTATTATTATTATTATTATTATTATTATTATTATTATTATTATTATTGACCATTTGTGTTTTCAATTTTGTATTTTGTTTCATTATATCATCATTTTTTTCATTGTAGTTTTCCTTCCAAGTTCAGCCGACCCACCGAACTCAGTGGAGAATCTCTAGCCGCCTTCGTGTCAAGATAGACACCAAACGAAAGTCCACCTCAATAGTGCAGGTCTATATGCCTACTAGTTCAGCAGATGATGAAGAAATCGAAAGAATATATGAAGAGATAGAAGATTTAATACAATATGTAAAAGGTGACAAGAATCTAATTGTGATGGGAGACTGGTATGCAATGGCAGGCCAAGGAAGAGAAGGTAATACAGTAGGAGAATTTGGATGGGGACGAAGCAATGAAAGAGGAAGTCGGCTGGTTGAATTATGCACCCATAATTTAATCCTTGCTAATGCTTGGTTCAAACACCACATAAGACGGTTGTATAGGTCGGTGAGACATGGAGACATAAGTTATCACCTAGAGTTCGTTATGATTAGGCGGAGATTCAGAAATCGGGAGTTGCATTGTAAGACTTTCATAGGAGCAGACGTGGACTCTGACCACAACTTGATGGTCATGAAATGCCAACTGACGTTGATGAAACTGAAGAAAGGAAGGAAAGGAAGGAGATGGGATCTAGAGAAGTTAAAAGAAAAGAGTGTGAGGAATTTTTTCAAGGAAGATGTTTTGCAAGGATAAAACGAAAAGGCTGAAAGAAACACAATATAGGAAGAATGGACACTAGCGAAGAATGGAGTCAATAGGGATGCTGAAGAAAATCTACGAAGAAAGGGAAGATCAACTAAGAAGAAATGGATAACTCACGAGATACTCGATCTGACTGACGAAAGACGAAATTACGAGAATGCAAAAAAATGAGGGGCAGAAAGGGATACAGGCGATTAAAGAATGAAGTAGGTATAAAGTGCAGGACAGCTAAGGAAAAGTGGATGAAAGAGAAGTGCAAGGATGTTCAAGGTTGTATGGTTTTGGAAAGGTAGATGCTGCATACAGGAATATCAAGGAAAACTTTGGAGAAAGGAAAATTAGGTGTATGGATATTAATACCTCAGATGGAAATCCACTTCTAGGGAAAGAAGACAAGGCATAAAGTTGGCAGGAATATATTCAACAGTTGTATCACGGTAAAGAAGTAGATGATATGATTCTGGAGCAAGAAGAGCCTGATGAACCTCATAAAATGGGAAACCCAGTTTTGAGGTCAGAATTCGATAGAGCTTTGAGGGACCTAAATAGGAACAAGGCACCTGGAATTGTTGGTATACCTTCGGAATTGCTGACAGCCTTAGGATATGGCGATGCTATGCCATTTATTGTGTAGGATATATAATACAGAAGAAGTGTGCCATATCCTGGCCATCTCTATATTCATCTGGTTCGCATTCCGGACGAACTGCTTTCCCTCTGCTACTTATGTGTTCTCATTGACTTCCGTATCATGGCCGACTTTGACTTTTATTGTACACGCATACTTAGCCCAAAGAGATCACAGATGTCGCCTTTGTCGTCCTGTGATTTTACGACGTTTGTTCCCGACCTTGTCTATCTAGTTTCTCCATGACTCTTCATCTAAGCTTCTTATCTTGGTGAAGGGTTATGGCGAGCGACAAAACATTTCTCCACGCTTGTTACTACAAGTGTTATTTGAAACGTTTTAAGTCGTAAATGCATTTAGACTCGGAGGTTTCCAACGTGCTTTATTGCACTTGTGTTTGTTGTTATCATCACGGGGCATTGTGGTTGGCCACTGTTTCTTGCTCTCCGTAGGCATTTCTTTATTTATTTGTCGGCCCGTCTTGTTCTTTCTGTTGTTGCCCATGCTACGTTATTTATATCAGCTATGTTCTTCCTTGTGTCATAACTCAGTACATTGATTTGTGTCTTACCGTAACTGAGTGTCCTTATTGCGTGAATGAGCCCTGTTGCACCTTGGATGTGTGTTACGTCGATTTTATTCTACGGTTCATTTGTTGAAGTTCGAACCCCACTGTCGGCAGCCCTGAAGATGGTTTTCCGTGGTTTCCCATTTTCACACCAGGCAAATGCTGGGGCTGTACCTTAACTAAGGCCACGGCCGCTTCCTTCCCAGTCCTAGCCCTTTCCTATCCCATCGTCGCCATAAGACCTATCTGTGTCGGCGCGACGTAAAGCCAATAGCAAAAAAAGCATTTGTGGAAGTCTCTATGTTGTTGCTCACGTGCCAGTGTGCTCTCCGATGTCCCCGTTGTGTAGGTTTGTATCGAAAGAGCCTGTGCATGGGACGGTTTGCGCTTTTTTCGCATTTGAATTGCATATGCGGGACGTATTCATGATAAGATTTGGGCCTCCGATCTTGTGTGGGTTTGGCTTCGAATATCCAAGTGAGACGTTATTTATGAACCGTGTTTCAATATTTTGGGGTCCTTTGACCATTGCTATCTTTTATGCGTTCCCTGTTCCTTCGCCCCCTTTCTTTTCACCTATTGCGTGAGTGTCTGAATGTGCGATATGTAGGACGCATATCATATTGCCTAGTTGTATCGTTTGTTCTTATCTTTGAATTTGCTTGGGCACTGGAATTTTTGGGTGTGTGTATGTTCCCTTAGCAATGCCTTGTTTATCCCTGATCGCAGTCGCCATGCTTGCGGGTGCCTCCCTTTCCTTGATCTTGGGTTCGGACATATTTTAGCTTTCGTCTTTTCTGAGTTCTTTGGAAACCATTGTTGTGTGGCATCTTATTGAATGGCCGTGTGTCGCGATCTGTCAAGACTCGTCGTGTTGATATGGATATCAAGTAATTTATTACTTTGGGCTAAGGTCTGCGTCGCGGATTTATTCTATTTTGTTCCTAGCGTAAACATTATTTTTTTGTTATGTTCTGAATAATTGTATTTTATAAGTGGAATATCCAAGAATCCTCCCTTAGCGAGCACTTACATTGTAATATAAATGTATCCTCAAAATTTAATTCCGAGTAGATTTTTCTCGGCGATGATGAATCGGTCAGTCAGTCAGTCAGTCAGTCAGTCAGTCAGTCAGTCAGAACATGCTCTTTAATATATATAGATATAGATATCTGAACTGCACCTCGCCTTAGTGAATTATGGCTAGATCACATTATGGGTAGGCACGATGCTATGACAATAGTGAATAGGTTATTTGGCTTATGTATTGCTTCCATCAGGGCCTGTTTTCTTATTTTATTTCTTCCTGATTTTCGTGTGGCCATTTAATATTTTGATTTAATAATCATTTAATGAATTCTTTTGTTTTCTACTCGGCGTTATTATTGTAGGAGTAGGAGGTGTAGCTTTTTAAATTTTACCCTTTTGATTTAATAGGCTCGAGTTCAGTTCATGACTTCGTCTCTGATTATTTTCGACCCGGTCCGCTTGAACACGATAGGTAAGTATTTATTTATCGCCCCGTTTTCTCTGGTTGATTTGAGCTTCCACTGATATTTTTTTCATTTATCGTTACCTGCCTGCCTGTGTATGCATTATGTTTTCCGGTTATTTATTCCTCGGTGCTCATCGTGGCTAGACCAGCCGTGGGCATACGAGAAGAATAACATGGGGCTGGTCTAACACAACAACGCATAGTATTCATCGTAGGAAACTACTGAATGGCAATGAGGCGCAAATAGTTAGCAGAGCGTGCGTTGGTCGAAATGTTTCATCAAAAGCATGATTTTTGGCGAAGCAGAACTGAACTCGTTCAAACCCAATGATTTTACCTCGTTTTGTTACTGTACGCCATTATAAGTGATCCATATCCTTCTGCTGCCGACATCATTCTCCCCATATGTGTAATTAATTCCATCCTGAGTAGAACTTTGTGCTTTCATTCTCGATTATTTTTGTGTTTGCCTTGATATATCCACCCTGAATTACACTGTTTATAATATCTGTGAACCATGGCTGATGGAACAGATATGAATGCCTGTGATGATAGTGAAATGATGCCCGATAACCCTCCCAAAATTGAATTAAGTTAGAGTAGTGAAGTTGCAAATGATCATGCTTCCCTTCTGTCTAGCGCTAGTCGCAGCGATGCTGAAATAGGATTTAGAAAGGGTCGTAATGAACTTCTCTCTGATATAAATATGAATATGATGGACTACATTTCTCATTCAGTAAAGGGTCGGTCACCCCACGTTAGTCGTGCTCTGGACGTTATTCGCAAATGGAATTTCAAATTCTCTGGCGAAGGAAAAGGGCCTTCGGTTGTCGAGTTCTTAGAAAAAAGTAGGAGGTATTGCGGGGTGTGCTTCTATATCTTTCGACCTGTTTGTTCCCGTCGTTCCTGGAATGTTAGAAGGTTCTGCCAGCAAATGCTGGATTCGATGCTGGGCTGATTTTGCTAAAGAACTTAAGATTCGATTTGGGTTGTCTGATATGGACTTCATCCTCAAACAAGAAATACTCAGAAGAACGCAAGGTCAGGAAGAGCCCATTGATGAATATGCTACAGTTATTCTAACCCTGTTGAATCGCCTCGATATTAATGCCCCTGAGTCCGAGATCTTCGACACGTTCTATCGAAATCTAGCTCCTCGATATAAATTATTCATTGAGAGGTCTGAAGTAAACTGCGTTGATGACATAATTAAACTGTGTAGTGAATTTGAGTCAACTCTGCTTCTAAGCCTTTTATATCAACCTCCTCCTCCACCGGCCGATTGTTCATTTCCTGATACTGCTTGGCTGTTCTATGCCAAAACTGTCTCCTTCGCTAGGTCACCCACTCGTCTTCGGTACCCTGATAGGCCTATTGACCATTATGAATCACCTCAACCCTCTGACCGTACCACCAATGTCCTTTTGAGTCATGATGTGTCTCGCCGTAAAGTGTCAAATTCCATTAAATATTGGAATTGTGGAAAGGATGGCCATGTTTCTAGGAATTGTAAGTCACAGTCTTCCTAGAAATGCAGTCAATGTGGCTTAATAGATGTGTATCGCAATATCTGTCCGCGATGTAATAAAAACCAAGGAAACTAGCTTCGCACCAGCGTAATAGCCCACCATCGGTGCCTAATAGTTATTCTAACCGTGAGATTTGGGGACTTTCTTCATCTTCAGCCTGGGCGAAGGTTCTTTGTGGTTCACACATTTTGTAGGCCCTCTTGGACACCGGATTTTGCAGTTCTTTCATCAGCCAATCTTTTGTGAAAGGGATGGTTTTGAAATATCTTCGCAATAGTGATTGTCCCGAAAGTTATGTGTCTGCTGACGGTCATCGTGTATTTCCTGTGGAGAGTATCAGAACTCATGTGAAAATTCACAACCTCTGTTGGGATTGGAACTTCAAGGTTGTCCAGATTTACCTGTTCCTCTCATCTTAGGAACAGATGTCATGTCTAGACTGTATTCTGGTAAAGTGCAATGTGTTTCAAACCCGATACAATTCCTATTGTATGTCTAGATTAAGTTTATATTAGACTCTTCGATTTAGTATACGTGCGCACGTTTAGTTTTATTGTCCCTAGATTTTGGAGTATACTCTCTGTTCAAATTGAACCCTTCCTGACTGATCACCTGGTAAGGTCTCATTTTGACGGGAGGTGTGGAAAGACTGTGCCATATCCTGGCCATCTCTATCTTTATCTGGTTCGCTTTTCGGATGAACTGCTTGCCCTCTGTAACTTACGTGTACTCATTGACTTCCGAATCATGGCCGACTTTGACTTTTATTTTACACACAAACTTAGCCCAAGGAGATCACGGATGTCGCCTTTGTCGTCCTGTGATTTTACGACGGTTGTTCTCTTTCTTGTCTATCTAGTTTCTCTATGGCTCTTCGTCAAAGCTTTTTATTTGGTGAAGGGTTATGGCGAGTGATTCAATGTTTCTCCACGCTCGTTATTACAAGCGTTATTTTAAACTTTTAAGCCGTAAATGCATTTACTCTCGGAGGTTTTCAACGTGCTTTATTCCACATAAATATGAATGGCCTGATTAAGGTAATGCCAAAACCAAACCAAACCAAACCCCATGGCACTACAGCCCTTGAAGGGCCTTGGCCTACCAAGCGACCGCTGCTCAGCCCGAAGGCCTGCAGATTACGAGGTGTCGTGTGGTCAGCACGACGAATCCTCTCGGCCGTTATTCTTGGCTTTCTAGACCGGGGCCGCTATCTCACCGTCAGATAGCTCCTCAATTCTAATCACGTAGGCTGAGTGGACCTCGAACCAGCCCTCAGGCGCAGGTAAAAATCCCTGACCTGGCCGGGAATCGAACCCGGGGCCTCCGGGTGAGAGGCAAGCACGCTACCCCTACACCACGGGGCCGGCTAAAAGGATTAAGGTATTGCAGCTTCTATTTTTGTGTTCGTTTATATCACCACATTGCATTGTGGTTGGCCACTATTTCTTGCTCTCCGTATTTATTTATTTATTTATTTATTTATTTATTTATTTATTTATTTATTTATTTATTTATTTATTTATTTATTTATTTATTTATTTATTTATTTATTTATTTGGTGTCCCGTCTTGTTCTTTCTGTTGTTGCACATGTAACGTCATTTATATCAGATATGTTTTTCTTTGTGTCACAACTCGGTACATTGGTTTGTGTCTTACTGTAACTGAGTGCCTATCTTACATGAATGAGCTCTGTTGCAACTTGGATGTGTGTTACGTCGATTTTATTCTACGGTTCATGTTGTGGAGGTCCATATGTTGTTGCACATGTGGCAATGTGCTCTCCGATGTCGCCGCTATGCAGTTGAGTATTGGAGGGGCCTGTGCATGGGATGGTTTGTGTTCTTTTAGCATTTGAATTGCATGTAGAGACGTATTCATGATATGATTTGGGCCCCCGATCTTGTGTGGGTTTGGCTTCGTATATCCACCTGAGACGTTATTTATGAACCGTGCTTCTACATTTTTGGGGTCCCTTGGCCCCTTTTTTGACATATTGCGTGAGTGTTCGAATGTGAGATATGTAGAACGCATATCACATTGCCTAGTTGTGTCGTTTGTTCTTATCTTTGCATTTTCTTGGGCAACGCCTTGTTTATCCCTGCACCAATCCGCCTGTGGGAAACGACTTTCCCCCGCGCCGCTAGGCAGTCGGCGTATTCATGGGGAAAACCTGCCTTCCCCCCCTCTTCCGACGCCTTGCCCTACCTCTGTGATTTCGCCCAGTCTATTAACTTCTTCTTATTTTTCGCCTTGCTCTACCTCTTTCTTACCCCAGACCTCTCATGTTCTCATCACCGTAAATAACCTACCCTCTCTTGCTTTGTTAGATTCTGGTGCTGCTGTTTCTCTTATTAGTTTACCATTTTTTCAATCTCTGCAATCTCTATGTCCTCAGCTCTCTTATTCTCCCTCTACTGTTCGTTGTCTCTCTGCCTGCAATCAACCTTTAGAGATCGTTGGTGCTATTTCTTTGAATATTAAGATGCAAGATTTTTCTTGGCCTTTTACCTTTTTGGTTGTTGAAACCTTATCATCACCTCTTATTTTAGGTTTTGATTTTTTGTCCCATACTGGACTTATATTGGATTCGGTCAACTCTACGGTCTCCTTTCATTTTTCTTCTAAGTCTATTCCATTGGTTCATAGTTTTGACTTCCCCCTTTCTCATCCCTCTACCTGTTTACCTATAAATTCTGTTCATTCTGACCGCGTTCAGTCCTTACTTGAAGAGTTTTCCGATGTCATTAGCCCCACCTTGGGCACCGTCAAAACTTTTTCTGCTCACATTGATCTTACTGATCCAACCCCGGTTCGTTCTTCTCCTTATTTTTTTGAGTCCCCCTCGAATGAAAATTTTGAATGCCTTAGTTGATCAAATGCTTCCCTATGCGCTCTGCTAAAACCCTTCACTTTGAAACTGGAATCTGAGTACTTGTACACGTATGGATTTTTCTGGAGAGCTGTAAAAATCTTTTTCGTGGCATGCCATACTTGCATAGACTGCTGTTTGTTTATGTTACTGCGTTAGTCGGACTAGTGTCCAAGTTCATGACTTAGTTATATTCTTCTATGATCGTGTTTGTTTTGTTAGTATATTGACTTACCATTTCTACTCTGGTGTATTGCGAGATTATTTTGAGTGTACATACTTACCCACATACGACATATACCCATACCCAAGCTACCCCCAATAAACAGAACGTGGAACTTCCCTGGTGGAAGTGAAACATGGACGATAAGGTAAGGTAAGGGTTATTCTACCCGAAGGCACCTCCGCGAGGTGTTCCTGAGCCAGAGTTTACGTGCGGTAGGGTGGCCAGTTCCTTTCCGCTCCTCCATTCCCTTACCCCCCACCAACAGCGCGTGGCAACCCATCCAACTCTTGACCACGCCCAATGTTGCTTAACTTCGGAAATCTCACGGGATCCGGTGTTTCAACACGGCTACGGCTGTTGGCATGGACCATAAGTAGCTCAGTGAATATAATAGAATAGAAGCCATTGGAATGTGTTGTTACAGAATAATGCTGTTGGTGAGATGGATAGATCGAATGACGAATGAAGAGATACTGAATCGAATTGGTCAGAGGAGATCGATTTGACTAAATTTGACGAGAAGAAGAGATAGAATGATAGGGCACATCTTAAGAAACACAGACTTGTTCAGTTAGTTTTTTGAGGAAAGAGTAGGCGATTAGAATGGTAGGGGTAGTCCATGGTATGAATATAGCAAGCAGATTAGAGCAAATGTATGATGTAGCCTTTACGTAGAAATGAAAACGTTAGCAAGGGATAGGGTGGCATGGAAAGCTGCATCAAACCAATTTACGAACTGATGACTCAAACAACAACAACAACAACAACAACCCTTTAACCTGAAACCAATATCCCATTGTACACAAGATTTCGTTTGCGAAGCGCTGCTTCATTTAATACGGTTTAACGTCGCATTAACTCACTCAGGCAGGCTATTTCACTTACGATGTGATAGGAAAGAAGTAACATGGGCAGAAATCGTCCGCGGCCTTAATAAGTTAACTATCGTCGCCATAAGACATATCTGTGTCGGTGCGACGTAAAGCAAATAGCAAAAAAAAAAAAAAAAAAAAGTTACCTGGCGTGAAAATAGGGAACGACGGACAACCAACTCCTCAACTCAAGCTTAAAACTAGGCAGCGCGTACCACGCAGCCAACTCGCTCGTCTTACGAAGAGCTCTCGCACCCTGAGTTCTTTCTCTATTCACCTGAACCAACGTTCCAGACGAATTAATGTTTGCGTTTATGGATTCCCAAAGGAAAAATTTTATTCATTTGCCAGAGTAAACACCGAAATCAATATTAATCAATAAGGTCACCTTCGTCTACACGTGCATCGAAGTTTCTAAAATGCTGTGTGAAGTAGTGCACGTTCTAAGAACGGTTTATTCATCTGAGAAAATAAGTAAAACCATTCTGACTGTTATGCAGTAATTTGTAAGTTTCTCCGGCTACGCATTAACATGGTAGTTTCCCACCTGACTCGGTCGCATTCGATTCCCGTTTCCTGCACGAATTTAAGATTTGTTTTGAGGAGCTGCACACAGCCTAAGTAACACAATTGACAGAAAAGTGGGTTGAAATCTCACTCTCAGCTATCCTAGAAATGGCCTGCTGCAATTTCTGTATTCAACTCTAGTTTTACATCAGGACTGATAATTATTTCAATGTTTCCGCATCGTGTAAATGTAACTCTGGCAGTCAACCTACAAAAATGGGATGTTCTTTTGAAAGTTAAACACCCGACCTTGTACAAATAAACAATAAAACGGGGACGGCGGATTTACTGTATAGATTTTTCAAACTGTATGTGAGTGAACATTTCAGAGTAGAATAATAATTTCGTGTGCCTATTTCTAACCGGGGAGACCCTCCGATGAGGGTGGGCGTCATCTACCATGTGTAGGTAACTGCGTGTTATTGTGGTGGAGGCTAGTGTTGTGTGTGGTGTGTGTGAGTTGCAGGGATGCTGGGGACAGCACAAACACCCAGTCCCCGAGCCATTGGAATTAACCAATGAAGGTTAAAATCTCCGGCCCGGTCGGGAATCGAACCCGGGACCCTCTGAACCGAAGGCCAGTACGCTGACCATTCAGCCAACGAGTCGGACATTTCACAGTATTTCTTGCTGTGTAATAGTAAGAAACGAGACGGACAGAGTGTTCTTTTCTCAATAGTAAATGTGCATTTGTCTGATAACAGAAAACACATTTCTACAAAAATATTCAAATATCGCTCTTATACTGATGAAGGTTCGGGGCTATGAGCTTGCATTCAGGAGATAGTGGGAGATAAAAGCGTTCCCAACTCGAATCTCCGTGCGGGGACTACACGAGAGGGAAAATCACAAGGAGAATTATTACTGACATTCTGCGAGTCCAAGCGTGGAATATTGGAAGTTTGAATCGTTGTGGTAGTTTAGAGAATCAGAAAAGAGAAATGTGGAAATTTGTTCGTAGATGTAGTTGGTAGTTGGCAGAAGATCAGGATATTTGGTTTGGCCACTACTGGACTGTCAACACAAAATCAAAAGTGAGAAATGCAGGAGTTCGTTTAATAATGAATTAGAAAATAGAGCAACAGGTAAGCTACTATGACCAGCATAGTGAACAGATTATTATTATCAAGCTAGATAAATAATAATAATAATAATAATAATAATAATAATAATAATAATAATAATAATAATAATAATAATAATAATGTGACTGGCTTTACGTCCCTCTAATTAGTTTTACTGTTTTCAGAGACGCCAAGGTAGATACCAAGCCAATATCTACCGAAACAGTTCCGGGCTATATGCCTACTCTTTCAGCGGATGATGAACAAATCCAAAGAATATATGAAGAGACAGAGGATGAGAATCCAATTGTGATCGGAGACTTGGAGAATGCAGTGGTAGACCAAGGAAGAGAAGGTGATGTTGTAGGAGAACTTGGACTGAGACAAAGGAATGAAAGAGGAAGTCGGCTGGTAGAATTTCGCACCGAACTGGAGACACTGTAAGGTATCAAACAGACATCGTTACCATTAGGAAGAGATTCGGAAATGGGATGTTGGATTAGAAGACCTTCCCCAGAGCAAACGTTGACTATCACAACAACTTGGTAGACATAAATGCCGTCTAAAGTTTAATTGAGGAAAATGAGGAATGAAATGAGATGGGATCCAGGCAGTTTGTAGAGTGAGGGATTGTTTCAAGGTACATGTTGCACAAGACTGAATGAAGAGGCTGAAAGAAACACCAAAGAAGGAGCGTGGACAGACAATGCTGAAGAATGAGATCAATAGGGCTGCTCGAGAAAAATGAGGAATGAGGGCACGATCAAGTAAGAATCAACGGATAATTCAGGAGATACTGGTCCTGACTGACGAACGGTGAATGAACAAGAACACAAAACAATGAGGAGGACGAAAAAATACAGGCGATTATAGAATGAAGTAGATAGAAATTGCAGGACAGGTAAGGAAGAATGGTTGTAAGAGAAGTGAAAGGCCGTTGAAGGCTCCATGGTTGTAGAAAAAGCATATGCTGCATATAGGAAAATCAAGGAAATCTTTGGAAATACCTGTAACTGATTTAAAAAGAAATAAAAAGTTTGACTGGATATAATCTGATGATATTCTTTCAAGAAAGAAACGCGCCATTCTATTTTAATTAAATTGTTTTCTTTTTCAGGTATTTTAATTTATTTTATTTTATCCTCAATTAGTTTCGGCGGACTAAAGAGCCTAACAGTTATAGATTAACAAAGTCTAAATTGAACAGAAATGACTTCCGCTATTAAAAAAAAATCTTCGGAGAAAGAAAGACTACGCGTGTGAATATCAAGAGCTCAGATTGATAACCATTACTAGAGTAAAAGGTACGGCAGAAACATGCCAGGAACATATTCAGCAACTGTATCAACGGAAGAAAGAAAATGATGAGATTCCGAAACAAGAAGAGGCTGTTGATGCTGATGAAATGGGAGACCCAATTTTGAGGTCAGAATTCAACTGAGGTTTGGAGAGGCCTAACTAAGAACACTTGGAATTGATGACATAACCTCAGAATTACCGACTGCCTTAGAAGAAATCAGCATGACGAGGTTATTCCATTTAGTGTGTAAGATGTATGATACAGGAGAAGTGCAATCCGATGTTAGAGAGAATGTTGCTACACCTACTCCCGAGAAATCAGGTGCTGACAAGTGTGAAAACTCACACACCATTAGTTCAGTATCTCACGCTTGCAAAATGTTAACACGTGATTTGTACAGAAGAATGATAAGACAAGTTGAAGCTGAGTTTGGAGGAAACCAGTTTGGCTGCAGAATAAATGTAGTAACACGTGAATAAATTCTGACTTTACGTCTGATCTTATGGAATCGAATTAAGGACGACCAGATCCCAGGAAATCACTGGCCGGATGGAAGGAAAAATTTTGAAAATATTCTCAACGTAAAAGGAAATATTTTGTTATCCCCATACGTTACATACCATATATAAAAACAGCAAACTGCAAAACAAAGCAAAACCATCTCAGTAGAGGCACTGCAGGCCCTTGGAGGAATGGAAGGTAAAAGCTTCCACTACCAGTAATCTCCGTACGAAGGCCCGGTTTCATCAAGGATGGTTAAGTGTACTCTAACCCTGGGTTTAATATTTCGGGTTAATACCTTAACTCGTTATTGCGAGTCACACTTTTCACCAAGCTCTTTAGGCAGAGGGTCAAATAACACCACATTGCTAGAGACAGCTTCTGTACCAATCAAGGCGGTGGTGACTGAAAATTAAAGTTTATGAACGCACGTCTTACTACCTTCCACAATTCAGTGGTAGCCTGTATTTTATTTCGTAACAGACCTGATAACTGTGATCGAAAAAAAGAATAGATTCAGAAACAGATGCACACATTTTTCTACTTCAGAAAAAACATTACTCACTCAGTCACAAAGTATTAAGAAGACTGATGATGTGAGATTAAAACGAAAATAGGACTCATGTTAAAAAAAAAATACTGGGGAATGTAATAGCATCGACCAAGTGACAGTGTGAACTTAGCAACTTAAACAGTTCTACGAAAATATCAATGCTATAGCAGCAGATATTTTAGAGACCATATTGCTGACCGTAGCTTTTGATACCCCGACCTTGTCTCCGACAATTGTGTGAAACGATCATGTGTCTTAAATAATTCTTTGCGACTACATCTGCCGGATAGGAGAGAAACTTGTTCCTGTCAGTTTTTTTTTTTTTTTTAACGTCTCGCGAATTTCATCGATGACCTTACTGACGACGGTTTTTGGCAGGCTATACCTGTTCAGGAATAGTTCCACAGATAGATTTAGAAACTCATTCCCCCTTCCAGGCCTCTTCGTGCTAGGAACGCCATTTAACATATGTAAGTGAAGCAACTCTGCATCCAGCACATGATTTCAAGCAACCATTTTGAGTTTAGCCTCGAGCTAACAGTTTAACCCAGGTGAAAGAAGGTGTCAACTTAACTCCAAACTTAACCTAGAGTTAAAAATAATCCCCCTTAATGAAACAGAATTAATAGCCAAATTCAGATTTAAAATGGTGTAACACGAGGTTAAGTTTTAACCCTCGTTGATGAAACCGGGCATAAGTGGAATAGAGTATTTATAGTCTGTTCGGTGAGTTATAAGTATAATTCCCGCCAGTTATTTGAAGTATTTATGGCTGAAAGACGGGCGAGGAGGGATGAACGGTCTCCGAACGTACAACAGGAAAGCCAGTAAGTTCATACTATACCTTTCCTGCCCACATATTGGGCACCGGCTGCTCATCTCAGGGTCATAAACGGGTATACCCTGGTGATATTTCGAAAATTAAAAAGAACAAACTTAAATTAATAGGCAAGGAAACATTAAGAGTAAAAAAATAAATTAATGAGAACTCTTTTGCAAAATGAAGTTTATTTAAATACTGGGCAGTACGAAAATAGATAAAGCATTATAAAACAAAGTAAATCATTGCCGAAATCACAGAGTCAATTGACATGAAAGTCACACTAATACATCCAATCGGATATAGAATAATTCCGTTACATCTTCCAAGTTTTATTGTTCAACTGAGCACAAAATACATCAATCATTTGAATATTTTAAAGTCGGTTTTATTTTAATCTCGCTTCCAAACATTAATTCTTTAACACTATAAACACTTCCTCAAAATCTTGAAATCCTAAACAAATTCTTTCCAGCGAGCGGTTTAAATTTTGTTCACATTACTTTAAAACACATACTTACGGTCTGTTCACAAAGAAAGTTACCGACATAAATTATTACAAATCATTACATTTTGTTCACCCTCTTGTTAAGTTTCATTATTGAAATTATTGACATTATTCGGAAAAATAATTGACCTGTGTTCAAACATTAAATCATCATATCACCGAATTATTACTAAAATTTATGAATGCGAACCGAACGAAAACTGAACGAGTATATCTAATTTAATTCACTGACATGAGTAGAACTAACTAAAATTCAATCATATAAACAAACAACAACTAGCTTTCTAGTAACTCTATTTCATCAACAAGTAAATCTACGTTGAAAAACACCACACTAACTATACATTTGTAGCGAAGGGTCCTACGTCATATACACAAAATAAAATTCCCCAAAAACTTACAATTACACTGGCTTTACAGCAATGGGAATGAAAACCCTGCCTCCAAGACATGGCAATCACATGGAACTGTGTCCACATATCAACAAAATAAAACAATTACACAAACAGAATTTCTGTAGTCACTTAAGCATACAAGGGTAAACGACACACATGTGAACATATTTAGATCCATCAGTGGAAAACACAAGAATTGTAACCCGGTCAAGGATAAAAGCGATATCCTCCTGGACTTCATATTACAGCATACCTGAAATTCCCTGACCTCAAACCAAACATTTATGTTCAGATGACGTTAAATAATAATTAAAAATTTGTGCTGTGGTCCTACTTATTCGATTGGAATTTTTTTACCAAATTTATTTAATATTCTTCATTGACCCTATTTCAACATGAAATGATCTTTTACAGTCAAACACGGTCGCGAGGAAGCTCATATACTTGAGAGAAAACGTTTATCTTTCAACACTCTCTTGACACTTACACATGGCTGCACTTTCTGGCTAGCTTCATAACAAGGTAAGTATATATTCATTCTTCCTTCAGAATACCTTCTAATTTTAGGCCTATCTCTGGCTCTCTATCAACTTCCACTTGTTAAATATATCACCAGTATTAACATGATATTCCTCAAATCACCGAATTATGAAATACACAACTTTTTGCCTCTATTGTTTGTGTCTCATGGTATCTTATCTCTTGTCCCTCATTTATTTGTCTTCCCTTCACTACCATTCTGCTGTTTAAAACAACACTCCTATCTCACACGTACCTAAATGATTTACATATAGAAAAGTCTCAATTGATGAATTACCTCACAGCATAGATATGTATCTCAACAAAAATCAAATCATCTGTACACATTACGAAGACTCTAAATATAAAATAATAGTCGTTGATAGTTCCTAGTTCTAGTTCGTAGCACAACACTGATGGGTTTTCTCGAAGAACAAAATCCACACGCAATATGCGAGTACACTAACATGCCCATGCAAACCAATTTAAGTGTACGTAATGCCATCTAATTTTAATTTCCCCATTACAATAACACACGCTGATACTTTATTAACACAGAAGATCGTTTCTAACACAAGCTCGGGAACATACTTTGAGGATAAAACTGAAATCATTATTCAAGAACTATTTCCACAAAAACAAACATCCCCAAGGCATTAGTACCACAACATAACTTATTCTAACCTAACTGACCCTCGCTACATAATTAATTCAAATAAATTCAAACGTTACATGCAATAAATAACTACTGTATATACAAATGTACATGACAACTAGCAGTTATTGTTCGTAGATTAAATGAATCTGATGTACTCATCCTTGTCCACGTCATTCCATGATTCAGCGATGCACCAATATAGGCCATCAGGTCGACCCAACGATGCCACGCTTACACCATCATGACACTAGTACAGCTACAATCCTTAGAGTTCTTCTCCATCATCGGCTTCTGATGTACACTGTCTCGAAATAAGACGATATCACGACACGGTTTCACTACACCTCGCACGTGATACGAAGTCCACTGAGCATAAGACACAGACATTAAAATGGATCACATAAAACAGTCAATTTCAAGATGTAATTAAACTTTCAAAATTCCATCTGCGTAATAGTTCAGACCTGTAGTCTATTCGCCTCCAGAATCTGGTAGTTAATGTTAGTTCAAATGGTTAAGATCTGCATACAAGTTCCAATTTAATTCACGACTTCGTTGCTTATTCACATTTCACTTTGCTCACACAACAAATTGCTTGCTATTTCACACAGCTATTTTTGTACCACTTTATAAAATCGTCAACCATATTAATATTTCCCCTATGGGAAAATGCTTGCGGATAAGTTCATTTCTCCCATATTACAGTCATTATCTCTGCCTACAGAAATGCTCAGCGCACTAACTCCATGCTTTCAGACGGCACTCGTAAAACGCGACTGACCAGTTCAATTCAAACTATCAGAGTGCCCACCGGTCATAGCGTGGCGTCATCCACTGCTTACTTACTTCCTGGTATATATATCAGGTCTTCCCCTTAACATTTCACCATATCTCTGATTATTACATTTTTGAACTTAACAAACAGCCAATATATCTTAATTTATACATGATTATAAGTGCCTTATTTCAATTTTAAAATCCTTTCTTCTGGACTTCAGCCTTCCTTTGCAGTCTTGTGGTTTTGGCACTACTGCTGTCATTCCGACTAGTCATTTGCACGCTGATCTGTTACTCGTTGATTCAAATTTTCCGCCGGTAGATATTTTTGACTCTGTCTCACATCGTTCCCAAGCTTCTCTTTTTCCTGAACGGAAACTTCCAGTGACCTATATGTTTAACAACCGCTAATCCTTCGCACGTGTAGCTCTGGGGACATAATTCGGCTGGCCGGATTTCTGCACACATCCTGTTCCAATATAAATTATTCTTCCCCATATCTTATTTTCATGACTTCATATTTATTTGCCAATGAAATTGACACCAACTGGGTTTAATACGCCCTGCGGACAGGAAAACTGGCCACTGGTCACTCAAAATAGCAGTTTGCCTTTGTCAGGTATTTTGCGTGTGTGCGTGAGTTGGGATAGGAATTTCTGTGTCAGTATTGTTGTTGTTCAAAGTACTGTTATACACTGCAGGAAAAAATGTGATATCTTCAAGGAATGTGTTCAGTGGCACCAGGGTATTATATGTGCCTACTGAGAGGTTTTTGTTTTAGTGATTCATTTGTCACGGACCTCGGCGATTAGATGGCGCTCAGGTAGCCTGTCCGTGTGCGCTCTGTTTTGACTCTGCAGGCAGTTACTGTGCTGAGTTAAGGGGTGAATAGTGTTTGCAACATTAATTTTGGAGTACAACCATGCCCCGCTGACGAGTACGTGCTCCTGTTGAACGGGATCGCATTGTGGGCCTGAGGGAAGCTTGATTGACGTATCGACGGAATGCTACACATGCTGGGCACAATGTATCAGTGGTGTGTCGCTGCTTTCAGCACTGGTCTATGGAACATTCCCACACCTGTAGACCAGACTCCGGACGTCCGCATAGTACAGACGCACGTCAAGATCGACGCATTGTGCGAGCACCGGTGGCTGACCGAACATTTTCCAGGAACGAAATCCGATCACATGTTGCACCTGCTTTGTCACCAAGGACCACTGGGAACTGTCTCCTTGCAGCAGAATTGCGATCACGTGTGCCTCCGGTCAGGCCTCCAATGATACCACGACACCGCCAAGCACGGCTACTCTGGTGTCGTGAAAGAGTCGACTGGAGAGGGGAGTGGCGCTCTGTTGTCTTCACTGTCGAGAGTAGGTTCTGTCTGTATGAATGTGATGGACGTACACCTGGTGAGTGGCCTATTCCAGAGTGTATTCGCCCACGACACCCAGGTCCCACCCCAGGCTTCATGGTATGGGGTGGGGGCATCAGCTACAATTCGGGGTCAAAGTTGGTGTTTCTACAGGGTAACGTTAACAGTGCTCGCTGCATTGCAGAGGTTGTTGTTCCCGTGCAGTCCGGATCCATGGCTAAATGGTTAGCGTACTGGCCCTTGGTCCAGAGAGTCCCAGGTGCGATTCACGGCCGGGTCGGAGATTTTAACCTTACATGGTTAATTCCCTTGGCTCGGGGATGGGGTGTTTGTGCTGTCCCCAACATCCCTGCAACTCACACCCCACACATAACACTATCCTCCCCCACAAAAACACGCAGTTACCCAATATGACAGATGCCGCCCACCCTCATCGGAGGGTCTGCATTACAAGGGCTGCACCCGGCTAAAAATAGCCACACGAAACGAATTATTCTGTTTCCGTACTACTGCCATTCCTTTGACAGGAAGGTGAAGTGCTTTTTCAGCGGGACAATGCACGTCCACATATAGCTGCTGCTGCGACGCAAGTGCACTACTTGATGTCAACTGCCCTGGTCAGCAAGGATCACCGGATCTCTCGCCAATTGAACAAGTATGAGAGATGATGAAGCGGGAACTTACGTGTCACCATTATCGAATTGCATCAAAAGGTACAAGATGGTTGGATCAATCTATCGCATGATGCCATTCGGCACCTTTATGTTCGTTTGCATGCGCAAACACGCCTGCAATGCATTAGACGGGGATACACTGTGTATTGATGCGACTGTTCGGGCACCCTTTACTGTGTTACTTTGTCTGATTTTGTAATCATACACTCATATAACTTAATCGGTTAATTCATCTAGCTCGGGGACTGGGTATGTGTGATGTCTTCAATATTAGAAATAATTTTAGGTATAGCTCCATCCTCACAAGCATCCTCACAGACCTATCGACGTCTACTACAAAAAATCCTGCACCAGGCCTCTCCGAATGCCATACACCATTATTATTGCGAATTCAACCCTATATAACTTATTTGAGCCCAGGTTAAAGATAATGTGGAAAAGAGGGACTCTAAGTGTACAATGGGATATATCTCGCTGCCGGGAAAAACCTCCTATGTGAAATATTTTAGCTTAGAAGTTTGGCCGGTAAGCTTCTGTCATCTAAGGTGCAATATTGTGTGAATAATGTGAAGGCATTCTCGCTCTTCATAATGTATGTGCTGTGGGTCAGCATATCTCCAAACATATTATCACATAGGAGGTTTGGTCCCGGCAACGACGATATGATGATAGCATTTGACGAAGCATTGAAGTCTACCACAATGGAAAACTAGCTGGCAGCATGGTAGACATGCGAGGGGAAAGGATTTTTACTGGGTGCGTGATCAACTAATGGACCACATCAGTGACAGATTTCTTATTAGTGTCGGTCCAGACAGTTAGGGTGACTAAGAGACGAAGATGAGGAGGACAAGGAAGAAGAAGAGGACACTACAACTCCATCATTTCTCCATCATTATCATCATCATCGTCATCTGTGACATTAGAGAGTTAACAGGTTCCGTTATAACATGCGTGCAGGGCATGAAGTGGCATGTGGTGTTGTACCATTAATTTATGTTTATTCATAATAATAGGCCTCTAAAGGTAATGCGAAATCCGTGGAACGCTGGAACGCGTACTTTTCTCTCGCATTTCACTTCCTCATACGACATCAAAATTTCAGTTCGAGTGATCGTGCGATTGAATTATGATGAAGAGACTTAATGCTTAAGGGCATTTCCTTAATTCGCATCAAATGAGGCTGTGTTCGAAGACGATTTTTTGTTTCTGCCTGATGGGTGACAATGCCTGAGCTAAGCAAAGTGCGTGAATTATGAAACGCCGGGTAGTCGCTACCTCCTACAGGCAGAGCACGTGTCTTCCGTTCAAATAACTGGCGGGAAGATTCTTTTAACCCGTCGCTAGATGCAGAGTGGGATTCGGCCCTTGGGTTCGTTCCTTAAGTGGCCACGGCTGGTCCGTGGTCCAACAGCGCTGTACTCTGACCGGCCAACCGAGCAGAGGAGGGGTGGCCACGCCTCTACCGTGGCTCTACGCCTCTTTATACGGGAGACGGGACAGGGCTGGACCTCACGGCTGGCCCCAACCGTCGGCTGTCCTGAGAATGGTTTCCCGTTGTTTTCCATTCTCCTGCACTAAGGCGAATGCCGGGACAGTTTGTAGTATAGGCCACGGCCACCCATCCCCTCACCTTCTCCGCACATCTCCTTCACCGTAAAAAAATCTCCCGGCCTGTGAGACGGCGTAACCGTCTAAGAACCCCGCCTCCCCCTTCAGGGGAGGAATGAAAACGTTTAGTAGTAGTAATAGTAGTCTTTTAACCCGCCGAAAAGAGTGTAGTTCGGCCAAGTTTGCCTGCAGAAATTAACCTGGTACCGGTGCTCATTTATGGTGTCGGCTAAGTGAACCTCAGTGCCATGTGCTTCTCAAAAACCTACAGTCCGCAACTCTCTGGTAAGAAAATGAAGAAAAAAGGACATGTTATGGCATGGCAGGGAAAGTCTTTTTCTTTCTAAGCAAAGATAGTAATTGACAGTCTTCCAGTAGAACAAATCTCTATTTTTACCTGCCTCGTTTGCGAATTATCTGTTAAGGAAGTTGACGAGATGGTGAAGAATTTCCACCGATATCAGTATATGTGTGAAACAAATAAACAAAGAGTAAAAAGCAAGGGAGAAGAAATTCTAATTAAATGTTGTTAAACAATGATTGTGCCAACTTTAATGCATGTAATAATAATATTATGAAAAAAATGAAGTGGCGTATGGGTTTTAGTGCCGGGAGTGTCCGAGGACAAGTTCGGCTCACCAGATGCAGGTCTTTTCATATGACTCCCGTAGGAGACCGGCGCGTTGTGATGAGGATGAAATGATAATGAAGACGACACATACACCCAGCCCCCGTGCCAGCGAAATTAACCAATTATGGTTAAAATTCCCGACCCTGCCGGGAAATAAACCCGGGACCCCTGTGACCAAAGGGCAGCACGCTAACCATTTAGCCATGGAGCCGGACAATAATGTTATTATTTGTTTTTATGTCCCACTGATTTATTATACGCACGCCGAGTTGCCGTAATTTGTTCCCGCAGGAGCTCTGTTATGTGCCGGTAAATTTACCGACACGAGGCTGACGTATTTCGGCACCTTCAAGTACCGTCTGACTGAGCTGGAATCGAACCTGCCAACTTGAGCTCAGGAGGCCAGCGGTCTACAGCCTAAGCTGCTCACCGCGGCTTCAATGCATGGGAGAACAAGAAACAGAAATAAACTACTGTCATTTGAAAAGCAGTTTCTTACAACAGCGAAAGGATATTCTAACGAAGGTTGAAAACAGAAATTAAGTTATTATGCAACAACTTGATATCGTATCTAAAACAAACAAACAGACAAACAAACCAACCCCATGGCATTACAGCCCTGATGGGACTTGTCCTACAAAGCAACTGGTGCTCTGCCCTATGGCCTGTAGATTACTAGGTGACGCGTGGTCAGCGTGCCGAATCCTCTCGGGCGTTATTTTTTTATTTCAAGATCGGGGAATTAGGTTAAGGCAGATGTTGAAGAAAGTAGAAGAGAAGGAGGAGGGAAAGGAGAAAGTGGTAGTGTTTCACGTTGGTACTAATAACGTAAGACAAGCAGGTATAAGTACCAACATAGTTGGAGATGTGTGGGATCTGGTAAATGCAGCACGGATGAAGTTTAAGGAAGCGGAGATTGTTAACAGTGGAATACTCTGTAGGAGGGATACTGACCGGAAGGTGATAGCGGATTTAAATGAGACTATGGAGTGGGTATGTGGGAAACTGGGAGTGAAATTTCTAGATCCTAATGGGTGGGTAGAAGATAGGGATCTGCGCTCAGATGGTCTTCACTTAAACCGCAGTGGTACATATAAGTTAGGAAATTTGTTTAGAAGGGTTATAGGGAGGTACATTCAGGGAAACAGGGTGCGCTAGGCAGCGGTGTTAAGGGAACAGGGAACTGGAAATCAAGTAGGGATGACATAAAACTGTTAGTGCTCAACTGTAGAAGTATTGTAAAGAAAGGAATAGAATTAAGTAATTTAATAGATATATACTTACCAGATATTGTAATAGGAGTTGAATCATGGCTGAGAAATGATATCATGGATGCAGAAATTTTCTCACGGAACTGGAGGGTGTATCGTAGAGATAGGATGGGAAAGGTAGGAGGGGGAGTATTCATTCTCGTGAATTTAGAATTTGTAAACTACGAAAAAGTTAAAGATGACAAGCTCGAAATTCTAGGGGTAAGGCTCATTTCTAAAGATAATAGGCAACTAGATGTCTTTGGAGTGTACAGAACAGGAAAGGGTAGTACATCTGCTGATTCAGAATTATTTGATAAGATAATCAGCTATGTGGGAAACGATAAGGAAAGGAACGTGATCGTAGCGGGTGATCTCAATTTACCAAATGTCAATTGGGAAGGTAATGCGAATGACAGGAAGCATGACCAACAAATGGCAAATAAGTTAATATGGTAAGGGCACCTGATTCAGAAAGTGATGGAACCAACTAGAGGGAAGAATATTCTGGATGTGGTGCTGGTAAAATAAGATGAGCTCTATAGAGAAACCGAAGTAATAGATGGTATTAGTGATCACGAAGCTGTTTTTGTGGTATTTAAAAATAAATGTGAAAGGAAGGAAGGTCTTAAAAGTAGGACTGTTAGGCAGTACCATATGGCTGATAAAACAGGCATGAGGGAGTTTTTAATAAGCAGCTATGATCGGTGGAAAACGGTAAATAAAAAAATGTAAACAGACTCTGGGATGGGTTTAAAGCGATTGTTGAGGAATGTGAAAATAGGTTTGTACCTTTAAAGGTGGTAAGGAATGGTAAAGATCCACTATATTATAACAGGGAAGTAAAGAGACTAAGAAAAAGGTGCAGGTTGGAAAGAAATAGAGTTAGAAATGGCTGTGGAAGTAAGGAGAAACGGAAGGAACTTACTAGGAAATTGAATCTAGCAAAGAAGTCAGCTAAGGATAACATGACGGCAAGCATAATTGGTGCCCACACTAATTTTAGTGAAAAATGGAAGAGTATGTATAGGTACTTTAAGGCATAAACAGGTTCCAAGAAGGATATTCCAGGAATAATTAATGAACAAGGGGAGTGTGTATGCGAGGATCTACAAAAGGCAGAAGTATTCAGCCAGCAGTATGTAAAGATTGTTGGTTACAAGGATAATGTCCAGATAGAGGAGGTGACTAATACTAAAGAAGTATTAAAATTTACCTATGACAGCAATGACATTTACAATAAGATACTGAACCCATGACCTTTGTGCCCTAAGAACATTATGCATAAATCGACAATCATTTAAAAGTTGGATTCTTGATAGCATGGATTTGACACGTGACGAGGACGTCAGCCACACGTGTCAACGGCGGAAGAATCTCAAGTCATTTTTGTGAACTATTTCAAAGCGCGTGTACATGGCGTGAACCAAGCCAAGTCAAAAACATATAGCGCCTATCAAAGCGGGTCAATCATCTCACAAATCGAACCCGTAAAAGTTTTAAATGTCCATGAACACTACCGCCAGAAATGTAGCAAGCATGTAGTCACTTTCAAAACTCTTGAAATTACAGTTTAGTTAAGTCAGAAAATTTATAGAAATTTTCTTGGCGGCAAAGGGAGATATCCGAAGAGAGGGGGTAACTGCTATAAATATGAAAGGACGCCATGACGAAGTCTCCTTCTCCGGCATTTGTGATACAAAGCGGACGAAAAATTGTTGAGCTACTCTGCGAAATCAAACCAACGAAAGTAGACTGAGTTCAACTGCAGATTTTAGCCATTGTGGCTAGGTCTTGTCTCCATGAGGAGATAGTTTTCTTGAGTGAAATAATTGTACGAGATAGGACGGTCAAAGTACTGACTAAATTCTAATGTGATTAAGTAATTCGTGTGCGGAAGTAATTATAGTCCATCGTGTGCGCTCAGCAAACAAGTGAAGGGTATTTTCTTTTTTTATGCTTTATTCCAGGAAACCTGAAGATATATAAAAATGGTTTGTAAAGCCATGAATGTAAAAATGGCTAAATAAAATGCCAGGGTCGCAGGTGAGCCCTATGACGAACAATGGCGTGACGACATGAGGTAGGTGACTTTCCATCTTACTACCTCTTATATCTTGTCTCATGATCTCTAAAAGTGTATTTGAATGGGGATATACGACGCAGTGTTCACCCCTACTAAGTTTTGTAAATGTGAGAGTACGACTAAAGAGTCATTTGTTTTATTTTCCACTTGGATAAATTTTTGAAGTCTTGCGAGTGCCGTATAATGTTGTAAAAAGTTATTGAATAGGGTTTCGAAGTGATATCACGTCCAATGTAGATCGTCATCCGTGTGAGTGTACTGCCTATATTTTGTGATGTCAAATTAAGATGTTCATTCGACGTAAATTTTTCTGTCTGCAATTTGACGTTAATAATAATAATCCATGGTTACTCATTTTCAATCGAGTGGAAGCGCGCTGTCGGGTGAGAACCTAGGGTGATGAATTTGGTCACGGAGAGAAACGTTTTTCTAGGCCCATTTTAAACTGTGTCTGACTGACAATAGAAAGATCTAGTAGAATGTTTCAGTCATTTCTCGTAAAAATCAAGTTATAAAATACGATATCATTTATGCGAAGTTATTCATGATTAATGCATTGTGCCATATTAGACGTCGAGATTTCTAGTAAGGATTTTATTCCAGTTCTTTGTCGATGATAATTGTGGAGCTGGGAAACAGAGGTTAGTTTTGTTGATATGAGATTTGTGAATCAGGTTGGACCTGTCATTGAAGCCGGGACATGGAAGCCCGAGGAATGTTTTATATGAGTTGAGATGAGATGTGCGAATCAGGTTAGAGTCCTGTCATTGAAGCCGGGACACGATTGCCCGAGGAATATTTTATAATGTTGGGAATGGAAAGAAATTCATAGAAATCCATAGCGGTATTAATTGGCGACGCGTATAATTAGTGTGGGCATCTTGAAGCATAATCTGTGCATTTTGTTGGTTAGAATATCGTATTTGTTTAATTATCTCGGCAGAGTTTAAAAGGGAGCATTTTGAGAAGTCAGTCAGGTAGAACGAACCGGGTGTTTCACATCACTGACAAGCGAACTTGGGGGTGAGAGGCCTCAGCTGATAGGGGGAAAACAGCGGGGATATAACGGGACACGCGTGGAATTGAGATTGTATTTCTCAGCCAGGGATAACGTTAAAATGCTGGATTTAGTTGAAATTCATAGCCGGTAATGATCTGAGTATTGTGAAATACTGTAAAATTTGTTTAATTGGGGACGTATTGAACATTTGAAATCATGAACTTTGAGTATAAGGAACAGAGTAACCAAATTCAGGGTTGTCCAAAATATAGAGCGATGGTCGTGATGATTGGTTTGTCTGTGAGGGGTGTGCAAAATTCATAAATGGTATGACGAGATATGACATCGTAATTATATGGCGTGTTGTTTGGTTTGTACGTAGATTCATAGGATATCCAAGTGTTAATAACGGTTAGGACTAGATTAGATTTTAAGTTGTGAAATCATGAGACAAGACATATAACTGGACATGAATTATGTAACAATTCTTTTCCAGCCAGACAAACATCACAAGATTGAATTTACGTCACAGCTGGGTAGAAATTTTTGAAGAAACCAGAGTCCGCGGAGATAAAATTTACTGTTCTTTAACATTACGCTAAATCATTTAAATTTATTTAATTATTAAATACAGTGAAACAGAAGCCCGCCTGGTGGCCATGATCATTAAGGCGCTGAAGTCTAAAAACGGTCTAACACCGAGGTTAGCCGGTTCGAGTCCCGTTGTTCGAAAAAAATTTCACCATCAGAATGTTGGCCGGCATGGTAGGGGAGGTGGTGGTATACAATTTCTAATCACTAGATTGCGTGCCAAAAGCCTGGATTAAATTCCAAACCTCTCCGCAGTGCTCATATGGAGTGAGGGCATATAACGCTGTTGATGGTGATTCGTCCGTCGGATGGGGACGTTAAGCCTTGAGCAGACCCCTTGGTGCTATTCGACAGGAGTAGGCTATGTGCCGGCACCGGGTTTCACCCTCTCCCTACTATCATATATCACGTCATTCATTTCATCTCTCATTAACTCCTCTGATGAGGTTGACGTCAGGAAGGGCATCCGGTCATAAAAAACCGCCACGACAAATTCATCTCACCTCATACCCGACCCCGTAGGGAAACGGGACAAGGGTTGGACAAACAACAATATTAAATTCAGTGAAACCGCATTCTGGAGATGCATTCTGGAAATTTTAGTTTGTTTTTCTGGGGGAATATTAAAAATAAAGTAATGATTAAGGGGACATATCCGAAGGAAATGGATTTTACTGCCACAAAGTTTATGAGCATTGCTATTGTGGTAATTATTGAACTTTGATTGATTGAGCAGTGAATGTGCTGGAGATAGTAAAGTGGAAACTTTGGTCATCAACCGATGTAACTTAATTGTGTTTAGCCTTCAGCCTAGAAACTTGGATGGTCAGGGGATCATCAACCTCAGTGACTTAGATTAGGGACATATGCCATTGTAGCATCATTTCCTTGCGGTCATCATCCACAATGACTTTAAAGTAACTTAGAATATTAGATGTCGGTCCATGACATAGACGCAGGTCACATCGATTCAATTAAGGGTCCATGCCGTAGAACCACTGTGTGGCACACACCAATTGGACTGCCTTAATTATACCCAGAGTCCAGAGTTCGTGTTACGAGGGCTGGACCATAACGAATCACTATGATGGTACATGTGGTCTCACATGGAAGCCGAATTTAAGGATTTCCAGACTTTCCTTTCTTAAATAATTAATAATTGAGACAATGGTTTCTAGTAAGAATGCCCATCAGGCAGTTACGTTAAAGTCTCACACCAGTGTTCTGACCTTTATGTTAAAAATGATTGTGGTGTCCAGTGGACACAGTTGACTTCTATGATACCGTTGACATATCAGATCGCTTCAGATTTTTCCTGAATAAATAGGAATCTTTTAAACAGACCTTTCATTCCAGTAGATAGATTAGAATTACTGAACCCTACCTTTACCTCAGCAAGTGACGAAGAACCCGATACGACCCAAGAGACAGATCTCATGAACTTGCTGATAGGTAAGAAAGGTAGGTATCCCTCAATATGGACCAAAGGGTTCAATACAAAAGTTGAAAACTAGAAAAGCAGCTGGAATTGATAAGGTTTCGGGGGTTATACTAAAGACAATGGGTTGGGATATAGTACCATATCTGAAGTACTTGTTTGATTTTGCATGAAGGAACTTTACCAAATTAATGGAGAGTTGCTATAGTAGCCCCTGTATATAAAGGAAAGGGTGATAGGCATAAAGCTGAAAATTACAGGCCAGTCAGTTTGACATGCATTGTATGTAAGCTTTGGGAAAGCATTTTTTCTGATTATATAAGACATGTTTGCAAAATTAATAAATGGTTTGACAGAAGGCAGTTGGGGTTTAGGAAAGGTTATTCGACTGAAGCCCAACTTGTAGCATTCCAGCAAGATATAGCAGATATCCTGGGTTCAGGAGGTCAATTGGACTGTATTGCGATTGACATATCTAAGGCATTTGATACGGTGGATCATGGGAGACTACTGGCAAAAATGAGTGCAATTTGACTTGGTAAAAGAGTGACTGAATGGGTGGCTAAGTTTCTAGAAAATAGAACATTAGAGTAGGCAAAGCTTTATCTGTCCCTTTAATAATTAAGAGGGGAATTCCTCAAGGCAGTATTATTGGACCTTTAGTTTTCTTATATATATATATCAATGATATGTGTAAAGAAGTGGAATCAGAGATAAGGCTGTTTGCAGATGATGTTATTCTGTACAGAGTAATAAATAGGTTACAAGATTGTGAGCAACTGCAAAATGACCTCGATAATGTTGTGAGATGGACAGTAGGCAATGGTATGATGATAAACGGGGATAAAAGTCAGATTGTGAGTTTCACAAATAGGTAAAGTCCTCTCAGTTTTAATTACTGCGTTGATGGGGTGAAAGTTCACTTTGGGGATCATTGTAAATACCTAGGTATAAATATAAGGAAAGATCTTCATTGGGGTAATCACATAAATATGATTGTAAATAAAGGGTACAGATCTCTGCACATGGTTATGAGAGTATTTAGGGGTTGTAGTAAGGATGTAAAGGAGAAAGCATATTTGTCTCTGGTGAGACCTCAACTTGAGTATCGTTCCAGTGTATGGGACCCTCACCAGGATTACTTGATTCAGGAACTGGAAAAAATCCAAAGAAAAGCAGCTCGATTTGTTCTGGGCGATTTCCGGCAAAAGAGTAGCGTTACAAAAATGTTGCAAAGTTTGGGCTGGGAAGACTTGGGAGAAAGGAGACGAGCTGCTCGACTAAGTGGTATGTTCCGAGCTGTCAGTGGAGAGATGGCGTGGGAGGGCATCGTTAGACGAATAAGTTTGGATGGTGTCTTTAAAAGTAGGAAAGATCACAATGTGAAGATAAAGTTGGAATTCAAGAGGACAAATTGGGGCAAATATTCGTTTATAGGAAGGGGAGTTAGGGATTGGAATAACTTACCAAGGGAGATGTTCAATAAATTTCCAGTTTCTTTGCAATCATTTAAGAAAAGGCTAGGAAAACAACAGATAGGGAATCTGCCACCTGGGCGACTGCCCTAAATGCAGATCAGTAGTGATTGATTTTTGAATCAGTTGCTCCTTGATTGTAATCACATAGGATGACTTTACAGTAGGTTCAGGTAAAAATCCGAGGCCTGGCCAGGAATCGAATACGGGGCCTCCGGGTGAGAAGCAGGCACGCTACCCCTAGACCGCGGGACCGGCAACTTCTCTTTAAAGGAAATACTGTAATTTTACAATAGGACAAATTGGAGAGACCCCGTCCTAAGGATACAGGATTACAAACGTGCCATCCTGTTGGAAGAAGGGATACTGGTTGACCCACGAAAAGATGGTTTGAATGCTATTCTATCCATGAAGAGGAAGTGAAGTGGCGTTCAGTTTGCTTAGCAGAGGAAATTTCATTACGATGTGAGTAATCAGAATTTGTTGATAACATTAAACAAACGATTGCCATATGGAGGCATATCTCATCTTCCTGTTGATAACAGGTTAGAATTTTCCCTAGCATATATGCCCTTGCAGACCCGCATCAAATACTGTTTTAGTGGCAGCAGCTGCCATTTTTATCACAACAGACAACAACAAGGTTACATACTAGCTACGGGTAACCTATTTTCCACGTTCTCCAATGTTTCTTTACATTCCTTTTGTTATTAATATGTTATCGCTGAATTCTCTCCTCTCTGAAGACTGTTACTTTATTACTGAGTGTCAAGAGCTACACTGTACCATTTATATACACTGTTTTTAATTTATATGGAAATAAGCAATTAAGGGTGAATGCTATACGCAGTTTCAAACTTACACCTGAACTCTCGTTTTTATGCTCGTTAGATTATCTTTATGGAGCGATAATGGTCACTCCGTGAATGTGTTTTCTTCATAGATGCTCCCACTACTAGGAGCTGCCTGATGGAGGTGGTAAAGGCGTGCTTCTTTCAACTGGAAACACGTGGGCTCGATTCCACGTCAGGTTGACTTTACCTCAGGTCCGGTTAAAATTCCGTGGCCTGGTCGGGAGTCGAATACGGGGCCTAAGTGTGAGAAGCAAGCACACTAGCCCCCTAGACGGCGGCGTCGGCAACTTCTCTTTAAATGAAATAATTTTACAATAGGACAAATTGGAAAGATCCCTTTCTAAAGATACAGGATTAAAGAAATACCATCCTGTTGGAAGAAGGGGGACACTGGTCGACCCATGAAAAGATGGTCTGAATTCTATCCTATCCATCAAGAAATGAGTACCATGTTAATTCCTGGCGTAGGGCTGACCGTTCTATCCCACTTAGCGCCGATATTACGAATAGTCGAAGCCTTTACATTGAACACCCCCTATAGCGCTCACTACCTGTTCTTATATGACTTCGCTGCTGCTCCTGTTGCTACGACTGCACTACTATAAAAGGAAAGAACAGCCATAGTAGTACAGGCCATAAACTCCTTGGAGAAGTGAGTAGTAAGCGCTTCTACAATCCGTAACCTCAGTTCCAAATGGAATATATATATTTCACTATTTGCTTTACGTCGCACCGACACAAATAGGTCTTATGGCGACGATGGGATAGGAAAGGGCTAGCAGTGGGAAGCCACGGAAAACCATCTTCAGAGCTGCCGGCAGTGGGGTTCGAAGCTACTATCTCCCGAATCTAAGTCGAATAAAGTAATCGATAATTGATTGCATAATTTTGTCTGTAAACTCCAAATTTTTCACTCCCACTTCGTTTTCATCTCGGATTATGAATAATGACATCGAAAATAGGTTCATTTCAATTGTTGTTTACTTTTATTTGTTTGTTTTCGTTCGTTTGCTTGGTTGGTTAGTTGGTTGGTTTTAATTTGTTTCTTTGTTTATTTGTTTGTTTGTTTGTTTGTTTGTTTGTTTGTTTGTTTGTTTGTTTGTTTGTTTGTTTGTTTGTTTGTTTGTTTGTTTGTTTGTTTGTTTGTTTGTTTGTTTGTTTGTTTGTTTGTTTGTTTGTTTATTACAACATAACGAAAAAAAGGCTCAACAAAATTTCTTGAAACTCTGTTTTGAAGTTCAGCGATAGCCGGGTTGTGCACTGGGCTATGCATTATTTGATTAGTATACAGTGGCGTAGCATTGTTAAGGAGGCCAAAACAGGAAATATCTCCGTTAATATGATCTGTACTGTAAAACTGCATGTAGTAAAAGTTGTGAAAAGTAATTTCCAGTCTTATAGGGTCGATGTTTTTCTTTTACCGTATGCGGAATTATACCGGAAATTTTCGCGACTGTTACATTTTTCAGAAAACTCTAAGTATCTCCGGAAATATTAGTTGTATCTAAAAAGTGTAGATAAAAATTGTACGAATTGCAGTTTCCACATACATTTTGTCGGACGAGCTTGTTCATTAATTTAGAAGTTGCTTTCTAAGTCCATTAACGGCCATCATCGCTGACAGTTCGTTATGATAACTATTTGTGGTTGTTGTCGTAATTTATCCATGTATACTGCACATATATAAAATCGTACTTATGTCTGTACTTTCTAAATATTAACCTGATACTTGGTTTGTGTACTTGACAGGACAAATAATAGCCTGGACCTTTGTCGGTTTCAGTTTAATTTTTGTGTGTCTGTCTGTCTGTCTGTCTGTCTGTCTGTCTGTCTGTCTGTCTGTCTGTCTGTCTGTCTGTCTGTCTGTCTGTCTGTCTGTCTGTCTGTCTGTCTGTCTGTCTGTCTGTCTGTCTGTCTGTCTGTCTGTCTGTCTGTCTGTCGCAGCACCACGGGAAAATGAACAGAAGAATTTTTATGAAAGGTTCCTATGAGGGCGAGTGGAATCTTAGCTAAAAGTTATTTTTTTAAAATCAACAGGAAGAGTGCTTGGGAGGGGGGCTAAAACATAAAAATTGATGCATCTCTCTTTCGGTTCATTTCACAGGGAAAATGCTCATGACAAAATTGATTTATAGCCTTCTCCATTCTACATTTTTTTCTGATGCAGTGCAAAATAAGTGAAATATCAGTGGCGGTCATCTGAAAATTAATATCCAAGAACCAATAACTAACTCTATGGACAGCTGCCATAGAGATCATACTGGCAAGTTTGAAATGCTTTTTACATCACTCTGTACTGTTTCAATATCAACCATTCTTAGTTGCTATACTAGACGGAATGTAAAATAAAAAATGCACGGGGCCGCAGAGAGGCAGGTAACGAGTACGTCACGACAAGCCGCTCACAGGGAGAGGCCATCAACCTACGTGCTTCAGAATGTCAGCAACAACATGAGGAATCGACAGTAATGTAAACATGCACATGCTTAGTGATAGTTCCGCCAACGACGATACAATAGCTTGTTATTTTATAAGATGCTAAATCGCATAGTAGTCAGCCTTTGTAGAGTGGTATCTAATTAGATACCTTCTTGATAACCTTATGTTGTTCAGTAACGTGTCAGCGACGGGTAGTACAGGGATGGGAGCAGAGGGGGAAGGGGGCAGCACGTTCAGCTCAAAGGGTTGACTGCTGGCTTTCCACCCGGAAGGCTGAGGTTCGAATATTGATTAGGAGGATATCTAGCCTTAAACCAGAGGTGTAACGAATATGGCACGGGCCCGCCTTCAAGAAATAAAGTTGGGCCCCTCAAATAAATGGTATAAAACCTATCCTTAACACATACAAATTTAACTAGAGCAAATACTTTAATGCAATCTATATCATCCATTTAATATATACAAAGATTACAAAACAAATTAATTTATTAATAGATTTTATTTTGAATGTTAAATACGTTGTAGGGATTGAAATGCAACTTAAATAAATACATGTTTCTATTTTTCGTCTTTACATTTTAAAACTGCATTGTATTCACATTAGAGTGTAAAGAAACTGTTCCATGCAGCGAACTTTCTGCGATGCAAAGGCATTGATCCATGGATGACACATTCGATGCTGAGGAGAATGCAGTAGAAAAGTTTCAGTTTCAAAAATGATCGTTCTGCGGAAGAAACAGCAACGGAAATATACTTCGGTCTAAAATGTGATATTTTGGCACCAATTTTCACTGTTTCTTTAATAAAAACTTGGCGTAGATATTTGTGAGAGACAGCTCTCTTAGTATCAACACAATAATTTACAGGCGGATGAAACCATCCGAGAAATTACTCTATATACGTACCGTAAAAAGAAAATATTTTTGACCCATTCTGCACATCACGATGTCACCTTTCCTGTGCAGAGTGGTATTAGGGTTAAGTTATTTATTCATTTATATAATTTTCTTTGGGGGGGGGGGTATGTCTGCGGGCCCCTTGAATCCCGGGACCGCCTGCATTACAGGCCTTAAACCCCTGTCAAAACCCTTTGTGCCCCTCACGAAGTGGAAGACCATTTCTAAATTACTCAACATTCTAACAGGTAATAGGATCCACGTCCTTCCGGGTGATCTGAGTTCGCCATTATTGCCTCGGCTGGACAACCCTCCCATAAACCCACAACAAAAACAACCTATTAACAGTCAGGGCGACTACTGCTCCGTCACATGAACTACAGCGTGATCGCTTGGCTTTCATGACCGGGTCCTCTGGCCCACATGCCAAACAGATTTTCAGTTGATCTCGCGGGGTTGAATCCCGTTCCAGCCTTTAGTCCACGATTAAGATCTTTGTACGAGACAGGAATAGAACCCGGAGCCACACTTACACTACGGAGAAGGTCGCTACTTCTATTACCGGGTGAGTTGGCCGTGCGTGTAGAGGCGCACGGCTGTGAGCTTGCATCCGGGAGATAGTAGGTTCGAATCCCACTATCGGCAGCCCTGAAAATGGTTTTCCGTGGTTTCCCATTTTCACACCAGGCAAATGCTGGGGCTGTACCTTAATTAAGGCCACGGCCGCTTCCTTCCAACTCCTAGGCCTTTCCTATCCCATCGTCGCCATAAGACCTATCTGTGTCGGTGCGACGTAAAGCCCATAGCTACTTCTATTACTACTGCAAAGCAAAGCAACGCATAGCAAAGTCAACTCTGTACACGCTTTGAAGACCCTTGAAGGAGTGGAATGTAAAGGCTAAGTGGGTTGGAGTGGCCGCCCTTGTCCCCTGGAATAACTCCGATGGGGAATCGAACCCACGGCCTTCCAAGTGAGCCGAGCATGCAGTTACTGCCCCAAATAGGCAGCCCCTAATAATAATAATAATAATAATAATAACACCTACCGAATTCAATATTTTAACGACACTTGAGCTGTTAACTGACCTGAGAGACACGGGAAATGTGCTCGATCCTTTACGTGCTAGCAAATCTACCGACAGGAGTTTATCGCACCTAAGCACTGTCAAATACAGTACTAACCAATCATGACGAGTGCCTAGCCAACTATGCTACGCCGCCAATCCCATGTCCAGTTTCTCTGATATCCTTTGTGGATGTGGTATCACTGTCTGCTTGCCATTTCAACTCCAGGCGAGTGTCTGGACGGTGTCTTAACATGCCAGCCACGGCTACTTTCTTCTCTACTTTCGTCGATTTATAACTACATAAGACAGCACAGACTCCAGATACACAGATTATCAGACAGAACTCACATCCACGAAGTACACGGGGATGCTGCCCATGATGATCGTCTGTCTGGCAGAAACCCTATGTATTCATTTAAAGACCTCTGATAGAGCATGCATTATAAAAGCTTAAATTGTGGCTTGAGTCCGACTCGTTGGCTGAACGGTCAGCGTACTGGCCTTCGGTTCAGAGGGTCCCGGGTTCGATTCCCGGCCGGGTCGGGGATTTTAACCTTAATTGGTTAATTCCAACGGCACGGGGGCTGGGTGTATGTGTTGTCTTCATCATCATTTCATCCTCATCACGACGCGCAGGTCACCTACGGGTGTCAAATAGAAAGACTTGCACCTGGCGAGCCTAACCCGTCCTGGGATATCCCGGCACTAAAAGCCATACGAAATTTAAATTTTTTTGTGGCTTGAACACAAGAACCACGTTTATCCGGCCGTCATTAATCCGAATCTCCGGTTTATCCGGATCGAAAATAATAAACATTTATTTTTACTTATACAGTATTTCTTTTACGTCGTCGACTCCTCTTGAATGTCTTTTCCGCCAAGGATAGTTCAGGACAGGAATTGGAAGTAATTCGGCCACTGTCCATCAAAGGTACCGTCCCGGCTTTCCCCTGTAATTGAGAATGGTTAATCGTGGAAAACCATTCCCAGAACGGCTGAGGTGGGATTCGAACCCACGCTCTTCTGAATGCAACGCACTATTAATTCACTGATGCTGAATTCGAATATGAAACCGGCGCTCCATCAGAAGAAACAATGACTCATGGATAGGCAACAATGCAGCTGAACAAACTGATGGCCTATTGAGAATCCTTGACTGAAACCACACCGGCAGAACTGTTGTTAGTAAAACGTCTTCGTGATAGTGCTGCGAGCAAACGCTATACAAATTTAAAACAGAAAAACTCACAGATTATTTTAGTGAATGAAACAGAGTCGTAAATGTAAGAAAAGTGTTCTTATATTTTTGTACAATTGAAAAAATGGTATTGCTGTACAACTAATGTTAATAGATTATATAACATGTACTGTATTTATTTTTTAGTTTTTCCGGATTATCCGGATTTTCTACAGTTCGTATCAGTTCCGGTTCCACTTAATCCGGATAAACGAGGTTCTTATGTACTTTCTTTAAAACATCTTAGGATCGAAAATGCGGCAGCTGCGTTGTACGTGAATAATGCGACGTCATGTGGTTACATGATGACTCTTTCAGACATATTTTTGACATTCACAACATTGTTCATTGCCTCTCATTTTATAAAATTATTCAGTTGCAGCCAGTAACATAAGAGATGAATCAGGGGCGTAGCCAGGGGGGGGGTTACTGGGGGTTAGAACCCCCCCCCCCCAATTGAACTTTCACAAAAATAAAATAAATAGAAACTGACAGTAAACAATAAGCTTCTTTTATGTGATCAAGATAAACTCCCTGCAATCTACTGCTTGTTGAGAGTGTTTGCCACCCTACCTGTCACCACTGCAGCCAGTGAGAGATCATTTTCAACATTAAGACGCCTTAAAACCTACCTCAGAAATACCACAAGTGAAAGTCGACTCAACGGGTTGGCTCCCTTGAACATTCACAGAGACACAGTTGTAAAACCAACAGATGTGTTAAATTTATTTTCTAGGAAGCCTCGAAAATTAGATTTTAGATTGTAAACTGAACATACCGTTTGAGATAAAACTGCTGACCTCGATCATATTGTTCTTGTTCTGTATTTTAAAGTAAGAATTTTGTAGTGTATTGCGATCTGAATATCACATACAGTAATTCACTCTTGTATCAGTATCCTTATGACAGCCATGCATGCGCGTACCAGGCACGCACAAGCACTTTCATTATGTTATATCTTAATTTTCTAACTGTAACCCCCCCCCCCCCATTGGCCGATCCTGGCTACGCTACTGAGATGAATGGAATCAACCATCCTTCATACCAGAATATTATGATCCTTTGACATAAGGTAAGGTAAGGATGTATTCTGCCCGAAGGCAGGTCCGAACCTCCGCAGAGGTGTGCCTGAGCCGGAGTTTAGGTACGACAGGGTGGCCAGTTCCTTTCCGCTCCTCCATTCCCTTACCCTCCACTACCAGCGCGTGGCAACCGATCCAAATCTTAACCACGCCCAATGTTGCCTAACTTCGGAGATCTCACGGGATCCGGTGTTTCAACACGGCTACGGCCGTTGACAAACCCGGATCAAATCTGCGGCCTCCGGATGAGAGGCAGAGACTGGATTTGTGTTGTTATTGTTGTTTCACGTAAGAAAGAGGGGCTGAGAATATCTACATTAGTAACCATGAGCATGTATCTTAAGCTTGGCAATACGACCATTGCCTAGTAGGTGGACTGCAGATAATGCGGTGTTACCTGGTTACACGTCCGGCTCCATGGCTAAATGGTTAGCGTGCTGGCCTTTGGTCACAGGGGTCCCGGGTTCGATTCCCGGCAGGGTCGGGAATTTTAACCATCATTGGTTAATTTCCCTGGCACGGGGGCTGGGTGTATGTGTTGTCTTCATCACCATTTCATCCTCATCACGACGCGCAGGTCGCCTACGGGAGTCAAATCAAAAGACCTGCACCTGGCGAGCCGAACATCTCCTCGGACACTCCCGGCACTAAAAGCCATACACCTGGTTACACGATATCTCCTTCAGTCATATAATTATACATTGTTCACTGTCTCGCAAATAGCATAGTTCCTCAGTCGCAATCAGTACCACGAAGATGGACCCTTCCAGCCTTCAGACCAGAATTATAAAACTTTGACCAGCTGAGATCGACCTCAAGAGGGACCTCCAGATGAAAGACAGGGACTCTAGGCGTGGAATGTTGTTGTTATTGTAAGGGAGGGCGCTAAGAACATATTGATCAATAGCCTTCGGCATTCATTGTGTGTGAAGTTGTGTCTAATTACCTGTATCGATGAGGTGTCTGTGCTGGTGATTCATGCGTGATAACCTGTTCTATTTCAGTGAATTTACATAAGGTAATTAGTTGGAGTTAGGATTGAAAAACCTTAAGGTTAGCAGTTCGATGACGTGAAAATAAGTACATGTTCAATGACTCATGTGTATATGACCGGATTTCATGCTGTTGGAGGGGGTAGAGGCAATAATATAGATCTTGCCCTTAATATGTAGCGATTACGAACATAAGAAAAAATAAATCCCAATTAAAATAACCAGACCTGCCCTCATCATAGTAACTATACTTATGTCCAGGCCTTTCCCCAATTATCTGTAGGCAGCACTAAAGTGGATAAAGCCCAGTTTTACGGCCTTCCTGATGCCAAGCCCATGTGGAGTAATGCGTTTACTATTTCGTGTTTCTGTGGTGGTTGGTAGTGTGGTGTGCTGTATGTGGAAGTGTATTAACAATATCACAAATACTTAGCGCCGAGCTGAAGGAATCAATCAAATGCGACTTAAATTCTCGCCCTGGCCAGGAACTGAATGCGGGGCCCTCTGAAACGAAGGTCGCTCTGGCCATTCAGCCAAGGAGCCGGACGTCACACTGACTATATATATTTTCCGTTATTAATCTTATCTGAAGTTGTATTTTGAAGAACTTCTGCTATGAAGTGGTTCTTGATCCCTCATACAATGTTCATAAAAATGGATACATTTAGGTCTTTGAAACTGAACTGAGTAAACGATAAGTTGTTTTTTCTGAATCCACTAATAGCACATTTGTTTATGGTTGTCAATTGGGCTTTCAAACAAACCAAACTCCATGGCGCAATAGCTCCGAAGTGCCATGGCCAACCTAGCGACCACAGCTCAGCCCGCAGGCCTGCAGTTTACGAGGTATTGTGTGGTCAGTATGACGAATCCTCTCGGTCGTTATTTTGGACTTTCTAGACCGGGGCCACCATCTGACCGTCACTTGTAATCACGTAGGCTGAGTAGATCTCGAACCAGCCCTCACTGGCCTGGCCGGGAATCGAATCCGTGGCAGCACGCTACCCCTACACCACGCGGCCGAACCACTGTGCTAACTAAAATTGTTTCCATATTGGCAATGTGAGCAGGTATTGCATAAAAATACACATCTTCAGAAATTCAGTATTAAGTAACATTTCAGGAACAATGAAATAACTCACCCTTTTTTCGTTAGAACTTTTCAACATCCAATTTTCCTGTCCGGAAAATCTTTAAGTTTCTAAACTGATTAAATAGAAGGGATTCTTGAGTAATAATCCCTTTCTCCTGCATTCATTCTACATCTTATCTTTGACATGAATGCGATCAGTAGCCAATGAGATGAGCTGTGTAAAATTGGCATGCTGTTGCTGACTTTTACTAGTAATGCTTCGTTCCGCCGTATATTACTTTAATTTTCATATATTGGCTGGTTAATATACTGGTGTAAGGAAGGAGTTTAAAAGAGTATTCTACTGAAAATCGAGAGAGATTACAAAAGCATACACCTTAAAGAACAATAGGCTATGTGCACTCTTTCTGGTAACCCTATAAAACGTACTTAAAGGACCTCAAATAAAATAATCTCCTTTCGTCAAGAGGGTACACGAAACCGAAAACTCCATACTCAAACTGAAAGTCACCATAGGCCTAAATCGAACTTCTCTACTTCAACTTTATCCTTGTCTGTTGAAGTGTGTAGGCCCATTGCCATCTGGAACTACTTATTCAGTTTGGCCGAGGACTGGCATAAGATACTATCGTAGCATGTTGCTGAAGTCCGTATGTGGAAGTGAAAGAGATTTCACACTCCGCATAGCTAGTGTTCATGTCGACATTCAGATCTTGAATCTACATACAATGTAGCTTCCCAGTCTTGCTGTGAAGCGTGATTTCATTACCCTCGGGCACGAAGATGTATTTCAGGTCTATTCCACACCGCATAGCTCAGGGGAGATTTTGAATTATTAATTTTGCTATTAATTTACAAAAGATTATAATAAATATGCGACTCATGAAACGTGTTCTCTGTGACGGGATGCAGTACTCAAGCCAAGAAACATTAAGGCAGCTTTCTATTCACCACGATAACTGTTCCAAGTTAGGTAACATCGGTCGAGCTTTCTCGTGCCGGCAGGGAGAAGCTGACTCGTGACGTCACGCAGAGCGTAGTTGCCGCTTCGTCTAACAGACCTTTAAAGTCTACATCTGTTCGCTCTCCAGGGTGTCGTCATACTCACGTCAGATGTCACCAATAATTTGTGCCGTGGGAGATAAAAGGGCTCTTCCTACATCTTGATCTTCTCTTGTTTATAATCCGCCTCGTTCTCTTACGGGAAACTGGAACACTAGCAATAAGAAAACTTTTCAGTCCACAAGACATTTACGACTTTCTGATTAAATTTGGTGAAACATTCATTAAGGAACTCATTGCTGGAATAAGTATTTGATGAATAGTCTAATACCATCGGTTCGGAGGGCCCTTGGTTCGATTCCCGACCGGTGCAGAGATTTTAACTATGTATGGTTAATTCCTCTGGCTCGGGGACTGGATTTCTGTTTTCGACTTAAAACACATCTCTTTATATTCATAAATTACACTACATTACTAACCATCGTAGAAACACCCTTCACATAGGGTTGGCGTCAGGAAGGGCATCCGGTCGTAAAATTCGGCCAAATCCACATCGAATTACGGCCTCCGATAAATTGGGAAAAGCCACCCCAGAAGAACCTAAGTTATAGTTAAAATTATTCTATTTTCACATGCTTCTCTTGAAACCTCCGTATTTCCGAAGTCAAGTGGCAGATAAGAAACAGTTTAATTTTTTACGTTCGTAGCATTACCCTAAACATACGGATTCTCAGAATGAAGTGCTTGATGTGTGAATCAGTGCCTCATTGTGTGATTATATGCAATATTGCTTTGATGGCAATTTTTGGCATTTTTTACTTTTTATATAATTTGTACATATTTCACCGAAACTGCAGAACGGAAAGTAAACCCATTTTTATCAAGCCTTTAAAATAACTAAAAAGGACCACCGAATCAAAACTGTAACAAAGATTTTCTCACTTCCTTAATTTTATGTATGTTTAGTCCTCAGCCCGAAGGCTGGATGAATCCTCAACAGCTCCACCATTTGCAAACATAGACGGCCGAGGCATCACTGAAGAGGCGTACTAGGGAAATGAGGAGTGAGGTAGTTTCCCGTTGGTTTCCTCACTGAGCCGGGTGTAACCATTACATATCAGTCTACCAAGCCCACTGAAATGCATGCACCAACTGACCCTATGAGTAACATTTTCACACCATTCATTACAGGGACTGGCTACATAAGGAATGGCATTACTAGCATCGCTCATACCTCAGTTACTTCCATACTGTCAAAGCCATGAATAAGACTGAGACAGGTCAATGAAAGTAACAAGTAACAAGATATAGTGCACTGTAAACACTAGGTCTCGCCAGCAAAGGCATACTTCCTTAATTAGACACTGTTATGTAACACGGGTCCCGTGCCCCGGTTTCGATTCCCAGCCAGGTTGGGGAATTTAACTCTTAACTGCTTATGGTTAATTACTCTGACTCGGGAGAGGGTGTTTGCATACATTTTAATACACTTCTCTTCATCTACAAACAACACGTTGCACTGCCAACTACCACAAAAACAGGCGATAGTGATTACAACCCTCCATATAGGATTGACATCAGGAAGGGCAGCTGGCTCTAAAACAGGGCCCGGTCCACAGGTGCGACACAGTACGTACCTGTGACCCCACCAGGGTTTAGGAAAAGCAGCAGCACCAGCAGCTGAAGGAGAAGAAGAAGATGTAATATGTGCCTCGATAAAAATAGCTTTGAATAAAATGTAATAATATATCATATTCCAGTCGAAACAGTACTTCATTCTGGTGCAGTGAACTTACAATAGATAAGGAAATAGATCATAGTATTTAAAAATTATAGCTAAGGAGATATCAGAACTACGATATAAATCTGGAGGTTCCTAACTCCTTTTGGACCAAGCATTTTGTGACAGTAGTGACAATGATTTTGTAAAAAAAAAAAAAAAAAAAAAAAAATTGCATGGTTAAGTGAGGTGGTACGTTCCAAAACTCGTCTTACACCATAAGGGATTTTTTTTAGGAAAAGCGAGAAACTACCAATTCTAGCAATATAAGTCTCACTTATTTAATTCTATTACCATACATTCTAGTCTAAGGTCAGAGTGTCGTCTTATTGAGGAATTATGAATATAATTAGTAGAATGTCAATAAATTAATGGACTTTCACGTGAGAAGATAAAATATTTTACCTTGCACAGCTTACTTAAAAAGAAGAAAAGAGAACAAATTGTGAATATGATGTTATAATAGAAACACTTGTATAATAACACACTTTTCTCCTATCAGATAAAGATATTCACCAATAAATCAAACACTCCAGAGGATTTTTTTTTTTTTTACAATTTGCTTCACGTCGCACCGACACAGATAGGTGTTATAGCGATGGTGGGACAGGAGTGGGCCAGGAGTGGGACGGAAGCGGCCGTGGCCTTAATTAAGGTACAGCCCCGGCATTTGCCTGGTATGAAAATGGGAAACCACGGAAAACCACCTTCAGAGTTGCCGATAATGGGGTTCGAACCCACTATCTCCCGAATACTGGACACTGGCCGCACTTAAACGACTGCAGCTATCGGGATGGGTGCCTGAGGATTTATCAAATTTACATCCTGTCGATCGACACTCCGTACTCGGAGAAAATTCTTCCTGTATAGGCTACACTGCACTCACAAAAGAACCAAATTCAACAATAAAACATACTTCTTTGTTTTTAATCATGTTAATGATGCATTACACTCTTAAATCTGATCCCTCCTCTTGAGATCCAACGCAAAGAACTTCTGTTTCTTCAACAAGATTGTTTACGCCTACGTTGCGACGGGTGAAAGTTGCGAGATAACTGGTAGTTTGACCTTCAAGCTTGTCGATTTTGCTAGTACTTTTTAACCTTTGCAACAACGTTATTGGTTTTACGTCCCACTAACTACTTTTAAGGTTTTCGGAGTTGCCGGAAATTTGTCCCACAGGAGTTCTTTAACGAACCGGTAAATCTACCGACACGAAGCTGATGTATTTGAGCATTTCCAATACCACTGGACTGAGTCGGGATCGAACCCGCCAAACTGAGTGCAGAAGGCCAGCGCCGTACCGCCTGACCTACTCAGCCCTAACCCTTCATGCCTATGTGTTTGCGTATTCAGCGTTCTGATGGGAAACTTGAGATGTGGACGAAAAAATGTCAAATCATTAACAAATGAAGACAACATTATAATACTTCAAGTAGAGACAATGAAATTATCCACAGCAGAAACGTATTAATGAGGTTTCATTTTGTTTTAAAGGTGGCAACTAAAATATTAGGATATAAACATTCATAGCACTCTCTTTTTTCTTTCCTGTTTTTTTTTTTCTTTTTAGGAATCAGGACCACTCTTCGTTCTTCAACTTTACCTTCCGCAACAGAAGTAATATTCCCCATCATCCTAATACACTGTATTTAGAGCACAAAACTGCATTAAATAGTAACGACTGACATAAACAGCGGGTAAATTGTAGCGTGTAGTCATGTGCTGAAATTGCCCTTTTCTGTTGGTTGGTTGATTGTACTGTATAATTCGAGTTTTGGAACGACTAGCGGAATGGTTAAAGCGAGTTATAGAGCTAGAGCCTCACTTTGGTTACATATTTATGTGAGAAAATGCAACGCCTCATTTCGTGATAGAATTATCACAAACCTAACCAAGAATGCAATGCTACCTCTAATTCATCTTTTTTTTCTTCAACATTGTATAAGACGAAATTTGGAACGAACCGCCTCAAGTGTTATGTTGCACTGAGCTCGCTTCGGCTAACGGTACTGGAAAATGGTTTACTATAACATTCTACGTGGTTGTTGAAGTACTAAGGTCAACACGAGGACAGCATCTTTAACCGAGAATACAGGAAGTAAGGTTTGCAACTGAATTAGTTCACTAGAGTGCTAGGCTGTGGCAACTACTCAGAAATCCTAACTTCGAGTATCTTTCCAATCCTAGTCCTTTCCTATCCCATCGTCGTCATTGTAGGCTACTTGTCTGTCTCGGTGCAACGTAAAACAAGTAGCGAAAAGAATTGTTCGATAAATGTAAAATAAATTATCGTTGGTTTCGTTATTAGTAATTTCCGTTACTCTGACAAAGACATTTGTTTCAGTACCTGAAGGAATTTACCGGTGTATCTTGCACCTTTTTGTTGTTCCTTGTATCTCAAGATTCTTCGATAGAAGAACGTCTTCTGAATATATGTTATGGCTGAACATTATAGTGAAATAAATTATCAAGAAAAGAACGCATTGAGAAAACATACAGTTGAGAACAACAACAGAAAGTAAAAATAATTTTGAAATTAAATTCTAAAATTAAACGCGCCTGGAGTCTGCCCACCTAGCATTATTAAGCCAAAACCACGACCACATTGTAACGAGAACGCTTCTCTGAATGATGGATCATATGATGGCTTACAACTGGTGTTTGAAAACTGAATCGCTAAAATGTAGATAAATAAATCTCATTCCAGATAATTTCCATTTTCGATTTTCGATTTTATACCCAGGCAGATACACCTCATGAAAGCTCGACCAAAAATCAGTGTCCGTCACATTTCTACTCGCAATGGCCACAATATAGATCAAACGAGAACAAGCAGTACTCTAGTTATGGTATTCAAGTACAGAGTAACGTTGCAACACGTTGGCTCCGAGATATTAGTCGAGTGGCTGTAAGCCTGCATTCAATAGGTACTGGGTTCGAAGCCCATCTTTGGCTGAGTCTCCCATTTGCATACTATCATACTCGGTATAGTACCTTAATTACAAAGTAATAATAATAATAATAATAATAATAATAATAATAATAATAATAATAATAATAATAATAATAATAATAATAATAATACCATCCCGGTATTTGCCTGGAGGAGAAGTGGGAAACCACGGAAAACCACTTCCAGGATGGCTGAGGTGAGAATCGAACCCACCTCTACTCAGTTGACCTCCCAAGACTGTGGAACCCTTTCCAGCCCTCGTACCACTTTTCAAATTTCGTGGCAAAGCCGGAAATCGAACCCGGTCCTCCGGGGGTGGCAGCCAATCACACTAACCACTACACCACAGAAACTTATTTCACAATGCTGTTAAACCCCTGAGGTGTGTATAAGCGCATCTTCGGTACTTCCCTGGACGGCGATGACGTTTTGAGCGGTTTGATTCACAATGATTCAGTTTTCCACCGGTTTCTGCCCGCGGCACGGTCGAATTACTGCACCTGTCATTTAGAAACTTCCTTGAAATGGCGAAAGAGGCAATCTAGTGGGCCCGGACGGAGTAGGAGCGTTAGTATGTTTTTTCGTGGGGTTTCTGTTTTCGAAGCTACATTAAGTCTGTATTGTCCAATAAAACTAGGTATATGAGCATCTAGCAAGCAGTGTAATGGCGGTAATGAAAATTCACAGCCAGTTTCCAGTCATTCGACCAGGTCAGGAATGGAATGAATGAAGCCCCCATCAAGCGACGAGGATAAGAATTGTGCCAGCTGCCGAAGCCTGTCGCACTCCTCTGGGACAATGATTAATTAATGACAGATTAAATGAAATGATATTGGAGAGTGTTGCTGGAATGAAAGATGACAGGTAAAACCGAGGTACCCGGAGAAAAGCCTGCCCCGCATCCGCGTTGTCCAGCACAAATCTCACATGGAGTGACCAGGATCTGAACCCCGGAACCCAGCGGTGAGAGGCCGGCGCGCTGCCGCCTGAGCCACGGAGTGTGCTCATTGTGGTAATGGGCTCTAGAAATTGTGGTACAGGCCACTAATAGACACGCATCCCAACCATACTCGATGGTACATGGATTTGTCAAATGGAACAAAATCTGCAAACATTTCACCAAAACAAGATATTTAACGGTCACGAACTTTGAAATCTTCCCAGTCATACACTCGATGTACCGTAGCAGTATCAGATTTGTGATATCACACAGTGAGGAAAGAGATAGCATTATATTATAGCAATAAGGCGACATTCCCTATCGTCCAGTGGAATTAATAGTTGTGTTGTTGAGTTCGTGTAACGTGAACTAGAAAACATTTAGAGAACGATATGCTGTGAAATAGTTCTTAATCTCCTGCATAGGACGACGTTGGCCGTACGTTCCGTGTCACCATAAACTGTTCATAAGTGGTGCATGGTCCACCTCTGTGGTGTAGTGGTTAGCGTGATTAGCTGCCACCCTCGGAGGCCCGGGTTCGATTCCCGGCTCTGCCACGAAATTTGAAAAGTGGTACGAGGGCTGCAACGGGGTCCACTCAGCCTCGGGATGTCAGCTGAGTAGAGGGGGGGGGGGTTCGATTCCTACCTCAGCAATCCTCGAAGTGGTTTTTCGTGGTTTCCCACTTCTCCTCCAGGCAAATGCCGGGATGGTACCTAACTCAAAACCACGACCGCTTCTTTTCATCTTTCTTGCCTATCCCTTCCAATCTTCCCATCCCCCCTCAGGGCCCCTGCTGAGCATAGCAGGTGAGGCCACCTAGGCGAGGCACCGGTCCTCCTCCTTAGTTGTATCCCCGACTCAAATTCTCACGCTCCAGGACACTGCCCTTGAGGCGGTAGAGGTGGGATTCCTCGCTGAGTCCGAGGGGAAAACCAACCCTGGAGGGTAAACAGTTTAAGAAAGAGAAGAAGAAGTAGTACCTGCGTTTCCTTAAACAGGTTGATGGAGATATGAAGGAAGATAATGTGTTTAATTCAGTGTCAGCCTCGGTATCAGATGGACAATTGTACATACAGTGTGTGGCTTTGTTATTCGTACAGGCTTCAGTTTCTTATCAAGTCTCGTATATCCATATTGACGACTGAAAAACTGAAATGAAACGTACATTGCGGGTTAAAACGTGGTTTGTCAATGATAATTCGTTACTCAAAACCATATTTATTTACATACAGACAGGAAGATTTTATATGAATGTGCCGGCATCGACAAACGTGTGTACCAGTTGTATTCGTACACATGGACAGGATGATGCCCACTGTTTGTTTGCGGTGCACGGAAAAGTCTCAGTGACGGCATACGACTTGTCAAGTGCGTTAGTCACCTTCCTAGTGTATCTGTGGTGGACAAAGGGTAGGAGTGCAGAGTTAAGTACTGAACTTAAGATAACTCTACTTAAACTGACACTTAAAGAATTTTCATTACGAAAGATTGGGCAGCTGGTCAATAGAACACATTCTACGGTGCAATATGTGGTTGATAAATTTAAATAGAAAGGCGCTATTAAGAACACGCCGAGGAAACCCAGGAGAAAATGTTTAACTGAAAGGGAAGAACGGTTTGTTGTTCGGCTGATAAAGTAGATTCCACATTACGTGCAGCAGTATTGAGGCAACTCACGGAGGAACGCACTGGAAAAAAATCAGCAACTCTACCATCCGTCGGATCCTGTATCGGCACGGGTACTAGGAAGAATCCCACGGAAAAGGCCATACGTAAGTAGAAAAACAGACGCTTAGACTGACATTCGCTAAGGAGCATATAAGGAGAACGAATTCTGGAACGATGTTATCTGGTCTGTTGAGGCAAAAGTAAACCTTTTTGGGTCAGATGGCATCCACAGAATATGAAGAAAAATTGGTACATACCATGATGTAGCAAATACACTTAAATTTGAAAAGCACGGTGGTGGGTCTATAATGCTTTGGGGCTATATGTCAGCCAGAGGTGTAGGTAACATACATTTTGTTGACGGAATAATGAACAAGGAGGGCTATAATGCAATCCCGAGAGCAAACGTGAAATACAGTGCTGAAAAAAGGGATGCCACCTGTTTATATGTACCAGCATGGTAATGACCCAAAACAAACTTGCTCTACATCAATATGACATGGTTGATCTGGAACATTCCTAAGCAGCTTATAACCCCTCCCCAGTCTCTGGATTTAAATCCCTTCGAAATCTTTGGGCTACGTTGAAGAGGAATGTCCGCAGGCAACGTGTGCATACGAAGGAGGAACTTAAAAGTGTGATTCTTCAGCTATGGCAGAAAACAAGCCCGGCCATGTGCAAGAAATTAGTGTATTCTATGCAGCGACGAATATCAGGCAGTTATAAAAGCTAAGAGACATTCCCCTAGATACTAACATATTCCAGGAACCCTTTATCTTTTGCTTATTTCAAGTGTTCAATTTACTTGTACGAATAGGAAAGATACATGACTATGGGCGCGCTTTTCATTATTAGAAGCTGCATGCTTTGTAAACATGGTTGCAAACAGATATAGTAGATATATGTCTTCTGAAGGCTTAGCTGAATATATGTTTAGTGAATAAAATACTTTTCAATTTATTATTTTCTGGCAGTGCGTTGAAGTACTGAAGCAAACAGCCCGTACGAATAGAATAGGTGCATACTGTATTAGGCTACGATGAAGGAATGTGCGTTCACAGTGGTTAGTAGTTACCTAGATTGTTGTTAATAATAATAATAATAATAATAATAATAATAATAATAATAATAGTAACAATAATAATCTAATCACCCAGTCACTATAGCATTTGGTATAGTATCACAGTGACTGGACCATCTTCTCCAGAATAGTGTCGGGATACGAAATAGTACATGATCATCATCATCATCATCTGTTTACCCTCCAGGTTCGGTTTTTCCCTCGGACTCAGCGAGGGATCCCACCTCTACCGCCTCAAGGGCAGTGTCCTGGAGCTTCAGACTCTTGGTCGGGGGATACAACTGGGGAGTATGACCAGTACCTCGCCCAGGCGTCCTCACCTGCTATGCTGAACAGGGGCCTTGTGGAGGGATGGGAAGATTGGAAGGGATAGGCAAGGAACAGGGAAGGAAGCGGCCGTGGCCTTAAGTTAGGTACCATCCCGGCATTCGCCTGGAGGAGAAGTGGGAAACCACGGAAAACCACTTCCAGGATGGCTGAGGTGGGAATCGAACCCACCTCTACTCAGTTGACCTCCCGAGGCTGAGTGGACCCCATTCCAGCCCTCGTACCACTTTTCAAATTTCGTGGCAGAGCCGGGAATGGAACCCGGACCTCCGGGGGTGGCAGCTAATCACGCTAACCACTACACCACAGAGGCGGACATAGTACATGATACCAGGACAAAACGAAACCCATAGAACAGAAAGGATTCAGCATTTCGATCACGGCTGGAGTTTCAATGCAGCAACTCCGTGTTTTTAGCTTCCACCATGTTATAGAGCACTTCACGGGACATAATCCAGACACTCCGGCGTATCTTATGATCTATGGCAATTGAGGAGACGGCAGAGATATTTAAAACTAGTTTAAATTCTAGGATAATTGTATGGTCAGATAGCGAATACAATTGACGACCCAAATTCATGCTTTTCGAAGAAATCGTAGGGAAGAGGGAAGGAAGCGGCCGCGGCCTTAAGTTAGGTACCATCCCGGCATTCGCCTGGAGGAGAAGTGGGAAACCACGGAAAACCACTTCCAGGATGGCTGAGGTGGAAATCGAACCCACCTCTACTCAGTTGACCTCCCGAGGCTGAGTGGACCCCGTTCCAGCCCTCGTACCACTTTTCAAATTTCGTGGCAGAGCCGGGAATCGAACCCGGGCCTCCGGGGGTGGCAGCTAATCACGCTAACCACTACACCACAGAGGCGGACCGCAATATTAATTCCGTCCTGAAAACATCTCTCTTACCGGTATGCTCACACAACACAACTGGATTTCTTTGTATTTACCGCCTCATCATGATACGACGCCGTAATATTATACTCGTATTAAACACCAGAAGGCATGCGTATGCCTTATAGATCATATGAACCTGACACGCCGGCGAAACATTAAATTGATATTGTGACCGCAGAAAACCGGATACATGCTATAAGCTGCACCGCCTGCCGTACGGTACCGTAGCGTAGTTGGTAAATACGCGGCGGACAGTGCGTATACACGAGGTGAGAGGTTCGAGTCCGGGGCGAAGATTCTATGTTCTTGAAATATTTGATTAATACGTACCGCACGTAATGTAAATGCAATACCCGCTTTCAAGCAAATTGTGTGTGAGTGATTGTGTTTTCGGCCTTAAAAAGGGCCGATTAGTTAGCAGGCCGGACACATACAGACTGGAAATAATAGGAATACCCCTGCCGTGGCAATGTTTTATCGCAGCACATGCTCGATGTGATGACCAATTTGGTTTATGCACATCGGACCTTCTGTCAAATATATCGTCTTGCGCACTGAAGCATTCCAGGTGTAATTGCTCGGCATGCATCCGTGAGGAGTTGCCGGAGCTGGTCGTGGTGTTTCGGTGCTTGAGTGTAAACGGCGTTCTTTAAATGCCCCCACAAGAAGTAGTCTAACATTATTAAATCCGGTGATCTGGCGGGCCAAGAAACAGGGACTCCTCTTCTTATACATTTCCCTGGCAGTTCCTCGTTCAGATGGTTACGAACGGGTAAAGTGGAATGTGGCGGAACTCCATCCTGTTGCAACCACATCGTCAAACGATCATGCTACTGCATCCTCCAGCAGCAATGTGAGTTCCTGACGTAGAAAGTGCAGGTAGCGTAGGCACGTCCAATGGCCCTCACGGAAAAAAGGTCCATTCAGGCGAACCCCCAAGATACCACACCACACATTCACTCCCCATCGTACTGTATAGGCCGCCCGTTGTTGCGATTGACGTTCCCGTTATTGTGAAGCCCACGGAGCTCAAGATGGTATGGGTAATAACATTTTTAATTTCGTGTGGCTATTTCTAGCCGAGCGCAGCCCTTGTAAGGCAGAACCTCCGATGAGGGTGGGCGGCATCTGTCGTTTGTGGTGGAGGATAGTGTTATGTGTGGTGTGTGAGTTTCAGGGATGTTGGGGACAGCACAAACTCCCAGCCCCCGGGCCATTGGAATTAACCAACGAAGGTTAAAATCCCCGACCCGGCCGGGAATCGAACCTGGGACACTCTGAATTGAAGGCCAGTACGCTGTCCATTCAGCCAACGAGTCGGACATGGTATGGGTGAAACGTATGTTTATGGAGTAATCGCCAGACGGACTGCTGGCTGGTGTTCACCTGTTGTGCAGTCGCCCTTGTACTGATGTGTGGATTACTACGAGCTGCCTCCACAACGGCCTCTTCTGTTTCACCCGATGTAACGGGCCTATTGCGGACTGGTGGCTGCTTGCAAATCGCGCCTGCCGGGCTGCGTGGCTCAGACGGTTAAGGCGCTGGTCTTCTGACCCCAACTTGGCAGGTTCGATCGTGGCTCAGTTTGGTGGTATTTGAAGGTGCTCAAATACGTTAGCCCCGGGTGTGTAGATTTACTGGCACGTTAATGAACTCCTGCGGGACAAAATTCCGGCACCTCGGCGACTCCGAAAACCGTCAAAAATTAGTTAGGGGGACGTAAAACCAATAACATTATTATTATTATTATTATTATTATTATTATTATTATTATTATTAAATCCTTTGGCGTTTTTCAACACGGCGGAATGTCGTAGCAGCCGAGTGTCACCTGACGAGTGTCACCTGAAGGTTTAGCGTTCCTGGTACAGACGTATTGCCTCGAACGCGTTTTGTCTTGCTTCTCCATAAATGAGGAGCATGTCAACGTATTCCTCTGTGGAAAACATGCCGCCGCCTCTGTGGTGTAGTGGTTAGTGTGATTAGCTGCCACCCCCGGAGGTCCGGGTTCGATTCCCAGCTCTGCCACGAAATTTGAAAAGTGGTACGAGGGCTGGAACGGGGTCCACTCTCAGACTCGGGAGGTCAACTGAGTAGAGGTGGGTTCGATTCCCACCTCAGCCATCCCGGAAGTGGTTTTCCGTGGTTTCCCACTTCTCCAGGCAAATGCCGGGATGGTACCTAACTTAAGGCCACGGCCGCTTCCTTCCCTCTTCCTTGTCTATCCCTTCCAATCTTCCCATCCCCCCGCAAGGCCCCTGTTCAGCATAGCAGGTGAGAACCACTGGGCGAGGTACTGGTCATCCTCCCCAGTTGTATCCCCGACCCAACTTCTGAAGCTCCAGGACACTGCCATTGAGGCGGTAGAGGTGAGATCCCTCGCTGAGTACGAGGGAGAAACCGACCCAGGAGGGTAAGCAGATTAAGAAACAAAGAAAAGAAAACATGCCGAATGACAGTAGAAGTTACAGTGCATTCAAGCCCTAACCAGCGTAGTATGTGCAGGGAACAATATGAATATCCGTGTCTTTCTGCTGTTTGAATGTGGCAAACCTGGGCCTGTGTTTAAGTATCCAAATATTATACCGATGCAAAAACTGTTGAACGATGCAGGATTCGAACCACCGATGGCACATTCAGTCGACTGCTAAGCAAATGCCGCGCCACATACGCTACGCTTTTCTGCTAAGAACCGCTTGTAGTGAGAAGTTCCTAAGTCTCTGACTAATTTTACAAATATTATAAAACTGCATTTAAAATGGAAATTATGAAAATTAATATTCATTAAATAAAATACACACTCGTCGGACCTTGTACTCACACTTACTTGTTACCTGCTTACTTACACATACGTTATTTGAAGGGCGCCAGCTGCCACTCAGTGCAGCAATAATAGAATGAGACTCTTGACTATCTCTAGGGTGTGGGGTAATAAGCTTACTTTTGACAACATACCATATAAGTTCTGGGAAAAGGAGATTGGCGTTCGGTTTCCCCATTAATTTTGAGGTTAAGATATTTTACTCTCATTGAAATAAAACTATGAATTCGTTTGATAGAACAAAATATATTCTTTAAATAATATATAAAAAATAGTGAGTCTTGTTGCGATAAAACAGATGAGAATATGAAATTATGACATTGCAACTGAAAGAAAGCTAGGCATGAATTTGAATTCTTCTTGACCGGACATTTCACAATTTATACGAAATATTTCCCTCACTGATTCACTTGACTGTACCTTCAACACTTTGAGTGTAATTACGACGTATTCCTTTGATCTGGTGTTTACTGTAGATGTGTCACGCCTAACTTGGTGATACATCCTTGTGACTGCTTCTTCTCCATATCATCTGACTTCTTTGTAAGTCAATATGGTATTACCGCATTGCAGGTGGTATCCCTCTCTGGCTCCACGGTAAGCACGTGTCTTCAACTAAGTGAGCGACCAACCTTGGCCTCACTCTCTCAATGACCAATAATTAATGGCTCACTAAGTCTTCTCCATCTCTCGTTCACACTCGTTGACTGACCGACTGAGGCCTCTTCATCTCGTAGACTTCTTCACTGTTCAGCTTCCGTGTAACTAATGACTGACGCTACAATATGCATCCACCTTTTATAGACATTGGTTGACACAGCTACGTAGTCTCCAGAAATAACAATGACATACTCCCACAACGCCTCAAACTGTTGCATGTAATGGTGAAATCCCCTGGGGCGGCTGAGTCTCTGAGCGCATTGCTAAAAGCTCACGATGACGTAGCCATGACGTAGCAATGACTTGGCAGAATCGCCAGCAGTATTGCACAATGTAACGATGCCATATCCAACATCTGAAATATAACAATTCTCACTGTACATGTATTAAGTGTTATTCTACACATACGTACTGAACCCATGACCTTTGTGCCCTAAGAACATTATGCATAAATTAACAATCATTTAAAAGTTGGATTCATGATAGCATGGATTTGACACGTGACGAGGGGGTGATTACCTTCGGTCCCACGCTCTGGGGTACGTGACGTCAGCCACACGTGTCAACGGTGGAAGAATCTCAAGTCATTTTTGTGAACTATTTCAAAGCGCGTGTACATGGCGTGACCCAATCCAAGTCAAAAAATATAGTGCCTATCAAAGGAGGTCAATCATCTCACAAATCGAACCCGTAAAAATTTTAAATGTCCATGAACACTACCGCCACAAATGTAGCAAGCATGTAGTCACTTTCAAAACTCTTGAAATTACAGGTTAGGTAAGTCAGAAAATTTATAGAAATTTTCTTGGCGGCAAAGGGAGATATCCGAAGAGAGGGGGTAACTGCATTTGTGATACAAAGCGGACGAAAAATTGTTGAGCTGCTCTGCGAAATCAAACCAACGAAAGTAGACTGAGTTCAACTGAAGATTTTAGCCAGTGTGGCTAGGTCTTGAGTCCATGAGGAGATAGTTTTCTTGAGTGAAATAATTGTACCAGATAGGACGGTCAAAGTACTGAATAAATTCTAATGTGATTAAGTAATTCGTGTGCCGAAATAATTATAGTCCATCGTGTGCGCTCAGCAAACAAGTGAAGGGTATTTTCTTTTTTTATGCTTTATTCCAGGAAACCTGAAGAAACATAATGGTTTGTAAAGCCATGAATGTAAAAATAGCTAAATAAAATGCCAGGGTCGCAGGTGAGCCCTTTGACTACATGAGGTAGGTGACTTTCCATCTTACTACCTCTTATATCTTTTCTCATGATCTCTAAAAGTGTATTTGAATGGGGATATACGACGCAGTGTTCACCCCTACTAAGTTTTGTAAATGTGAGAGTACGACTAAAGAGTCATTTGTTTTATTTACCACTTGGATAAATTTTTGAAGTCTTGCGAGTGCCGTATAATGTTGTAACAGTTATTGAATAGGGTTTCGAAGTGATATCACGTCCAATGTAGATCGTCATCCGTGTGAGTGCACTGCCTATATTTTGTGATGCCAAATTAAGATGTTCATTCGACGTAAAAATTTTCTGTCTGCAATTTGACGTTAATAATAATAATCCATGGTTACTCATTTTCAATCGAGTGGAAGCGCGCTGTCGGGTGAGAACCTAGGGTGATGAATTTGGTCACGGAGAGAAACGTTTCTAGGCCCATTTTAAACTGTGTCTGACTGACAATAAAAGATCTAGTCGAATGTTTCAGTCATTTCTCGTAAAAATCAAGTTATTAAATACGATATCCTTTATGCGAAGTTACTCATGATTAATGCATTGTGGGATATTAAACGTCGAGATTTCTAGTGAGGATTTTATTCCAGTTCTTTGTCGATGATAATTGTGGAGCTGGGAAACAGAGGTTAGTTTTGTTGATATGAGATTTGTGAATGAGGTTGGACCTGTCATTGAAGCCGGGACACGGAAGCCCGAGGAATGTTTTATATGAGTTGAGATGAGATGTGCGAATCAGGTTAGAGTCCTGTCATTGAAGCCGGGACACGATAGCCCGAGGTATATTTTATAATGTTGGGAATGGAAAGAAATTCATAGAAATCCATAGCGGTATTAATTGGCGACGCGTATAATTGGTGTGGGCATCTTGAAGCATAATCTGTGCATTTTGTTGGTTAGAATATCGCATTTGTTTAATTTTGTCGGCAGAGTTTAAAGAGAGCATTTTGAGAAGCCAGTTAACTGTGAATAAACTAGGTGTTTCATGTAACTGCCAAGCGAACTGGGGGGCGAGAGGCCTCAGCTGTGATAACGGGACAGGCGTGGAATTGAGATTGTACTGTATTCTCGGCCGGGGAAAACGTTAAAATGCTGGATTTAGTTGAAATTCATAGCCGGTAATGATCTGAGTATTGTGAAATACTGTAATTGGGGGCGTAATGAACATTTGAAATCACGAACTTTGAGTATAAGGAACAGAGTAACCAAATTCAGGGTTGTCCAAAATATAGAGCGATGGTTGTGATGATCGGTTTGTCTGTGAGGGGTGTGCAAAATTCATAATGGTATGACGGGATATGACATCGTAATTATATGGCGAGTTGTTTGGTTTGTACGTAGATTCATAGGATATCCAAGTTTTAATAATGGTTAGGACTAGATTAGATTTTAAAGTGTGAAATCATGAGACAAGATATATAACTGGACATGAATTATGTAACAATTCTTTTCCAGCCAGATAAATGTCACAAGATTGAATTCACATCACAGCTGCGTAGGAATTTGTGAAGAAACCAGAGTCCGCGGAGATAAAAGTTACTGTTCTTTAACATTTCGTTAAATCAGTTAAATTTATTTGATTATTAAATTCAGTGAAACCGCATTTTGAAATAACTTTAATCAAGCGAACAACTTGGAGATGCATTCTGGAAATTTTAGTTTGTTTTTCTGGGGGAATATTTAAATATAAAGTAACGATTAAAGGGACATATCCGAAGGAAATGGATTTTACTGCCACAAAGTTTGTGAGCATGGCTATTGTTGTAATTATTGAACTTTGATTGATTGAGCAGTGAATGTGCTGGGGATAGTAAAGTGGAAACTTTGGTCATCAACCGATGTAACTTAATTGTGTTTAGCCTTCAGCCTAGAAACTTGGATGGTCAGGGGGTCATCAACCTCAGTGACTTAGATTAGGGCCATATGCCATTGTAGCATCATTTCCTTGCGGTCATCATCCACAATGACTTTAAAGTAACTTAGAAGATTAGATGTCGGTCCATGACATAGACGCAGGTCACATCGATTCAATTAAGGGTCCATGCCTTAGAACCACTGTGTGGCACACACCAATTGAACTGCCTTAATTATACCCAGAGTCCAGAGTTCGTGTTACGAGGGCTGGACCATAACGAATCACTATGATGGTACATGTGGTCTCACATGGAAGCCGAATTTAAGGATTTCCAGACTTTCCTTTCTTAAATGATTAATAATTGAGACAATGGTTTCTAGTATGAATGCCCGTCAGGCAGTTACGTTAAAGTCTCACACCAGTGTTCTGACGTTTATGTAAACATGATCGTGGTGTCCTGTGGACACAATTGACTTCTATGATACCGTTGGCATATCAGATTGCTCCAGAATTTTCCTGAATATATAGGAATCTTTTAAATAGACCTTTCATTCCAGTAGATAGATTAGAATTACCTCAGCAAGTGACGAAGAACCCGATACGACCTAAGAGACAGATCTCATGAACTTTGCTGATAGGTAAGAAAGGTAGGTATCCCTCAATATGGACCTAAAGGGTTCAGTATATATACATACATCTAAGTACAATCCTGCAAGCGACAAGCATTGCAAAATTGAATTGAATAAGAATGATAATTAAAATAATAGTAATAATATCACAGATAAAATAATAATAATACTGACATAATAATAATAATAATAATAATAATAATAATAATAATAATAATAATAATAATAATAATAATAATAATAATAATATCACAGATGCAATAATAATAATAAAATACAGATATTACCTTGTAACGGGATTTGAACCGTTACAGTAGTACGACGAAAGTAGAGTACATAGGCCATCCGATTCGGTGCTTAAGACAATAATTACTGCACTGTTACCTAATTTTAAGCATTGATTCCCCTCTTGTCCGCCTCTGTGGTGTAGTGATTAGTGTGATTAGCTGCCACCCCCGGAGGCTCGGGTTCGATTCCCGGCTCTGCCACGAAATTTGAAAAGTGGTACGAGGGCTGGAAGGAGGTCCACTTAGCCTCGGGACGTCAACTGAGTAGAGGTGGGTTCGATTCCTACCTCAGCCATCCTGGAAGTGGTTTTCCGTGGTTTCCCACTTCTCCTCCAGGCAAATGCCGGGATGGCACCTAACGTAAGGCCACGGCCGCTTCCTTCCCTCTTCCTTGCCTATCCCTTCCAATCTTCCCATCCCCCACCATGGCCCCTGTTCAGCATAGCAGGTGAGGGCGCCTGAGCGAGTTACTGGTCATTCTCCCCAGTTGTATCCCCCGACCAAGAGTCTGAAGCTCCAGGACACTGCCCTTGAGGCGGTAGAGGTGGGATCCCTCGCTGAGTCCGAGGGAGAAACCGACCCTGGAGGGTAAACTGATAAAGAAAGAAAGATTCCCCTCTTCGGTACAACCGGTAACTAGGCACGACAAATTATCATAGTTACATGGTCAAAGGGCGTCGCTACATGATTTCAAGGCGTCATGTTTTGCGAGCGGACGTTATAGCCTGTCGATAGGGTTCAGAATCGTGTGCAAAATGTGCTCACTGGACATTAGTTCCATACAGTACGCCTGCAGGGAAATAGACACCTTATAACCATGTCGCACGTTAGTTGGGTTCCATAAGAATACATTGGAAGGGGCGGCTGAAGTCCGCCTCTGTGGTGTAGTGGTTAGAGTGATTAGCTGCCACCCCCGGAGGCCCGGGTTCGATTCCCGGCTCTGCCGCGAAATTTGAAAAGTGGTACGAGGGCTGGAACGGGGTCCACTCAGCCTCAGGATGTCAACTGAGTAGAGGTTTGTTCGATTCCCACCTCAGCCACCCTGGAAGTGGTTTTCCGTTGTTTCCCACTTCTCCTCCAGGCAAATGTCAGGATGGTATATAACTTAAGGCCACGGCAGCTTCCTTCCCTCTTCCTTGTCTATCCCTTCCAATCTCCCCCCACCCTACCCCGCAAAACTCCTGTTCAGCATTGCAGGTCAGGCCGCCTGTGTGAGGTACTGGTCATCCTCCCCAATTGTATCCCCCGACCCGATGTCTGAAGCTCCAGGACACTGCCCTTGAGGCGGTAGAGGTGGGATCCATCGCTGAGTCCGAGGGAGAAACGGACCCTGGAGGGTAAACAGATTAAGATATGAGAAGGGGCGGCTGAATCACACGGTTTAAATATGAATAAAGAAGTGGAATGAAGGGTAAGGCTATATGTGGATGATGTTATACTGTATATAGTAATAAATTACGAGTTTGTCAGCAACTGCAAAAAGACTTCGACATTGTTGTAAGATGGGAAGCAGGCAGTTGTATCATGCTAAACCGGGTTAAAAGTCAGGTTGTGAGTTTCATTAATAGAAAACGTCCTCTCAGTTTTCATTACTGCCTTGATGGGGTGAACATTCCTTAAGGGGATCCCTGTAATTACCTGGGTGTTAATATATGGAAAGATCTTCATTGGGGTAATCACATAAACGGGATTGTAAAGAAAGGGTACAGATGTCTGCAGATGGTTATGATGGTTTTAGGGGCTATAGTAAGGATGTAGTGGAGATGGCATACAAGTCTCTGGTAAGATCCCAGCTAGAGTAGGGTTCCAGTGTACGTGACCCTCACCAGGATTACTTGATTCGAGAACTGGAAAAATCCAAATAAAAGCAGCTCGATTTGTTCTGGGTGATTTCCGACAAAAGAGTAGCTGCAAAGGTTAGGCTGGGAAGACTCGGGAGAAAGTAGACGAGCTGCTCGACTAAGTGGTATGTTCCGAGCTGTTAGTGGAGAGACGACTTGAAGTGGCATTAGTAGACGAATACTTTCGAGTGGTGTTTTTTAAAAAGTAGAAAAGATCACAATATGAAGATAAAGCTGGAAATCAAGAGGACAAGTTGGGGCAATTATTCACTTATAGGAATAGGAATTAGAGATTGGAATAATTTACCAAGGGAGATGTTCAGTAAATTTTCAAATTCTTTGCAATTATTTAAGAAAAGTCTAGGTGAACAACAGATAGGGAATCTGCCACCTGGGCGACTGTCCTAAATGCAGATCTGTTTTGATTGATTGATTGATTGATTGATTGATTGATTGATTGATTGATTGATTGATTGATTGATTGATTGATTGATTGATTGATTGATTGATTGATTGATTGATTGATTGATTGATTGATTGATTGATTGATTGATTGATTGATTGATTGATTGATTGATTGATTGATTGATTGATTGATTGATTGATTGATTGATTGATTGATTGATTGAAGTGATGCAATGTACACCAACAAGTTTCCAACTACGTCCAAACACACGATATTCTTGACGAACACCAGTCTGGTTTTCGGCGCTATCACAACACTAGTACCGCACTGTTAAGGTTACAGACGACATTCGCAATGCAACGATTCCTGTAAGGTTTTTTACTCAGTTGACTTAGACATACTACTTTCAAAACTATTCAAGCAGCATTTTTCAACAGTTTCCAGTGGTGAACCCATACCTCCGGGGTCGCCGGCAGTGTGTAAGAAATAACAATGATGAATAATCATCCTCGCTATCCGTAAAGGTTGGTGTCCCACAGGGGTCTGTCCTAAGACCACTCCCTTCTTCCGTCTATATCTTACGTCATCGGTTAACTACGGCATACACCATATGCACGCTGACGATATACTTGCACTGTCAATTAGCAAAAATTAACTCATGAAATTGACAATTTCAATAGAGACTTGCAAGAAATTTTTAACTATACTGATACGCATGGACTCAGACTAAATAGCTTAAAATATAAAGCTGTAATAATTTCTCACCCACTATTTCCTTCAAAAATCATAATAACTTCCCGTTACAAAAACTCTACCTACAATATTGATAAATTGATTTAAGTGAATCAGTCAAAGACCTCGGTGTTATCATAGACAAACAACTTGCATGGAAGCAAACGTTTATCAGCGTTTCCAGAAAAGTATTTGCGACGCTTAACTCACTTCGAAAATTCCGAAATATATTTTCTCGAGTATTAAAAGAACGATGGTTCATGGTGTGGGTTACTGTAGTCACGTCCTAGTACGTGAACCATGGGAAACGGCCGAGTGGCCTAGCAAGTGGTCCTGAGAGTCGGGATACCAGTTGCTACGGAATGGAGTGAGCATCTCGGACATATTGTGAGTCATGGCCTTGCTTGTGCTCAGGTGTCTAGGGCTATAAAATCCACCGGTGATCCCTAACCCGTTAGAGGAGAGATCCTCACTTGGACTATGTGTAAGTAGGGTAGCATCCTGCTTCATGAATTTACCGAGCTCAGAAGATTTTAAGCAAGCCTCGGACCTATGGGAGTAACTGAGTCCAACACCCATTTGACAGGCGAGGGACTCCTTGGAAACAACTTGGCGAACGAAATGGATTTCGATGAGGATCCATCAATATTAATGGCGCTTATGGCAGAAAGAAAGTAGAACTGGTTGAGTCAGGAAAGAGGATGCATCTGGATGTGTTAGGAGTAATGGATATTCGGGTAAGGGGAGATAAAGAGGAAGAGATAGGAAATTATAAAGTGTACTTGACGGGTGTTAAAAAGGGAAGGGCAGAGACAGGGGTAGGGCTATTCATCAGGAATACTATTGCACACAACATAGTTTCTGTTAGGCACGTAAACGAGCGAATGATGTGGGTAGATTTAGCACTTGGGAGAATTAGGACGAGAACTGTCTCAGAGTATTCACCATGTGAGGGTGCAGATGAGGATGAAATTGACAAGTTTTAAAAAGCATTGATTGACATCGTAGTCAGGGTCAACAGCAAGGAAAGGATAGTGTAATGGGAGATTCAATGTGAGAGTTGGACATAGAACTGAAGGATTCGAAAGGGTGATTGGTAAATGTGGGGAAGATATGGAAGCTAATAAGAATGGGAAAGGTCTGGCTGGACTTTGTGCTAGTATGGGTTTAGCAGTTACGAATATATTTTTCAAGCATAAGTGTGTTCACCGCTACACGCGGGATGGTAGTTGTACCAGATCCACAATAAACTATATCTCAACCGACTTCGTATTCAGGAAATCTGTTAGGAATGTACAGGGTTTTTTTTTATTTTTCGATGAAACAGACAACTACAGATCTGTAGTGAACTAAATATCTCTAGGCCTAGGATAGAGAATGTGAAATCTTTCTGTAAACGAATAAGGGTAGAAAATCTCCAGGACGAGGAAATTAGACAGAATTACAAAGATATAATTAGTGAGAAGTTCCGGACAGTAGACAGTAAGCAGGTTCAGGATATAGAAAGAGAGCGGGTGGCATACAGGGATGCTGTAGTAGCAACAGAAAGGGAATGACCAGAAACAGCTATGTGTAAAGATGGGAAAAAGCGAACATCCTGGTGGAATGATGAAGTGAGAGCAGCTTGTAAACTTGTAACTTGTAAAAAGAAGGCTTATCAGAAATGGGTCCAAACAATGGCTGATGCAGACAGGAAATTGTACATAGATGAAAGAAACAGAGCGAGACAAATAGTTGTTTAATCCAAAAAGATATCTTGGGAAGATTTTGGCAATAACCTGGAAAGGTTAGGTCAAGCAGCAGGGAAACCCTTCTGGACAGTAATAAAGATTCTTAGGAAGGGAGGTAAAAGGGAAATGAACAGTGTCTTGGGTGATTCAGGTGAACATACAATATATCCCAGGAAATCACTGGAGAGGTGGAGGGAATATTTTGAAAATCTTCTGAACTTAAAAGGAAACATTCACGCTGGTGTCGCGAACAACCGAGCTCATGGAGAGGAGGAAAATGATGTTGGTGAAATTACGCTTGAGGAAGTGGAAAGAATAGTAAATAAACTCCATTGTCAAAAAGCAGCAGGAATAGATGAAATTAGACTTGAAATGCTGAAGTATAATGGGAAGGCAGGGATGAAATGGCTTCATTGAATAATGATATTGGCATGGATTGTTGGTAAGGTACCTTCAGATTGGACAAACGCAGTAATTGCGCCGATCTATAAGCAAGGAACAGGAAGGATTGCAACAACTATCGAGGTATCTCATTGATTAGTATACCAGGCAAAGTATTCACTGGCATCTTGGAAGTGAGGGTGCGATCAGTGGTTGAGAGGAAGTTAGATGAAAACCAGTGTGGTTTCAGACCACAGAGGGGCTGTCAGGATCAGATATTCAGCATGCGCCAGGTAATTGAAAAGTGCTGTGAGGGAAAGAAAGAGTTGTGTTTATGTTTCGTAGATCTGTAGCAAGAATACGACAGGGTACCAAGGGAAAGGAAGTTCGCTCACCATACTGAGGGACTATGGGATCAAGGGTAGATTATTATATCAATCAAATGCCTTTATGTTGACAATTGGGTTGCAGTGAGAAATGATGGTGTAATGAGTTCTTGGTTCAGGGTACTTACAGGGGTTAGACAAGGCTGTAATCCTTCACCTTTGTTGTTCGTAGTTTATATGGATCATCTGCTGAAAGGTATAAAGTGGCAAGGAAGGATACAGGCAGGTGGAAATTTAATATAATATAAGAAATTTTTTTTTAACTCCAACCTATTCAATACAGTACGTACGTTGTACGGATTGTTGGTATGGTACCAAGGTGGGAGCAATGGCAGGAGGATACTCGGAATGAGGAGATAAAGGCTGAGTTAGAAATGAACTCGATGGATGAAGAAGCTGTACGCATAAACGTACTTTGTACTGTATTGAATAGGTTGAAGTTAAAATAAATTTCTTATATTATATTAAGATTCTTTCAATACGGAGAAAATAATTTACATTACTTGTAATAAGGTGGAAATTTAGTAAGCAGTCTAGCCTATGCTGACGACTTGGTCTTAATGGCAGATTCTACAGAAAGCCTGAAGTCTAATATCTTGCAATTTGAAAATAGATGCAATGCGTATGGTATGAAAATTAGCCTTTCGGAGACTACATTGATGTCAGTAGGTAAGAAATTCAACAGAATTGAATGTCACATCGGTGATACAAAGCTGGAACAGGTAGATCATTTGAATTATTTAGGATTTGTGTTCTCCCAGGATGGTAATATAGTAAGTGATATTGAATCAAGATGTAGTAAAGCTAATGCAGTGAGCTCGCATTTGCGATCAACAGTATTCTGTAAGAATGAAGTCAGCTCCCGGAAGAAGGTATGTTTACATCGGTCTGTTTTCAGACCTACTTTGCTTTACGGGAGCGAAAGCTGGGTGGACTCAGGATATCTTATTCATAAATTATAAGTAACTGACATGAGAGTAGCGAGAATGATTGCTGGTACAAACAGGTGGGAGCAATGGCAGGAGGATACTCGGAATGAGGAGATAAAGGCTGAGTTAGGAATGAACTCGATGGATGAAGAAACTGTACGCATAAACCGGCTTCGGTTGAGGGTTCATCTGAGGTGAATGGAGGAGAATAGGTTACCTAAGTGAATGATGGACTCCGTTATGGAGGGTAAGAGAAGTATTTTTTATAACAATTTGGTTTACATCGCACCGACACAGATAGGGATTTCGGCGACGATGAGACAGAAAGGGCTAGTAGTGGGAAAGAAGCAGCCATGGCTATAATTAAGGTACAGCCCCAGCATTTACCTGGTGTGAAAATGGGAAACCACGTAAAACCATCTTCAGGACTGTCGACAGTGGGGTTCAAACCCAGTATCTCCCGAATACTGGATACTGGCCGCACTTAAGCGACTGCAGCTATCGAGTAATTATTATTTAAAGATAAGAGGTATAGAAATAAATGAGGCCACAGTTCTAGTTGCAAATAGAGGATTGTGGCGACATTTAGTAAATTCACGGAGGCTTGCAGACTGTACGCTGAAAGGCATAACGGTCTATAATGATGTTGTATGTATGTACGATATTTATTTATTTATTTATTTATTTATTTATTTATTTATTTATTTATTTATTTATTTATTTATTTATTTATTTATTTATTTATTTATTTATTTATTTATTTATTTATTTATTTATTTTATTTGTCGTTTCAGAAGGACTAATATATACATATAAATTCGAACTGTACAAATAAAGTCAAATATATAACAACGTAACAATCATTAAAAAGGTCCCATTGTCATAGATCTGCACTATATTGGTGACTTCCTGTCGAGCACATTGCTTGGAAAAGTAGATGGTTCTTTAATGTGAAGACTGTCTTTAGAAATGAACCATAATGGAAAGGTCTAAGAAGACCACAGAACATGGCAGAAGAGCAAACTTATATGGTTAATAATAATAATAATAATAATAATAATAATAATAATAATAATAATAATAATAATAATAATAATAATAATAATAATAATAAATGGAGAGCCTCTAGAAACAGAAAACAGTTACTGTTGTAATGATGATCTCAACACTGGAATCATACTAAAACAGCTACAGGTAGTTCTACACTAAGTGAATCTACCGGAAATACATTGTCAGAAAGTACCTAAATACTAAGCTAGAGAAACTTCTTGCTGTAACCGCCGAAAGTTTATTGAAGGGTCAAAGGAAGGGAAAGGGAAATACAATAATAATAATAATAATAATAATAATAATAATAATAATAATAATAATAATAATAATAATAATAATAATAATAATAATAATAGGCAACATATCTCTAGTCGAAACTTTCTGTCCTTGTCAATATATTTCAAATCATGAACAAACAATATATTTTTCATTATCCATGACAGCTTTTGTTTCAAATATAAGTTATTAACTTTCATTCTTTTTCTTCAATCTGGGCCACCGAGCGTTGGCACGAACAGCCGTCCCAGTCTGGCACACTTACCGCGTGACCTATACCAGTGGGTCTGAAATGCTCATTGTCTACTCTTATTAACCTCGACTTACGAAGCACAGACAAAGGTCGTTTCTATAAATGTAATTTTCCGTAGAGATACAATTTCCGCACTTTCCCAGACTGTATCTAGTGACAAAGAAACAATTTCTCGTCAGAGTAGTACTGTATGTCTAATGAAAGCTGACAGATTTTCACAAGAACATAATTATTGCGATGTGGCTAGAAAATCTTAGTCTTCATTTGAACCATAAGATTACGAGAACGACTGACACAACGACAGCCAGCGAGGGACGTCAACGGATGGAATTTAGAATAAGTTCTTCTGAATATTTCGTCATGAAATTATTTTCTTAGGTACTTCGTGGCTCAGGCGACAGTGCGCCGACCTCTCACCGTTGGGTTCTGTGGTCCAAATCCCGGTCTACTACATGTGAGATTTGTGCTGGACAAAGCGGAGGCGGGACAGGTTTTTCTCCGGGTACTCCGGTTTTCCCTGTCATATTTTATTCTATCAACACTCTTCAATATCATTTCATTTCATCATCTTATTATTTTCCTACCACTTTTCCCACACGTGTGGGGTCGTGGGTGCGAACTACGTCGCACATGTGGATTTGGCCCTGTTTTACGGCGGATGCCGTTCATCGCCAACCCTATATGGAGGGATGTAATCACTATTGCGTGTTTCTGTGGTGGTTGGTAGTGTAGACTAGTGTATTGTGTGAATACGAAGAGGAGAGTGTTGGGACGGACACAAACACCCAGTCCCTGAGCCAGAAGAATAATCAGAAGCGATTAAAATCCCCGACCCGGCCGGGAATCGAACCTGGGACCCTCGGAACTGAAGGCCAGTACGCTGACCATTCACCCAACGAGTCGGACATTTCATTTCATCTGTCATTCATTAATCATTGACCCAAAGGAGTGCGACAGGCTTCGGCAGCCGGTACAATTCCTATCCTCACCGCTAGAGGGGGGCTCCATTCATTCCATTCCTGACCCGGCCGAATGACTGGAAACAGGATATGGATTCAGTTAGATACTCAAAGATCGAAGCACAATCCAGCACTATCACATTGCTAGCGCAGAACATGTTCTCAAACGCAAAGGAAATTTCACTAGAAGACCCGAATGAAAATTCTTTTATGATGATGAAACACAGTACATATTGTTAATTTCAGTTTAGAAGTTTGAGATATTTTCGGTTATCAGTCCATTTCTTGACTGTAAAGTAATGAAGAATGTTAGGAAATGCCTCAATTGCTTCGTACGTTATCAAAAGCTGAGCTAAATGACGGAAGAAAACAATAAGCTCTATAAATACATATCAGTATAATGATAATGGTGGGTGTCTAACGTTCTGTTAACTACTAATGGACTTCACAGACGTCATTGTATCGGAATGATCCCCTCAAGGTTTATATTTTCTTACGTGCATACACGGGCTCGAGGTTTACGTACACCCTACATGACATCTGTGAAACAAAAGAGATGTTCGATGTATTACCATGCTATTGGTACTTTCGCTATACTATATCGAAAACGTGCTGAAAAAAATCTATATAATATATAAAATAAGAGTTTTGTCTGTACATTGCTCAGAATTTAAAAAGGATGGCATTTCTGTATCGGTCGTGTCCACAGTAGCAAGAAAATGTACTTCTTAATTTTCCGTAATGTCTGTCTGTCTGTCTGTCTGTCTGTCTGTCTGTCTGTCTGTCTGTCTGTCTGTCTGTCTGTCTGTCTGTCTGTCTGTCTGTCTGTCTGTCTGTACACGCATCACGAGAAAACGGCTGAAGATAATTTAATGAAAATCGGTATGCAAAGTCAAGAAATAAGTCGCTACAATCTAGGCCATAAATAATCTTATTCACGCTCAGAGAAATGGTAGTTTAGGGGAAGGCTTAAAGTTAATTCTCAAATATTTACGTTATTAGTGATCCTATCTTAATGAAAATCGGTATGCAAAGCCAAGAAATAAGTCGCTACAATCTAGGCTATAAATAATCGCATTCACGATGAAAGAAACGGTAGTTTAGGGGAAGACCTAAATTTAAATTCTCAAATATTCATGTTATAAGTGGTCCTATCTTAATTAAAATCGGTATTCAAAGTCGGTAAATAAGTCGCTACAATCTAGGCCATAAACAATTTTATTCACGCTGAGTAGAATGGTAGTTTGAGGGAAGGCCTAAAATGTAATTCTCAAATATTTGTGTTATTAGTGGTCCTATCGACAAATGCTACATTACAAAAGTTATATAGTATTAATTTTCCGATCATTGATGTCTTATACATTTTTACCCTACCGGCTATGATAACAGAGATATTCATGAATTTGTATTTTTGTTGCTAAGTCCATATCAGAGCCAAGTGACGAGAAAATGGATAAACAGAATTTAATGAAAATCGTTATGTAAAGTCGGGGAATAAGGAACTACAGTCTACGCTACGAATCATTTCGTAAGACGCCCTAATATCACAGAGTCGAAAGAAAGCTAAATGTGAAGGCCTACAATACAGAAAGCTTATAACGTTGGACAACAATAACATTACATTAACCATTGTTTGTTGTGATATGCTTTGTGTCTTCTGTTGCCAGTCATGCCCGATAGATGGGGTTACTGCTGTATACCGAGTTTTTTTTAAAAATTTGCTTTATGTCGCAACGACACAGATATGTATTATGGCGACGATGGGATAGAAAAAGGCAAGGAGTGGAAAGGAAGCGGCCCTGGCGTTAATTACGGTACAGCCCAAAATTTTCCCGGTGTGAAAATGGGAGACTACGGAAAACCATCTTCAGGGCTGTCGACAGTAGTTTTCGAATCCACTACCTCCCGGATGCAAACTCTCAGCTGCGCGCCCCTAACCGCACGGCCAACTCGCTTGGTCGTACCGAGAATAACAGCGTGCCTCAGTATTGGTGGGAAGTAGCTGGGGAGTTAGATAACTTTCTTCTTAAGCATGCCATTCCTCTGGTTCATACATTTTCTTATACTACTGGTACGTAACAAACTGGTTCATCATAGCATTCACGCTATTCAATCCCTACTCTGTGGCACTGATTGGAATTAGCAGTATGTGTATTTAACGGAACATTGGCAGAGGAGTGTTCACGGCTGTCTGTGGCCTGGTCATTCCAGCTCTGGAACTTTGAACTGTTAGATCGGCATCGTACTACTGTTCGTTAAAAGTGAGAAAATGTGCGGTTGTTCATTTGAGCGAGTATTTTATATGATAACATTGCTTTTAATCCCTACATTCCTACTGACGTTTTTGTAAGGGCCTAAGTTAACTGTAGTTAGGGAAACCACAAAGACAGTCTTTCTGAGAATCCCGTAGCGAAGCACGGGTACATGAGCTAGTATAAAATAAAGTTATAGACTATAGATATTAGAGCTGGGACCCTCGTTACAAATAATCTATGAATAATGACAAGAATTAACCTGCATATTGATCCTTTGGAATGTTTAAGACTATCGCCTGAATGACTTCAGCAATGCTGCAGGATAGGTGCAAAAACATTGAGATAATGTTCAGCACACAAATATTTCCGAGCGCACCGAATGAAAGTAACCTTGGAACGTTCCTCTATAAATTAATTTTCGACCTAGAACTTTTAAGGCAGTAGAAGCAGATCTCGATAGATATTCTTCGAATACTGCATTGAAAGAAATCAGAACGGATCAATTTTGTACCTGTTAGCTATAAACTGGAAATCTGATAGTGACTGAAGACCTCAATGTAATACAATGATGAAGATCTCCCGTTCTCTTCCCACTCATCCACTCCTACCGGTCTCTAGCGTTAATAATAATAATAATAATAATAATAATAATAATAATAATAATAATAATAATAATAATAATAATAATAATAATAATAAAGCTTGGGCCGAGCTACATTGTGCATGCATTTTAACCTGAGTTGCAATCTCTATAACTCTAAGAGCTTTTATCCCAAAATGCAGTAGCTAGTGTGCTGTTGGTTTTACGTCGCATCAACTCACAATCAGGTACTATGTGGATGGTAGGGCAGAACAGGGCCAGGATCAGGAAGAAAGCCACCGTGGCCTTAATTAAAATACAGACCCTGCGTTTCCATGGTATGAAGATTGGAAACCGCGGAACAATATTTTCAACGCTGCTGACGTTGGGGCTAGAACCCGTCTCCTAAATCCAAGCTTGACCCGAACTTGGTAGAAGCAAGTTTGGTGGAGCTTCAAGGCAAATAGAATATTCAGATTGTAATTTATAGTAGGCCTACCTCTGCCCTCAGGCTACATTTCTCTATCCAACCATCTTCTTCTCCTGGTACCAAAATAATTGTTCTCTAATCCTAGACTTGGTCTAAATACTGTATTTCTTTAAACATCACAATCCTATACACTTCTTCTCTAGTTTCTGATCCTCATTAGACTCAGCTCTTCCTCGATTAATATCAGGCATTTTCTTGCAATCCTACCTAATCTCTGCGTTCTCATTTCGTTCCAAGTTATCACTCATACGTACTTTTCCTTGGTGAGTCATTGTACTTGCCGCTTTCGTCTCGATAAATGTTCAACAAGCCTTCGGATAGAATGCGATTGTAGGCTTCCTCAACCCTCTACCTCCAAGATCATGGAAACATAAGTAGGGGTTTCCATAGCTTGTCCGAGAAGTCCACTTTTCTGATCTGTCGCTCGCCTTCTTCCAGCCTGTTGCGAGATAAACTACGTCCAGTATTGGTAGGTTAACTGTTTAGTAAGGTATTACCTCGGCATAGTTTACCTTTCAAGGTCTCAATACCAGTCAGTCACCCTTCCCAATAACCGAACTTGGGATCGGCTCTGAACTTAGATTACTTGCTGCCCGCGTGGTTAGATAATTACAGGGACAGGAATACAGAGATCACAATATGTACTATCAAACGTATCTAACATTTAAATCTCTCTAAATGTGTGACGCTGTGATCTTCGGTTATGTGCAGAATATACAGAAGAACACTTCAAGAATGGCCTATTTGGTGTTTAAATAATCGCAGCAAAGGAGTGATCCTAATTTTAAGTTTGTAATTGATACCTTGCGTGACCCATATCTAGCTGGGAGTGGCGTGCCCCACGACAGTAAAATAAGTTCACTTCGTCCCTCTTGTCGGCAAAGCGCACGTCAAGCAACTATGCCGGCAATATTTCACGGCCACACGCAAAGTATTTGTTAGGGCCACCAGAATATTGACTGAGCAATAAAGCAAAATAGTGTATTCCTCCTCCCCTGCGAAATATGTGACCTTCCCGCGGTGAGGGGTTTTGCGCGTTCCCATGAAGCAGATAGACGAGCCGCAGGTGCAACAAAATCGGATGGATGTCTGTCCAGAGAAAGGACTAACGAATGGTTCAACGGAAAGAGGGGTAGTAGCCTTCCCGAAGTTGCAAGGGCGGCAGTCTAGGTGATTGACTGATATGGCCTTGTAATAATACTCGACATGGTTTAGCTGTGTTGATACTGCTACACGGCTGAAAGGAACGGGAAAGCACAACCGTAACTAACTCCCGAGGACATGTAGCTCTCTCCGGTTGAATGATGTACTGATGATGGCTTCCTCCCGGGTAAAACATTCCGGAGGTAAAATAGTCCCCTATACGCATCTCCGCGAGGGGAATACACGAGAGGGGGCAATCATCGGGAAGATGGATACTGACATTCTACGAGTCGGTGAGTTGAATGTCAGAAGTAAGAACTTCGCTGTAGGTTAGAGAATCTGAAAAGGGAGATGGATAGATGTTGTTGGTATAAGTGAAGTACGTTGGCAGGAAGAGCAGGACTTATGGTCAGGCGAGTACAGAATTATCAATACAAAATCAAACAGGGCAAACGTGGGAATTGGTTTAATAATGAAGAAGAAAATAGGGCAGCGGATAAGCTACTGCGATCAGCATAGCGAAGGGATTATTGTTGTCAAGATAGACATCAAACCAATGCCCGCATAAATAGAGCAGGTCTATATGCCTACTAGTTCAATAGATGATGAAGAATTAGAAAGAATATATGAAGAGACAGAAAATGTAATACAATTTAATATTTAATATATAATTTAATTGTGATGGGAGACTGGAAAGAAGTGGTGTGACAAAGAAGAGAAGGAAATACAGCAGGTGGATTCGAATTGGGAGAAAGGAATGAAAGACGAAGTCGGCTGGTTGAATTCTGGACCGATCATAATTCAGTCCTTGCTAATGACACAAACGATGGCTGTATATGTTGCTGAGACTTGGAGACAATGGAAGACAAATCCCAATAGAAACACACAATAGTGCATACATCCCTCCAATTAGGGTTGGCTTCAGGAAGAGAATCTGGCCGTAAAAACGGGCTGAATCCACTTAAAGATAATTGAAGAAAGGCCAGGAATAAGTCATAGATAGCCACATAGCCGTATCACTGGAGGTGAGACAAACATTACAAGCATGCGAAACCTCTTAAAGACCTAACGCTAGGTATGGACTTCGATTGTACAAGCGTGCTGCACGTACTCATTCGAAATGAAGCGTAATCCCTTATGGTCCTTCCTATGGAGGCCAAACATAAAGTAATCACATGACGAGATGATTGGGCCGATGATTTCATTACATCATAATCTTCACACTTTCACTCAGATATTCTGAAAGCCACCCCTGCGAACCATGATACTTTACCGTGTTGGGGGAGGCTTAATCCGTCCCAGTAAAGCTGATAGCCGAGCCGTAGGTGCAACCACATCGGATGGGTATCTGTCGAGAGACCAGATTAACGAAAGTTTCATCCAAAGACGGGTAGCAGCATTTCGGAAGTTGCAAAGGCGGCATTTTATGTGAATGACTGATATAGCCTTGTAGTAATACATAACATTGCTTACCTATGTTGATACTGCTACACGGCTGAAAACAACGGGAAACTACAGGTGAAACTAACTCACGAAAACATGTAGTTCTCCCTTTATGAATAGACGATGTACAAATGGCTTCCTCCCAGGTAAAATATTCCGGAGGTAAAATAATAATAATAATAATAATAATAATAATAATAATAATAATAATAATAATAAGCAGAAGAAGAATGATGTTATTTTTTTCATGTCCCACTAACTACTTTGATGGTTTTTTGAGTCGCCGAGGTACCGGAATTTTGTCCCGCAGGAGTACATTTACGTGCCAGTAAAACAACCGGAGGAGACTGACGTATTTGAGCACTTTCAAATACCACCCGACTCAGCCAGGATCGAACCTGCCAAGTTGGAGTCAGAAGGCCAGCGCCTCAAAAGTCTGAGTCACTCAGCCCGGCGGAAGTAAAATTGGTTCCCATTCGGAACTCCGGGTGGAGACTAGACGAGAGGGGGCAATCATCAGGAAGATGGATACTGACATTCTGCGAGTCAGAGGGTGAAATATTAGAAGTTTGAATCGTTATGGTAAGTTAGAGGATCTGAAAACAGAATGGACAGATTAAAGTTAGATATAATTGGTTTAAGTGAAATACTGTACGTTGGCAGGAAGAGCAGGATATTTGGTTAGGCGATTACAGAATTATAAACAAAAAATCAAACAGGGGAAATTCAGGAGTTGGTTTAATAATGAATAAGAAAATAGGCCAGCGGGTAAGTTACTACGATCAGCATAGTGAAAGAATTATTGTTGTCAAGATAGACACCAAGCCAATGTTCACCATTATAGTGCAGGTCTATATGCCTACTAGTTCAGCGGATGATGATGAAATCGAAAGAATATATGATGAAATAGAAGATATCGTACAATATGTAGGCCTAATAGGTGACGAGAATCTAATTGTGATTGGGAGACTGGAATGGAGTGGTAGGCCAAAGAAGAGAAGAAAATACAGTAGGAGAATTCGGATTAGGACAAAGGAATGAAAGAGGAAGTCGGCTGGTTGAATTCAGCACCCATTATGATTTAGTCCTTGCTAATCCTTGGTTCAAAAACTACAAATGACGGCAGTATATGTGGACGAGACCTGGAGACAGAGGAACTTATCAAACAGACTCCATTTTGATTAGGCAGAGATTCAGAAACCAGGCGCTGGACTGCAAGACATTGCAAACGTGGACTCTGACCACAGCTTGGTGGTCATGAAATGCCATCTGAAGGTGAAGAAAGTAAGAAATGCAAAAGATGGGATTTATGTACGTTGAAATAAAAGAGTGTGAGAGATTGTTTCTAAGAACATGCTGCGCAAGGACTAAAAGAAAAAGCTGAAGGAAACAAAATAAATGAAGAGTGGAGGGTCGTGAAGAATGAGGTCAGAAGAGCTGCTGAAGAAATGTTAGGAAGAAAGGATAGGTCATCTAAGAATCATTGGATAACTGAGGAGATACTAGACCTGATTACCAAACGACGAAAATACAAGGAGTGCAAAAAGTGCGGACGGCAGCAAAGAATACAGACGATTAAAGAATGAAGTAAATAGAAACAGCAAGACAGCTAACTAAGAAAGAATGCAAAAAATGGCTACGTCAGAAAAGAAGAGACGATTAAGGAAAGAATTAGATAGAAAGAGCAGGACAGCTAACTAAGGAAGAATGGCTGGAAGAGAAGTGCAAAGATGATGACGCTTTTATGGCCCTAGGAAAGGTAGATGCTGCATACAGGAAAATCAAGGATACCTTTGGAGGAAAGGATTTTCGGCAGAATGTTGTGATATCTATTCCCAAGAAAGCCAGTACTAACAAGCCAGAAAACTGCCGCACCATTAGCTTAGTATATCACGTCTGCATAATTGTAACACGTATTATTTACGGAACGGAAGAATGGAAAGACAAGTTGAAACTGTGTTGGGAGAAGATCATTTTGGCTTCATAAGAAATGCAGGACCACGGGAATAAATCCTGCCTTTCCTTCTGATCTTAGAGGAAAGAATGAAGGACAAACCCACGTAAATGGGTTTCGTAGGTCTAGAAAAGGCATTCGATAATGTTGATTCGACCAAGCTATTTGAAATTCTGAAGGTGATCGGGATTAGGTACTGAGAAAGAAGAACTATATCTACAATTTGTTCAAAAATCAGTCTGCAGAGCGCGCCGGCCTCTCGCTGCTGAGTTCCGGTGGTTCATATCTCGGTCACTCCATGTGAGATTTGTGCTGGACAAAGAGGAGGCGGGACAGGATTTTCTCCGGGTACTCCAGTTTTCCCTGTCATACTTCATTCCAGCAACACTCTCCAGTATCATTTCATTTCATCTGTCATTCATTAATCATTGCCCCAGAGGAGTGCGACAGGCTTCGGCAGCCGGCACAATTCCTTTCCTCGCCGCTAGATGGGGCTTCATTAATTCCATCCCTGACCTGATCGAATGACTGGAAACAGGCTGTGGATTTTCATTTATTATTATTATTATTATTATTATTATTATTATTATTATTATTATTATTATTATTATTATTATTATTATTATTATTAACATCATCGCATAGTTGTAAAGCTTACGTCAGTCTCTACGGGGCACAACAACTCAGTGCCATGGCCATAAATTTCTTATGAAGGCGGCTGTAGGTCGAATCTTAGTCAATTTACATGAGATGTTCGAAACGGTGGGTGTCTTTCCTAAAGTAGGGATTACCGAGCTCGATAGCTGCAGTCGCTTAAGTGCGGCCAGTATCCAGTATTCGGGAGATAGTAGGTTCGAACCCCACTGTCGGCAGCCCTGAAAATGGTTTTCCGTGGCTTCCCATTTTCACACCAGGCAAATGCTAGGGCTGTACCTTAATTAAGGCCACGGACGCTTCCTTCCCACTCCTAGCCCTTCCCTGTCCCATCGTCGCCATAAGACCTATCTGTGTCGGTGCGACGTAAAGCAACTAGCAAAAAAAAAAAAAAAAAAAAAAAATGTAGGGATTCTAAGTACATTTGTAGATCCCATAGCTAATCATCAACCTGTTTGATAAGTCACGTAAGTCAACAAAAGTAAGCTCACTTTCAGTCCCTAATTGATTTGACCGTACGAATTCACAAGCTTTTGGATCTAACAGCTTCTCTTATTCACAATGGTGATGCTGGCGGACCAGCCAGCCAAACCAATGAGCACAGGCTGCACCACAAAAAGCAGTATCCACATCGTTGTCAGATCTCCGTGGCCCCCATTTCCAAACGCTTCTTTGTTACCAACTATGTGAAGAAGCTGCATGCTAGAAGATAATTAACCAGCAGACATAGTTCTTTCAGCCTTGGAGAATAATTACTCACTAAAATTACTAATATGTTCCATTTACATAATGTTGTGTGACAATGAGAAACTGAGACCACTTTTTCAAGGGTGAAATTCCATATTTCCTTTTTCAGAACAAAAATGGATTTACCCCTCACAGACACAAATTCTCACACTTGCGGTTGAAAACGATTATCTTGGTGAGCCGTGGGCAATAACACGAGACTAAAACTGTCGGCTTTTGAGCAATCAGAAATGGCTGTGGTACACATTCCATGCTATGATGGATTTGTACGTCGGGATTCGGACTTCGGATCTCTGAACGATGGAGATTAAATCAATTTCAGTCGGCTACCACACCCTCAATTAGTTTTTTTTTTTTGCTACGGGCTTTACGTCGCGCCGACACAGATAGGTCTTATGGCGACGATGGGATAGGAAAGGCCTAGGAGTTGGAAGGAAGCGGCCGTGGCCTTAATTAAGGTACAGCCCCAGCATTTGCCTGGTGTGAAAATGGGAAACCACGGAAAACCATTTTCAGGGCTGCCGATAGTGGGATTCGAACCTACTATCTCCCGGATGCAAGCCCTCAATTAGTATTCCCACAAACTGATGATCTGCGAGGTGCAATGTTATTGTTCTGAAATCACGAAATAATGCCCAGCCATTATGACACATACTACTACTACTACTAATAATAATAATAATAATAATAATAATAATAATAATAATAATAATACCAAACCCCATGGCACTATAGCCCTGGAAGGGCCTTGGCCTACCAAGCGACCGCTGCTCAGCCCAAACGCCTGCAGATTACAAGGTGACGCATGGTCCTCTAGGCCGTTATTCTTGGCTTTCTAGACTGGGGCCGCTATCTCACCGTCAGATAGCTCCTCAATTCTAATCACGTAGGCTAAGTGGACCTCGAACCAGCCCTCAGGTCGAGGTAAAAGTCCCTGACCTGGCAGGGAATCGAACCCGGGTCCTCCGGGTAAGAGGCAGGCACGCTATCCCTACACCACGGGGCCGACATAATAATAATAATAATAATAATAATAATAATAATAATAATAATAATAACCCAAAACTCTGACATTATTGCACTATCGTGAGACCAGAGACATTGTATGCAGCGGGTTGCCTTGCGATGAACAAGAAAGGTGTGACAGAAAAATTGGAAATCAAAGAAAGAATGATCTTGAAGAAAACTCTCGGCCCAATTAAAGACAAAGATGAATATAGACGTCGGCATAACCATGAGCTGTATACAAATTCATGTCCAAAAGATCTCTGATGTCATGCGGAGAAGGAGAATTGCATTCTATGTAACCACTTACTAAGCATGAAACCCACACGATTATCGAACCAGATCTTTACCTATTTTAAAGATAAGAAGACCCAGCCAGGGAGGTGGAAAGGGATCTACAGGAGATGGGGATCACTTATGAAGATATACAAGGACGCAAACCACTCAGGAGGAAACTAAAAGACCACCAGGGTTTTCAAGAAAGGCCAAAGTTGAAGACGGGAAAGACGTGGACAGAGGAAAGAAAAGAGCAAAACCGGGAACGAATGAAGGAACACTGGGCAAAGATCAAAGCCCAGAGAAGACAGCTGAAATAACGTGATCGTTAGCAAGCCGATACGAACACAGAGAAATTAGGATAATAATAATAAAGTGACGTGCATACAGCTACACAGAAGACTAATGACTGAAGTGTGCAATTCAAGTTTCCGTATATGTAGTAAGCAGCCGTGAGCTCTCTGGGACATGACATGACGTACAGACTGGTTTACTGTTGTACGGTCACTACGAAGTAGAACTCGCTGCTACCAGTGGGTGGGTCAAGTCACAAGGCTTGAGACCGACCGACTTGGCACGCAGCCTGATAATTTAGCAGCAGCAGCAATAATAATAATAATAATAATAATAATAATAATAATAATAATAATAATAATAATAATAATAATAATATCACTGAAACCGAGCTCGATAGCTGCAGTCGCTTAAGCGCGGCCAGTATCCAGTATTCGGGAGATAGTAGGTTCGAATCCCACTATCGGCAGCCCTGAAAATGGTTTTCCGTGGTTTCCCATTTTCACACCAGGCAAATGCTGGGGCTGTACCTTAATTAAGGCCACGGCCGCTTCCTTCCCACTCCTAGCCCTTTCGTGCCCCATCGTCGCCTTAAGACCTATCTGTGTCTGTGCGACGTAAAGCAACTAGCAAAAAAAAAAAAAAAAAAAAAAAATCACTGAAGTGCTTAGCTCTACGCCGGGTCGTTTTTGCTCCCAGAAATTAATGTGGTACTCATTTTTGGTGCAGGCTGACTGAACGACAGGTTTGTGTGCCTTTCCAGAAGTGGAAAACTCATTTCTAGATTTGTGTCTTCTTAACGGGGAATCGAACCCATGCCCTTTTCGGTGAACCGAGCAAGCCTTTACCATCTCGACTGGGAATAATAGGGCCTAATAATAACCACTAGCGGAAACTGGGAGTTCGAATTGTGTGGAAAGGACCGGGCGAGTTGGCCGTGCGCGTAGAGGCGCGCGGCTGTGAGCTTGCATCCGGGAGATAGTAGGTTCGAATCCCACTATCGGCAGCCCTGAAAATGGTTTTCCGTGGTTTCCCATTTTCACACCAGGCAAATGCTGGGGCTGTACCTTAATTAAGGCCACGGCCGCTTCCTTCCAACTCCTAGGCCTTTCCCATCCCATCGTCGCCGTAAGACCTATCTGTGTCGGTGCGACGTAAAGCCCCTAGCAAAAGCTGTGTGGAAAGGGGGGCAAAAAATGAACAGACAACGAAAAGTACCCGGATCCAGGGCTATAGCGGGGGTAGGGGGGGGAGGAGGACATCAAAATTGAAGAAAATCTACAAGGGGGGGGGGGGGAGCGGTTCATTCTGAGCTAATTTCGATAGAGATGTAAAGGTTGAGCCTACCAACTTTATTGCGGTAATAATAGTATTGTACAATAAAACTTTCATCAAAACCAAACCCCATGGCACTACAGCCCTTGAAGGGCCTTGACCTACCAAGCGACCGCTGCTCAGCCCGAAGGCCTGCAGATTACGAGATGTCGTGTGGTCAGCACGACGAATCCTATCGGCCGTTATTCTTGGCTTTCTAGACCGGGGCCGCTATCTCTCATTCAGATAGCTCCTCAATTCTAATCTCACATAGGCTGAGTGGACCTCGAACCAGCCCTCAGGTCCGGGTAAAAATCCCTGACCTGGCCGGGAATCGAACCCGGGGCCTCCGGGTAAGAGACAGGTACGCTACCCCTACACCACGGGGCCGGCAAAACTTTCATCAAAGATCAATATTTACTCTTGTATTACAATTAAATGGAAGTTCAACGTGATTATAAATTAAAAATAATTTTGTATTTGACTACGCACTATCAAAGTAACAGACACTAGATAGAACTGCACAGACGCATTGACTGAGTGAGACCAAAGACTTTAATATGACTTATCGAGTGAAGCTGTCGTCCGCCTCTGTGGTGTAGTGGTTAGCGTGATTAGCTGCCACCCCAGGAGGTCCGGGTTCGATTCCCGGCTCTGCCACGAAATTTGAAATGTGGTACGAGGGCTGGAACGGGGTCCACTCAGCCTCGGGAGGTCAACTGAGTGGAGGTGGGTTCGATTCCCTCCTCAGCCATCCTGGACCGGGCGAGTTGGCCGTGCGCGTAGAGGCGCGCGGCTGTGAGCTTGCATCCGGGAGATAGTAGGTTCGAATCCCACTATCGGCAGCCCTGAAAATGGTTTTCCGTGGTTTCCCATTTTCACACCAGGCAAATGCTGGGGCTGTACCTTAATTAAGGCCACGGCCGCTTCCTTCCAACTCCTAGGCCTTTCCTATCCCATCGTCGCCATAAGACCTATCTGTGTCGGTGCGACGTAAAGCCCATAGCAAAAAAAAAAGCCATCCTGGAAGTGGTTTTCCGTGGTTTCCCACTTCTCCTCCAGACAAATGCCGGGATGGTTCCTAACTTAAGGCCACGGCGTGGCCGCTTCCTTCCCTCTTCCTCGCCTATCCATACAATCTTCGCATCCCTGCACAAGGACCCTGTTCAGTATAGCAGGTGAGGCCGCCTGGGCGAGGTACTGGTCATTCTCCCCAGTTGTATCCCCCGACCCAAAGTCTGAAGATCCAGGACACTGCCCTTTAGGCGGTAGACGTGGGATCCCTCGCTGAGTCCGAGGAAGAAACCGAACCTGGAGGATAAACAGATTAAGAAGAAGAAGAAGAAGAATGAGACTGCCCGACTGACAAATGTGCGCGATAAGAGGGTGAATCATACCGCAGTGCCCATGACCTTGGGATAAATATACCCCTGCTACCCTTCCTCACAGCACATGCTACACGCTGCTGTGCGACTCTCCACTACTTTCCGACTACTTGCTGTGACGCTGTACGAATCAGTTAGCCGCAACGAATAACATTTTGTGCGTCATTTCCGCTAAGTATTTTTCTTAATAATTAAATAAATTAAAGGAAGGAATTAGCTGAAAAACAATAGGGATTGTACAATTATTTCAATATTTCGTAGTTTCAGGCAATTTTTTAATAACTGTTTGGTTTTTCAGTCTGCCGAAACTAAATAAATATCAGGTGACTAAAATGGAATATTTTTAATACGGTAATAATAATTACAAGAGTCGGTCTGAGTGGCTCAGACGGTTACAGCGCTGGCTTTCTGATCCCAAGTTGGTAGGGTCGATCCTGGCTCAGTCCGGTGATGTCTGAAGGTGCTCAAATACACTGACTGACAGAGCAAATGCAACACCAAGAAGGAGTGGTCAGAACTTTATGCCAATTGCAGGGTAGACTGACGTCACTGAGGTATGCTCATGATGTGAAGTGCGCCGCTGTGCTGCGCACGTAGCGAACGATAAATGGGACACGGCGTTGGCGAATGACCCACTTCGTACCGTGATTTCTCAGCCGACAGTCATTGTAGAACGTGTTGTCTTGTGCCACAGGACACGTGTATAGCTAAGAATGCCAGGCCGCCGTCAACGGAGGCATTTCCAGCAGACAGACGACTTTACGAGGGGTATGGTGATCGGGCTGAGAAGGGCAGGTTGGTCGCTTCGTCAAATCGCAGCCGATACCCATAGGGATGTGTCCACGGTGCAGCGCCTGTGGCGAAGATGTTTGGCGCAGGGACATGTGGCACGTGCGAGGGGTCCAGGCGCAGCCCGAGTGACGTCAGCACGCGAGGATCGGCGCATCCGCCGCCAAGCGGTGGCAGCCCCGCACGCCACGTCAACCGCCATTCTTCAGCATGTGCAAGACACCCTGGCTGTTCCAATATCGACCAGAACAATTTCCCGTCGATTGGTTGAAGGAGGCCTGCACTCCCGGCGTCCGCTCAGAAGACTACCATTGACTCCACAGCATAGACGTGCACGCCTGGCGTGGTGCCGGGCTAGAGCGACTTGGATGAGGGAATGGCGGAACGTCGTGTTCTCCGATGAGTCACGCTTCTGTTCTGTCAGTGATAGTCACCGCAGACGAGTGTGGCGTCGGTGTGGAGAAAGGTCAAATCCGGCAGTAACTGTGGAGCGCCCTACCGCTAGACAACGCGGCATCATGGTTTGGGGCGCTATTGCGTATGATTCCACTTCACCTCTAGTGCGTATTCAAGGCACGTTAAATGCCCACCGCTACGTGCAGCATGTGCTGCGGCCGGTGACACTCCCGTACCTTCAGGGGCTGCCCAATGCTCTGTTTCAGCAGGATAATGCCCGCCCACACACTGCTCGCATCTCCCAACAGGCTCTACGAGGTGTACAGATGCTTCCGTGGCCAGCGTACTCTCCGGATCTCCGGACCAATCGAACACGTGTGGGATCTCATTGGACGCCGTTTGCAAACTCTGCCCCAGCCTCGTACGGACGACCAACTGTGGCAAATGGTTGACAGAGAATGGAGAACCATCCCTCAGGACACCATCCGCACTCTTATTGACTCTGTACCTCGACGTGTTTCTGCGTGCATCGCCGCTCGCGGTGGTCCTACAACCTACTGAGTCGATGCCGTGCGCATTGTGTAACCTGCATATCGGTTTGAAATAAACATCAATTATTCGTCCGTGCCGTCTCTGTTTTTTCCCCAACTTTCATCCCTTTCGAACAACTCCTTCTTGGTGTTGCATTTGCTCTGTCAGTCAGTGTATGTCAGCCCCGTGTCGGTAGATTTGCCGGCACGAAAAGAACTCTAGCGGGACATAATTCCGGCACATCCACTTCTCTGAAAACCGTAACAAAGTAGTTAGTGGGACTTAAAGCCAATAACATTTTTAATAATAATGAAAGGAAGAATTCGTTGCAACCCTACCTGTGTTAGTACGACGATAAGCAGCTAGTAAAAGGTGAAGGCAGAGGAAGAGAATGTAGAAATCGCTAACGACAGCATCGAACTGAATGCTGAACCTTGGTAATAAGCAAGTTAGAAAGATGTCAATATTCATATAGTTAATATAGTTTCCGTATAGTTCTAGGAATCATTCTACTCCAATTCAGAAAAGCTTTCTAGGAGGCCCTTCGGTTGAGGTCTGATAGATGATGATACTGATAGTGTATAAAATAATAGTAATAATAATGATGATAATAACGACGTATGGCCTCCGGAGAGGCCCGGCGCAGGTATTTGGAGTTGAATCCCATGGCGATGAGGCCCTACCTAGGATTGTATCTAATGCTGAAAACGGCACCAAGACCCAGTCCCCAATCCAGCCGAATTAACCAGTGAAGGTTAAAATCCGCGTCCCGACCGGGAAGTGAACCCGAGGCCCCTTGTGTTAAAGGCCAGTATGCTAACCAGCAAGCCATGGACTAGGATATGATAACAATGCATAAGACGGAGTCTAATTAATACAAACCAGAAGCAGCGACAAGACCAAAAACTGCCGATCTCCGAGAAAGCGTCTTTTAAAGGTTAAGAGACCTCCAGTGGTTTGAGTATTCTTAGCTGTCTACGCACAAGGAGATCCACTACCTCACTCGCAATAGTTTTCTCTATTTATCATCAGTGACAGCCGCCTGGAAGGAGTTCAGCTTATTATGCAAATGTTAAAGTAAAAATGGCGTATGGCTTTTCGTGCCGGGAGTGTCCGAGGACAAGTTCGGCTAGCCAGATGCACGTCTTTTGATTTGACGTCCGTTGGCGACCTGCGCGTCATGATGAGGATGAAATGATGATGAAGACGACACATACACCAAGCCCCCGTGCCAGTGAAATTAACCAATTATGGTAAAAATTCCCGACCCTGCCGGGAATCGAACCCGGGACTCCTGTGACCAAAGGCCAGCATGCTAACCATTTGCCATGGAAATGTTAAAGTCGCGCAACAGAACTGCCCTAAATCAATCGGTGCGGAAGCTCGTATGGTAATGTAGTCCCATTTAAATGGCGTTAACTTCCTTTAGGGGTTTATGAAACCCCCTCAGAAATTCCAGTATGAATGATTGCGTGTGCAATACGCCGTTTCCCGACTGATCTGTTGGTTGGCGTAGAGGGTGGCGTGATCTTGTTTCACTTGATCCTAAACACCTGATAATAAAATTGCTGGGGGATCCAGCCAGCCTTCGAGCTGACATCTCAACATGTATCCATTAGCTGGAAGAAGTACGCTAGAATAATGGCAGGATGGTGGACTCTTCTCATTACCATCCACGACACTATGACTAGCCCTCGAAACGTTCCCCTCTAGACGCTCTACAGACTTGATATTGGGGTCACTACCTCACAGCAGTTGATAATACAATACCTCATCGTACTAAGAATAAACTGACCTGAACAGTCCCTAGATAAGAATGCAATCGAGCATGCACGTGCTGAAAGTAGCAATTTCACTGCGTTGAATACCACCTGCTACATTTGGAAGCTCGTCGATGCAGCCGTAGGAGAGCGAGACCGCATACCACGGCAGCAAATTGATGCTTCACACAGATTTGTGTACGAGGACATACACAATACCAATGTTTGGTAAATGGCACTGTGATTAACATCTCACAAGTTTACATTTTGAAGACACGAACACAGTAGAGAATTACTGGTTTTCGTGAGTCGTTAGACCTCTTCTTGTTCTTAATCTGTTTACCCTCCAGGGTCGGTTTTTCCCTCGGACTCAGGGAGGGATCCCACCTCTACTGCCACAAGGGCAGTATCCTGGACTCTGGGTGGGGGATACAACTAGGGAGGATGACCAGTACCTCGCCCAGGCTGTATCACCTGTTATGCTAAAGAGGGGCCTTGTGGGGGGAAGAGAAGATTGGAAGGGATAGACAAGGAAGACGGAAGGATGCGGCCGTGGCCTTAAGTTAGGTACCATCCCGGCATTTGCCTGGAGAAGTGGGAAACCACGGAAAACCAATTCCAGGATGACTGAGGTGGTAAAAGAAACCCACCTTTACTCAGTTGACCTCCCGAGGCTGAGTGGACCCCCTTCCAGTCCTCGTGCCACTTTTCAAATTTCGTGGCAGAGGCGGAAATCGACCCCGGGCCTCCGGAGGTGGCAGCTAATCACACTAACCACTACACCACGACGATTCGTTAGTCAAGAATGTAAAATTGTTTGTGGGATGAACATGTTAATTTTGTTGAATACTACATGACTGAGTCGAATATAGGCCTAAGAGATCAATCAAATCAAACCAATAGTATTACAAACCGTTGGTGAGGTGTGTATATTTTCCTTTCCATATCATGTAATGGGTTGATTTTCACACTTCAGCTATGAAACCCTATTCACTAACAGAGATTCGTTTAAACAAGATTGGGTCATCGTACTCAATGGAGGAAACCTTCTGAAAGGAAAGATGACGTTCTAAATGTTGCAATAGCAATGAGGGAAATATTCAACAGGGTGCATAGAAATTTTCTGAAAATATATCTGTTAAGGTACGTGATCTGTGGTGTAGTGATTGGTGCGATTAGCTACCACCCCCGGAGGCCCGGGCTCGATTCCCGGCTCTGCCACGAAATTTGAAAAGTGGTACGAGGGCTGGAACGGGGTCCACTCAGCCTCGGGAGGTCAACTGAGTAGAGGTGGGTTCGATTCCCACCTCAGCCATCCTAGAAGTGGTTTTCCGTTGTTTCCCACTTCTTCTCCAGGCAAATGCCGGGATGGTACCTAACTTAAGGCCACGGCCGCTTCCTTCCCTCTTCCTTGCCTGTCCCATCCAATCTTGCCATCCCACCACAAGGTCCCTGTTCAGCATAGCAGGTGTGGCCACCTGGGCGAAGTAGTGGTCATTCTCCCCAGTTGTATCCCCCGACCCGATGTCTGACGCTCCAGGACACTGCCCTTGAGGCGGTAGACGTGAGATCCCTCGCTGAGTCCGAGGGAAAACCAACCCTGGAGGGTAAAGAGATTAAGTAAGTGAGTAAGTAAGGTACATGGACAAGCGGCATATCGTTCTTTTTTTAATGTTTCCAGATGAAGTACTTGGATGTTTAAGTAAAGCAAAGGCACGCATACCGTATGTCTTCGTCAGCTGGGAAATAAAGTGAGTGAAAATGATATAAACGGAACAATTATTTGTAACAACAATAATAATGTTATTGTTTTTACTTTCCGCTAACTACTTCTGATGGTTTTGGGAGGCGCTGAGGTGCCCGAATTTTGTCCCGCTGGAGTTTTTTTTACGTGCCAATAAATATGTCGACACAAGTCTGACGTACTTACAGTCAGAGCTACTCAGCACGGGAAAACTATTTGTAACGAGAAATAAGTTGCTGTGGGTTTCTTTGAGTAGGATAGGTCTATTTCATATGATTATACCTCACTATAATTATACTTTATACAATACTGTAACTCACTTCAAGGAGAAAGAGGAATAAAATCCTGAACATAAGATTGCTGCAAAATCCGCTAACATAGTAAGGTAGAATGTTATCCAGGAATTAGGTTAACGCTGATGTTGATGAACGTAGAGGGGAAGGAGCAGGGTAAGGAGAAGGTGGTAGTAGGCATAACTATAGAGTCCGCCCCGCAATGTTCGTAACACGAGGCACCACTATGTGACGCACGCGATGTGACTGTCAATTGTTTAATACCGTTTCCACTAGGAGCGCCGATGTAAGTAGAGTAGCACTGCTGCCATCTGTTGGTTGTTGGACTGTTTCTTTTTTTCTTGCCGTGCGGACAGTATGCGCTGCGGCCATGGACAAAGCCCCTCGGAGGGAGTGTGGCCCCTGAGGGGCCACTGTTCTCATGACAAAGATTGACCTGGATGTGCAAAAATACGTTCGTAAGCCCAGAGATTCTAGGAGGAATTGAGAAAGGGTAAGGTTATCGTCCGATGCCACGACACTTCCAAACTTCGCGGTCCTCTTTAGCCTTCTTTTTCTGCGGTGGTTGGTAACGAAATCTCTGCCTCTTCATTGGTGAGAATGACGTCTTAATATTCGTTATCTCGGCCAATGCCCGTGATCCTTGACAAAATCAATGGATAATGGCACCTGGGCCATTACTTTAGGTTATAAAAGTACGAAACTTACTTCTAGGGGCGGGTAGGTTCGTCCCTGGCAAGCGTAATGAACACAACTCTCCCCCAGAATACTTTCTAGTTAAGAATAGCTGCGCTGAAACTAACATATCATGTTATAATACTTGCGGGGCGGACTCTATATCTCTACCATGGTAGTTTTCACGTTGGAATCAACAATGGGAGGCAAGCAGTTATAGGTAACAACATATATGGGAATGCGTGGGATCTGATTAATGCAGCACGGGAGAGTTTAAGGGAGCGGAGATTGTTATCATTGGAATTGTGTAGGAGGGATACTGACTGGATGGTGATAGGGGATTTAAATGAGACTATGCAGTGGGTATGCGGTGACCCAGTTACCAAACTTCTTCGGGCCTAGAGTGTCGTCTTGTGGAGTGCTGATGATAGTGTAACCCTTTCTTCATGATTTTCTCCATGAGTACTAAGTTTACTGTTTGGAAAAACAGATGAACCAGAGGCTCCGATCTCAGGCTACAATATCTGCTCCATGAAAGATATTTCCAAGCATCGGAGGTATACCAAATTTGTGCTGTTTCTATAAACTATTGGACTATTTCCAGCTAATTAGTGAACCACTGGAGCTGAAATTATAACGGCGTAACTATGAAATGAAATATGATTTTCCTGTGTCATAAAATCCAGTAAAAGTGAGCCCTGTACAATGTTAATATCCGTATGTGGCAATCCAGGTGTTTTCAAGTTTCTTTCGTGTGGCTATTTTTAGCCTACTTCAGCCCTTGTAAGGCAGACCCTCCGATGAGGGTGGGCGGCATCTGCCATGTGTAGGTAACTGCGTGTTATTGTGGTGGAGGATAGTGTTATGTGTGGTGTGTGAGTTGCACGGATGTTGGGAAAAGCACAAATACCCAGCCCCCGGGCCACTGGAATTAACCAATGAAGGTTAAAATCCCCGACCCGGCCGGGAATCGAACCCGCGACCCTCTGAACCGAAAGCCTCAACGCTGACCATTTAGCCAATGAGTCAGACTTCTTCTTCTTCATCTTGTCATCGTCATTAAAAGATATTTCACAACCAAGGTACTTAAAATTTGAGACTTGTTCTACTGGTTGTTTGTCAGTTACTAGTTTCGCTCTGATGTGGTACTTCCCTTGCCATGCCATAACTTTGGTTTTCGTTCTGGATAGCCGAAGATTATAACTTTTACAAATGGTGTTTAACTGATGTATTGATTTCTAGATTTTAATGTAAGGGTAAGTAAAGGAGAGGGCATAAGACCATAATTAGAGTATTGTTCCAGTGCATGGGACCCACACCAGGATTACTTGATACGATGACTGGAAACAATCCAAAGAAAAGCAACATTATTTTTTCTGGGTGATTTTCGACGAATGAGTATTGTTACGAAAGTGTTGCAAAGTATTGGGGAGGGGGGGGGGGGGGGGGAGGGAGACTTGGGAAAGAAGAGGACGAGCTGCTTGGCTAAGCGGTATGTTACGGGCTGTCAGTGGAGTGATGGTGCGGAATGTCATTATTTGACGAATAATTTGGTGTGATGTTTTTATAGATCACAATATAAAAATTAATTGGGAATCATGAGGACAAATTGGGGCAAATATTCGTTTATAGAAAGAGGATTTAGGGATTGGAATAATTTACTGAGGGAGATGTTTGACAAATTTTCATCTTCTTTAAAATAATTTAACCGGGCGAGTTGGCCGTGCGGTTAGAGGGGCGCATCTATGAGCTCGCATCCGGGAGATAGTGGGTTCGAATCCCACTGTCGGCAGCCCTGAAGATGGTTTTCCGTGGTTTCCCATTTTCACACCAGGCAAATGCTGGGGCTTTACCTTAATTAAGGCCACGGCAGCTTCCTTCCCATTCCTAGGCCTCTCCTGTCCTATCGTCGCCATAAGACCTATCTGTGCCGGTGCGACGTAAAGCAAAATAGCAACAAAAAAACATTAAGTATAGGCTGGGTAAAAAACCTATAGGGAACCTGCCACGTAGGCAACCGCCCTAAATGCAGATCATTGATTGATTGATTGATTGATTGATTGATTGATGATAATGGTATTGGCTTTACGTCCCATTAACTACTTTTTCGGTTTCCGGACATGCCGAAGTGCCGGAATTTAGTCCCGCAGGAGTTCTTGTAGGCCTATGTGTCAGTAAATCTACCGACACGAGGCTGAGGTATTGGGGCACCTTCAAATATCACCGGACTGAGCCAAGATCGAACCTGCCAAGTTGGGGTCAGAAGGCCAGCGCCAAAACCGTCTGAGCCACTCAGCCCAGCTTGATTGATTGATGTCTTTGTACTCCGGGTACTTGTAATTTATGTGTTGTAATTTCAGTCTCGTCCGCCTCTGTGGTGCAGTGGTTAGCGTGATTAGCTACCACCCCCGGAGGTCCGGGTTCGATTCCCGGCTCTGCCACGAAATTTGAAAAGTGGTACGAGGGCTGGAACGGGGTCCACTCAGCCTCGGGAGGTCAACTGAGTAGAGGTGGGTTCGATTCCCACCTCAACCATCCTGGAAGCGGTTTTCCGTGGTTTCCCACTTCTCCTCCAGGCAAATGCTGGGATGGTACCGAACTTAAGGCCACGGCCGCTTCCTTCCCTCTTCCTTGTCTATACCTTCCAGTCTTCCCATCCCCTCACAAGGCCCCTGTTCAGCATAGCAGGTGAGGCCGCCTGGGCGAGGTACTGGTCATACTCCCCAGTTGTATCCCCCGACCCAAAGTCCGAAGCTCCAGGACACTGCCCTTGAGGCGGTAGAGGTGGAATCTCTCGCTGAGTCCAAGGGAAAAACCGACCTTGGAGGGTAAGCAGATTAAGAATTAAGAATTTCTGTCTCTTATAATAATTTATATTTTTTTATTTTGTCGGCATTTATTGTATGTTTGCTTTCAGTCTAACTCGTACTTGTACACTGTTTAAATTTACCACGTGTTGACCGACTGAGAAGCCCAGGTCATTATGGTGTTTTACTGCAGGGACTAGTAGAAGACAAGTACGTCCAGCCCCAAAATCTCTAGCTCCATTAACAGCAGATGCTCTAACACAGTTGATATAACTTATAACTATTTACTCTTGAGAAGGTGGGTTCGATTCCCACCGCCTGCAGCCCTGAAGTAGGATTTCCGTGGTTTCCCATTTTCACACCAGGCACATGATGGAGCTGTACATTAATTAAGGCCCCATTCGCTTCCTTCCCACTCCTAGACACTTCCCATCCTTGCGTTGCGTCATCGAATACCTTGAATGTGTTAGCGCGACGTGAAACCACTAGGAAAGGGAAAAGTCTGGAAGTAGAAATTCAAATGATTATTTAAATATTACAATGAAGATGTCCAACAGCACAGCGCTACCTCAAGCGATGCGAAAGCTCGTAATGGAGTTCGTTTTTTTTAGGTCTTATGGCGACGATGGGAGACGAGAGGGCTAGGAGTGGGAAGGAAGCGGCCGTGGCCTTAATTAATGTACAGCCCCAGCATTTGCCTGATGTGAAAATGGGAAACCACGGAAAACCATCTTCAGGGCTGCCGACAGTGGGGTTCGAACCTACTATCTCCCGAATACTGGATACTGACCGCACTTAAGCGACTGCAGCTATCGAGTTCGGTGGAGTTCCTTTTTTATGTGGACCACTTACTTCAGGGGTTGGTAAAACCTCGTCAAAAGCTTCCAGTGTGAACGATTAGGTGTGTAATACGCTGTGTCAGCAGTCAGAAATACCATTGATTTGTTAGTTGTGATTGCGAGTGGGGTGATCATGTTGTACTTAATCCTTGATACAAGATAATGGACAAGCATTACATCCAAGAGAGAATGAATTCATCATAAATCACCACCTACCTCCCAGTTTTCCCCCAACTGTGAAGATCAGTACCACGGAGGTGCTGTTATGTGCTAGTTCAACAGCCATGTCAATAATTTGGAGACCAACGTGGAGGATGAGCAGTGCCGTGATATTACAAGATTAAATTCCCACGAACGTCATTTTTGTAGTTGGATATCCCTTGTGCAACTTTGTGTCATTGCTAGATTCCTGCGACAGTCACCAGGTTTACTCTGCCTGTTCTTATGACGCGAGAACAAATGGTGCATGCCTACATTTCCGGGTATGAAACGCCATTTATTATAGTGTTACGCTCTAAGACACGCGCACAAGGAAACCTTTACTGCAACCCGGACTCTTTCTTTCTTTCTTTCTTTCTTTCTTTCTTTCTTTCTTTCTTTCTTTCTTTCTTTCTTTCTTTACTCTAGCGTACTGATGTGTACACTGCAGGTTTACATCTAGGCTTTATGCTTATGATAGAATTCACGAACCTTTCATGACTCTTTTTGACGTTTCTATATATTATATAGGTCATGTAACTAATATTTCACTATAGAAGCACATTAACGAATGCAATTCAAATAACGTCGACAAAATGCTGAATGGGAATTACATGAACACAGCATTTCCTCCAGAAATCCCATATCTCCTCCAAATTCAGAACCTATTGTTACATCCAATGGGGCAGTTAACACAAAGAAAGAGAATAATGTAATCTGTCACGTCAATAATATATCCAGCGAGTTGGAGCAGGAGAAATATTTCTCATTGTTATACGTCCTGCAGCTTCATGAATCAAGTTTCTTTCCAAGGTAGACTTGCTGAAAACCAAGCTCGATAGCTGCAGTCGCTTCAGTGCGGCCAGTATCCAGTAATCCGGAGATAGTGGGTTCGAGCCCCACTGTCGGCAGCCCTGAAGATGGTTTTCCGTGGTTTCCCATTTTCACACCGGGCAAATGGTGGGGCTGTACCTTAAATGAGACCACGGCCACTTCCTTCCCATTCCTGTAACTTTCCTATCCCATCGTCGCCATAAGATCTATCTCTGTCGGTGCGACGTGAAACAAATAGCAAAAAGAAAAGACTTGTTGAAACTTGTACTTGAAGGACTTCAGCAAGACGTCAATTCTGTAACATGCAAGAGTAACATGGCTCGTTCTTCAAGATAACCGTGAAATATTTTGATTTTGATTTCGATTTCGATTAATAAACCGCGTGGCTCTTCATCTGGGTTGAAGAAAAGCTCGTGTGAGTTTCACTGTCTTCTTCTACCATATCTCAAAATCACTTCTTACATTCATGATTGTTATTTTAAGGTAGAAGAATAAAGAATTGTCAGAATCTTACGCTATAGTGTGAAAATGTCGAAGTGGAATGTACACCCGTTGTGTTATTATTATTTATTTGCCCAAGGCTAATTCCAGAAGCGCATTTCATTTCGGGACGGAAAAGCGGAAGTGATATAGGCCTGTCCTTCACATCTAACAGGTTAATGTTTAGAAGTCTGTCAAGCAAGTGGCCGCGTAGTTTGGGTCACGTAGCTCTCAGCTTCCATTCGGGAGATAGTGTGTTCGAATCCCATTGTCGGCAGCCCTGAAGATGGTTTTCCGTGCTTTTCGGTAGTTTCCCCATTTTCACACCAGGCAAATGATGTGCCTGTGCCTTACTTGAGGCCACGGTCGCTTCCTTCCCATTCCTAGCCGTTTCCTCTCCCATCGTCGCCGTAAGACCTATCTGTGTCGGTGCGATGTAAATCAAATTGGAAGATGCTTCGACATCCTCTCAAAAATTACTGCATATTTTAATGTCATAAAATTACTCGTTTTTGATTGTAGACACGAACTTCAGAGTGATAAAATAGACGCTAAATTTTAACCTTATTATCGACGATTCTAACGACGTCCGCCTCTGAGCTGTAGTGGATAGTGTAATTAACTGCCATTCCCGAAGGCCCGGGTTCGTTTCCTGGCTCCTACACCCTAATATAAATGTATCCTCAAAATTTCATTTCTTTATGTCCAGTAGTTTTGACTCAGCGATGATGAATCAGTCAACAGTCAGTCAGTCAGTCAGTCAGTCAGGACATGTTCCTTTATGTATAGAGATTTGTATCCCACTAACTACGTCTACGGTTTCTTGAAACGTAGAAGTGCCGGTATGTTGTCCCTGTAAGTCTATCGACACGAGGTTGGCTTATTTGGACACCTTTATAGGCCTATATCACCGGACTGTCCAGCTCCATCGCTAATTGGTTAGCTTGCTGGCCTTTGGTCCCAGAGGTCCCGGGCTCGATTCCCGGCAGGGTCTGGAATTTTAACCATAGCGGTTAATTCCTCTGGCACGGGGACTGTTGTATGTGCTGTCTTCATCATCATTTCATCCTCATCACGATCCGCAGCTCGCCTACAGGAGTCAGATCGAAAGACCTGCACGAGACCTCTCCGGAGGCCACCCGCCATTATTATACCGGACTGAGTTGAGTCCGCCAAGGTGGACTCAGGAAGCGTGCACTCTACCATCAGAGCCACTCAGCCTGGCCCCAAGACTTCAAGACGTTCCTCAGTTCCTAGTTGTATACAAGTCATAAATTCCTATACACCGCTAATTAACATGACATGAGAACAATTGCTTGCTCTGTCCGAAAATTATTTCGCATTGGAGAATAAGTAAAATACAAATAGTTAAAACAGTGGCCGCCTCTGTGGTGTAGTGGTTAACGTGATTAGTTGCCACTCCCGCAGGCCCGGGTTCGGAACGGGGTCCACTCAACCTCGAATGGCCAAATGAGTAGAGGTGGGTTCAATTCCCACTTCAGCCAGCCTCGAAGTGTTTTCCCGTGGTTTTCCATTTCCCTTCCAGGTAAATGCCACGGCCGCTTCCTTCCCTCTTCCTTGTCTATCCCTTCCAATCTCCCCCCCCCCCACACACACACAAGGTCCCTCTCCAGCGTAGCAGGTGATGTCACCTGGGCGAGGTACTGGTCCTTCTCCCCAGTTCTATCATCCCGACTCAGAGTGTCACGCTCCAGGACACTGACCTTGAAGCGGTAGAGGTGGGATCCCTCGCTGAGTCCGAGGGAAGAACCTACCCTGGATGGTAAGCAGATTAAAAAGAAAAATAAGTTAAAACGGTGATTTATTGATAACAACAGTGAAAAGTGTTTACTGCCAGCACAACATTGTATTCCACTGGTACGTCACCAAACCACCAGCACATGAGGGAGATGTTGAACCTTCATGCATCTCCATTTCTCCACCCCTCCACACCTTAGAATGTTCAAAAAACCTGCTGGGTACTGAATCTTATAGAGAGAAGGCTCACAAACCATACGTTGCTTTTAAAAGCGTATTCAAAGTTGTTTAAAAATGTTTTCAAACGTAATTCATAATATTATAACTAAAATGGTTTGGTTAACCCCGATTTCTTGTTTTGGTCACCCTTCAAAGCCACGACTACTTCGTGACCTCAAACTCGCGATTGTAAAGAAGAGTTCCCGCATCAGTGAAGCCAGTGGTATTGACTAGGGACAAAAAGCTGAAACTAATTTCCACCCAGCCTGACAAGTTTCTTCACAGACGGGCCAAGTTTCTGTTGACGTTACCATTCGTCCAAAACATAAAGGAAACTGAAACTTGTCCAAAACCCATCCGGCCTCAATTGCTACTCGATCTTTCTAGCTTCGGGTTGACGTACGGGATATGGCTTTCAATATATTCTTCCTTCCTCGAGCACTAGCTTTTTTTTTGCTTGCTTTGCCTCCAACTCTGCCAAATATCCTTGAACGTAACCTGCAAAAGAAAAGAAAGAACCTATAATCATCCGTGCAGTCCATTCCTCTCAATTGTGGTTTTTCATTACAGAAATTCTCTACGCGTTCCCAGAAAGTACTTTTCTATGCAAACATGCACTGTAAGGCCATCGCCGTCTGCTATGCTTATAAGCGGCAATAGTAAGACTCATAAGACGAAACAAATTTAGAGATGAATGATCGACCCCGGGTTACGGCAAAAGTCGACAGTTACCTGGAATGTAAGGTTTACATCCTCACTTCAAGGAAAAGCTGGAATTGCAATTTAGCTACCGAGCGAGCTTTCTATGCGGTACGCGCCGTGTTCTTACAAGCATGCGTTCAGGAGGTGGTGGGTTCGAACCGGACCCTCAGAAAATCCGGCGATTGCTTTCCATGGTTTCCCATCTTCACACCAAGGGCGCGGTATCCACATTCGCAGATCTGGCCATTTCCTGTCTCGTCGTCACCGAAAATCTATACGTAGTGACATTAAAGACACAGCCAAAAAGAAGTAATGTAGTTCACATCTTTGATCACCTATTACCGGGCGAGTTGGCCGTGCGCGTAGAGGCGCGCGGCTGTGAGCTTGCATCCGGGAGATAGTAGGTTCGAATCCCACTGTCGGCAGCCCTGAAAATGGTTTTCCGTGGTTTCCCATTTTCACACCAGGCAAATGCTGGGGCTGTACCTTAATTAAGGCCACGGCCGATTCCTTCCAACTCCTAGGCCTATCCTATCCCATCGTCGCCATAAGACCTATCTGTGTCGGTGCGACGTAAAGCCCCTAGCAAAAAAATGATCACCTATTCGAATTGTACACCGAAATCATTAAAATTGGGAAGTTTAATGACGACAACAATAATACAGGCTACCAGGCAAGTTTCGCACAAATACAAGCATCCGTAGCTGATGTTAAAAATCAAGAAACTGGAACTAAACTTTTGAGTGATATTAACCTAAAAGCTACAATTTCGTCAACCTGAAGATATTGTTTTTGTCATAAGTATTATAAGTGGGGGGTTCTGGAAACTCCTCCTCCTCCGGCCCTCCTCAGAGGCGTCCTCCTCCTCCTCCTCCTTTTCAAGCTCTCGGAAGAGGCCTCCTCCTCACTGACTGCGCTGGCTTCGAGCGCGACCCTAACCACACATCCGCCATCTTGGAGGGGCTTAACCTAACTTTTTATGTGTAAGAGAGCTACCCTAACCTCATAGAGGGGCATAACCTCAGTTTTACAGCCGAATGCCCTTCCTCAGGCTTAAGAGAGCGAGCCTAACCTCACATCCGCTTAGAGGGGCTTAACCTATCTCTTAACGCACAAGACAGCAAGCCTAACCTTATGGAGGGTTTAACCTCAGTTTTACGGCCGGATGCCCTTCCCGATGCCAATTGCACAAGATGGCGGCTATATACGGCTCCTTATAAGACTCCTTGAGGGTGCTTGCGCAAGATGGTGGCTGCAAGATGGCTGCTGCTCTTATGAAACGTCCTAGGGATGCTTGCGCAAGATGGCGGCCACAACATGGCGGCTATACACAGCTCCTTACGAGACGCTTTAAGGGCGCTTTCGAAAGATGGCGGCTGCTCTTATGAGACGGCTTAAGGGTGCTTGCACAAGATGGCTGCTATACATAGGCTCTTATGAGACGCCCTAGGGATGCTTGCGCAAGATGATGCCTGCAAGATGGCGGCTATACATAGGCTCTTATGAGACGCCCTATGGATGCTTGCGCAAGATGGCGGCTATACACAGCTCCTTATGAGACGCCTTAAGGGTGCGTGCACAAGATGGCGGTCGCAAGATGGCTGCTGCTCTTATAAAGAAAGCTAGCTTATAGGCTAACGTGCCGTGCTAGAAACAACGATCCTAGCCACACATTCGCCATCTTGGAGGGGCTTAACCTAACTTTTTATGCGTGAGCTAGCCTAACCTCATAGAGGGGCATAACCTCAGTTTTACAGCCGAATGCCCTTCCTCAGGCTTAATAGAGCGAGCCTAAACTCACATCCGCTTAGAGGGGCTTAACCTATCTTTTAACGCACAAGACAACAAGCCTAACCTTATGGAGGGTTTAACCTCAGTTTTGCGCAAGATGGCGGCCACAAGATGGCGGCTATACACAGCTCCTTATGAGATGCTTTAAGGGCGCTTGCGAAAGATAGCGGCTGCTCTTATGAGACGGCTTAAGGGTACTTGCACAAGATGGCTGCTATACATAGGCTCTTATGAGACGCCCTAGGGATGCTTTCGCAAGATCGCGGCTATACACAGCTCCTTATGAGACGCCTTAAGGGTGCTTGCGCAAGATGCTGTCTGCAAGATGGCTGCAATACATAGGCTCTTATGAGACACTCTAGGTATGCTTGCGCAAGATGGCGGCGACAGGATGGCTGCTGCTCTTATAAAGAAAGCTATCTTATAGGCTAACGTGCCGTGCTAGAAACAACGATTCGATTCATTAAATTTGGGGCTTAAGTGCAAAATGTTATATATCTCGAAAACGGTGCGTCGTAGAGCAAACCGGACAATTTTTTTCCTGCCTAATACGTAGGTTCGCTGTATCAGGAACATGATAGCTTAAGAGAAAAGTAGTCTAATGATGAGATCAACGGTTCGGTTTCTACTTAGGCCCTTTGGCATTGGCGGTTATCTAATTCTACAAGATGGCGGCTATACATAGCTTCTTATGAGACGGCTTAAGGATGCTAGCACAAGATGGCTGCTGCTCTTATGAGACACCCTAGGGATGCTTGCGCAAGATGGCGGCTACACATAGATTCTTATGAGACTGCTTAAGGGCGCTTGCATAAGATGACTGCTATACATAGGCTCTTATGAGACACCCTAGGGATGTTTGCGCAAGATGTCAGCTATTTAATTGCACAAGAAGGCGGCTATGCACAGGCTCTTATGAAGAAAGCTAGCTTAGAGGCTACTGCGCAAGATGACGGCTGCTGTTATGCTTGCGGTGGAGGGCAATTTGAAATTCCACGTGCTCTTGCTTGTAAACAAAGCTACGTTCTTTTTGACAGCGGCCATCTTTAATCAACAAAGCATCGTGCTGCCATCTTTAGCTACTACTTTTGAAATGTGGTGGCGGCAATGTCCACGAGTTTTGTTGACAGCTGCCACCTTTAATTAACAGAGCGCCGTGCTGCCATCTTTAGCTACTACCTTAGGTACGTGGTAGCGGGTAATTTGAAAAATTCCACGTGCTTTCTTGACAGCGGTCATCATTAATCAACACAGCATCATGCTGCCATCTTTAGCTACTACCCTTGAAATGTGCTGGCAGGCAATTTGAAAAAAATCTACGTGGTTTTGACAGCTGTCAGCCACCATCTTTAAACAACAACGCATCATGCTGTTATCTTTACGACACTAAACCTCATCCTTATACATGTGGTGGAGGGTAATTTGAAAAATTCCACATGTTTTTTGACAGCTCCCATCTGTAATCAACAGAGCATCGTGCTGCTATCTTTACAGCACTAAACCTTATACCTTTGAAATGTGGTGGCGGGTAATTTGAAAAATTCTACGTGCCTTTTTGACAGCTGTCAGCGGTCATCTTTAAACAATAGCGGCTATACATAGAATGTTAAGGCCTCCTCCACCTCCTCCTATGTCAAGGCATAGCTTTATATCTCTATCGAACAAGTTTAAACCTGCATCGCGAAGGCAAGAGTGTGCACGTGTTGCAGCGATAACGTCATTACGCCTGTTTAGACTTGCAGATCACAAAAGAAGTGATTGAAACATTACAAGACTAGAATCAAACGCTGAACTCGATGTCGTTAACTTCAACATGCGTTCAGAACATTGTTTGATGTGTTCAGATCACTAAATAAGTGATCAAGACTAGAATCGAACACTGTACTCGATACAACATTTGTTCAGAACATGTTAGGGATACCTTTGTTCTAACAAGATCAGATCACAAAAGAAATGATTGAAGCATAACAAGACTAGAATCGAACACTGTACTCGATGTCGTTAACTTCAACATGTAATCAGAATATTGACTGATGTGTTCAGAACACTAAATATATGATTAAAACATAACAAGACGAGAATAGAACACGATACACAATACAACATGTGTTCAGAACATGTCAGGGGATACCTTTGTTCTAAGAAGATTACATTAAAAAAGAAGTGATTGAAACATAACAAGACTAGAATCGAACACTGTACTCGATGCCGTTAACTTCAACATGTGATTAGAACATTGATTGATGTGTTCAGAACACTAAATATGTGATTAAACATAACAAGACTAGAATAGAACACGATACACGATGACGTTACTTACAACATGTGTTCAGAACATGTCAAGGGATACCTTTGTTCTAAGAAGATGGATTCGAACAGAGAAAAAATAATAATACTAGAATTCTGAATAGCTTGTGCAAGATAGCAGCTGTTATAACGTCCTCCTCCTCTTCCTGCTCTATCGAACATAAAACGCGATATTATGCATAAGGCAGTGCACATACTGTGTAGCCAACTTGCTCGGTAAACTATAATATGAATACGACAAAAGTACAACTTCAAATGATTTGCCGTCTATCATTTGTCTTGTGCGAAAAGCAGTCGAACAAGTTATCACATAAACATGTAACATGAAATATCGGTTCGGAAACATATTATTTCAGTCTGTTGGCATGGGTTACAAGCATGTAGCTGGTGCAGGCGAGGGCTACTATGCAAAATTCTGAACCGAAAAAATAATCGTGCTACACACATAGTAGGGAATGTAACCCAGAGGTTACGTCTTATCAGAAGGGCAAAAGGATGAAAGGACTCTTCCTCAACCTCCTCCTCCTGACCGCGTCCTCCTCCTCCTTCTCCTCCTCCTAGGGATAATGGGCTAAAGAGCTAATGGGCTAAAGGGCTAAAGGGCAAAAGGGCTCCTCCACCGCCTCACCATGCCCTCCTCCTAGAAGGAGTTAGCTGAAGTTGGTAGATTTTTAACAGCAGCAACACCCTCATCGATTGTTATCAGCAAGAACGCATCTACTTTGTTAAGTGTAGCAAATTAATCTTTGTTGGTAAATGTTTTTGTGTTCAGAACCGAATAAATTCATGCCACACATAACAGGGACTGGAACCCAGGCGTCACGTCTTATCCGAATTACCTAATAAAGATTAAAATCCCCGACCTATTAGTAGTGCAATGAGTTGCGTTTTTCTAACAGAAATCAGTATCTGCTTGATAGCTTTTAGTGTTTGAAACACTGAACTTTTCAAGATGACAGCAGTGAGGTTAGCGATGTTCTGTTGTTGTATTTTAAATTCCGCGCTACGACATGCATAAGGTGGCAGCCTTGAGGTTTAGCGCCGTGAAGATGGCAGCAGGGAGGTTAGCAATTCTCTGTTGTCCTTAAAAGTGAGGTTAGGGTCCGTCAGGATGACAGCTGTCAAAAATTACGTGGCTTTGTTTACAAACAAGAGCACGTGGTCGTGACGTCACGGTCACTTGATATGCTACGTCAGCAAGCGAGTTCATCCTGTACCTGATACAGATTTTCGTTATCCCAAATGCACTCAGATTGGAATGTTTCACCCAATCACTATGTACCTACCTGAACACCAAATCGGGAGTACTGTGTTTGTATACAAGCGTTACTTGCAAGCCTGTATGGGGTGGCCATGCCTGCGTAAGTGCCATAATGCTTCCTGCAGTATCCTATCTATAAGAAGTGGAAGCGTTGTGAAATACAGTATCAGGATTAATAATGTTACTGGCTTTACGTCCCGCTAGCTACTTTTATGTTCTTTGGAGACGCCGAGGTGCCTGAATTTAGACCAGCAGGAAATATTTTACGTGCCAGTAAATCTACCGACAAGATGCTGACGTATCTGATCACCTTCAAATACCACCGAACTGAGCCAAGATCGTACCTGGCAAGTTGGTCAGGCCAGCGCCTCAACCGTCCGAGCCACTTATCTCGATAGTATCAGGATTAGGCCTACTGACCTGTACTTTGCGTGGTTTACTTATTGTTAACTGTTCTTTACTGGACTTTCGTTATCTTATTCATAAGTTGGAAGTACCAGACATGAAGGTAGCGAGAATGATCGCTAGTACAAAAAGGTGGGAACAATGACGGAAGGGTATTCTGAATGAAGAGATAAAGGCTAATTTATGAATGAACTCGACTGATGAAGCTGTATGCATGAACCAGTTTCGGTGGTGGGGTCATATGAGGCTAATGGAGGAGGCTGGGTTACCTAGGAGAATATGGACTCGGTCATAGGGAGTAAGGGTAGTGGGGGACAAGACGACGATGGTTAGACTCAGTTCATAATGATTTAAAGATAAAAGTTATGGAACTAAACGAGGCCATAGAGCTGTATCTTATAAATAAAATTCTAGGGGGTCCGCTGTCAGTAATGTAATTTATTTCACCATTTTTGATATATTTATCCGTTCTAGGACAACTTGAGATCATATCAGTAGTTTTTAGCTTTCGTGTCTGTTTGTTTGCTTGTTTGTCTGTCTGTTCCACTATCATGCGTAAACGGATGAAATGATCTCAACCAAACTTCATATTTAGAGTCTACTCACCCAGGATCAAGTTCTGATATGCATATCATTTAAAAAATCACTGATAGACTGGGGATTTATAGGAAGACTAGAAGAGACATTTTCAGTTTTCTCTTACACTACTTATTATAATTCAACCAAAAGCAACTAGGAAATTGAATTTAGCAAAACAGACAGCTAAAGATAACATAATGGCAACCATAATTGTCAGTCATTTGAACTTCAGGGAAAAATGGAAGGATATAAAGTAGGTATATAGGTACTTTAAGGTAGAAACAGATTCCAGGAAGGACATTCCAGTGGCCATTAATGAAAGAGGGGAGTGTATACACGAGGAGTTACAGAAGGCATAAGTATTCAGTCAGCAGTATGTAAAGATAGTTGGATATAAGATTAATGTCAAGGCAGAGGAGGTTACTAATACTGATGAAGTACCTGAAATTTGCTTATGATAATAAAGACATTTACAAAAAGCTACGAAAGTTTACAGTTAGAAAAGAAGATAGGATTTATAAGATTTCTGGGTATATGTTGAAAGCAGTGGGTTAGGATATAGTGCCGTATCTGAAATATTTATTTTATGATTGTTTACATGAAAGAGCTATACCAAATTAATGAAGAGTTGCAATAGAAGCCCAATGTACAAAGGAAAGGGTGATAAACATAAAGCAGATAATTACAGGCCAGTCAGCTCGATATGTATTGCATGTAAGCTCTGGGAAAGCATTCTTTATTGATTATATCAGGTGTGTTTGGAAAATTACTAACTGGTTTGACAGTAGCAATTACGGGTTTAGGAAATGTTATTCCAGTGAGGCTAAACTTGTAGGATTTCTGCAAGGTGTGGCAGATAGTTTAAATTCTGGACTGCATCGACATTGACCAATCCAAGACTTTTGATACGGTGGATCATAGGAGACTGCTGACAAAAATTAAGGATAATGGAATAAACAAAAGAGTTGTTGAATTGGTAGGTACTTTTCTAGAAATTAGAACTCAGAGAATTAGAGTATGTGAAGCATTATCTGAACCTGTAAAATTTTTTTGGCTAGTTGCTTTACGTCGCACCGACACAGATAGGTCTTACGGCGACGATGGGACAGGAAAGGCCTAGGAATGGGAAGGAAGCGGTCGTGGGCTTAATCAAGGTACAGCCCCAGCATTCGCCTTGTGTGGACATGGGAATCCACGGAAAACCATCTTCAGGGATGCCGACAGTGGGGTCCGAACCCAATATCTCACGGATGAGAGCTCACAGCTCCGCCCTCCTAACCCCACGGCCAACTCGCCCGGTAGCTGTAACTTCAGGGCAGTATTATTGAACCTTTATGTTTTCGTATGTGTGTAAACGATTTTAACAAAGAAGTGCAATCACAAATAAGGCCTTTTGCAGATGATGTTATACTGTATAGAGTAGTAAATAAGTTCCAGGATTGTTAGCAACTAAAAAACAACTTCCAAAATATTGCAAGATGGACAGCAGTGAACAGTATGAAAAATCAGGTTGTTTCACTGAGAGGAAAAGTCCTCTCAGTTTTAATTATTGTGCTGATGGAGTTAAATTAACTCACAGGTATCACAAGTACTTAGGCTTTAATACAGTATAAGGAAAGATCCTTATTGGAATAGTTGGACGGTGTTGCGCATCAACCGGCTATACCCAATTCGTGAAGTTGGAGAAAAATGCATCTGAAGTGTTGAATAAATTACTTAGGTTACCCTCGCAATGAACATTTGCTTCTGACATTTGATAATAATTATACGTATAGTAATATTTCTTCTTTAGATCCAAAATATGTGCTTAAAAGTGAACTTTGCAAATTGTTATGAAATAAATTTCAAAATAACACTTAATCGAAATATAAATTATTTTGTAGGTGTAATACATCAATCAGTTAAGTTCCGAACGAAGGTGTTTACACTTCTGATGCTTATTACTTAAGTTTATTTTGATATGCATAATGCATTTGAAGCTCAACCTGTAATATTCCAACAAGATATATCGCGTTTGGCCTATCTAAGGCGTTTGATAGGATAGATCATAGGAAACTGCTGACAAAAATGAGTGCAATTGGACTGGACAAAAGAGTGACTGAATGGGTGGCTATATTTATAGAATACAGATTTCAGAGAATTAGAGTAGGCAAGCTTTATCTGTCCCTGTAATAATTAGGAGGGGGAATTCCTCAAGGCAGTATTATTGGACCTATATATATATGATTTGAGTAAAGAAGTGGAATCCGAGATAAGGCATTTTGCGGATGATGTCGTTCTGTATAGAGTAATAAACAAGTTATAAGATTGTGGGAAACTGCAAAATGACCTCGATAATGTTGTGAGATGGACGGTAGGCAATGGTATTATGGTAAACGGGGTTAAAAGTCAGGTTGTGAGTTTCAGAAATAGGAAATGTCCTCTCAGTTGTAATTACTGCATTAATGGGGTGAAAGTTCCTTTTGGAGATAATTGTAAGTACCTAGGTGTTAAAATAAGGAAAGATTCTCATAGGGGTAATCACGTAAATGGGATTGTAAATAGAGGGTACAGATCTCCGCAAATGGTTAGATGGGTATTTAGGGGTTGTAGTAAGGACGTAAAGGAGAGGGCATATAAGTGTCACATAAGACCCCAACTAGAGTATGGTTCCAGTGTATGGGACCCTCGCCAGGATTGCTTGATTCAAGAAATGAAAAAATCCGAAGAAAATCAGCTCGATTTGTGCTGGGTGATTTCCGAAAAACGAATAGCGTTAGAAAAATGTTGTAAAGTTTGTGCTGGGAAGACTTGGGAGAAAGGAGACGAGCTGCTCGTTTAAGTAGCAAGTTCTGAGCTATAAGTGGAGAGATGGCGTGGAATGACATTAGTAGACGAACACGTTTGAGTGGTGTCTTTAAAAATAGGAAAGATCAGAATATGAAGAAAAAGTTAAATTCAAGAGGACAAATTGGGGCAAATATTCATTTGTAAGAGGAGGTGTTAGGGATTGGAATAACTTATCAAGGGAGACGTTCAATAAGTTTCCAATTTCTTTGCAATCATTCAAGAAAAGGCTACCGTACTGCCTCAAGGATAGGCGACTGCCCTAAATGCATACCAGTATTGATTGATTGATTGATTGATTGATTGATTGATTGATTGATTGATTGATTGATTGATTGATTGATTGATTGATTGATTGATTGATTGATTGATTGATTGATTGATTGATTGATTGAAGCCAGTTGCGATATGCATATATTTTAAAAATCACCTAACACACTGAGCGTTTGTAGGAAGTGAAGAGAAGATTTCTTCAATTTTCTTCTACACTATTGATTATATCTCAACCAAACTTCATGTTGTGATAGTACATATATCACCCCCTCGCACTGTATTCAGAAGTACGAGATGTTATTGTCATTATTCGTATTATTACTGTTATTATTCCATTTGTATATTTATACTTAATACTTTAAGTTGGAAGGTCACATATGTGATACTAGCAAGATACCCGTGCTTCGCTGCGGTATTATAGTGAAATTTATAATTGAATGCTTAACGTTTTATATATAATCCGCCGAAATTCGCGAACTGACTCGTTTTCTGAGAGATTACGGCAAAGATCCTCCCATTTTGCAATCATTACTTCCAGCAATCGATTTCGTACTTCTCGGGTTAGGTCCAGGTATTCCGACCGGTCAGTTGGGTCCCTAAATCTTTCCCATCCTTTCCTGTAAACATTTTTAATATGGATCAAATCCTTGAGGACATCCGGCGTGGTGTCGTCTTGGGTGTCTTGGCGGTACTGAACCCGCGGCCGGACTGCATTCGTAGCCATTACCCGGCCACGACCCGTTTCCAGCGCCGTCCGCACATTTTGACTACGCTCCAGAACATTATTATTATTATTATTATTATTATTATTATTATTATTATTATTATTATTATTATTATTATTATTATTATTGATGTTCTGGACCACGCAGCGAGATGCAAGACCGCTACTTGGCGGTAAATTACATCTGCTGCCATTGTCATTGCTGACAACGTGACCAGCACCATTGTCGCGCGTAGGCAAGTGTGCGCGGGATTTCTGGCGATACGAATGATATACTTCCGAGCATTATTGACCTTATTATAGAGGTGAACAATTGCATGGTCAATATCATTCCTATCGTTTATTTCAAATATGTTAAAATTTTATTTATATGCTAGGAGAATCTACTGTAATCTAGCTCTAAGTTCTCCAAAGGAAAAAATGGCTCTTGAAAACGAACTCGGGAAAGATTAAAGACGATCGGTTTATGATCAGAATACGTACATTATGAACAGTAAAATCAATTGGTCTCAACTACTTTTTCACACCACCGCCATTAAGTTGATTTACCCCCCCCCCCCTTCACAGAATAAAGAAGGCGTGTTTCTTTATGTTTAAAGGAGATTCCAAATACCAATATTCACGCTTTTTACCTTCAGTTTTGAGATATGAGTATCCTCATAATAATTCACGATTTTTCACTTCCTTTCACCCCCCCCCCCCAAGTGAATTTTCAGGAAAAAATACTTGTTTCTTTAATAGTAAAGGATCTCCTAAATACCAATTATCACGACTGTAACATCTTCAGTTTTTGAGATATGTGTCATCATAAAAGGAATTCAACTCTTTTCACCCCCACCTCCCAAGATGATTTTCCCGCAAAACGCGTTTTTTTTTGTTTTTAAAGGAGATACAAATACAAGTTTTCACGTCTGTAATAATCTGAGTTTTTATTAGATGTACGTATCCACATAAAATTAATTCAGTCAATTTTTCAATTCTTTCACATACGCCCACTTTCATTGGATTATCCGAGAATACCGTGTTTCTTTACTTTTAAAGCAGATTCCAAATACCAATGTTCACGTCTCCAAAATCTATCTTTTTTGAGATAATAGTATCTTCATGCAAATATTTCAATTAATTTTTCAATTTCCCTCCCCCCTTTAAGTGGATTTCCGAAGACAAAATAAAGAAATATGTAGTTCGGAAAATCCACTAAAGTGGGGGGGGGGTGAATGAATTGAAAAATTAGTTGAATTATTTGTATGAGGATACTTATACCTCAAAAACTAAAGATTTAAAAGACGTGAAAATTTGTATTTGGAATCTCGTTTAAAAATAAAGAAACACGCATTTGGAGGGGGGGGGGGGGAAATCAACTTAACGGGCTGGAGTTAAAAATGAGTTGAATTACTTTTATAAGGATACTTATATCTCAAAACTGAAGATGTTACAGACCTGAAAATTAGTAATTGGAATCTTCTTTAAAAATAAAGAAACAGGCATTTGTTTTTTATTTCGGAAAATCGACGTAAAGGGTGTGGGGTTGAAAATAAGTAAATAAGGGGTTTAAATATGTTTATGAGGATACCTTATCTTAAAAACTGAAGCTGTTACAGACGTGAAAGTTGGTATTTTGAATTTCCTTTCAAAATAAAGAAACACGTATTTTTTTAGTTTTCGGAGAGTCCACTTAAAGCAGGAGAGGGATGGAAAGAAGTGAAGAAGAAAAAGTTGAATTATTTTTATGGGTTAACATTTATCTCAAAAACTGAAGGTGTTACAGACGTACAGACATGAAAACTGGTATTTGGAATCTCCTTTAAAAATAATAAAACACGTATTTTTTGTTTTCAGAAAATCCAATTAAGGGGCTGAAAGGAATAGGAAAAGCGGGTGTATTTTTTAAATGAGTACCCATGTATCTACATTATATGTCACCGGGCGAGTTGGCCGTGTGGTTAGAGGCGCGCGGCTGCGAGCTTGCATCCGGGAGGTAGTGGGTTCGAATCCCACTGTCGGCAGCCAAAATGATATTATTCCGTGGTTTCCCATTTTCACACCAGGCAAATGCTGGGGCTGTACCTTATTTAAGACCACAGCTGCTTCCTTCCAACTCCGAGGCCTTTTCTATCCCATCGTCGCCATAAGAACTATCTGCGTCGGTGCGACGTAAAGCGTATAACAAAAAACATTATATGTCAGAAATTTAACATGTTAGAGACAAGAAACTTTGTATTAGGAAAGTCCTCTAAAAATACAGTGGCATGTACCCTTTTGTTTTCGGACAAGGCACTTAACGGGGGGGGGGGGGCGGGTAAGAAGTGAAAAATGAGTTTAATTATTTTTATGAGGATACTTATATCTTAATAACTGAAAATGTTACAGACGTGAAAATTGGTATTTGGAATCTCCTTTAAATATAAAGAGACATGTACAGTACTTTTGTTTGCGGGAAATACACTTAGATGGGGGTGTGGGTGGGGGAAGAACTGATCAGAGGGTTGAATTTTTTTATGGGGATACTTATGTATATCTCAAAAACGGAAGATGTTACAGATGTGTGAATAGGTATTTGGAATCTCCTTATAAAATAAAGAAACATGTATTTATTTTTTCGACTTGAGAGAAGACTGTGTCCCACATGTACAGTTCTATATCGCATGGACGTCTTAGCCCCAAAAAATAATACCACAAACCTGGTTTACAAAGAATTTCCGGAGTTGATTTAATGTAAGAACACGTAATTAATAGTATATAATTTGTTATTACCTCGTATATGATGTATAAATCCACTGAAATATTGTGTAACACTGTAATAATCTAGAACAGCGCAAAGTGCGACTGGACTTGTGTAGAAAATTCCTTACATTGTAAACAGGCTATTGGAGACTCGAAATTACGAGAACACATGTTGTGTCATATTCTTCTAGAAGCCAGTCCGAGCAACGTATATAAAGAGGCAGTCTTGAGGGTAGAGGAGTTCTTTAACAAGAGTTGTGAGTGCAAATCTTTGATTGAGTACGTTGACATGCTATTGTGGCAGTCTTCTTTTTCTACTTCTTCGTAGTGGTATTTTGTTTTAAGATGGCAGTTTATTAGTGCGTGTGTGTGTAGTATGTGTAAATAACTTGTAAATAAAACAGCGTACACAATTGACAGCATTTTGTGTGCGTCTTTTTGGCTACAACAGTTCCCAGCTCATTCCAGTGGTTTTTGAAGATGCTCGGCACTTCAGCGTCTGTGAGAACCGTAAAAGTAACTTGTGGAACGTAAACCATTATTATTATTATTAGACCAAGAGGGTTAGCCGCGTGGAACGGGTTTCGTGGTTGTAAGTTTGTGGGTCCGAGCCACATTTGACAGCACTGAAAAGTGATTTTCCATTACTTCAAATTTTCACCCCAGGCAAATGCTGGGGATGTAAAGCCATGGTCACTTCGCTCCATGCCCTGCCCCTTTTTCATCCTATCATCGCCGAAACCCTATCTGAATTAGTGCTACGTTAAGCTGCTAGAAAGGAACATTTAAATAACTGGCTGATTGGGCATCGACCCAACTACCGAATTTCTGTTGTAGAGCTCGTGGTGACTGGAAGTGGGTCCCGCCTCCGCGTCAATAGAATACCTAGCGCGTGGAAACTTTCTTCCCAGGCGCGATCAGTTCGAAGTCTTCTTGTTTCTGGGGTACATGGGTAACTACTCTACACTCTAACTAATCGAAATAAGGTTGGCCATACTTGTATAAAATAATTAATTTATTGAATAAAGAGGGAAATAAATAAAATTGAAGCAAAGGAGAATAATTAAATAAATGAATAAAGGTCAAAATCAAATTGGATTCCAATAATTCCCAAACACAAATTTACACTACACTATAACAGCAAATATCTCAAATGTTTCCTGTACCAAGTTCGAACTTATTTATTATTAATTGTGATAAGCAAATAATTCACATTTGTATAATCAATTAATAATCAAATTAATCTCAACACTGCATTGTTAAGTGAACTTAATAATGGATTCCTTATACACTGAGCAGTTCATAATTTATCCTGAAAGTTACTTAATAATTGTTACAAATACAAATAAAAGAATCATAAATTAAAATTGCTCCCAAATAAAATACATCCATCCTTCGAACGCACATTGGATGGGGAATCACTGCTACTTATCATTTAAGACATTATTATTTTACATGGCCTTGAATGGCCTTATCATTTATCATCGATCACATGGTCCGCAAGAAAAATGACACAACATTACAATTGGAGTTTAAGGTTCATATACCTTAATATGAGCGCACTGATATACACGGATGATTGGAGGTCAATTACCTCTACTATTCTTTCTTTCGACCCCCTGAACAGACCTTCCCGACATTTTATAGACTAATATTATACATGTTTCTCTGTAAGACTCAATGTAAATCCTATGGATCTGGGATTATCAATCAATCAATCAATCAATCAATCAATCAATCAATCAATCAATCAATCAATCAATCAATAAAGCAAACAATCACCACTGATCTGCATTTAGGGCAGTAGCCCAGGTGGCAGTTTTCCTATCTATTGTTTTTCTAGCCTTTTCTTAAATGATTGCAAAGAAATTGAAAATTTAATTGAACATCTCCCTTGGTAAGTTATTTCAGTCCCTAACTCTCCCTCCTATAAACAAATATTTGCCCAAATCTCTCCTCTTGAATGGCATATTGTGAACCTTCCTACTTTTAAAAACACCACTCAAACTTATTCGTCAACTGATGTCATTCCACGCCATCCCTCCACTGACAGCTCGAAACTTACCACTTAGTCGAGCAGCTCGTCTCCTTCCTCCCAAGTCTTCCCAGCTCAAAATTTGCAACATTTTTGTAACGCTACTCTTTTGTCGGAAATCACCCAGAACAAATCGAACTGCTTTTTTTCCAGTTCTGGAATCAAGTACTCCTGGTGAGGGTCCCATGCACTGGAGCCATACTCTAGTTGGGGTCTTATGAGACACTTATATGCCCTATCCTTTACATCCTTACTACAACCCTTAAATACCCTCATAACCATGTGCAGAGATCGGTACCCTTTATTTACAATCCCTTTTATGTGATTACCCCAATGAAGATCTTTCCTAAATACAAACAATGATCCCCATAAGGACCATTCACTCCATCAACGCAGCAAGTAAAACTGAGAGGAATTTATACGTCAAGAGAAGAGACATCATACAATGGAACTCCGGTACCTAAGATAGTGCTTACTTCACGATTTGCTGCAGGTCATAAAAGTTTTCTCTCTCTCTCTCTCTCTCTCTCTCTCTCTCTCTCTCTCTCTCTCTCTCGTAATACAATAGACCACGTCACTCACATTATTGAGGTCATTTTTAACCAACGACTTGTCATGACATTGGAGAGACATCGCTCATCTAGTGAAAGTTTTCGCTTTAGACACAAGAGAGTAAAGGTAATTCACGAAGCACCGCAACCTCCAGGTCATTTGAACGAAACTAGTTGACGTCTGTTGTTGCATAACTTTCAGCGGAGATGCGCTACTTGATCGTCAGTCTCGTGTAGACATTTAGTCTCTTCGGATAATAGGTACAAAAATGTGCACCTGAGGTCACGAAATCCACATCAGTATCAATTTACGCCTGAGCAAGACCGCGCTGGAGTGAAATTTTCAGTAATATCAAGATTGGAGGGAAAACACAAGATGCCTTTCTTTCAATTTATATTTGATTCCTCTAATATTACGTGATCTTCAAATATTATTTCTGACACTATCCTACCTGCTGACTCCATTCATTTCTATTTCTTTGTTTCCATAATACATCCGAAAGTATTGTAATAAAAAGTAAATTTTGGGTTGCTCACAATATGAGTAACATACCGTATATCATAATGGCCTTGTGAAATGGATATCTTTTCTAACAGTAGATTTTTAGTGACTTAGACCATTATGTCTTAAGAAAGAAAGTTAAAAAAATGGTTTGTTTTTCTTCTTCTGTTCAGGCGATAGCAGTAATTATACCTATCTATGAGCAAGAGAACAGGAAGGATTGCAACAACTATCGAGGTATATCACTGATCACTATACCAGGCCAGGTATTCACTGGAGTTTTGGACGGGAGGATGCAAACAGTGGTTGAGAGTAAATTGGATGAAAACCAGTATGGTTTCAGACTACAGAGAGGCTGTCACGATCAGATTTTCAGTATACGTCAGGTAATTGAAAAATGCTACGAGAGGACCAGATAGTTATGTTTATGTTTCGTAGATCTAGAGAAGGCGTATGACAGAGTACCGAGGGAAAGGATTTTAGTCGTACTGGGGGACTATGGGATTGAGGGTAAATTTTTCTATTTGTTTTACGTCGCACCGACACAGATAGGCCGTATGGCGACGATGGGATAGGAAAGGCCTAGGAATGGGAAGGAAGCGGCCGTGGCCTTAATTAAGGTACAGCCCCAGCATTTGCTTGGTGTGAAAATGGGAAAACACAGAAAAACATCTTCAGGGCTGCCGACAGTGGGGTTCGAACCCACTATCTCCCGAATGCAAGCTCACAGCTACGCGCTCCTAACCGCACGACCAACTCTCCCGATGGTAGATTATTAAGAGCAATCAAAGGAATTCATGTTGACAATTAGGCTGCAGTGAGAATTGACGGTAGAGTGAGTTCTTGGTTCAAGGAACTTACAGGGGTTAGACAAGGCTGTGATCTTTCACATTTGTTGTTCACTTTTTACACGGATTATTTACTGTAAGGTATAAAGTGGCAGGGGGGGGGGGGCATTCAGTTAGGTGGAAATATAGTAAGCGGTTTGGACTACGCCGGTGACTTGGTCTTTAAAGGCAGATTATGCTAAAGGCTGGCAGTGGAACTTGAAAATACTTTCAATGAGTATGATATGAAAATATGGAGAATATAATGATGTAAGGAGGTAAGAAACCTAAGAGTGTCAGTGTCAGGTGGGAATATATATCTGGAACAGGGAGATCATTTCAAGTATTTAGAATCTGTATTTTTTTTAGAATCTACTGTACGTCGCACAGATACTGATAGGTCTTATGGCGAAGATATGATAGTAAAGGGTTAGGAGCGGAAAGGAAGCGACCGTGGCCTTACTTATGGTACAGCCGCAGCATTTGCTTGGTGTGAAAATGGTAAACCACCGAAAACCATACTCAGGGCTGCTGACAGTGGTATTCTAACCCACTATCTCCCGAATACAAGCTGACAGTTACGTGATCCAAACCACGTTGCCATTCGCTCGGTTATGTGTATTCTTCCAGGATGGTAGTATAGTATATGAGATCGTTTAAAGGTGCAGCAAAGCTAATGCAGTGAACTCGCAGTTGCGATCAGCAGCATTCTGTAAGAAAGAACGAATCTACCCTTACACCAGTCTGTTTTCAGAACAACTTTCCTTTACGGGTGTGAAAGCTGGGTGGACCGATAATATCTTATTCTTAATTTAAAAACAACAGACATGAAAGTACGATACCGAGAATGATCGTTGCTGCAAACAGGTGGGAACAATGGCAGGAGGGTACTGGGAATGAAGCTATAAAAGTTAATTTAGGAATGAAGTCGATTGATGAAGCTCTTTTCATTAATCCGCTTCGGTGTTGGGGTCATGTGAGGCGAATGGAGGAGGATAGGTTACCTAGGAGAATAATAGACTCGGTCATGGATGGTAAGAGAGGTAGAGGGAGACTAGGGGTATGATGTATAGACTCAGTTTCTAATGATTTAAAGGCAAGTGGTACAAAACTAAACGTGGCCACAGAGATTGTTAGAATAATAGGGAGACTCTGGTGACATTTAGTAAATTCATAGAGGCTTGTGGCACCTCGGCGTCTCCGAAAATTGTAAAAGAATTAGCGGGACGTAAAATCAGTAACCTTAACCAGAATAACAACGGTATGCCAATGAAGGTGACAGAGGGGGTGGTCGGCATATGTCAATAATGCCGGCGTAGTGGTTGATAATGAGTGCGGGGACAGTAGCAAGGAAAACAGTACCTCCGGAGAATTGACGAGGCTGGCGATAAGGAAGCTCCTAGAAAAAAAGCTGGAAGCTGATTAACAATGGAAGTGAAAACTATGAGAATATTCTGCGGCCCTATGTAAAGGGTGAACCCGGCGAGAGTCAGTCGGTCTTGAGTGAGTGTGTCGGGAGAAAACGTAAACAGTTACGAGAAAGTCGCCAGTCTGTGACGGGGAGTGAGTCTGTCGGATGGCTACTCGGAGTTCAGTGCGTTTTGTTAGTTGTAAAGTGAACTCTACAGAGACGATGCTGCGCTTTGGAGGCCGTGGTAAAGAACAGGAGGATTACTATAATCGATATTGGTGGTGCGGTCGATTAATCGTCGATATGTGAGGCAGTGGACACAGTCAATAAAGTCAAGCAGTAAGGCTGAGCATGCCGTTACGTTCCGGTGACCACGTGGCACTCCAATATCTGGCTGGGCAGCAGTCATCTTGACAGGCAAAGGTCCTTTATGATTTTTCTGGGCAACATGTTTGTGTTTCCGTCGAAATCGGTGCGCAAGATTTCTAGTAAAAGATACGAATAATGGATGTCTAAATCCTGATAACTGAGCTCATACCATTATTCTTTTCTTTCTTGCGAACCGGCCAAACTTAGGACCATGCCAATACGACTTCACTTCCTTCTTACCATCCCTTCTTCCTTCCTCTTTATCCACCGTGCCTTCATTCTTTCAGAATGTTGCGCTCTTCTCCCTTCAGTCCATCTTCCCCGTCTGCGCTCTTTCTTATCTTCCACCAGAATTTTTATGTTGGAAAGTCTTTTCCTGAATTGGTCTCTATCACGATATTCTTCATCTGCAATTTCTAACTTCTTGAGATCTTCCTTCATCTGCTTGGCGTATACCCGCTGGCTCTTCAAGCAGTATATTTTATTAAAAATTCGTTTATTTAACCTTGCTGGATCCATTCTGACCATGTGTCCATAGAATCGCAGCCGTCTTTTCCTTTTTGTTGTTTCCAGGTGTTCTGTTCTTTTGTATATCTCCTTATTTGATCGTAATCTGTAGTTTCCCTCTACTACCCTTGGGCCGTAAACCCTCCTTATTATTCTCCTTTCAATCTTTAGTAGCTTTTCCAGGTTCGTTACTGTTGCTGTTTCCACCCAAAACAGAATCACTGGTTTTACCACAGCATCATAATGTCTTAGTTTGGCATTAATGGAAAGATTCTTTTGCTTGAAAATGGCTTTGGTGGCAGTGTTTAGCCTGTCCAACTTAAGTCTCCTATTTTCCATGGCCTCGTTATCCATCCCGTTGCTGCTGATACTCTCTCCCAGGTATTTAAACTGCTTTGTGACCTTCACTTCGCCATATTTCGTCTTCATTGTTCTCTTCACATAATTCCTGTCCGTGCTCATCATCTCTGTTTTTGTGAAGGAGATTTTAAAACTTTTTTCTCGGCTACTCCTGTAGTTCATTTATCTGTGTTATTGCTTAATGTTCTATCTCAGCGAAGTGTGTCAAATCATCAGCAAAGGCCAAACACTTGGGTTTGACAAGTTTATTTTTACTACCTATTATAGCACCTGAGTCATTATGTTTCCACAGTGTTTTCATGACCTTATCTAGCACCACGTTGGACAGTGTTGGTGATAAGTAGAGCCCGGAAGTTCAGGCATTTATTTTGGCCAAAATAGGCAGGCAAATAAGCACTTAAAATTGAGGAAATAGGCAGTAAAATAATTTAAATAGGCATTTATAATGACAAAAATGGGCACTACAATAATAAAGATGGTTTAATGTAATCTACTTAATGCACATCTGCATCCCATTTTACTACTTAATCTTATGTTCTCCTGAGGGTAGGGTGATAGAGCAACATCAACGGTATCCCCTGCCTGTCGTAATAGGCGACTAAAAGCGGGGCCAGGGGCTCTCAACTTAAGAGTGTGGGTTGGCGACCACGGTTCCCCCAACTGAGTCTGGCGTTGCTTCCACTTACTTGTCAGATTCCTCGCACTTATCTTTCATATCCGAATTCCCTCAGTCAGCTCCTGTTCTTTTCCTACCCCGACGGTATTAGGATTTCGAGGCCTAGGGAATTTTTAATTTTAACGTCCTCCGTGGCCCTTCCCTTTCTTTTGCCGATATCTTCATTTTTCAAAGTGTCAGACCTCTTCCATTTTCCTTCTGATTAATGTTAATAGAAGGTGGTTACCAAGTTGTTCCTCCTCTTAAAACAACAACCACCACCACCACTTAATCTTACGGGACCTGACAACCCTCTCGACCATTTGGCTTGTGGAGTGAGTTTTCAGTAGAGATTTATTTAATATAAAAATACTGTTTGTGTAAATATTATTTTTTACCTATTAAATTAAATTAAACTGAAATTGTCTTCTTTATTATTAACACAGTACATCGAAATCATATTTTCTTTTCTTTCCATTGATTACTTTAAATATATAATGTTCCCTATGAATTCTTAGAGTTATGGGTGTGATAAATAACAGTAGAAAGTATGCACAACAAATCAAAAGTAGGCAAAAAAGGCATTAAACTAACAAAAAGGCAACCAAAGCTAAAATAGGCAAATAAAGGTAAAATAAAAACTGGTACTGCGGTTACCAAACAAACGGAAACATGTTTGTCTCTGCTTGACACTTTGATATAAACACCCAAATAAAAAAGGCATTTTGCCTAACTTCCGGGCTGTAGTGATAAGCTGTCACCCTGTCTCAGGCCTGCTTTATCTGGAAGGGTTTGCTGATCTATCCTAGAAATTTCACTTTGGATATGGTGTTTGTAAGTGTTAACCTAAGTAAGTTGGGTGTTTTTCGATCGATGCCATATTCTCTCAAAATATCCATCAATGTGTCTATATCTACTGAATCGTATGCTTTTTGAGAGTCAACGAAAGAGATGAAGATGTTCTCTTGTTGCGCATTTTAATATTTGATTAGATTATCATTTTTAGACTCAGGCTTTGATCCTGACAAGAGCGCCCTCTCCTGAAGCCACCCTGATACTCTCCCAACTTGTGGCCAATTTGCGGTGTCAGTCTGTTCAATACGATTTCAGAAAAAAATCTTGTACGTGACAGATAAAAGTGATATTCCTCGGTAGTTGTTGACGTCTGTTTTCGGTCCCTTTTTATGTAGAGGTGTATTAATGCTACTAGCCAGTCTTCTGGTATATTTTCATATCTCCAAATATTCCGGAACAGTTCTGTCGCTTCAGTGATAAAGGCGTCATTGGCTATCTTCCACAGTTCTGCTATTACTCGATCTTCACCAGATGCTTTGTTGTTCTTTAGGGAGTTTATTACTTCCCTTACCTCTTCCTCGTCTGTTGGTTCGGAATCTGGGTTCTGGATTGTGTCCTTCTCAATCTCCAATTTTCCTGCGGCAATTCACAGATAAGGCGGTCTTCAAAGTACTTTGGAAGGATCTCACAGTTATCCTTGTTGTTCAGGGTAAGTGTTCCGTCCGTTTTCTCGAAATGCAGGCTCGGTGCTGTATAGCCTTTGATTCTACTTTTAAAGGCCCTATGGAATAATCTGGTATTGTTTTTCTTGATGTTCTCATTCGTTTCTGTGACTTCTGTCCTAAGGTATTCTCTACTGACTCTTCTCAGTGTTTGGTGTGTTTGTTTCCTTACTTCTCGTGATTTTTCCGAATTTGTCACAGTCTTATTCTTGTTCCACGGTTTCCACGCCTCAAATCCGTCTTTGATTGCATTTTCGCATTCTGCTTTCCACCATGCATGCTTGCTTCGACGTTTCGTAGATGCGTATTCAACTGCTGGCTCCTGCATACTTTTTTTGTCACTTTATTCCAATTTTTTGGCACCTGTAGCTTTTTCCTGTATTCTTCCCTCTTTTCTTGGATGAATAAATCACTGTCAATTTTTTATTGGCACTCTATTGCCACAGGTATGCATTTTTCGTCCGGGTATGAATTTCATCTTAATCTGTGATAAGTAATGGTTTGATGTTACATTAACCGTTTTTCTAACTTTGACGTTATGAATTTCCTTGTAATTGTTCGGCCCCATGGCTAAATAGCGTGCTGGACTTTGGTCACAGGGGTCCCGGGATCGATTCCCGGCAGAGTAGGCAATTTAAAACATAAATGGTTAATTTCGCTGGCACTGGGGCTGGGTGTATGTGTCGTCTTCATCATCATTTCATCCCCATCATGACGCGCAGGTCGCCCATGGGTGTCAAATCAAAAGACCTGCATCTGGCGAGCAGAACTTGTCCTCGGACACTCCCGGCACTAAAAGCCATACGCCATTTAATTTTTCCTTGTAAATGTTCTTGGATATCGCTACATGGTTCAGTTGAAATTCGCCTAGCAAGGGGTTTGGTGATGCCCAGGTTTTATTTTTGTTAGGGCGTGCTTTGAAATGGGTAGATATGAGTTTTAAGTTCTTCATGTTGCATAAATTGATCAGTCTTTCTCCGCTTTTATTCGTCCTATTTTGTGCCGGGTATTATCCAACTAATGTACTTCCTTTCCCGACCCACTTGTGCATTAAATTCCGCCAGGAGAATTTTCAATTCATTTTTTCGGATGTTGAGTATTTCATACCCCAGTTTGTCCGGAAACTCTTCAACCATATCGCGTTTCTTTTTATTATCCTCATTTATTTTTGCATGAGCATTTATCAGCGTGTATTTCTTATTCGCTGATTTGACCGTCATGAGCGATAGTCTTGTGTTTACACTCTTGAAGTCGACTATAGTGTTTAGAAACTTTTTGTTTACTACAAAGGCTGTTCGCAGTTGCGGCACGTTTTTCGTGATCTTTTTTTCCGGCCTTTCCTTTGACGATTCTGAACCCATCTGATTCAAAGACTACTTCATCCACATACCGCGTTTCCTGGAGGGCCAGTATCGAGATGTCGAGTCTATGTAGCTCCGCTGTTAACTGTTTCAGTTTTCCAACCTGAATATGGGAGTTGATGTTGAATGTTCCAAAAGAGTATTTTCCCTTATTCTTGAAATTAGCAATGTTCTTGTGGTGCTCCGATTCACTCACGGCCTTCAAAATGTCAGGCACCCTGGAATCCGAATGCCTGATTTTGTCTTCAGGGTAATTTAATTCGTATGAAGCTTGTTCCATGATATTAATGTTCATTTTAGGGGTTGGACATAGTCCAACATTGTACAACTAAGGTTGTTAACCTTAGAGGGCCCCATGAGGTTTTCTGGCGAAAGGCAGGCATTTCCTCCTACCTTAAATAGGTATGGTATCCCGCCAATACTTGGGTGGCTAATTGCAGTGGTTACCCACTGGGCGATGGGGTCGCCACATCCCTACGCCTCATAAGATTATTATTATTATGATTATTATTATTATTATTATTATTATTATTATTATTATTATTATTATTATTATTATTATTATTTCCGACTCGTTGGATGAATGGTCAGCGTACTGGCCTTTCGTTCAGAGGGTGCCGGGTTCGATTCCCGGCCGGGTCGGGGATTTTAACCTACACTGGTTAATTCTAGTGGCTCGGAGGTTGGGTGTTTGCGCTGTCCCCAACATCCCTGCAACTCACACACCACACATAACACTATCCTCCACCACAAAAACACACAGTTACCTACACTTGGCAGATGCCGCCCACCCTCATCGGAGGATCTGCTTTTCAAGGGCTGCGCCTGGCTAAAAGCAGCCACACGAAATGTATTAATATAATAATAATAAGAAGAAGAATATAATATAATATAATATAATATAATATAATATAATATAATATAATATAATATAATATAATTTATTATTATTATTATTATTATTATTATTATTATTATTATTATTATTATTATTATTATTATTATTATTATTATTATACTTCCCAATACAATTTCACTCGCCGAGCAAGTGGCTGCGCGGTTTGAGTCACGTAACGATCAGCTTGCTTTCGGGAGATAGTGGCTTAGAATCCCAATGTCGGCAGCCCTGAAGATGATATTCCGTTGTTTCCCATTTCACTCCAAGCAAATGCCCGGGCTGTTCCTTAATTAAGGCCACGGTCGCTTCCTTCCTAATCCTATCGCACCGAGCTCGATAGCTGCAGTAGCTTAAGTGCGGCCAGTATCCAGTAATCGGGAGATCGTGGGTTCGAGCCCCATTGTCGGCAGCCCTGAAAATGGTTTTCCGTGGTTTCCCATTTTCACACCAGGCAAATGCTGGGCTGTACCTTAATTAAGGCCACGGCCGCTTCCTTCCAATTCCTAGGCCTTTCCTATCCAATCGTCGCCATAAGACCTAACTGTGTCGGTGCGACGTAAAGCAAATAGCAAAAAAAAACCTCCTATCGCATTATGGCCATAAGACCTATCTGTGTGGGTGTGACGTAAGCAAATTATAACCAAAAAAAACTAACTTCACCTATGGATTGTGCGTGGGCTCATAGCTGGCAATGCCTTAGAGCTGACGTGCGTTTCTACTGCAGATCACAATTACATTTTAGAAAGGGAAACATTTTAGAAGTACAAGGACAATTCTGAATGAATGAATGAATCGGTCCAATGCCTTTATTGACCTATGAAGTCAGTGGCAAAGTAGTGAACACATTTCGTGAACTTCTTCTTCCAATACTTTCTGTTTTATGAAGCTAAGACTGTGACTTTACAGCAGACATGGAGCCGTACAAATACCCAAAACAAGTTTTAATTAACTGTGGCAATCGAAAATAATTCAAACTGTACTCAACACTGCAAAGTTTCCTGGCCTCAGTATCAATGCACGTAATAGAAACGTCATTTTTTGAAATGGAAATACACCCTTGCGAAAAACTAAGGACCACCTTTGTGACGGATCACATATTGTAGTTGATCTAACGTGTTAAAATCGTTTGTATACCATCGGCAGATTTTATGGCGACGATAGGAGAGGAAAGGGCTAGGAGTGGGAAGGAAGTGGCCGTAGTCTTAATTAAGGTACAGACCCAGGATTTGCCTGGTGTGAAAGTGGGGAACCATGGAAAACCATACTCAGAGCTGCCGACAGTGGGGTTCGAACCCACTCTATCCCATATGCAAGCATACCGCTCGGCGAACTCTCTCGGTATATCGGAAGATCCTCCAACTTTTACACAATATCACATGGTTGAGGATGTTCTTAAAAAAGTGCATTCAGGCTCACAGGCAAACGTTGGACCGTACATCGTCATAGATTGCCAGATATTTTGTACAAGACCAGAAAATTGGTGCGTAACTTACCCTAGTATATCATGGGTAAACACTCCGTTTAGCAAGTCTGTATGGTAACCTACACGATTGTGAAAAATGTACCTGTAAGGAACTAGAATTGTGAAGAATGTGGCAATAGCTATTATATTATAGCATACGCCGTCATGGCATTTCCCAGTTTACAGTTGGAAAGGAAAACAGGAAAAAGGGAATAAACTTTTATTATGCCCGGAGTTGAATTCGAACCCTGTTTTCTTCTTACTTGTCTTCATGAGATAGAGTTTATCACGTTCTTAATTTCCTGCTAGCATTTAAATCCTCCAGACCAGCTGGGCAAAACGCTAACATATACAGTCAGTCCAAAAAGTATTAGGACGCTATATCTTAGCCAGATACGTCAGTAAACAACACATGTAATTCCCATCTTACGGACATGCATTACTGGGCAGTCCAAAGTATCTGCCCACACCAACAAAATAGTGTTATGAACAAATACCTATGTCTCTCTTCTGCAGACAAAAGTAATGGTACACATATGACACTGATTGGCGTGTTCGTTTCCTTCGCGATAGTGCACTGCCTAGTATGAATGAATGAATGAATGAATACTGATCTGCATTTAGGGCAGTCGCCCAGGTGGCATATTCCCTATCTGTTGCTTTCCTAGCCTTTTCCTAAATGATTTCAAAGAAATTGGAAATTTATTGAACGTCTCCCTTGGTAAGTTATTCCAATCTCTAACTCCCCTTCCTATAAATGAATATTTGCCCCAGTTTGTCCTCTTGAATTCCAACTTTATCTTCATATTGTGATCTTTCCTACTTTTATAAACGCCAATCAAACTTATTCGTCTACTTATGTCATTCCACGCCATCTCTCCGCTGACAGCTCGGAACATACCACTTAGTCGAGCAGCTCTTCTTCTTTCTCTCAATTCTTTCCAACCCAAACTTTGCAACATTTTTGTAACGCTACTCTTTTGTCGGAAATCACCCAGAACAAATCGATCTGCTTTTCTTTGGATTTTTTCCAGTTCTTGAATCAGGTAATCCTGGTGAGGGTCCCATACACTGGAACCATACTCTAGTTGGGGTCTTACCAGAAACTTATATGCCCTCTCCTTTACATCCTTACTACAACCTCTAAACACCCTCATAACCATGTGCAGAGATCTGTACCCTTTATTTACAATCCCATTTATGTGATTACCCCAATGAAAATCTTTCCGTATATTAACACCCAGATACCTACAATGATCCCCAAAAAGAACTTTCACCCCATCAACGCAGTAATTAGAACTGAGAGGACTTTTCCTATTTGTGAAACTCACAACCTGACTTTTAACCCCGTTTATCAACATACCATTGCCTGCTGTCCATCTCACAACATTTTCGAAGTCACGTTGCAGTTGCTCACAATCTTGTAACTTATTTATCACTCTATAGAGAATAACATCATCCGCAAAAAGCCTTACGTCCGATTCCACTCCTTTACTCATATCATTTATATATATAAGAGAACATAAAGGTCCGATAATACTGCCTTGAGGAATTCCCCTCTTAATTATTACAGGGTCAGATAAAGCTTCACCAACTCTAATTCTCTGAGATCTAATTTCTAGAAATATAGCAACCCATTCGGTCACTCTTTTGTCTAGTCCAATTGCACTCATTTTTGCCAGTAGTCTCCCATGATCCACCCTATCAAATGCTTTAGACAGGTCAATCGCAATACAGTCCATTTGACCTCCAGAATCCAATAGCCAGTTTGTATCCTCTTGTCTTTGATAACAGCCTGTAAACGCCTAGGTATGCTACGTATTAAATTTTGGGTCACATCAGGAATAATTGTTATCATTCCTTTAGGAGTACTCTCTAAAAGTGCTATTTTCTGGACGAACGCCGTCTTCGGATTTGTGTAACGAGCTGAGCTCGCAAGATTCTCGATACAGTTGAGATCGGGACTCTGCGGTTGGGTAATCGTGCTTCGAGAAGCGTTACACAGCAACCACTTCAGGTTTTCATGGCGGTATATTTTGGGTCGTTGGTTTGCTGGAAATGAAGCACCCCATCCAGTCACAATTTCTGCGCACTAACGTGTAAATTATCTCGCAACACATCGATGTACTTCATATGATCCATTGTACCGTGGACTACAGCTAGATTCCCAACTCCGGACGCCGCCTTAAATCCCCATACCATGACAATTCTTCCGCCATGTTTGACCGTGGGAAGCATGTGTTTAACTTGGAGCTGTGTGTTGGGCTTGCGCAACACTTTCTTCCTTCCATCGGATCTAAACACATTGAAATTCGATTCGTCCGAAAACATAAACGTGTTCCAAAATTCGATCGGTTTGCTGCTGTATTCGTTCCCAAACTGCAGGCGTTTCTTATGCTTAATTTGCGAAATGTATACCGGAGCTTCGTTATGGGATATTTACCATGCATATTAACCCCGTTCAAAACATTGCGTATAGTCTGGAGACTCACTCGCTTGTTGGACGTTGTCTGGATATCTGCAGCAATAAATATTGCATTTGTAAACGGTTTTCTCTGAGCGAGGCTGATTATTCGTGTACGCTGTCAGGTTGCTAGCACTTTCGGATGTCACTCACAAGCACCACTATTCCGAGATGCCGTTCTCTGTGCCAATACTTGTTTGTCTGCAGGAGAGGGACGTTAACTCTTGTAACACGGTATTTGATGGTATGGGCAAGGTACCTTGGACAGCATGGTACGTTATGTTATTTTTTATATTCTTTTCGAACCATTTGCTTTATGTCACACCGACGCAGATAGGTCTTATGACGACAATGGGATAGATTTTTTTTTTTTGCCATTTGCTTTACGTCGCTCCGACACAGATAGGTCTTATGGCAACGATGGGATAGGAAAGACTAGGAATTGGAAGGAAGCGGCCGTGGTCTTAATTAAGGTACAGCCCCGGCATTTGCCTGGTATGAAAATGGGAAACCACGGAAAACCATCTTCAGGGCTGCCGACAGTGGGGTTCGAACCCACGATCTCCCGATTACTGAATACTGGCCGCGCTTAAGCGACTGCAGCTATCTGGCTCGGTCAATGGGATAGGAAAGAGCTAGTAGTGGGAAGAAAGCGACTGTGGTCTTAATTAATGTACAGCCCCAGCATTTGCCTTGTGTGAAAATGGGGAAAACCGGGTGAGTTGGCCGTGCGGTTACGGACGCGCAGCTATGAACTTGCATCCGGGAGATAGTGGGTTCGAGCCCCAGTTTCGGCAGCCCTGAAGATGGTTTTCCGCCGTTTCTCATTTTTCACACCAGGCGAATGCTGGGGCTGTACCTTAATTAAGGCCACTAGCGCATCCTTCCCACTTCTAGGCCTTTCTCATCCCATCGTCACCATAAGACCTACTGTATCTGTGTCGGTGTAACGTAAAACAAATTGTAAAAAAAAAGAAAATTGGAAACCATGGAAATCCATCTTCAGCGCTGCTGACAGCGGGGTTCGAACCCACTATCTCCCGAATGCCAGCTGACAGTTACGTGACTCAAACCACGTGGCCACTTGCTCGGTGATGAGTTATAAAAGGTAGCACTTGCATGTGGTGTATGCGAAATATATGGCTCGTTTATCCACTAGCCACGAATATGGCGGTGTGCCAATACTTTTTGGGGCGACTGTAAACCTCACCGGATACGTCGTGAACTACTGATGAACTCCTAGCAATGGAGGGCTCCTACCAAGATGTAACACACAACTAAAGAGCGTTTTCAGCCTGATTAGCAGAAATTCTTCTTCTTCTTACTCGGTTTACACACCAGGGTTGGTTTCTCCCTCGGACTCAGCTACGGATCCCATCTCTACCGCCTCAAGTGCAGTGTCCTGGAGCGCGAGACAATGCGTCGAGGGATACAACTGGGGAGAATGACCAGAACCTCGCCCAGGCGGCCTCACCTGCTATGCTGAACAGGGGCCTTGTGGGGGATGGGAAGATTGGAAGGATAGACAAGGAAGGGGAGAGGAAGCGGCCGTCGCCTTAAGTTAGGTACCATCCCGGCATTTGCCTGGAGGAGAAGTGGGAAACCACGGAAAACCACTTCCAGGATGGCTGAGGTGGGAATCGAACCCACCTCTACTCATTTGACCTTCTGAGGCTGAGTGGACCCCGTTCCAGCCCTCGTGCCACTTTTCAAATTTCGTGGCAGAGCCGGGAATCGAACCCGGGCTTCCGGGGGTGGCAGCTAATCACACTAACCATTACACCACAGAGGCGGACATTAACAGAAATTTCTTTCTTTCTTTCTTTCTTTCTTTCTTTCTTTCTTTCTTTCTTTCTTAATCTGCTTACCCTCCAGGGTTGGTTTTTCCCTCGGACTCAGCGAGGGATCCCACCTCTACCGCCTCAAGGGCAGCGTCCTGGAGCGTGAGACATTGGGTCGGGGGATACAACTGGGGAGAATGACCAGTACCTCGCCCAGGTGGCCTCACCTGCTATGCTGAACAGGGGCCTTGGTGGGGGATGGGAAGATTGGAAAGGATAGACAAAGAAGAGGGAAAGAAGAGGCCGTGTCCTTACATTAGGTACCATCCCGGCATTTGCCTGGATTAGAAGTGGGAAACCACGGGAAAACCACTTCTAGGATGGCTGAGGTGGGAATCGAACCCACCTCAACTCAGTTGACCTCCCGAGGCTGAGTGGATCCCGTTCCAGTCCTCATACCACTTTTCAAATTTCGTGACTTCGTTACTTTATTTTGTCATTCCTTGAAGATACTACATAAGCAATTTTCCTACATTCCACCTGAAGCAGGGCATAAAATATTTTGAACATGTCATTAGATATGAAACCAGGTTTAATTCCTCTTCATCAGTGAACATGTGATTGACGCTTTAATTCGGAGTCATACCAACTAGTTCATTAGGTGACACTTTCTGCTTCTTTACATACCGCGCCAATATCTGGAATACCACATTTAATTATTTTGCCACAGATGGAATTCTACGTCCACTTATTACCAAAGAAACTGCCTTTCTCGTGCATTCATCAATTAATACATGGCCCCATCTGGGTTTTCCTTTTATGCGTTCGTGGCATGTTCCCGAAACAATAAGTAAACAGAACCAACATTATTGCTTGTAATGCTGAAGTATGGTATAAGCTTTGTGTAGTATGCAGTTGGGCAACAGTGAGATAGATGTGTGTAATGTATCTTGTGTGTATTAAAAATAATATTGAATTACACCAGTTCGCATTCTATAATACTGCTGTATTAATATATCACAATATAACTTAATATATAGTTTTAATACAGGCACTCTGTTGAAGTTTATGAAAGTGGATACGGAAGACCATGTGTCGTCAGAAAACTCTCTGCAAAACATTACTTTTGACACCAAAACAGTGACCTTCATTTCATTTATTACTCAACTTCGGGTAGTCAAACTAAAAAAACAAAAAAAAACAAAAAACTGAAGATCTTAGTTCCACACCACACCACAGCAGTGTGCTAGCATGCCATCTCTATCACAGGCAGAAATAATTACGATGCCCTACTGTTCCCCATGTCTCACTGCTCCCCATCAAATTCTAAGATAATGGACACATCAGTATGCCTATCAGAAAGGTGTTTTTGAAGAATTTTGCAGCGTTATGTTGTATGGAAATGAAATATTGACGATAACTTTTTCAAAAAGGAGAATAGACGCTTGTGAAATGTGGTGTTACAGAAACATGCTGAAAATGAGATGGGTAGATCAGATCAAATGTGAAGATACAGTGATTCAAGTAGGTTAGAGGAAAATGATTTAGCAAAATTTGACCAGAAGAAGAGATTGTTAGGACACATCTTGAGACACTCGGGACTTATTCAGTAAGATTTTGATGGAAGTGTATGCGGTAAGAAGGGTAGAAGTAGACCAAGGCATGGATATGACTAACAGATTAGAGTAGATGTACGTAGTTGTCACGTAAAATTGAAAAGGTTAGCACAGGATGGTTGGCATGAAAGGCTACATTAAACCAGTCTATGAACTGATGAGCCAAACAACAACAGAAGCAACAGCAACAATAACAAGAAGTTCATGCTTGACTAAATTATGTTGAAGAAAACGTATTAATAGTTAAAATTGTTCTATAATTGGCGTGTTAAAATAAGTGTTATCAAAAATTATCAGTGTTTATTAAGATATTTTATGTTTTAAAACAGGGCCTCTCAAACGCCCAAAATCTCACGCGTGCAAATCGAGGCGCAAGAGCTCCGTGCACTGTGCATCGGTCACGCTCGGCTTGTCTCGGACCAACGCTCCGTCTCTGGGCTACTCGGCTAAGCTCGGCTCTACTCGGCGCAACTCAGCTCGGATTTGGAGCGCTACGGGGCAAGTGTGGAAGAGGGAGACAGCGGGAGCGAGCAAGACAGGCGTGAGAAAAGAGAGAGTAAGCGCTATTGCTCCAAATCGAGGAGTGGGGGGTCTGCACTCTGGTCAACCAAGCGAAGTCGTCTTTTGCACCGTGCACAGTGCATGCACCAAGCGCATGCACCCTGAGAGGCCCTGTTTTAAAACATACTAGCTGTAGTACCCGTTGTTGATGGGACAATCATATAGCATGCGAAATGTTATCTAACTCCCCAGCTACTTTCCGCCAATATTCAGGCGTGCTGTTTTACTCGGGACGCAGCAGTAATCCCATCTATCGGACATGAGTGGCAGCAGAAGAGAATAACCACATCACAACAATGGTCAATGTAATGTAATTGTTGATAACTGTTATGAGCTATCGGTATTGTAGGCCTTCACAGTAAAATTTCTTTCGACTCTGTGTTGTAAAGCCAGTCCTTCTTCCATGGCTCGTCTTATCTTATTCTTCAAGTGATCGTTCCTTTACGACATATTTGTTTTCACTTTATGTAATCATCTTTTTAATTCGACTTCTCGGTTTGGAGCGATGACCACGCGATTTTATACCTGAAGGCAATCATGACAAAAACCATCGCCATTTAACACGATTAAACAATATTCCCATGTAAGCAATGCTCGGCATTCATATGGACTAAGCAACACAAGTCTAAATTCATGAGTTCTACTATCATGATGACGATGATGCTTGTTGTTTTAAGGGGCCTAACATCGAAGGTCATCGGCCCCTATTATCATAGTCGGTACGGTAAAATTGTATAACCACGAACCTGCTACGCAGGCGGAGCAGGGGGAGAGGTGCGTCCCAGGTGGCGGATAGGGGGGTCCTAACCGGCTTGCCGGCGGACTTGAGGGAAATAAAATACCTCTCGCGGACCAAACACACACCCCCTGTGGGTGGGGGAGGCAGACGAATAATACACGCACTGTATCCCCTGCCTGTCGTGAGAGGCGACTAAAAGGGGCGACCTAGGGATGATCGAATTAGAACCATGAAACTATTTTTGATTCGTACTATCACGCGGGGAACACCATGGGTCGCCTTTACTTGCGAGTAGTACCACTCTGTTAGTTACTGAATAGTTTTGTGTTTCGTAGCACTCCAGCGGGGTTCAGTGTGGGTTTCCAGTACCCGTGAGTCGTACCCATGTGAGCAACACCACGGGTCTGGGCGTTGCCTGTGAGTTGTACCACTATATGAGCGACACCGTGGGTCTGCGTTGCCAGTGATTAGTACCCACTATGTGAGGAACACCACGGGAATACCGGCACCCGCGATTAGTACACCTAGGTGAGGAACCTCGTCGGTTTGCGTTGGCTATAAGTGGCGCCATTTTGTGAGAAATACCATAGGTCTGCGTTACCTGTACGAGGAACAATACTTGTGAATAGTACCTTAATGTTTGGAACACCGTGAGTTTACGCTACCTTTGACCAGTACCGCAGCTTGAGCAATATCATGGTTCTACCTTACTCGCGACATGTACCATACTGAGGGACCTTAGACCTGGTTTTTGGACCCCTTTAGACATCAAGCATAATCGGTTCAGGACTGTGCTTAATAAGTGGTCCCTTGGTCAGTAATACTATTATTTATGACCGTTTTTGAGTCGGATCCACTGTTTTTTTTTCTTTGCTTGTTTCTTGTTTGTTTTTGTTTTTTTGGATTCATGTCCATCCATTCATTTTTATGACATTTTTATTTATTTTGGTCAGTGGATTTTTTGAACTTTTTGTTGTCATTTCATTTCGTACCATTAGGGGCCGATGACCTCGATGTTTGGCCCCTTTAAACAACAAGCATCATCATCATCAAAATTGTATAAGACATGAATGGTCGGAAATTGTATTCTCTATAACTTTTGTTATGTAGTACTTTGCGAAAGGACCAGTAACATAGGTATTTAAAAACATAAATTTTAGGTGTCCGCCTCTGTGGTGTAGTGGTTAGTGTGATTAGCTGCCACCCCCGGAGGCCTGGGTACGATTCCTGGCTCTGCCACGAAATTTGAAAAGTGGTACGAGGGCTGGAACGGGGTCCACTCAGCCTCGGGAGGTCAACTGAGTAGACGTGGGTTCGACTCCCACCTCAGCCATCCTGAAAGTGGTTTTCCGTGGTTTCTCACTTCTCCTCCAGGAAAATGCCGGGATGGTACCTAACTTAAGACCACGGCCGCTTCCATCCCTCTTCCTTGTCTGACCTTTCCAATCTTCCCATCCCCCCCTCCCCGCAAGGCCCCTGTTCAGTATAGCAGGTGAGGCCGCCTGGGCAAGGCACTGGTTATCCTCCCCAGTTGTATCCCCGACCCAGAGTCTGAAGCTCCAGGACACTACCATTGAGGCGGTAGAGGTGGGATCCCTCGCTGAGTCCGAGGGAAAAACCAACCCTGGAGGGTAAGCAGGTTAAGAAAGAAAGAAATTTTAGGCACCTTTCCCTAAACTACCATTTCATCCAGCGTGAATCAAATTATTTATAGCCTAGACTGTAATACTTATTCCCAGACTTTATATACCGATATTCATTACCTGTTCATCCATTTTCTCGTGGTTTGGATTTGATATGGACTTAGCAACAAAAATCGAAATTCATGAATGTCTGTACGGTAAAAATGTATAAGACGTAAATGATCGGAAATGTAATTCTATATCATCTTCATCATCTGTTTACCCTCCAGGTTCGGCTTTTCCCTCGGACTCAGCGAGGGATCCCACCTCTACCGCCTCAAGGGCAGTGTCCTGGAGCTTCAGACTCTTGGTCGGGGGATACAACTGCGGAGTATGACCAGTACCTCGCCCAGGCGGCCTCACCTGCTATGGTGAACAGGGGCCTTGTAGGGGGATGGCAAGATTGGAAGGGATAGGCAAGGATGAGGGAAGGAAGCGGCCGTGGCCTTAAGTTAGGTACCATCCCGGCATTCGCCTGGAGGTGAAGTGGGAAACCACGGAAAACCACTTCGAGGATGGCTGAGGTGGGAATCGAACCCACCTCTACTCAGTTGACCTCCCGAGGCTGAGTGGATCCCGTTCCAGTCCTCATACCACTTTTCAAATTTCGTGGCAGAGCCGGGAATCGAACCCGGACCTCCGGGGGTGGCAGCTAATCACGCTAACCACTACACCACAGAGGCGGCGTAATTCTATATACGGTAACTTATGTATTATTTATCGATAGGACCACTAATAACATACATATTTGAGAATCACGTTTTAGGCCTTCTCCTAAACTACCATTTCACTCAGCGTGAATACAATTATTTATATCCTAGATTTAGTGACTCATTCCCCGACTTTATATACCGATTTTCATAAAATTCTCTTCAGCCATTTTGTCGTGATGCGCGTACATACATACATACATACATACATACATACATACATACATACATACATACATACATAAATACATACATACATACGGACAGAGAGACAGACAAGACAGATAGAGAGAGAGACGGAAAATTAAAAAGTGTATTTTCTTGTTGTCCGCCTCTGTGGTGTAGTGGTTAGCGTGATTAGCTGCCACCCCCGGAGGTCCGGGTTCGATTCCCGGCTCTGCCACGAAATTTGGAAAAGTGGTACGAGGGCTGGAACGGGGTCCACTCAGCCTCGGGAGGTCAACTGAATAGAGGTGGGTTCGATTCCCACCTCAGCCATCCTGGAAGTGGTTTTCCGTGGTTTCCCACTTCTCCTCCAGGCGAATGCCGGGATGGTACCTAACTTAAGGCCACGGCCGTTTCCTTCCCTCTTCCTTGCCTATCCCTTCCAATCTTCCCATCCCTCCACTAGGCCCCTGTTCAGCATAGCAGGTGAGGCCGCCTGGGCGAAGTACTGGTCATACTCCCCAGTTGTATCCCCCGACCAAGAGTCTGAAGCTCCAGGACACTGCCCTTGAGGCGGTAGAGGTGGGATCCCTCGCTAAGTCCGAGGGAAAAACCGAACCTGGAGGGTAAACAGATGATGATGATGATGATGATTTTCTTGTTACTGTGGACACGATCGACACGGAAATACCATTCTTTCTAAATTCTGAGCAATGTACAGACATAACTCTTATTTTATATAAACATATATGTTTGCACAGCATATTACTGGCTTCCTCAATAAGGCGACCGAAATTTAAATCCCAGTGATTTTTTATTTATTTATTCATTTATTTATTTATTTATTTATCCGTTTACCCTCCAGGGTTGGTTTCTTCTTCGGAGTCAGCGAGGGATCCAACCTCTACCGCCTCAAGGGCAGTGTCCTGGAGCGTGAAACTTTGGGTTGGGGAAAAAAACTGGGTAGGAGGACCTCGCCCAGGCGGCCTCACCTGCTATGCTGAACAGGGGCCTTGTGGGGGATGGGAAGATTGGAAGGAAGAGACAAGGAAGTGGGAAGGAAGTTGCCTTGGCCGTAAGTTAGGTACCATCCCTGTATATACCTGGAGGAGGAGTGGGAAACCACGGAAAACCACTTCTAGGATGACTGAGGAGGGAATCGAACCCCTCTGTACTCAGATGACCTCCCGAGGCTGAGTGAACCCCGTTCCAGGCCTCATGCCGGGGGTGGCATATTAACCACTACACCACTGAGACCCTTCCGAGCAAAATAAGCTTCCCTAAGGCTTTGGTATTATTAAAACAACTTTATAATTGCGAGTATATATATTTCGAAAATATATACAACAAATCCTGATGCTATACAAAGTGCTGGCTGGCATTAAACATTGAAGCTACACCAGCGCTCTATAGTGGTGGCTTGCCAAAGTATATACATTTGCGGCATGACATTTAGCATGTTGATAGTTCAGTTCATAGCTCAAAGATGTCAGAAGCACTACCACTTACTCGATCACATACCGTAGTTGAGTTCATCAGCACTGAGCAGGAGAGCGCTGAATGTTCCTGAACTGCTCTGTGTCGCCACCTGACGGCGAATGATTACATGAGAGAGTGGTAGGACGGCCAGCTCTGCTTGCGCGCACAACACGCTGTGCGCATAAGCTCTCAGACGCGGATGCTTGTTCCCCGTAGCTGCTAGTTAAAAAGGTAAGCTGTGGAAGTAACAGCGGTTTAGGACGAAATGTCATAATTTTGAAAGAAGATCTTTCTTCTGAATGTCGATTAATTCAGAAGGAAAACTATTGTTAATAGAAGTAACACATAAGCAATTAATAATAATAATGCTATTGGTTTTATTACGTCCCACTAACTACTCTACGATTTTCGGTGACGCTGAGGTGCTAAAATTGTATTCCGCCGGAGTTCTTTTTACGTGCCAGTAAATCTACAGACACGAGGCTGGCATATTTGAGCATCTTCACATACTACCGGCCAGAGCCGGGATCGCACACGGCAGATAGAGCGCAGAAGCCCAGAGCTGTACCGCTCCAATTACTTAGCCCAGCAACTATAGTGTGTGGAAGGGCACGATAAGAAACACACGCCGGCAAAATATTTCACGTGGACTATTTTCATGCTAAACCTTTCTCCTCCGAATAAGTGGTCGAAAATGTTCAATTTGGCAATTATTCTTGGTAGTGTTTGAGAAGTCCGCCTCTAGGGTGTAGTTGTTAGTGTGATTAGCTGCCACCCCCCTCAGGTCCGGGTTCGATTCCCGAGTCTGCAACGAAATTTGAAAAGTGGTACGAGGGCTGGAATGGGGTCCACTCAGCCTCAGGAGGTCAACTGAGTAGAAGTGGGTTCGATTCCCACCTCAGCCATCCTGGAAGTGGTTTTCCGTGGTTTCCCACTTTTCCTCCAGGCAAATGCCGGGATGGTACCTAACTTAAGGCCGCGGCCGCTTTCTTCTCTCTTCCTTGTCTATCCTTTCCAATCTTCCCTTCCCTCACACAAGGCCACTGTTCAGCATAGCAGATGAGGCCACCTGGGCGAGGTACTGGTCTTTCTCCCCATTTATATCCCCCGACTCAATGTTTCACCCTCCAGAACACTGCCCTTGATGCAGTAGAGATGGGATCACTCACTGAGTCTGAGGGAAAAACCAACCCGAGAGAGAAAGCTGATTAAGAAAGAAAGAAAGAAAGAAAGAAAGAAAGAAAGAAAGAAAGAAAGAAAGTGTTTATGCGAGAATTGAGTTTCACGAGGGGGTGATACAAAATAAATACTAGTACAACGTGTTCATTACTTTAGATTGTGGAGAGAGATGTACCTCGTCACTCCCACGCTGATCAGAGAGATGCTGATTTCCTCATCAGATTCCGAAACCAGTCCAAACGTTATAGACAGTTTGCGAAACGAAGTGTTTTACCAGCATACAAACGAGTAACATTTCCTTACTTTCAAGTTAGTGTCCCGGGTCAGAACTGTCGAGAATTAGCGACTTTGTTGACACTTTACGCATTTCTCTGGATTAATTTAAAATACGTCCGAATAGTGCGTAAATTACTCCATAAACAGAGGTAAGAAGATTACTGAAACTTAAGTTCTCTCAGCACAGTCAGGAGAAACTCTTGTTTCCGTTTCATTATACAGTTATGCAAGTTGAAAAGTGACAAGTCAGGAAGTATGATGGCATTGACCACAAGCACGCTGCGTATCTGTTGGCAGTATCTCGTTATTTTGCAATGATCTGAGAATGGCGGCTGTAACTTAATGCATAGTGCCGCATTCTAAGCATTTGTGTCTTAATAAAGTAGTCCTACATTTGGAAGGAATAATGTCCATCACAATCTTTTGATGGTCCGAGGACACATAAGTTAAATCTTGTAACTGCTCCTCCGTCAAGATGAGCACTGTGAGTTGAAGAGCGCAATGACCTCAGAAGACATCCAATAGCGAATGTTGTTCCGTTTGCCGTTCAGGAAAATGTGGTTTTCAGGTTTCCTACAGTTATCCATAATACTGTACTGCTACAGTACTCTTAGTGCTACACATGAGCGCCACGATTCGATGGCGGGGGGGGGGGGCGGGGGGGGGGGGAAGGAGGAGGAGGGGTTGCGTGTCCAATAGGGGCACTGTGGCTCATGACAAAGGACGGCTGAATTAGAGAAAATGCGCAATATAAATCGGTTATGTAACATTTTCGTAAATATACTAAATGAAATATGAATCCGTAAACGCAACACTACATTTATTTCAATTCATCTTTAACATCCATGATTAATATCAAAACCATCTTGGAAAAGAGCGCTTACTAATTCGTAAAACCGTTCTATAGGTCGATTTCAAGCAAACAATTAAATAATTAAAATTTGCAGAAGTTGCTTGCAATTTATTGAAGAACAAGCGGTTTTTAAAGAGATAATAATGTCGTATGGCCTCCGGAGAGGCCTGGTGTAGGTCTTCTTTTTTTAGTAGATGGCCTGTAGGCGACCTTCATATATGTGAGGATGATTTCTAATGGTGAAGACATCAAAAGCAAGCAGCTCCCCAGCCAGACGAATTAACCAATTAAGGATAACATCCCCGACCCGGCCGGAAATCGAACCTGGGACCATTTAGACCAAAACAGCATGCTAACCATTTAGCCATGGAGCTAGACATGTAACGAGATAGAATGCCTGAAAACCTATGTCTTGAAATTGTAAAAATATCCCCGGTAGACCCCCACCCCACCCCACCCCTTACTGTTCTCTCCGGTAAAGAATACCCGGAATTGAACTTCCCTGTAAGTATATCTGCCAGCTCAAGAAAATAATGCTTTTCTTAAGAAACGAAATTTGCTCACTTCAAACATTGTTATAAATAACAGAAAGATATTTCTGAAGATTTTTGTCTGGAGCGTGGCACTGTATGGAAGTGAGACGAGGACAATAACCAGCTCAGACAGAAAGGAAATAGAAGTTCTCGAAACATGGTGTTCCAGAAGTATGCCAAAGTGAAATGGAAAGAAAGAGATAATGAGATACTAAATCGAGTTGGTGAGAGAACGATTTTGCAAAGTTTGACCAGTAGAATAGACAGACAGATAGGACTTCTTCAGTTAGTATTTGAGGGAATTATAGGGAACGGTAGGGGTAGACTAAAGCATGAATATGACAAACAGATTTCAGTAAATGAAGGATATTGTAGTTACGTAGGAATGAAAGAATTAGCAGAGGGCAGGGTGGTATGGAGAGCTGCATCAAGGGGAACAAACCAGTCTGTGGACTGAAGACCCAGACAACACAAACAAGTGTCAAATACGGTACGTAAACATACTTGAGCGATGAGAATTAGAATGCAATGAAGGAGAAATTCGTGAGGAGGACATTGAGAAGCAAGAGTAAACGAATTCCTCTGTTATGAGACAGTTCCTTAAATGAAGTTCGACCGAGCTCGATAGCTGCAGTCGCTTAAGTGCGGCCAGTATCCAGTATTCGGGAGATAGTAGGTTCGAACCCCACGCCCGCTTCCTTCCCACTCCCAGCCCTTCCCTGTCCCATCGTCGCCATAAGACCTATCTGTGTCTGTGCGACGTAAAGCAACTAGCAAAAAAAAAAAAAAAAAAAAGAAGTTCGGAGGCTTGTATTCCCTTACACAGTAACGTACTTATACAATAATACCCCTTCCTGATATTAGTATTCATTGTACAAGTCACAGATTACTGGGAAATAGTCGTAATAAGGACGTTCTCACAAGGATCTTCTTCTTCTTCTTCATGTCTTTTTCTCAGTTACCCAGAGTTGGAACATTGAATAGATTTAGCCCAGTTCTAATGTCGGATGCCTTTCCTGATGCCAACCCTACGTGGAGGGATGCGTGTATCTGAGCTGAATGTAAATGAGGGTACGAACAGAAATACCCAATCCCCAAACTAGAGAAATTAACCAAAGATAAAAATTCCTGATTCGGCGGATAACCGAAAGCCACTACACTGCCCATTCCGCCACGGAGCCGGACGACGTTCTCACAAGGATACACGAGACCGTTACGGCTCAGGAGGAGTCAGCGCTGTAGTCCCAAAATTTTCACAGGGTATACTCTAAGTCAGGTCATAACAAATCCCGGATGCCAGACCACTCTGGCGTTTAAAATTAGACTGGGCGAGTTGGCCGTGCGGTTAGGGGGGGCGCGCAGCTGTGAGCTTGCATCCGGGAGATAGTGGGTTCGAACCCCAATGTCGACAGCCCTGAAGATGGTTTTCCGTGGTTTCCCGTTTTCACACCTGGAAAATGCTGGGTCTGTACTTTAAGGCCACGGCCGCTTCCTTCCCACTCCTAGCCCTTTCCTATCCCATCGTCGCCATAAGACCTGCCTGTGTCGGTGCGACGTAAAGAAAATTGAAAGAAAAAATGTTTAAAATTAGTGGGTTACAACTAGTTATAACAAACTTCCTTCTACTTGGCATAAATCAGTCATATAGAAGACATTTTTTGACGACAAAGATGACATCTATATTTCAGTGCACTAGTTTGTGAACCTTAATTTGCTTGCACGGTAGTTTTCTACTGGACGTACTTGTTAAAAAATCAAGATGCCTGTTTTGATTTGCGATCGCACTTTTCACCGCAACTGGTGTATGCTGCAGTGCGGTAATTTTGCAGCCACGTCTTCGTACATTTCTCAGGCTTCAATCGCTCAACTGGTGAGGCATTTGCATGTACAGTGGGACCTCCACATCTCGAATCACCTCGGGAGCTAAATTTTAATTCGACTTATCGAAATTTCGAGATATTACTGAGCGTGGCTCAGAAAGAAAGAGAATAGAAGCTTTTGAAATGTGGTGTTACAGAAGAATGATGAAGGTGAGATGGATAGATCTAATCACGAATGAAGAGATACTGAATCGAATTGGTGAGAGGAGATCGATTTGGCTAAATGCTATTTGTTCGGAGCGTCGATCTATAGAGTTCTTTTGCCCCTGAGATATAGATAGGTCTAATACCGTTTTAGAGCATGTATAGCACATAATTGAATCATATGTATCTACGAAATAAGTCCAAAACAAAAGTAATGGAGTGCAGTCGAACGAAGGCAGGTGATGTAGGAAATATTAGATTAGGAAATGAAGTCTTAAAGGAAGTAGATGAATATTGTTACTTGGATAGTAAAATAACTAACGATGGCAGAAGTAAGGAGGACACAAAATGCAGACTAGCACAAGCAAGGAAGAGCTTTCTTAAGAAAAGAAATTTGCTCACTTCAAACATTGATACCGGAATTAGAAAGATGTTTTTGAAGACTTTCGTCTGGAGCGTGGCATTGTATGGAAGTGAAACATGGACGATAACTAGCCAGAAAAAAAGAGAATAGAAGCTTTTGAAATGTGGTGTTACAGAAGAATACTGAAGGTGAGATGGATAGATGGAATCACGAATGAAGAGGTACTGAATCGAATTGGTGAGAGGAGATCGATTTGGCTAAATTTGACGAGAAGAGATAGAATGATAGGACACATCTTAAGACACCCAGGACTTGTTCAGTTGATTTTTGAAGGAAGTGTAGGTGGTAAGAACGGTGGGGGTAGACCAAGGTATGAATGTGACAAGCAGATTAGAGCAGATGTAGGATGCAATAGTTACGTAGAAATGAAAAGGTTAGCACAAGATAGGGTGGCATGGAGAGCTGCATCAAACCAGTCTATGGGCTGATGACTCAAACAACAACATGTATCTATGGGCTTATACTGAATACATTATTTTAACAGTATATAAAAATATACAAACAATCTTTATTTAACGGCATCACTTTAATTATAACCGTTATTATAGCAACTTGTTAGAAGACAGGTTACAGTAGTGAAAGAAGAAACATCCCTTCGTTAACACCTTTGGAAAAAGTTCGTTAGTCTCTTCTGTTTTTAACTGTTAACCCTCTTTTGTTCCACACATTCTGACTGACTCTGTATGTAGGATCGAAGACTAGCCACTGCACTTAACACCTGGTCTACTGACGGTACACAGAAGACAGCTCCAACTATTCTTGTTGGGAATCTTCTTCTTCTTCTTCTTCTTCTTCTTCTTCTTCTTCTTCTTCTTCTTCTTGCTCGGCAGCAGTGTTGACGCTATCCGTAGGAGGTTCGGACACTATAACGTCAGAGTCCACATATATATATTAAGGAGGTCTTTCAAGCAATGAGCCAATATCTGTGTTAAGGGTAGTGTCTCACACTCTTACCCCGAGACCTTGGAATCGGTTCCCGGCTTGGCCAAAGATGTTAATCCTGTTTCTGAGAATTTAAACAGGGGTCACCCAGTCTCGTGAGTTCATCTGAGGACTGTATGTTATTTGAGGCAGCAAATATTGTCAAGAAACCGGAGCTGATCTGATTAAATCGGGGGGCAGATCGGGAGGAAGTTGTCACGCTGACATGTGGCACTCAAATAACATCAGATCACTTGGCTGGCCAAGCTTAGCAGGCTGTGGTCCTTAACTGGCTCTTATAGGCCATGTGTTCAGTTTATTTTAATTTCAAGCAGTGGGCACGTACTGCAGTTAGAACGTGGCGTGTTTCCTGCCCATATCCCTTCAAATGAATTGTATTAGTTTTAAGGAAGAAAATGCAGGATATTGTTCCTTTCCGTCTCTACTCCTACAACTACATAGTAGTTACCCGCCATCTTACACACTTAAATCTTTCGAGCAATCCGCCTTCATCATGTCCATTCATTCAACGTTCTGCCTGCTGAGCCTAGCAGTGATCGGCTCTTTCGTCATATAGGCCTGTTTGTACATCGGATAGAAGAATATATTATTCATAACCAGGGTCCGGAGTCCGACTCGTTGGCTGAATGGTCAGCGCACTGCCCTTCGGTTCACAGGGTCCCGGTTTCGATTCCCGGCCGGGTCGGGGATTTTAACCTTAACTGGTTAATTCCAATGGCCCGGGGGCTGGGTGTTTGTGCTGTACCCAACATCCCTGCAACTCACACACCACGCATAACACTAACTTCCACCACAATAACACGCAGTTACCTACACATGGCAGATGCCGCCCACCCTCATCGGAGGGTCTGCCTTAGAAGGGCTGCACTCGGCTAGAAATAGCCACATGAAATTATTATTACCAGGGCCCGGATATTGATGACTTAATAAATGTCGAAAAAGACCTATAAAATGACCTAAAAATCCTTAAAAATGGCTTAAAGTGAGCGAGAAAATGACCCAAAATTATGAACACAATATATATTTACCCCAAAAAAATAAATATGTGTATCGTCTACATTACCTTTAACTCGTTATGGAGCGAATACAGTTAACAAATGTCATCAAAATAATAATAATAATAATAATAATAATAATAATAATAATAATAATAATAATAATAATAATAATAATAATAATAATAATTGTCGCCGAGCTCGATAGCTGCAGTCGCTTAAGTGCGGCCAATAAGTATCCAATATTTGGGAGATAGTGTGTTTGAACCCCACTGTTGGCAGCCCTGAGGATGATTTTCAATGGTTTCCCATTTTTATACCAGGCAAATGATACATCTGAAAGATTCAGACAACACACCACACTACCAACCACCACAGACACACGTAATAGTGATTACATACCTCCACATACGGTTGGCGTCAGGAAGGGCACCCGGTCGTTAAACATGGCCAAGTACACATATGCAATACCGTTCCCACCCACGACTCCACAGATGTGGGAAAAGCGGCAGAATAATACTGATAATAATAATAATAATAATAATAATAATAATAATAATAATAATAATAATAATAATAATAATAATAATAATAGAAACATCTGAGAGAATATTTCAGTCCTTTTAAAAAATGCAGTTCTTACACACAACTGAGCGTGTTATATACACTGGCGGAAGAAATATCCAAACACCAAGAAAACACCAAGAAGGGGTTGTGTTAGATTAACAAAAGTTGGTAGTCGTGTTTATACATCTAAAAGATGATGTTGCTTCAAATTTCCCGAAAATCGCATTACCTTGGCGCTAGTAGCGGCCCCATGACGTTGCACATCAGGTTTGCTTTAAATACGGGCTGTACTGTGCGAGAGCGTTAGTTACCTGTGAGATTGGACGGACCGGGCGAGTTGGCCGTGCGGTTAGGGGCGTGCGGCTGTGAGCTTGCATCCGGGAGAAGTGGGTTCGAATTCCACTGTCGGCAGCCCTGAAGATGGTTTTCCGTGGTTTCCCATTTTCACACCAGGCAAATGCTGGGGCTGTACCTTAATTAAGGTCACGACCGCTTCCTTCCAACTCCTAGGCCTTTCCTATCCCATCGTCGCCATAAGACCTATCTGTGTCGGTGCGACGTAAAGCCACTAGCAAAACAAAAAAAGAAAAAAAGAGATTGGACGGAGTGACTGTGAATGGGTCAAGAATGCCTTTATGATGACGAAGAGGCCAGTATCAACAGCTCACTGTGGTTGAACGAGGCCGTATAATAAGGCTACGTGAAGGTGGTTTTTCCTTCCGCGCTATTACAGAACGACTTGGCAGGAATGTCTCCACCGTGCATGCGTGCTGGCAGCAGTGGTCACGAGAAGGTTCGCTCGCACGAAGACCGGGCTCCGGACATCCCCGGGGCACCACAGAGAGGGAGGACCGCCGTATTCGGCATATAGCTGTGGAGCAGTGGACTGCGTCTGCAGCAACAATTCAAGTGGCAGTTGGCACCACAGTGTCGCAACGAACTGTTCGAAATCGATTACTTGAAGGAACTTACCCCAAACCACCGCCGTCTGCGAATTCAGTGGTGTCAAGCGAGAGCTCATAGGAGGATGGAGTGGAGGTCTGTTGTGTTTATCGACGAAAGCCGGTTCTGCCTTCGTGCCAGTGTTGGTTAGAAGGAGGCCAGGTGAGCGCCTGAATTCCACATGTCTTCGGCGTCGACACACTGGACTTACACCGGGAGGTCTGGTCTGGGGAGCAATTTCCTATGACATCAGGAGCACTCTCGTGGTTATCCCACGCAATCTGACTGCAGATGTGTACGTCCGTCTGGTGATTCGACCTGTTGTGCTGTCATTCATGATTAGCATTCCCGGGAGTGTTTTCCAACAGGATAATGCACGCCCCCATGCCGCTGTTGTAACCCAACGTGCTCTACAGGGTGTCGACATGTTGCCTTGGCCTGCTCGATCCCCCGATCTGTCCCCAATCGAGGACGCATGGAAAATCATTGGACGACAACTCCATCCTCATCAACAACCGGTATTAACCGTCCCTGTACTGACCGACCAAGTGCAACAGGCATGGCACTCCATCCCACAAGCTGACATCCGGCACCTGTACGACACTCTGCATGAATGCATTCAACAGTCAGGCGATTACAACCTGTTGTTAGTGGACCAGCATGGCACGTTTGCGATGGCTTTTCTCGCGCGGATATTAACCTGTAGTCTTACACCTTTAAACAATTAAACACGTTACCTCGACAAATATATTGCTAAAATTTCCGGTTCTACATTCCTTATTTCATGGTGTTTGGATAGTTTTTCCGCCATTGTATATCGTCATTATTAGGAAATTATACAATCCACTGATATTCTGGATACCACTTGTTTGTCTCGACCTACATGTTGCTGAATGGTAAATCCTTTACAGTATCTACTACCCGTTTCACTTCGCATATTTTTCAGAAATTTATTTGACAATCTGCAGAAAATAATATCCTCACCAAATTGTAAAATACTTTTTCTTCAATGGGCTGCTTTAGATGTCTTTATCTTTGGCATTCTAATTGAAGCAAGGCCTTACCCATGATGTTGTCGTGAGAGACGGGGTTTTAGGACTTTTTCGGGGTGGGCTCCAAAAACAGAAGCTATAGGCTCAACAAAAATCCCTGTGGATGTGGGTGAGAATACACCCATGGTACGCTTCGCCTGCCGGAAGATGTGACGGAAAGGGGGACCTGGGGCTGAGTCTGGCATTGCTTCCTCTTACTTGTGTCACCTCCTCACTTTCATCTGCCCTAACCGACCACCATTGATCAACCAACATTTGTTCCTTCCCGACCCCAACGTTATTAGGTTTGTCAGACCTAGGAAGTCTTTAATTTTCACCCCCGTACTTATGCCGATGCCTTATTGATCAAAGGTCGGGCATCCTCCACATTCCCTTTGTTTAGTGTTAATAGAGGCCAGTTGCCCAACAACAACAACAACAACAACAACAACAACAACAACAATAATAATAATAATAATAATAATAATAATAATAATAATAATAATAGAGCCTCCGCTGCTCAGGCGCCAGCCTCTCACCACTGGGTTCCGTGGTTCAAATCCCGAGCACTCCATGTGAGATCTGTGCTGGGCAAAGGGGAGGCTGGACAGGTTTTTCTCCGGGTACTCCGGTTTTCCCTGTCATATTTCATTCCAGTAACACTCTCCAATATCATTTCATTTCATCTGTCATTCATTAATCATTCTCCCAGAGGAGGGCGAGAGGCTTCGGCAGCCGGCAGTGGAAACAGGCTGTGGATTTTCATTTCAATAATAATAATATTATTAATATTAATAATAATAATAATAATAATAATAATAATAATAATAATAATAATAATAATAATAATAATAATAATAATAATGGTGTGTGGCCTCCGGAGAGGCCTGGCGCAGGTCTTCCGAGGTGACGCCCAATAGGCAACCTACGCGTCTGTGAGGATGTATTCCCACCCAAGATGAATTCTAATGCTGAAGACGGCACAAACACCTAACCCCAGAGCCAGAAGATTTAACACGGAAAGCTGAGTTGCGAATTCCAGTCGATGAAATGAAAATCCACAGCCTGTTTCCAGTCATTCGACTGGGTCAGGAATGGAGTGAATGAAGCCTCAATCTAGTTGCGAGGATAGGAATTTTGTCGGCTGCTGAAGCCTGTCGCACTCCTCTGGGGCAATGATTAATGAATGGCAGATGAAATGAAATCATATTAGAGAGTGTTGCTAGAATGAAATACGACAGGGAAAACGGAGTACCCGGAGAAAAACATGTCTCGCCTCAGCTTTGTCCAGCACAAATCTCACATGGAGTAACCGGGATTTGAACCACGGATCCCAACGGTGAGAGGCCGGCACGCTGCCACCTGAGCCACGGAGGCTTTCAATTCCAGTCGATCCTGGGTTGAAATTTTCGTCTCAAATATCACATGGCATGACGAAGGACTTCTCCTTCTTTTCCTACAGCTTTTCCCACACCTGCGGGGTCGCGGGTGCGAACTGCGTCGCATATGTGGATTTGGCCCTACTGTACGGCTGGATGCCCTTCCTGACGCCAACCCTATATGGAGGGATGTAATCACTATTGCGTGTTCCTGTGGTGGATGGTAGTGTGGTGTGTTGTCTGAATATGAAGAGGAGAGTGTTGGGACGGACACAAACAATCAGCCTCCGTGCCAGAAGAATGAATCAGAAGCGGGAATCGAACCCGGCACCCTCTGAACCGAAGGCCAGTACGCCCACCATTCAGCCAACGAGTCGGAGTATGGCATGACGAAGGACATCCGGCCTTAAATCCAGGCCAAAACCAAAATGAGCCCGGGTGGCTGCAGCGACCGCAGGAATAACTGGGATAAGCTGAAGAGAGTTTATTGAAATCACTAACAAACAGACGTCTATAAGTAATGTTGGAAATAAAATGAAGCTGCGCATGTTGAAAGGTCATGTGACTATATTGCAGAGATTACTGTGTCAGAATAAACAAACAGAGTTGGCAGTACGCCACAAGTAGTGGTGGGCAAACTCTCGTTCGAGATACTCGAGACTGACGTCACCACTCTCGATGCATCTTCGAGGTATACGTAGGGATGGGCATAACTCTCGTTTGAGATACTCGAGCCTGACGTCATTATCTCGATGCATCTCGCGGCACGCTCCAATTGGACCTCAGCCAGGACGAATATGGTGGAAACAGAAATGATTAGCAAACATTGAGCTCGAGCTGTTAGTATGGCTCAGTTGGCTAAATAGCGTCGTTGGGTATTATCCTCCGCTACGTTTGTGGTGGTTCGAATCTTCTCTTCAAATATTTTATTTTTTTTCTTTGCAATCGGAGTTTCGGCTACTAAACACACGCCTGTTCGTGCAGAAACAACCAAATAGCTTATAGAAGTAATTATTATAACATTACTGAACATACAAAATAACCAATATATAATAAAATATCTTCCACTTGAACACATGTAATATTCACCAATCATAATGTAAACAAACTTGATTACCTCGTGGCCATGTCATCAGATCAGTTAGCTTTGTATCTGTATTGCACTGAAAATAGTACTCATAATAATGTTATTTGTTTTACGTCCGTCCTAAATGCTAGTTCTTGACAGACGCCGGGGTGTGGGAATTATGTCCCGCAGGAGTTCTTTAACGTGCTGGAAGCCAACGAGATAGAATTGTTACCTTTAAAACAGTAGGCTACACTGACAGAAAAAATTGTGATAAAAGTGTACGTGTTTCTACAGAGGGTTATCGCATTACTGTGTTTTGTGTTGTACGTGTTGGTTATTACATATTACAGGATTAGCTACTCTGGGTTTTGTGTTGTACGTTTTGATTATTGAATATTGCTGGCTTTTTCTCTGTTGTGAAGATATTTCCACATAAATAAGGTTGTTTGCGGTAATACAACCGAATGAATCATAATTTAATTACCGGTTCTACTCTATAACGAGCCACCGGAGACCACGGGTACCTTCTACCAATATACACAGAAGGTTTCCCTCAACAATTTCCGAACGTTTGTCGACGGATTTCGGCTTCATCCTGTGTATGTGCCTTCAGGTCGGATACTATTGTGGCTGGTCTTGAATGATCCTTTTCATGGAAACGATCAATTTGTTACCATACTTATATAAAAGTATCGATTGTCCAGAAGGAGACTTAACCCGAGAACGAGTCCCTTTTCAGATACATGCACACATACACCAGTATCTTTATGCCATTACCGGTATATTTTCCTTTCTGTTCAAATTATTACACAACTCGATGCGTCGTAAAAGAAATGTTTCAATAAAATGTTAAAAATATGTCACACTCTTCATTACTATTTATTTCACAAACCCAGTTCCCGAGCCATAGGAACTAATCAATGAAGAATAAAACGTCTTACCTAGCCGAGAATTGAACCCAGAAGCCCTTGGACCAACCGCCAGCACGCTAACCACTTCGCCGTGGAAGCGGACAGTGCATAAGTAAAATGCAGGAAATACAGGTAGTAAGTTGACTGCGAATAGATTACAAAGAAGTGGGCGTATCGTCATTAGTTGCTATAATGATGTTACTTGCTTTACGTCCCACTAACTACTTATTAAGATATTCGGATACGTCATTAGTTGATCAGCAGGCGTAGTGTAGTCGAGGGATAACATGCGCATGATGTCCCGATTCAAACTTCGAGATAGGATTACCGATACGAGTCATGGACTGCATCACTTGCTCGAAATGCATCGAGAGCTCTCGATACGTTTCCCAGCACTGCCTCGAGACAAAGGGCTCATGCGCCTGACGTCACTATACGGCATCGAGATAGCATCATGAGGCACGTACTGCATCGCTTGCTCAGAATGCATCGGGAGCTTTGCATCACGCGACCCATCACTAGCCACAAGTCGTTAGAATACAGCCACTGGTAACAGCACTAACTCCGTCCGTGAAAGTCTGTCTCACCTTCGATCCTGGATACATCTGCCGATTCGGTCTGGAAAAAGGTCGTACTGATGTTGCAACTGGCCCTCGATATCCTACAGATCGACACTGGTTCACAGTTGATGTCTGAGATGAATTTACACACGTCCTATCGGGGACAGATCGGAAGATACACAGTTCAAAAAAATAGGGGAACATGTTTTGTAACGTCTGGTATGTGAACGTTAATTTGGTAGAAGGGGTTCCAATGGTCATACAGCATACCTTGAGACCTTAGCTACTCAGGGTATGTCAAATCGTAGTCATACTCCATCTGTAGGCGTAGCCATGCATTTAACTGTCAGGTGACCCCTCAAAACAAAGTGAATAGCGGTGCGTCCGTGTATCGTTGTGAGGTATACTGACTACTGCGGTCATTTGAGCATGTTATACGTCTACCAGCACATCCCATGAGACATTTTAACGAGGTTCAAGTCGCAAGGGCCGTCACTTTGAACCAGGAAGGATGGACTTTTCGTCGTGTTGCTGTGGATCTCAATGTCTCTCCGTCAGTTATTCACCGCTTGTGGAATCGCTACAATGAGACAGGCCGTTCACAAGGAGGGTTGGACATGGTCGTGGACCCATGACAACCCCACAGGATGACCGATATCTAACCATCTGTGAGTTGCGGCGTCGTTCAGTAACTGCCCGAGAACTGCAACAAGACCTCAGGAGGGTCACTGGAGTCACGGTGTCCGATCAGACAGTAAGGAACAGGTTAAAAGAAGTGTCGTTACGACCCAGACGTCCTGTTCGAGTGCCCCGTTTTACGCAGCAACATCGCGCAGGTAGCCTTTTGTTTGCCCGTACCCAACTGTCAACTGGCAACTTGGCCAATGGAGGCCTGTGTTGTTCATAGACGAGTTCAGATTTCCTCTGACACAGCGTGATTGACGTCAACGTGTATGGAGACGCCGTGGTGAGCAGTACATGCCAAATGTTGTCCAGGAAGGCGACCGATTATGACAAGGTTCTGTGATGGTGTGGGGGTAGCATCAGCATTGATGGCCGTACGGATCATGTCGTCGTCCATGGTAATCTTTCTGCTGCGTGGTACATCGAGCAGATATTGCTACAGCATGTGTTGGTTGCTGCATACGGTGTTGGCCCTGAATTCGTACTCATGCACGACAATGCCAGGGCTCATGTAGCGCGCATCACCGGATCTGTCTTGCGAGAACCGGACATTCAAGAGATGGAATAGCCAGCAGTGAGTCCCGACCTTAACGCCATCGAGCATGTGTGGGGTAAGCTTGACAGAAGTGTTCGTGGGCGTCCTGTTCCACCACAGACTCTCCAAGACCTCGAACAGGCTCTCATTGAAGAATGGGACCTGATACCGCAACGTGACCTCTGTCGACTTATACGGAGCATGCCACGTACGTGCCAAGCTGTGATAGATGCTCGTGGAGGACATACACCTTACTGAAGCTCTCCAACTGTGATAAAAATTCACCCTGAAGGACTGTTATCACTTTGTTTCGACATTTCCGTTTGTGTAGTGAAAATGAACGCGAATCCATCGATGTTCTTTTGTTATACTTCAACGGTAAAGAATAAAGGTTTAGTTGGTAACATATCTGGGTGTGACGTATTGTTTTGTGTAGCATGGCATACGTTCAAAAACATGTTCCCCAATTTTTTTGAACTGTGTATTTCTGATGACAGGCGTACCTCAGCATGGCGCTAGCAGTCCATAAACACATGTGCCATGTGTAGACAGCCATTGCGTTCATGAACGACAGCACCGGAGTGCTGTTTCATGAGGCTTAAAACTTGAGGACTCAGGATGCTATTGACTTACCACTGTCTCGTCAGGGTACAGCCCAGAGGTGACCTGAAGTCCTACCCTGCGGCTCCCCACATCATGATATCAGGAGTAATGCCCGTTTTTCTCTCCATAACATTAGCAAGGAGTGGCTCTCCACTGTGTGCCGCCATATCGCACACGATGATCATCCAAGACCAAGTTTCGTCGCAGAACACGATGCGACATCGATTGTCATCAGTCCAAGCTCCCCAGTTACGGCAACACTGTAAATTCAGCCGTCCCTACTTTGGTGTTAAGGCAGCCTACGTAGCCCTGAATATGGTTTTCCGTGGTTTCCAATTTTCACATCAGGCTGGGACTGAACCTTAATTAAAGCCGCTTTCCTCCCACTCCTAGCCCTTTTCAGTCCCATCGTCGCCATAAGACAGCAAAGAATCAATAATGATAGTTTTCTAATTAGGTTTTTGTACCCTATTTGCACAACTGTGCGCTGTATTATAGTAATTAATGTAAACAACAATTGCGAGGAAACTGCTAAGAATTATCACGAAGGTACCCAACTCTCCGCCTCTGTGGTGTAGTATTAGTGTGATTCTTTCTTAATTAGTTTACCCTCCGTGGCTGGTTTTTCCCACGGACTCAGCGAGGGATCCCACCTCTACCGCCACAAGGGCAGTGTCCTGGAGCGTGAGACTTTGGGTCGGAGGATACAAATGACAAGAAGACCAGTACCTCTCTCAGGTGACCTCACCTGCTATGCTGAACAGTGGCCTTGTGGGGGTGGGGGAATCGGAAGGGTTAGAGAAGGAAGAGGGAAGGAGGCGGCCGTGGCCGTAAGTTAGGTACCATCCCGGCATTTGCCTGGAGAAGAGGTGGGAAACCACGGAAAACCACTTCGAGGTTGGCTGAGATGGGAATCGAACCCTCCTCTACTTAGTTGATCTCCCGAGGCTGAGTGGACCCCGTTCCAGTCCTCGTAACACTTTTCAAATTTCGTGGCAGAGCCAGGAATCGAACACTGGCCTCCGGGGTGGGCAGCTAACCACGCTAGCCACTACACCACAGAGGCGGGCAATAAATATTCTTACATAGAATAAAGGCAGAATGAAACATATGATGGGCACGAAAGAAAAAGAAAGCCATGTTCGCAGCTGGACTTCTAACCGGCGATCCCTCCAGCGCTATTCACTGAGCCACGTGCTCGTTTGCCACTTCGTTAAGTTTAATCTATATAAGGCATTAGACATTTTTCAAAGCCGATTTTCTCGAGAATACCTGCATATCTAGCTCAATGGCTTTGAGACATTCATATCTGCGGGGACACCTTCACATTGGTACTACAGTAAAACTATGAAAAATATTCCTTGATCCGTCCTACTGAAGGCCTACTTGTCAGTAAATTTTCACACATGAGCAAGTAAATCGGAAGTAGGTGGTCTCTGTCTCCTACATAATTAGGAATCATTAATAGTACCGGTACATGCAATTATATTGGTAAGTTAATAAATAACCAACAAGTGTTAATAAGCACACGTATTGAAAGTACTATTCCTACTTTACTCGTGAATAGAAAAAGCTACATTAAAGCACTACGAAGGTATTCACAATTCAGTCAGTCTGTAGTTTGCTGAAAAATTAATTAGAAATGTGCATAAAACAACACAAGCCAAATATTATTTTAGCACAATAATGGCCCGTCTTCACGTACCGTTTTATCGACATCCTTGTCTGATCAAGTAAGATTGACAGATAAGACTGATGCACAGCCTTACTAATAAAAAATCCTTTTAATAACTGGGAACATGCATCATTTTCAAAAATATTTTTTTTGAAAAGTACACCAATGAAATAGTACGTAAACGTATTACATTGTGGTATGTTGCCTTGTTTTCTACCATTAAAAAATATTTAATAGTGCCTTTCCGCAAGGCGAGTGAAACGGCCTCTGACGTAAGCGGCGCGCTGTGACGTCACGATCCAGTACCGCATGGAGCTCGACCAGCCGTTGTGCATCAGCCGTTGCTAAAAGCCGATTGTTTATTATTCACGATCGCGAATAACTTCGAAATGACAGAAGAAAGGTTCGAAACAGCACAGTCAGACAATCTACCATGTATAGATGTCATCATTCTTGAAAAATGTGACTTTTGTGGCCGCAGAAATTCGCGGATAACAAGCAAGTTTGTAAGTGGCGTCTTTTATATACGTGCAATGTACTGTAACCCATAGTATTAGGATAACAACGAACCTGGATAGATATCACATCACTTTCAACATTTCCTTCTAGACTGATTCCCCTATTAAAGAATAACATTACATTTTCGGGCTTTCAGCATTAGTAAAGTAAGAAATCGGATTTCAGCACTAACATAAACATATAGGTAGCATTATAGTACTAGTCCGCTTCTGTGGTGTAGTGGTTAATGTGTGCCACTCCCGGAGGCCCGGTTTCGATTCCCGGCTATGCCATGAAAGTTGAAAACAAATAGTACGAGGACTGGAACGGGGTCTACTCAGCCTCGGGAGGTCAACTGAGTAGAAGGGTTTCGAATCCCACCTCAGCCATCCTCGAAGTGGTTTTTCGTATTTTCCTACTTCTCCTCCAGGCACCTAAGGCCACGGCCGTTTCCTTCCCTCTTCTTTGTCTATCCCTTCCGATCCTCCCATCCTCCAACAAGGCCCCTGTTGAGCATAACAGGTGAGGCCGCCTGGGCGAGGTAATGGCCCTCCTCACCAGTTTCATCCCATACTCAAAGTCTCACGTTCCAGGACACTGCCCTTGAAGTGGTAGAGGTGAAATCCCTCGCTGAGTCCGAGAGAAAACCAACCCTGAAGGATACACTGATTAAGAAAGAAAGAAAGAAAGAAAGAAAGAAAGAAAGAAAGAAAGAAAGAAAGAAAGAAAGAAAGAAAGATCATAGTACTATAGGGCTATAATCTATCATTCCCAAAAAAATTATATTTATGGTTGGGACAACTGGCCTACCCACTTCCAGGGCCCATGAAAGAGAATTAAATATCTTTGTGGAGGGAAAAAGTTAAACATGATAAAGATAAATATGACTTCATCTAGTTTTCACAAGTCGGGCTGAGTGGTTCAGACTGTTGAGGTGCTGGCCTTCTGACCCCAACTTGGCAGGTTCAATCCTTGTTCAGTCCGGTGGTAGTTGAAGGTGCTCAAATACGTCAGCCTCGTGTCGGTAGATTTACTGGCACGTAAAATAACTCCTGCAGGACTAAATTCCTGCACATCGGCGTCTCCGAAAATCGTAGAAGTAGTTAGCGGGGCGTGAAGCCAATAACATTAATTACATTTGGCTTTTAACAAGCTGAGCATATCAGGAAAGAAAAGTGTCCCGGTGACATTTTAGTCGCTCAATACAGGAATGTCTTTGGGTGCTGTGACTTTTACTTTTTTTTTTTTTTGCTGTTTGCTTTACGTCACACCGTCACATATAGGTCTTATGGCGACGATGGGACAGGAAAGGCCTAGGAATGGGAACAAAGCGGCCGTGGCCTTAGGTACAGCCTCAGCACTTGCCTGGTGTGAAAATGGGAAACCACGGAAAACCATCTTCAGGGCTGCCGGCAGTGGGGTTCAAAACCCACTATCTCCCGGATGCGAGCTCACAGCTGCGCGCTCCTAACCGCACGGCCAACTCGCGCGGTATTTTTACCCTTCGGTTTATTGACTTGGCTTGTATAACCTAAAACTTCGGCTAAGTTGGATAATATTTTAAACACCTACATCACTATTTTCACCTGTGTGCAATTATGTTATTTATTTCATTAATATTATGATAATTATTATAATTGAGCATTGTTAACTTATAAGACCCCAACAGACAAGCATTGGTTTTGTGTAGAGTTATACATTTGTTAAATTCACGTTGTTTCCTTTCATGATGTACACGCCTATTCTTTGTTACATTATAGAGTATTTAGATATAGCCTAAATTTCTTTACCAATTAAGCTCTTCAATAAAGACATACATAACTGTCCCATGCCAAGATATATTGGTAGAATAAGAGCTGTCAAAATGGTTCATAACCCCTTTGATTTATTATCTTGACATGGATCACCCAAAACATAGGTTAGGTTTGGAGAATACTTTAATAATCAGCATTATTCAATGCACTGTTTTTTACTTTCATATTCCAAGATGTAATTGAAGCATTTAAATAAAGCATCATACATTAAAATTTAAAGTTTTATCACTAGAACAGCTGACATAGAAAAGTGATTTGAAAATTCAAACAAATTCATCTTACGTTAAAATCTTAAAAAAAAAAAAAAAAAAAAAAAAAAACTGTAGACTTTTCCGATATATCACCAGCATTTCTCCGGCTCGCCAAAATCCATTTCTCCCTAGTTTTAGCGTCTTTGGAACATTTATAAACAATTTGTTTGGTATGGTATGCGATGTGCTATTGCACATCGGAACTCTACACCATTTATAAGTTTTCTGCCTCACTGTCTGCGCAGGATTCATTTTAAGTCTAAAATATACCACTCAGATTATTATCCAATGTATAGACCTCGAATTTAACCATACTAGACACTAACGTAAAGTAGAAATACGCGAAGTGTATCCTGCTTCTCACAGCACACTATGTGTTACTTCGTCTGCTAATTCAGTCAACCTGTACGATGACGTCAGACCAATGAGATCGCGTGCTTGCGTGACGTGACATTTTCGTAGATTTTTATCACGTTTGGAGTTATTATTTGTACATTCTGATCACATTTTTGAATTCTGCATGAAATTTTGAATCAGATTAGCATATTTTTCATTAAAACCCCGGATCATGCATGTTCCCTACTGTATTTACCACTTGTATAGTTAAACGTTGAATAAAACCTGTATAAGCGTTGCAGATTTGTCTTACTATTAAACGTGGTATACGCACTGCATTACTATACTGCACGTATACACTCGTTCCAAACCGTAGGAATCTCTTCCTGCAGTTCACTGACGTATTTCTTCACGTTCATGGTCGCTTTTGCTGGTTATCTGTATATAAATCTGAATATTATCGGTTAAAATAGGTGAATATCCAGATATGTACAGAATTTCAAGCCACATTTAATGCCATTAACAAAAATAATATTAAAAAGTAATTGGTTCTGAAAATATATATATATCTGCAATCCTTTATTTAAGAAACTGGCCTTCGACGTTTTTGCCATAAGACACATTATTGTACAATTTTTATGTCTAGGAATATAACTGGTCCCTTAAAAGAAGCATGGACCCACACACAGCCTCCTCGGCAACTGTGGCAAACCTCAAATAAAAACGTCAAATAAAAAGTCTTCATTGCATGGAACCTATCATGGCGTAACTCCCATTTCATCTTCATTACACTGCTGGTAAAGGAACATTTCAGCTCAACGTAGATAAGTTTGATTTTAAATTTGAATGATAAAAAATCAGCATGTCTCTTTCATTACAGTCATATTCAGAAATTTGTCTGTGCAAGCACGAAAACGTCAGTCTCTAGCCAACGTCTTTGCTACTGACATTACGTGGGGCGTCAAAGCGAGGCAAACGGTCTTCGGATACGGAAGTTATTTTCAAAACAAACCTCAAGTCCTTATCTCGCTTTGTTCTTAATTTATGACAGAAAGAAAGTCTCCTTTATTTAGATTTCGCGCGTGAAACCGCAGTCTGGCTAAAGTGCCAATAGGGACCTCCCAAACAGTGCTCATTTAGATCTCCAGACAGTCGTATACAGTGCAGTGTTCATTTTATCAGTAGCATAACATTGATTAAATAAAACACAGTGATAAATGTACGATTATTGAGGACAAGTGGATTGTGTTTGTGAAGTCTGTGTAGTTTGTGAGTGCGTGCTCATGCGTGGGGGTTCTTTTATTTTTGCTATTTGCTTTACGTCGCACCGACACAGATAGGTTTCATGGCGACGATGGAAGAGGAAAGGCTTAGGAATGGGAAGGAAGTGGCCGTGGCCTTAGTTAAGGTACAGCCTGGTGTGAAAATGGGAAAATGGGAAACCACGGCTGCCGACAGTGGGATTCGAACCCACTATTTCCCGGATGCAAACTCACAGCTGAGCGTCCCTAACCGCACCACCAGCTCACCCAGTGTGAACCTTTCTGCAATGAACAAAGGTGCACAATGAATCCTCAATTTGGGGAAACGCTACATAGTAAAAATTGTCACTGATAATCATCACTAACCGCTTTCCGCGCTCATGTCCGTAGTTCTGAGAGAATTTGAAGTTCGCAAGCCACCTCTAGATCTCTCATTAAGTCATTTCTGAGGGCCTGCACTACGACTGTGTTAATGACAATTCGAGCATACTCCTTCGTAAATCGATATATAATTTTAAAACGTCCGTCATCTATGATAATTGGGTCACCCCCCCCCCACTTTTTTTGCTAGTTGCTTTACGTCACACCGACACAGATAGGTCTTATGACGACGATGGGACAGGGAAGGGCTAGGAGTGGGAAGGAAGCGGCTGTGGCCTTGATTAAGGTACAGCCCCAGCATTTGCCTGGTGTGAAAATGGGAAACCACGGAAAACCATTTTCAGGGCTGCCGACAGTGGGGTTCGAACTTACTATCTCCCGAATACTGGATACTGGCCGCACTTAAACGACTGCAGCTATCGAGCTCGGTACTCCTCCTCTTAACTTGTTTTACTTTACGAACATTTCCAGCCTCCATAACCTCATTGTACAGTCTTCTGTGCTAAAAATATCGTGAAGATCGTCAACGTTATTTTCCGTTCTTTCAGTGTGTGCTTAATGGATAAGACGGATATTTCATCGCGATTACATTACTGCAGACAGTAAATACCACTAAAATAAACTGATCACTTGTTGTTTCTTTTTCGTCAGTCGCTGCTATACAACGCTTATACAAGTGTCCTGGTCTGTATAAGCCATTCAGTGAATAACTGTAACAGATGTATTCACAGGAGGCTTATGCGCGGTTCTTTTTAGTACAATGTTGCATATAAGCGTTGTATAAACCTGGTATACAAGTTATACACCGTTTATTATTAAGACTGGTACCATTTTATCGACATTCTGGCATGACCAAGTAAAACTGACAGATCAGACTGATGCAAAACACGCGTCCACACTACCCAGTGTTCCGTACATTCTGTTACAAATTGGGGCAAATATTCATTTATAGGAAGGGGAGTTAGGGATTGGAATAACTTACCAAGGGAGATGTTCAATAAATTTCCAATTCCCTTGAAATCGCTTAAGAAAAGGCTAGGAAAACAACAGATAGGGAATCTGCCACCCGCCTAAATGCCCTAAATGCAGATCAGTATTGATTGATTGATTGATTGATTGATTGATTGATTGATTGATTGATTGATTGATTGATTGATTGATTGATTGATTGATTCAATCTTACGAGGGCCACCATGGATGAAATACGGTAGTTAACAATCATTTCTCTGTGCGCTACTAAACTGAAAGAATCGAGAAAAAAGAAAGTTATGCATCACTCGCGGTGGTCTCGAAGATGGTTGCTGAAGAGAGGGAGATTCTCTCATGTCAATTTGCTATGTGAATTACGACAGGAACCAGAGGAATGGCGTAATTATCTGCGTGTGGGTATGAAGACCTAAGGCCTATTTTCACATGTAGAACTGTACTGAAGTTGTGCTTCGACCGTGCCGTGTCGTCCGCAATCGCTAAACAGTATAAACCATTCCATTTGCATTGAACAGCAGTTGGGTATTTTCACATATTGGACTGGGTCTCTACTGTGCTGGAAGCATGCTGTCATGGATCGCCAAGCAGAGCGATTACGGCCCACACAGTCACCTGGTCTCAGCACAGTACCACACGTTAAAGTTAGAAACGGTCGTCCTAGTGTCACCGAGCCGGACTTCGTCTTATTTCGGTGATAATCGGAAGCACTCAGTTCGCACGTTTTGAGATATATTGTGTGATAGTTTGCAGGAGTAGTGGCTTGGTTGCCTTGTTTAAAGATAGACGAACAACTGATAGATTTAGATGAGCAACATGAATGTCACTATAATTCACAGCATAGAGACTACGCCAACAATAATTTAAAAAACAAAATATGAAAGGACATTGCAGTGAAACTCAACATCACTGGTAAATTTCATGATTCTTCTACAAAGTTATTATTGTGCTTAGGTGAAGCTAAAGTGATTAATTCCGTGATATTTTCAGCTGACGAATGCAAAAATTAAATGTACTTTGCTGCGATCATATTATAGAACAGCCTTGAACAGGAGAAAAACTGCGAGTGGCCAGGCTGCCAAGAAAATGAAAAGATGGAGATTTGATATGCAAATGGAATTTCTCAAGCCTTATCTACAGAAGTGAGAGTAAATTTTTCATGTTCCTCTGGTTGTTCCTAAAATCACGAATTATTATTATTATTATTATTATTATTATTATTATTATTATTATTATTATTATTATTATTATTATTGAACAACTCACTCAAATATGGACGAAGAACGGGAGGAAAATGAAGGCACATACAAGTCTGATGGTGCTGATAATTCAAGACAACGACCTACTCCATCCGCAGCGATATCTACTGTGTCATTATAACTTAAAAGAGGAGCATCACAGATGCCATCTGCGCGTACACCTGATTTAGCGACAGCATTAAATCAGTTTATTGCAGCCAGGACCACAAGTCAGCAGATCTTTTTTTTTTTTTTTTTTTTTGCTAGGGGCTTTACGTCGCACCGACACAGATAGGTCTTATGGCGACGATGGGATAGGAAAGGCCTAGGAGTTGGAAGGAAGCGGCCGTGGCCTTAATTAAGGTACAGCCCCAGCATTTGCCTGGTGTGAAAATGGGAAACCACGGAAAACCATTTTCAGGGCTGCCGATAGTGGGTTCGAACCTACTATCTCCCGGATGCAAGCTCACAGCCGCGCGCCTCTACGCGCACGGCCAACTCGCCCGGTCAGCAGATCTTGAGCCCAGCGATAAGAAAACAGATGACGTTCTTCGATGACATATATGAAACAATGCTGACATTTAGTGAACTCGAACAAGCAGAAATTAAACGGGAAATTTTCAATATTGTTAACTACAAGGAATTAGAAATTCCTCGAAAGGAACAAATGCAGTAGAAATAAGGATATAATGGGATATAATATCGCTAATACGAATACTGCAAACATGATTCATCATGTTTTTGGTCCGACTCGTTGGCTGAACGGTCAACGTACTGGACTTCGGTTCAGAGGGTCCCGGGTTCGATTCCCGGCCCGGTCGGGGATTTTAACCTTAATTGGTTAATTCCTACGGCACGGGGGCTGGGTGTATGTGTTGTCTTCATCATCATTTCATCCTCATCACGACGCGCAGGTCGCCTACGGGAGTCAAATAGAAAAGACCTGCACCTGGCGAGCCGAACCCGTCCTGGGATATCCCGGCACTAAAAAAGCCATACGACATTTTATTTCATCATGTTTCCGCACATAGCAATCTCCTTGCTCCTAGAAATCCAAGTTCAGACGTAAATGACCACGTGTTGCTAACTTCAACACTCAAGTGGATGAGGCACGCTTTAATTTGTGACGTGTGCCTGGTGCATGCACGTGCCTCTGGAGGTAACAGTAGCGACATCCTTGATTCTCAGCGCACATCACAGCAACGTGCTGAGCTTTTGTTTGTTAACGCTCATGGTTTAGCCAAATTTCGTGAAATTATATCGCTTTCGTTGTGACGCGATTCCTCTAAAATGATAAAATTAATCCTTTTGTGTATTGTACAGCCCGAATTTAAATGCAATAACTCATATGGACAAATAGATACATAAACACACATAGTTGGAATTAAATGTTATTTGTTTTAAGTCCAACTAACGACTTTTACGGTCTTCAAGGTCGACGAGGTGCCCGAATTCTGTCCCACAGGCGTTTTTTAAGTGCCAGTAGAATATACCGAGTCCGGCTCCATGGCTAAATGGTTAGCATGCTGGCCCTTGGTCAAAGGGGCCCGGGTTCGATTCCCGGCAGGGTGGGGAATTTTAACCATCATTGGTTAATTTCGCCGGCACTGGGGCTGGGTGTATGTGTCGTCCTCATCACCAATTCATCCTCATCACGACGTGCAGGTCGCCTACGGGAGTCAAATCAAAAGCCCTGTCCTTGGACACTCCTGGCACTAAAAGCCATACGCCATTTCATTCAGAATTTATTGACACGAGGATGATGTATTTGAGCACCTTCAAATACCATTGGACTGAGCCGGTATCAGACGTACCAATTTGGGCTCAAAAGGCCAGCGCTTCTCAGCCACTTTAATATGGGTTGATGAATTTCAGTTCTACAGTCTTATGAAGCTGATTAATTCAATGAAAATGACTTCTACCGTTGCTTCACCCACAGGTTATGGAAAGAATGGTACGCAGTTCCTTAATGTAATATAAGAACTTGGGATCTTGAGTCGGTCAACACGTGGTACGTTTTCATTTGAATCCTCAAAAGGAGAAATTTAGGAAAAAAATCCCATGGAGTTACAGCCCTGATGGGCCATGGTCTATTAAGCGGCCACTGCTCATTCCGAAGGCCTGTAGATTACGACATAACGCCAGATCAACGCGACGAACCATCTCGAATGTTGTTCATGGCTATCTATACCGAACCCAGATATCGTCAGAGCGCTTCAGTCATTCTCATGTAGGCTAAGTGGACCTTGGACTAGTCCTCATATCCAGGTAAGAATTCCTGACTCGATCTGGAGTCGAACCTGGGACCACCGATAAGAGGGAGACTCGCCACCCCTAGACTGCGTGGTTGCCAAATGAAGAAAATTAAAGTTTTGCAGATGTCTCGGAGAAGGATGTTGGTAGCTACTATTCACTTTTTATTTCTACCTCATATGTAAGTACACATTCCTAAGTTACTTACAGAATCATTCAAGGAGTTTTAATAAAAAGTAACTGAAACAAGAACGATTAATTTACGATCTCTTAATTAACTTCAAACATATAGCATGATAGTTTTTTACGCAGTACTGAACCCTTGAATTTACCGTTTCATCGTTGGTCGTCTGCCTTGGTTACTTCGGTAGAACAATGTCGATTCTTTGATCTTGGTTTCGCTTCGGGTTTTTTTTTTCAGTCACTTCATTGATCAGTCGATAGGGTTCAGGGGAAAGCATAACTACTGCAAATGATGAGCAAAACTGTGCTTACTAAAATTGTATTCAATGAAATCACGATAAGTATATTTACTAAATATGCAGGGAAAAATCAGTTAAATTTGTCACAATGTGTTATAACGCAGTCACAAATCATAACGTGAGTGGTAAAATTATCTTGAAATTATTTATATTATTGTCTTCCAAAGAATGAAACCGCAATATAAGATTTGTGGACAGCAAACCAGAAAAAGAATAGAAAACCTGAAAATTGGGCAACATTGATCCAAGCGATAACTGAGAGTTAACCCACACGATCCATGGAAAATCTCACCTTCAACAAGTAGAATTCCAGATTTACATTTAATTAAGGTTATCCACCAGTCGACTACCCTCTCGGATATTGGAATATCCCCCGAATGGATCCCTAATCGAAAAAAATTGACTAGCAGTTGGTTTGGATAGGTTGGGAAATATTACTTGAAAGCATGGTGTTTATTACAAGAGCAATTAAAACAATCAAAAATAAAATTCCACCATGTAGACCTATTGTCATCTCGTGACACCCTTAAGTTAGACTATAAATGAATCCCGATACTAGGGGCCGATGACCTTCGATGTTAGGCCCCTTTAAACAACAAGCATCATCATCATCATCATCATCATCAATCCCGATACTAAACATGCATCAACCCAAACAGATGTTCAGAATGAACTAACAACACTTGAACCGAGGGGATCTTACGTAACATCGTTCTGAAGAAAAAAACTGCGAAATGCAGGGAAGCATAATTCATTATACGTTTAGAAGAACCGCCAAACACTGAAGTTAAGTAAAAGTGATAAATCACTCGAAACGTTTTCTTACTAAACCAACTTTCAGGTTATGAAACAGTTACGTCGTTAAATTCGTTAAAATGCAAGTCCATAATATAAAACAAACAACATGAAATCTTTCCAGTTCTATGTAACTACGACTACAATTACAAATCTGTCTACCTACACTTGTCCCCCCTAAACTAAGCTACAAGTGATCGGTAGATCAACGTCTCGCCTAAATAATGTGAATAACGTAAAAAATGAAAATAAAATATAACAGCGGACGAATCGAAGCCGCATTCGTAGTGTAAATCCTACAAAAATTAACGAAGTGTCAACACACTGCACTACCCTAACATACCATACACCCGAACAATAAATCTTGAAGTAAAAAAAAAAAAAGAAATAAATAGCAACGAAAGTTCATCGAACCTGAAAACACGCAGCTAAGCAGTAGGGATCAGTCTCCATTAGCCAGGTTTCCACGTGGGCAACCCTTACATTTATACCGCACTGATGCAACGCTATTACGGGAGCACCTTCCAGCTAGTAAAGATTATGCTGAAACATGACCTAAATAGTACCTGCTAATACCTTCTGTATCTGTATCCACTACTGCAGACACTAACATCGTTCAAGTCGATTCGCAGAAGTGCCTAACTAATGGCTTGGCTATGCGCAGACGGCGTCCTAATTTTGTCGTTGAGTCAACGCTACAGTGTTTACTCATCTCTAACGATTATTATGATACACGCGACACACTTAATCTATCGTTGAGCAAACGTTATGGTATCTACAAATCACTCATACTGTCGGGCGAAATCGAAACTTTAAGACAATGTCCGGATTTTAAAATCTGATTCTCATTGAAATTCTAACATATGAAGTAAAATTCGCTACAGAAATTAACTCGAATCTGGAAATATTACTGTGTCCGTTTCCTACGATAAAGCGTGAAATTAATGTAATGTAATGTCGTATGGTTTTTAGTGCCGGGATATCCCAGGACGGGTTCGGCTCGCCAGGTGCAGATCTTTCTATTTGACACCCGTAGGCGACCTGCGCGTCGTGATGAGGATGAAATGATGATGAAGACAACACATACACCCAGCCCCCGTGCCGTAGGAATTAACCAGTTAAGGTTAAAATCCCTTACCCTGCCGGGAATCGAACGCGGGACCCTCTGAACTGAAGGCCGGTACGCTGGCCGTTCAGCCAACGAGTCGGACAGCGTGAAATTGAAATTAAATAACAGGTTTGAATAGTTTACGTCATCTATTCCTCATTATAATTTAAACACATGCTGTGAAGTTCGATAAATAAAAGTAAACTCAAATCTCGTTTGATATTACGTAACATTACAGAAAACAATAAACGATAATCACAACCATCACTATATTCACGGCATAACTCGAGTGTGAGGCTCCAAATGATCTGCAATGTCAACACTCCAAACATGTAACTTCGTAAACCATCCGATGAAGTAAGATATCAATAACATACGCAGGATAAACCCTCAGTCTAATAAAATTCATTCTCTCACCGGCAATGTTTCTAATTCGCGATGTTTTCGTCTCGTCTATATATATAAAATAAGAGTTTTGTCTGTACATTGCTCAGAATTTGAAAAGAATGGTATTTTTGTATCGGTCATGTAATAAATATAAAGAAAATGCATTTTTTACATTTCCGTAATTTCTGTCTGTCTGTCTGTCTGTCTGTATGTATGTATGTATGTATGTACACGCATCACGAGAAAACGGTTGAAGAGAATTTAATGAAAATCGGAATGTAAAGTCGGGTGATGAACCGCTACAATCTAGGCTATAAATTATTTTAATCACGCTGAGTGAAATGGTAGTTTAGGGGAAGCCTGAAATTTAATTCTCAAATATTTATGTTATTAGTGGTCGTGTCTTAATGAAAATCGGTAGACAAACATGTGAAATAAGTCGCTAAAATATAGGCTATACACGCTGAGAAAAATGGTAGTTTAGGGGTAGGCCTAAAATTTAATTGTCAAATATTTATTGTATTAGTGGTCGTATCTTCACGAAAATTGGTGTGCGAAGTCGGGGAATAGGTCGCTATAATCTAGGCTATCAATAATGTTATTCACATTGAGTGGAATGGTAGTTTAGGGGAAGGCCTAAAATGTAATCTATATATAAAATAAGAGTTTGTACATTGCTCAGAATTTGAAAAGAATGGCGTTTCTGTATCTATCGTTCATGTTCACAGTAACCAGAAAATGCATTTTTTACTTTTCCGTAATTTCTGTCTGTCTGTCTGTCTTTCTGTCTGTCTGTCTGTACACGCATCACGAGAAAACGGCTGAAGAGAATTTAATGAAAATCGGAATGTACAGTCGGGTGTTGAACCGCTACTATCTAGGCTATAAATTATTTTAATCGCGCTGAGCGAAATAGTAGTTTAGGGAAGGCCTGAAATTTAATTCTCAAATATTTATGTTATTAGTGGTCGTGTCTTAATGAAAATCGGTAGACAAAGATGGGAAATAAGTCGCCACAATATAGGCTATACACGCTGAGAATAATGGTAGTTTAGGGGAAGGCCTAAAATTTAATTGTCACATATTTATTGTATTAGTGGTCTTATCTTCACGAAAATTAGTATGCAAAGTCGGGGAATGCCGCCTCTGTGGTGTAGTGGTTAGCGTGATTAGCTGCCACCCCAGGAGGCCCGGGTTCGATTCCCGGCTCTTCCACGAAAATTTGAAAAGTGGTACGAGGGCTGGAACGGGGTCCACTCAGCCTCGGGAGGTCAACTGAGTAGAGGTGGGTTCGATTCCCACCTCAGCCATCCTCGAAGTGGTTTTCCGTGGTTTCCCACTTCTCCTCCAGGCGAATGCCGGGATGGTACCTAACTTAAGGCCACGGCCGCTTCCTTCCCTCTTCCTTGTCTATCCCTTCCAATCTTCCCATCCGTCCACAAGGCCCCTGTTCAGCATAGCAGGTGAGGCCGCCTGGGCGAGGTACTGGTCATACTCCCCAGTTGTATCCCACGACCAAGAGTCTGAAGCTCCAGGACACTGCCCTTGAGGCGGTAGAGGTGGGATCCCTCGCTGAGTCCGAGGGAAAAACCGAGCCTGGAGGGTAAACAGATGATGATGATGATGATGAAAGTCGGGGAATAGGTCGCTATAATCTAGGCTATCAATAATGTTATTCACACTGAGTGAAATGGTAGTTTAGGGGAAGGCCTGAAATGTAATCTATATACAGAGTGAAGCGAAATTCGCGCACTCGGGCGTCGCAGTGCGACTCCCTACATGCCAGCAATAAAAAATGTCTTTCACAAAAGTTCGTCCTGCGAGTATATCAGGCAGAGAAAGGACGTTGAATAGTGGCAATCTGGCAACACTGTAACCACATGTACGGTAAGTACCTCTGTCAGCATCATATATTCGTGCTGAGCAGTTGGTGCATTGGATAGGGTTTTCGGTTGGCATGCAGGTGGTAGAGGGTTCGATCCTGGGTTAAGGCGCAGTTTTTTGTTTACTAATTTCCATCGGACATTACATACTGTAATACAGTAAGACACCGTACCTTAGGTCTCATGTATCCTACATTTACAACATTTTGTAACGCTGAACACAACAAATACCTTGCTAGGCCTACTGGTAACGTAAGCCCTTACGAAATACAATGTACTTGAACGAGGCAAGAATAACAGTTGCTACTAATCTATGAGATCGTTGGAGGATGGTAGAATGAAAACAGGTTTCGCATTTAGTATATGAATTTGTGCGAATAAATTCACGCCCACGACGTGGAAAGGACGTCTTTCAAAGCTGACCATGGGAAACGATTGTTCGTCCATTTGTAGGATCGTAGTATGTAAGTGCAAAGGGTTTCTAGAGGACCCGCTGCAATGGCTGTTGACGATTAAGTTGCCAGATACCATACCACCTGGACTACATTTATGAAATAAAAAAAATACGCTTCAACCCAGGATCGACCCCTCGACCTCCTGAATGCTAACCCAAAACTGTATCCACTGCACCAACTGTACAACACAAGAAATACGTGCTGACAGAGGTACTTACCCTACATGTGGTTAGAGTGTTGCCAGATTGCCACTCTTCAACGCCCTTTTTCTGCCGGATATACTCGAAGGACGAACTTTGGTGAAAGACATTTTTTTATTGCTGGCATGTGAGCAGTCGCGCTACGACGCCCGAGTGCGCGAATTTCGCTTCCCCCTTTATATAAAATAAGAGTTTTGTCTGTACATTGCTTATAATTTGAAAATAATGGTATTTCTGTATCGGTCATGTTCACAGTAGCAAGAAAATGCGTTTTTTACTTTTCCGTAATTTCTGTCTGTCTGTCTGTCTGTACACGCATCACGAGAAAACGGCTGAAGAGAATTTAATGAAAATCGGAATGTAAAGTCGGGTGATTAACCGCTACAATCTAGGCTATAAATTATTTTGATCACGCTGAGTGAAATGATGGTTCAGGGGAAGGGCTGAAATTTAATTCTCAAATATTTATGTTATTAGTGGTCGTGCCTTAATGAAAATCAGTAGACAAACATTGGAAATAAGTCGCTACAATATAGGCTATACACGCTGAGAAAAATGGTAGTTTAGGGGAAGGCCTAAAATTTAATTGTCAAACATTTATTGTATTAGTGGTCGTATCTTCTCGAAAATTGGTATGCAAAGTCTGGGAATAGGTCACTATAATCTAGGCTATCAATAATGTAATTCACACTGAGTGAAATGGTAGTTTAGGGGAAGGCCTGAAATGTAATCTATATATAAAATAAGTGTTTTGCCTGTACATTGCTCAAAATTTGAAATGAATGGTATTTCTGTATCTGTCATGTCTACAGTAACAAGGAAATGCATTTTTTTTACTTTCCCGTAATTTCTGTCTGTCCGTCTATATGTATGTATGTACACGCATCAAGAGGAAACGGCTGAAGATAATTTAATGAAAATCGTCATGTAATGTCGGGTGATGATCCACTACAATCTAGGCTATAAATTATTTTATTCACGCTGAGTGAAATGATAGTTTAGGAGAAGGCCTGAAATGTAATTCTCAAATAAGTTATTTATGTCATTAGTGGTCGTATAGATAAATCTATATATATCAATCTCACAGCTGCGCGCCCCTAACCACACGGCCAACTCGCCTGGTCGTACCGACTGAAACAGCCTGCCTGTATATTGGCGGGAAGTAGCATGCCATTCCTCTGGTTCATACATTTTCTGATATATCTGGTTCGTAACACATTGGTTCATCATAGTATTCGAGCTATTCAATCCCTACTCGGAGGCACTGATTGGAATGAGTAGTGTACATGTTTAACGGAATAATGACAGAGGAGTGTTCACGGCAGTCTGCGACCTGGTTATTCCAGCTCTGGAACTTCGGACTCTTAGATCGGCACCGTAGTACTGTTCGTTGAAAGTGAGAAAGTTTGCGGTGTTTCATTTGATCGAGTATTTTATATGATAACATTGCTTTCAATCGCTACATTCCTACTGACGTTTTTGTAATGACCTATGTTGGATTAAGTTAGGAAAACCACCAAGTCAGTCTTTCTGAGAATCCCGTAGCGAAGCACGGGTACATCAGCTGGTAAAGATATAGAATAAGATTAAGTTTTACAGTAGATAAGTACTATCTCGACCGTGTGTAAGAATATATTTTGTTCGTGAGGTCGGCTATCACAAAATGCACTTGGCTAATACCAAATAGACCGGGCGAGTTGGCCGTGCGCGTAGAGGCGTGCGGCTGTGAGCTTCCATCCGGGAGATAGTAGGTTCGAATCCCACTATCGGCAGCCCTGAAAATGGTTTTCCGTGGTTTCCCATTTTCACACCAGGAAAATGCTGGGGCTATACCTTAATTAAGGCCACGGCCGCTTCCTTCCAACTCCTAGGCCTTTCCTATCCCATCGTCGCCATAAGACCTATCTGTGTCGGTGCGACGTAAAGCCCCTAGCAAAAAAAATACCAAATAGAATCGTCACCTTGATTTGACTTGACTGACGTTACATACGGTCTTACATAAAATAATAATCATGGGAGAACATCAACTTGTACTTAAAATAGGCGTTACAGGGCACTTACTTGGATTTGACAACCCTTACATTTTTCAATCGTTCTGGATCGCTAAGGACATCGCTCCTCTTATGCAGCCTGTCTCAGAAATATTACACATCAACATATACAGCCTGTCACAAAAATTTCTCTCCATCGAACTACAGGGCCTTTCATCCTCGGAATCCTGTTTATTACATATCACTCATAAAATACAGGCTTACTCTGCATTTAACTTCTTCCCCATTATTCTCATTATATTTAATTTATATTTTAATCTCGCTTGAAAAGTTTCAAGTACAAGCGATCCCATAACCAAACAACTTTATAATGATCTCAAAATTAACTTCTGAAAATTTTTCTAGACCTCAGGAGCAAAATAGCATGACGTAATTTTCTATCACAAATACACGGCGTTATAAAAATTAAATTTCCAAAATGCCTAACTTTACCCTGCTTCACTGGATTTCGACATAAACTGCAAATCTCGTTTACCTAACTGCTGAATGCATTATCATTATCTCAATTTAATCCTAACGTGAATATTATTATTTTTATTGTTGTTATTTAACTTTATCACACTTATAATGGTTATCTTTATCAGTATCATTATTATAACTTTTACCGGTCCGAACATTATTTCACTAATTTTCATTGTAATATTTAACTTCACATTTTAAAGAGATTTAAACACATTTAACGCCTCGCGCGCCGAACTAAATACCAGACAATTCCCATCTACAATGGAATACTGACAGGACACAGCATCGTCACAGCAATATACCTAATTCTACACACGCCACATATACAACGCGGTGTTGTAGTTTATCAATTCATTTAAAGGGACAAGCATTTACATATCTAACTACAAAACATAATATTTAAATTAGACAGACCTGTAATTGTGCCGCTTGACGTGGCGTCATCCTGGCTACATCTTAACAAGCCAGCAACCTCTGAATCTAGCTCCTCATAATGGTAGAAGGCATTCTCCGCTTAAATACTACGTAATCAATACACTGAATCTGCACCCTTCTTGAGGCAACACACATTAATTTTCTTGAAGAAGACTTAACCTACTAACAAGTTTTATAATACACATATACACAAAAAATGAGCCACATCGCCTCGTATCGACCAGTCAACTGGTGCAGTCGTGGAAAATTTCCACCTACTCTTCACAGGTGTTCCCCAGACGTGGATGGCCGTGGGACAATGATATTATCTCTCCCAGAACCCAAAAGTTCCCCCTTACAAATTATCAAATTAACTTTTTCCGTAATAATTCCAAAGAACTATCTGTGACTTCGCTGTCTTCCTACGGAGAAGTTCATGAATCCTACAAATAAATTCATATGATATTCCCACTTTCAGGATGGATGTCGTAAATACAATGTTTCAACATCTAAGCCGTCTCCACTTCTCATTACTACTTTGTACAAAGTTTCGTTTCTCAAGCCAACTGGCTTTTGCGATTTTCCAGTCTATCTCCTGTACTTTAACTTTTGGAAGTCCTCTTCTCGATATCTATTGACGTAGGTTCGTCCTCTCGGACCAATGAATGCTGACTGACTGTCTATTTATGGTCGGGGTAGTTATACATTCTCTAGAGACGCGATACATCGCATTATCTACATTGCGCAGTCGTTCCATTTGATGACTGCTGGACCGATTTCTTTGAGACTCACCCCAGAGCTTCCGCCTATTTTTCAAATCACAATGGTGTTGTTCGCTTATTTCTCCTGCTTCTTTGACGGGCGTAATTAATTAATTAATTAATTCCATGTACGACGATTCCCGCGTATTTTGACTGTGTGCTCTTGACACGTGTAAGTTCACTCTGCCTTCGGACATGTTAACTTCTCTCTGAGCAAAGTTAAATACATGTCCACCCTGGGAAGTTAGCTTCATCAAATGTTTCCCAAAATTCTTAATTAATTATTTCCTCGCTATTGACAGTGCCGAAATCTCTCACAATTAGCCATAAAATGAAATGAAATGGCGTATGGCTTTTAGCGCTGGGAGTGTCCGAGGACATGGTCGGCTCGCCAGGTGCTGGTCTTTTGATTTGACACCCGTAGGCTACATGAGAGTCATGATGAGGATGAAATGATGATCATCAGCCCCCTTGCCACGAAATTAACCAATGATAGTTAAAATTCCCGACCCCGCCAGGAATCGAACCCGGGACGAATGTGACCAATGGCCAGCACTCTAACCATTTAGCCATGGAGCCGGACATTAGTCATAATTTCATTATTAATTTCCCGAGGTCTTCCGAACTGTTCCTACCTCGTTCGATATTTTGATGATCGCCTCCCGCTGTGAATTGACAAGCCACGGAACACGAGGTGAACTTGCAATAAAAAATGGATGCGCGTTATTTCTCCCTCCCGCCGTGCGGCGGTGCTTTCAGCAATGTATAATTATGGGCTCAGTACAGTAAAACAATTGTAGCTGAAATAGTCTACTCTCGTTTCCAAGAGAATATTACTTGTGAGATTAGCGGTGAAGATGTTCCTGACTCTTTTACTTACTTTAAAAACATATAAATCTGAATTAAATTGAAAAATATGAAAATTAATATTCATTAAATAAAATATACAATTGTCGGACCTTGTGTTCACACTTAGTTCTTACCTGATTACTTACACATACGTTATTTGATGGGCGCTAGCTACAACTCAGTGCAGCAATAAGAGAATGAGATTCTTGAATATCTCTAGGGTGTGGGGTAATAAGCTTACTTTTGATAACATACCATATAGGTTCTAGCAAAAGGAGATTGTCGTTTTGTCTCCCCATTAAATTTGAGGTTATCTACTTCTACCATTGAAATGAGACGATAAATTAATTTGATATAACAAAATATATTCTTGAAATTGTATAGAAAAACAGTAAGTCTAGCTACGATAAAACAGATGAGAATATGAAATTATGACATAACAACTGAAAGAAACTAGGCATTAATTTGAATTCCTCTTGACCGGACATTAAAAAAATATGCAAGAAATTTATCCCCACTGGTTCACTTGACTGTATCTGCAACACTTTGAGTGTATTTACGACGTATTCCTTTCAGTTGGTGTTTTGCTGTAGGTGTATCAAACCTAATTTGGTGATGTATCCTTTTTGTTTCACTGACGACTAAGTATCCATGTGACTGCTGCTTCTCCATCCAGATGACTGACTACTATCATCTCAGTACAACACTTCTTGGCAAGAGTCCCCATCCATATGACTTCTTGGCAAGTCTCTCCGTTCATATCACTTCATAGCAAGTCTCTCCTTCCGTATGACTTCATGGCAAGTCCCTCCTTCCATATCTTCAACTGACTGACCGACTGAGGTCTCTCCCTCCAATTGACTCACTCACTGTTCGCCATCCATTTGACTGACCGACCAACTGTGGCCTCACTCTCCCAATGACTGTCACTATAAGACGCTGGTCCTAGTATTTACACTATTTTGACACGCCTACGCAGTCTCAAGAAATAACTATGATATACTCCCACCCGGCTCCAAATGTTACATACAATGGTGAAATTGCCTGGAGCGGCCTAGGTTTCTCCAAAAAAAAAAAAGCTCATCGCTAAATGCACACGATGACAGAGCGATGACTCGGCAGTTACGCTAGCAGTATTGCAACATGTGCGTTGCAATGTCAAAACTTATTACAAAGCATATCCATATATGATATTATGTAGCAAATCTTACTTTACATGGTTAAATGCTAATATTCACACACACACACACACACACACACATATATATATATATATATATATATATATATATATATATAGATGATTTAAGTACAATCACGCAAGCGATAATCATTGCAGAATTGAATTGAACAATAATAATAGTTACAATAATAGTAATCTCACAGATAAAATAGTAATAATACGGATACAATAATAATAATAATAATAATAATAATAATAATAATAATAATAATAATAATAATAATAACATCACAGATGAAATTATCATAATAATAAAAATATAGATACCACCTTGTAACGTGATTTGAACCGTTACAGTAATAACATCTTCTTAAATAGATGAACTCCTTCTGGCATTGCCTAATTTACTACGATAGAAAAAGCATATTATAAACCTCCATGATGCTTTTTAAAGTTCACCGATTATTACCCGAGTTTAAAATGGCACTTTGGTATTTATTTAATAGATTTATAATTTATTGTCCCTTTTTAGGTTATTTCTTCGGTTAGCTAGACCAATTTTGGGCTCCACAGAAACACTCAGGAAGACGCGTGAAAAATCTGGGTGGATATACAGTATTTAGGGACCAAGAGCTTCCCTGATCTTAGACCAGCCATTAGTTATTAGTAGGCCTACACATCTCGATCAAGGGGTGGTAGCACTAATATCGAAATGTTTTTTAAGAGGATTCAATTGTTTAAATTAATAAATGTGATAAATTTATGATTTAATTCCATCACAAGCATTTTCAAAAACTAACCATTCGCCCATTAACTCCAAAATTTACTACGCAGTGACAAACCGAAATGATCAAGTTATAAGGTTAACTCGTGATAGGCATCACTGTATATTATGACTTACAAGCAAACCACGTTCTTAGTGTTGACTATATGAAATATATCCGATACGGTAAGGGTGTATTCTGCCCGAAGGCAGGTCCGAACCTCCGCAGAGGTATGCCTGAGCCGGAGTTTACGTACGGTAGGGTGGCCAGTTCCTTTCCGCTCCTCCATTCCTTAACCCCCCACCAACAGCGCGTGGCAATCCATCCAAATCTTGACCACGCCCAATGTTGCTTAACTTCGGAGATCTCACGGGATCCGGTGTTTCAACACGGCTACGGCCGTTGGCATATATTCGATAACCTGCGGTATTTGGAATTTCCTGAAGAACGGTAAATACCAATGAGAAAGGTATCTTGTAAATTATCTCATTTTCTACGAATGAATGTTAAAACAATTAAATGCAGAACATTTTACGACGTTACCCGTGGTTAAGGAGCGAGAGATTTGACCGCAAATAATTGGTAACAGGTCAGTAAGACGAAGATATTGATATTGATATTGATAGAGTCCATATTTATACGTCCAAATATGTATCAATTATTTGTGCTTGTGTTTGAATGTGGATTTGGCTCAGTTTAACGGCCAGATGCATATCATAACAAACCTTCTGCGTGTGTCTGTGCTGGTTCTTGGTATGATATCTTGTACACCATGTATATGAAGAGGCATGCGTTAAGTCCCCGAGTCAGAGGAATTATTGACCAGACGTGGCTAAAATACACAACTCGAATGTGAATCGAAGTCGGGGTCTTCCGAACCAAAGACTGCTACGCTGTCCATTCAGCCAAGGAGCTGGACTAAACAATAGTAATCCAATTTATTTTCAAATGTTAGCGATATTGCAACTCCTGCAAGCTCACCGGACAAAAAATGAGAACTACATGGAATGAACATTTGGAGTTGGTCACCTCTTAAGACGCCATTTTTCACAAAGGCACACAAAGCTGCCCGTCTTCAATGGGCTAGAAATCATCGAACGTGAACAGTAGCTGACTGGCGGAACGTAATATGATCTGACGAATCACGTTCTTGCCTGTATTGCAATGACGCACGTCGTCGAGTGCACCGAAGGCCAAATGAAGCATTTCATCCTGGATTTGTGCAAGATCAAGTTCAAGCCGGAGGTGGGTCTGCGATATTTTGGGAGTGTTTTTCATATCACGGATTGAGCCCGCTCACTGTTTTGACTACTAACATGAATCGGCGTGTTTATTTAAACATTCTCGATGATCAGGTGTTGCCTTTCACTCATCATCTGCATGATGAGTACGCTATTGATACCCCGATTTTTCAAGACGGCAGTAGTTGACTGGCGGAACGTACCTGCACAACCATGTGGACTCACTTCCTAACCCAGAGGTGCTCAGCTGGGCGCCCGTTGAGGCCAGCCCAGTGCGGCCGGGCTGGCGTGACGTAAATGCGAGCAGTTTACATAGCAAGCATACGTCACAGTGAAGTGAGAGAGCGAATGCACTTTGAAAAAAGGGAACGGTGACGTTCGATTGTCATTACGAAGCTCTCTTCAACTACTCGGCGAAATGCTGAATCGGGTACAGTATTTAAGAAAAAGAACCGCTATAATCGCAAGAAAACCGACCTTTTCAAGATATTCTGTTTTAATTTATACCTCGCTCGATGCAAACAGTCACTTTCATTTTTTATATTTATACATTCAAAAAAACCTAGTACGTTATAATTTTTGCACTACAATTTACAAAGGTACATGGTTTAAACGTACAAACTACGATTTACAATTCCTTGGATGGGAATTACAGTATTTCCACTTCTGTTCATTTCTGTTCCATTCCTGTTATTCATTCAGCGAAAAGTGATATATTTACATAATTCAACAAGTTTACTGATTGATTTTGCACAGATTTGTTATGTTGTTTGAATTTCCCTGTTCACTGAATTTGAAAATAGTATTTAAAACTTATCAGGCATCCGATGATAATAGCTAGCCTCTAAGTGGCGAGAGAGTTTCATGTCGAGTGGGGGCATAGATGTTTACTATCCGAGATTAAAGTGAAACAACAATGTAAATGTATCTAGCAAATTGATACACAGTATGTTTTGAAGTACATAACCTAACTGATGTTATTCTCAGAAAGCATGATTGGATTGTTGGTGAGATTATCAGATAATTTAAACCCAAGCGACCACAATCCACAGCTTATCCATCTTAACACTGTATTATATTCCAAATTCTACTAAAACACCTCTTAAAATGAGTAATTAAAACTGTAATTAAAACTGAGAGGACTTTTCCAGGTTGTGATTTTCACAAATAGGAGAAGTCCTCTTAGTTTTAATTACTGCGTTGATGGGGTGAAAGTTCCTTTTGGGGATCATTGTAAGTACCTGGGTGTTAATATAACGAAAGATCTTCATTGGGGCAGTCACATAAATATGATTGTAAATGAAGGGTACAGATGGTTATGAGTAAGGATGTAAAGGAAAGGGCATTTAAGTCTCTGGTAAAACCCCAACTAGAGTATGGTTCCAGTGTATGGAACCCTCACCAGGATTACTTTATTCAAGAACTGGAAACGATCCAAAGAATATCAGCTCGATTTATTTTGGGTGATTTCGGACAAAAGAGTAGCCTTACAAAAATGTTGCAAAGTTTGGGCTGGGAAGACTTGGGAGAAAGGAGACAAGCTGCTCGACTAAGTGGTATGTTCCGAGCTGCCAGTGTCCAACTTCACCACACAATGAGAATTATATCTGGTACATTGCGCTCTACTCCTATTCAATGGTTGCCATTACTGAGCAACATTCAGCCTCCTCACATCAGACGGCAAAGCGCCCTTGTTAGATTGTGGACCAGGACAGCGAAGAATAGTTACCTACCAATACATCAAGCTACAGATGAAAATGCCGTAATGAGACTGAAGTCACGGAAACCTGTCTGGAAGACGGCAAAGGAATTAGTTTACTCACATTTCAAGCCTGATGAAATATGGAAACGCGAATGGTCTCAATCACACCCTCATGGCATTGTCAACAACAGGGATCCAACTACAAGGTTGCCTGGGTTCAACCTTCCTCGCTCCACCTGGACCACAATCAACAGGATACGCTGCGGAGACGGAAGACGTGCTTCTGCTCTGCATCATTGGGGCTGGAAAGACTCTCCAGCTTGTGACTGTGGTGCTCAAGTGCAAACCATCCTGCACATTCTGAAGGCCTGCCCTCTGCGAGGTTTTAATGGTTCCATCGAGGACATTCACCGAGTGACCCCTGACGCACTCTTTTGGCTGAAAGAGCTAGAGATTCGTCCCTAAGAGACTGAAAGACCCTCACATTAACCTTGCTAATGTGGAGTTTGTATGTTTGTATATAAAGTCATTTTTTTGTGCCTGTTAAGAACTTGTATATAGTCGATTGTCAACTGTAGCATCATAAGCTAAATAAATAAATAGTGGAGAGATGGCGTGGAAGGACATCAGTAGACGAATAAGTTTGGGTGGTGTCTTCATAAGTAGGAAATATCACAATATGAAGAGAAAGTTGGAATTCAAGAGGACAAATTGGGGCAAACACTCGTTTATAGGAAGGGGAGTTAGGGATTGGAATAACTTAACACGGGAGATGTTCAATAAATATCCAAATTCTTTGCAATCATTTAAGAAAAGGATAGGAAAAGAACAGATAGGGAATCTGCCACCTGGGCGACTGCCCTAAATACAGATCAGTAGTGATTGATTGATTGATTGATTGATTGATTGATTGATTGATTGATTGATTGATTGATTGATTGATTGATTGATTGATTGATTGATTGATTGATTGATTGATTGATTGATTGATTGATTGATTGAAAATTTAACAGTGAAAATTGTAATTCATTACGTACATTACAACGATATTTGAGGCTGTACGCCTAACTCTTTATTGTATCCGGTCAAAATACATAAACTGCTATGAACATAAATAACTCATTTCCCACGACGTAAATTGAAAACGACGTGGATTTGTGCCCTCTTTCTTTCATTATTGTCTGCCTCCATTTCAAATTCGGGTATCGCCTGTGTGTGGCCTGTGACGTTTACAGTGCTGGGCATCCACGGGACGAATTGCGCATCGTGAACACCTCTGTCCTAACCGAATCCAGGTGGTAATAAGTCCAGAGGCGGAGTTCCACGGTATTAAATGATGTGCTTGTAATGATTTCTCCAGTGGTAATTAACTTTTTTCCGTTGAGCTTTTTTTTTTGCTTTACGTCGCCCCGACACTGCTATGTCTTATGGCGACGATGGGATAGGAAAGGCGTAGGAATTGTAAGGAAGCGGCCGTGGCCTTAATTAACGTACAGCCCCGACATTTGCCTGGTGTGAAAAATGGGAAACCACAGAAAACCATCTTCAGGGCTGCCGACAGTGGGGCTCGAACCCACTATCTCCCGATTACTGGATACTGGCCGCACTTAAGCGACTGCAGCTATCGAGCTCGGTCGTTGAGCTTATTTGGTGGTGTTACTTCAGTAAGAACTCAAACTAGCGGACAGTATCGATCTCCATAATTTTTCGTTGCTTGCTGCTTAACGTCGCACAAACCCATACGGTTCTTCGGCGACGCGGGCATACGGAAAGGCTAGGACAGGGAGGGAAGCGACCATGGACATAATAAATATACACCACCAACATTTTCCTGGAGTAAAATGCGAACTCGTGTCCTCATCCCGAGATGGTGCAGCTCTTTTCAGGCACACCCCCAATAGAGGTGAGCTGCCTCTACCATTTCAACCACATACCAGCCCTTCTGCCATTCTTCAATTTCTGGCAGTACCTGGAATCGAACACGAGCCCTCGATTACGTCAGCTAATAACACTAACCGTTACGCTACGTAGGCAGAGTTTCCTGGAGTGAGAATGAGAAACTACGGAAACTCATTTTTAGATTGGGGTTGGAACCTACTTTATGCCGAATGTAAGCTCTCAGTTACACAACACGTGCCGCGTAGCCATCTCGCTCGGTAGTTTTGTATGAAACAGTACTGTGACTTCCAAACTATTCCACTACCTCAGTGGATGTGCGTATTCACTGGAATGTACCAACTATAAGAGCAGTTTGCACGGAGAAATCGACTGGAATGGAATATTAGCTAATGATGTAAATGCAAGTGGGTTTTGTTTCCGAATCTTTCTTGTTTCACTGAATTCATTGGGTAAAATTGTAATGATGAAGTTGGCTTAATTAACATCTTTAATGTCACTAAACATTATTTTGGTAACTAGTTCCATAGTAGCCACTACTTCAGTACAAAAGCACGGATACATCTTCATGCAAATTTTGTGAATTTCTAAGTATAAGTGATAGAGCCTCGATCTGATGGGTGCAATATATTAACTTAGGATTATCAATGTGTAGTGAATAAGAGCGGATTCTTGCTAAGTTCACGGTTCACTGAAACCCCTGTCATTAAGAAGACACTTAATTTCATGATTATAATTTCCGAAGGTAAAGTCAGGAAGGATAAAGCTGGTTATTCGAATTTCTTGGTTTAGGACATAAAATAATTATATCCAGCCCAGCCGAATCTTTCACTCTTCCAAGTGAACCGGCAAGAGTTTCTAAAATACATCTAGGAGGGGTGCAAGGGCTAAGAAGTATAGGGAAAAAATGCACAAACTCGCGACAGGAAGTAGTGGCTTATATACTTCTAATCTCAGCCACAACACTACCCTTCTGTGACTCGTACTGTCTTTCCTTCTCACATTGTAAATCAAAGGTGGGTACAATTGTGCTCAATGAGCAGCGCTCCAGCTCTTGCAGGTAAAGGAGCAGAATATGCGCTATGATGGAACCTACGTACAGCCTAGCAGCTGCTTGCATAGCTGGCAGTTACAACTAGGGAAGTGGCGCGTATCAAAAAAAGATTGTTATTGTGAATAATATCTTGTTCTATTCAGTGCATTAGATTATGGCGAGGAAACAAATTAAGTTATTTTGTGTATACAAACGACATGTGTATGTCATGCGTAGGAAACAAAACGAATACTGGCATAATATACTCAGCCAGGTACACTGCTGTGGCTTCGCTTGCGCCTTGGCTCCGCATATCGCCATCTAGTCTTTACAGCACAAACTGGTAAAAGTCAGCTGCTCTCGGCTCTTCCCGTGCTCGTGCCTTTAGCTCAAGGAGCCCACCTACAGAATGCTGTAAATCATTTTGTAGGGTATTCAGGCCTGACATTTACTTTCGCTTCAAACATTCAGTAGCAACACAGTCGATTTCCACTTCTTTGCCTTAGATGAGTGTTTATATTATCCTTATGACCTTATTTTACTTTTATTTCACCTGAAAACAAATTACTGTGCATGGATAAAATGCTATATTCACGTTATACATTATTTTACTTAAATATGTTAACACCCATTACCAAACAGCACGAACTGCCACTGCTAGTGAGACATCATTATAGCAAATGCATCTTGTTCAGTTTTTCATATTTTTCCCCACCGTTAACTGCGTTCTGAAGCCGAAAGTCCGGCTCCATGGCTAAATGGTTAGCGTGCTGGCCTTTGGTCACAGAGGAGCCGGGTTTGATTCCCGGCAGGGTCGAAAATTTGAACCATAATTGGTTAATTACCCAGGCATGGAAGCTGGGTGTACGAGTCGTCTTTATCATCATTTGATCTTCGTCACGATGCGTAGACTGCCTACGGATATCAAATCAAAAGACCTGCATCTGGCGAGCCGAACTTGTCTTCGGACACTCCCGGCACTAAAAACCATGTGTAACTCCTGAAAAGAAAACGTCAGAGTTCTCTAGACCCAACTTTTTCACCGACAGACGAGGTCCTGTTAAAAGCAGCGTGTTTAGCTGGCTAGTGTGTAAAGCCAAAGGGTTTGCTAGAACACATTTTTACGAGGTCCTCTTAACAGTAGCGTAGTGGCGATAATTCCATGCAGGATGTGAGGATCATCCTACACTTCATAATTTACCTACATAAATGTTTATTAACATTAATTGTCGCAATTAAAAAGGGAAATGAGAGACTAGTATTATTGAAAAGCACTCAGGTAACGGAGTTAATGGAGATATGCTGGGCCGGTTGGCGACTGAGAGGAGGAACTTGCCTTGTCCTCGATACTAACGTATAAACGGAGAGCAGAGTTTCCGGTCCATACAGGACCCAAGCGGAAAAGGTCAGCGGATTTCGTTACATCTTCCCAAATCGAAGACAAAGAGTCGGAACAGGAAATACCTGAATAAATGGCAGCCATTATAGGTGATAAAGATGAGAGGTGTAATGTGTTTTTTTTCTTTGCGTTTAGGCCATCAGCGGGCCACGGTGCTTCTGTTCTAGCTGTGTTTGTGTCGTCGTCTGCCCCGTTTGGCGTACTGGATTGTGTTCTTAGCGGCCTCTTGAGCCTTCCTGTTGGCTTTCCTTCATTTTCCCGCTGAATTCTTTCCTGCGCTCCTCTGACCAATTCCCAGTTCCTTTGTGGCTAGCTGATGTAAGGGATGTTAGGAAAGGTTTCGTTTTGACCATTAAACGGTATGCATTCCTGTCAGTTATGGTGGCTCGATTAATATTAAGCTCTGCAAGATCTTTGGCCACTTGCTTGGTCCAGTGGAATCCAGTAGCTTTGCCTTCGTTAGCAACCTTGAAGATCTTACGGGATAATCTATTAGGATCCATTTTGTGTAGGTATCCATGGAAAGTCAGACGTTTTCTTGATGGCATCTATGAGGTTTTCTTGATGCTGGTAGAGCTCATTGTTGGGTTTGACCATCGCCTTCCATCTGGTTCGATCCTTGGCCCTATTATTCTTCTAAGGAATTTCCGTTCTTGCACTTCCAGGGCTCTCAGTGGGGTCTTTTTAGTTAGGGATAGGCATTCTGCTGCGCAGAGGACTGATGGTCTGACTACTGCATTACAGTGTCTCAGTTTTACATTCTTTGATAAATACTTGATTTTCCTTTGTTCAAGAGCCATCGTTTCACTTAGGTCCTCCGATATCCACACTCCGAGGTACTTCACATTTTTTAGCTCTCTTGATATGTTTTGTATCATTGACTCCCATTGTTGTTGGGGGCATCTTTGATGTTGGTGATAAACTCGGTCTTTCCAATGTTGATCAAGAGACCAGCTTTAGCTGCTATAGAGCGCAGTGTTTGAAGCTGCATAGTGGCCTCATCCATGTCGTTTGCTAATAAAGTAAGGCCATCAGCAAAGGCCAGGCATGGAATCTTCAAGTTGCCTGCTTTAAACCCCATCCTTAACCCGGTGTTCTCAGGTAATGACCTGGTCCATTCTCTTATGATCTTTCCCAGGGCACAGTTCAATAATATGCATGAGATACCATCTCCTTGCCTCACACTTGTTTTGATTGTGAAGCTCTCTGATAATTGATCTCTAAACTTAACTTTTGAAGTGGTGTTGTGCAGGGTGGCTTGCACCAACCTATTAAACTTTCCGTTTAGTCCCAGTTCTCTTAAGATGTTGAAGATTGTGATTCTATCCACGGACTCATATGCCTTCTGAAAGTCGACAAAGATAGCTACCCACTGTCGGCACCCTTTTTTGCTATATTGAAGGGTGGTCTTCAGATTTTGTATCTGTTCAGCACAAGACCTTGCAGTTCTGAACCCTGCTTGATATTATTTTAATTCTTTATCACCGGGCGAGTTGGCCGTGCGCGTAGAGGCGCGCGGCTGTGAGTTTGCATCCGGGAGATAGTAGGTTCGAATCCCACTATCTGCAGCCCTGAAAATGGTTTTCCGAGGTTTCCCATTTTCACACCAGGCAAATGCTGGGGCTGTACCTTAATTAAGGCCACGGCCGCTTCCTTCCAACTCCTAGGCCTTTCCTATCCCATCGTCGCCATAAGACCTATCTGTGTCGGTGCGACGTAAAGCCCCTAGCAAAAAAGAATTCTTTATCCACTTGTCTTGTTATGTGCCGTTCCAGAATCTTGGAAAAGACTTTATAAGATACTGCAAGGATTGATACTCCTCTATAGTTTCTGGGATCTGTTTTGCTTCCCTTCTTGTGGACTGGGTGGATAACGGCTGATGTCCAATCATCTGGGAGCCTTTCCTTAGCCCATATGTCCCGGATTACTTCGTGTATGTGCCTGAATGTTTGCTTACCAGCTTGTTTCAACATTTTGCTACTATTCCGTCTTCTCCAGGGGCTTTGTTGTTTTTGAGAAGTTGAATGGTCTCTTTACTTCTTCATAGGTGGAAGGAGGGATGTCTTTGGTGTCCGGGTTGGCTGGTTCTCCAACTGGAAGGCGCTGCGCTGGTTCTTCAGCATTCAAAAGTCCTTGGAAATAATCAATTAGGGTCTTGATGCAGTCATCATCATTGAAACACAGTGATCCGTCTGTTCTCTGGAGGTGTAAAGTTTGGGGTATGAACTGGCCTTTGTATAAGTCCCTAGAGTTGTTTCTTCCAAAATTCTCCTCGGCTTGCTTAATCAGTTCTTTGTTGTATTTACTTTTCGCCCCTCTTATGATGCTGGAGGTGTTCTTTCTTTGTGTAATAAAGACTTGTAGGTTGGATTCGTTTTTATGATGGTTCCATTTAAGCCATGCTAGTCCCCTGACCTATAGCCTCATCACATTCGTTAGACCACCATGGGTGCTTGTTTCCTTTAGGTCTTTTGGGGATCGTCTTCTGAGCCGCGTCTGTTATAGCATCCCCTAGTGGGTCCCATTTTATAGTGGTGTTAATCCTATTGATATGTTGGTTCAGACTCTCTTGGTAACTTGCATTGTCTTCTTTAAGTTTGGTGATATCAAATCTAGAAATCTTCTTTTTCTTCATAAGCATAGGCTTGGTCTTATACAGTGGTTTCAGATTCATCTTAACCATGGACAGGTAATGATCGGAGTCTACGTTAGCTCCTCGTAAAACCTTCACGTTCATAATGTCGCAGTGGTGCTTCTGGTCTATTGCTACACGGTCAATTTGGGACTCGCGCATCATGCCGTTTGGGCTGCGCCATGTCATGGCCTTCCTAGGTAGGCGTTTAAAAGCCGTAGACTTCAAGAGTAATCCATACTTGGTGCACAGACTGATTAGCCGTTCCCCATTCTTGTTGGTTCTCTTATGGGCGGGGTATCTTCCTACAATCTTCCGGTACTTCTGTTCTCTCCCAGTCTGAGCGTTGAAATCTCCTAGCAATATTGTCGTTTGATTATATGGAATGTGGTCCCAGGAATTAACCTGGGAGGAGTCCTTGTGGCTCCGGGCAAATGGGAGTGAAATGCGTCGTTGTCGGTTATCTGTAATGTTTTTATAAATTACGGTAATTTATTTTCCGCCGAGTGAGTTGGCCGTGCGGTTAGGTCGCTTAGCTGTGAGCCTGCATGCGAAGATGGAGGGTTCTAATCCTACCGTCGGCAGCCCTGAAGATGGTTTTCCGTGGTTCTCCATTTCGACACCAGGAAAATGCTGGGGCTGTACCTTAATGCAGGCGACGTTAAACCGGTAGCGTAAAACAATACGGCAACTTTATTTTCTCTAGCTAAGTGTTCCTGCTGCAAGCTCATATCAACTCGACCTTTATTTTTTATGACCCTGACTCACCAGCTAGGCTGCGTGAAATCAGGCATTAGGCAGAAGCAATAATAATTCGTGGTGTAAATGTGGAAGTTGTATTTCTATGCTGATATCGAAAGCGTGTGTTGTTATGAGTTTCAAAATATATCTATCCTTCGCAACATAATGAATTTCTGTATCATCCCCATTATATTTCTGCATTATTATGCAATATAACTAATTCGCGAACAACATATCCTCCACTGCGATTGGGTTTCCATATTCAGCACTTCTCAACTTCGTCTCTAATACTGTATTTTGACAAAATTCTCCTCATGGTACCAATGTACACAGTTTACACTGTAACGCGCAACCGAACACTCCGAGAGATGCACGCGCACTGCAGCTACAGTATATTTGGCAGTGCAGGTACAACATACCACCGTCTAGCGGGCAACTGCTGAGTTTTACATGGAAAGATCACAGACCACTGCTTTTGCGATGGACGATCTGTATTCTACGCACGTTTTCGTGCGGTTCAGAGCGTTCGAGGTCAAGGATATCCCTTGTAAGTAGACCGCGGCAGTCAGTGTTTAAATAGGTAAATTCGGTGTGACTGATAGACTTACCCTTTGTACACTTCTCCTAATTAATTTAACATCATATATTGTTAGAGTTTCTACATTATCATGTTGTAATTCTTCCTTTCTTTCTTTCTTTCTTAATCTGTTTATCGTCCAGGGTTGGCTTTTCTCTCGGACATAGCGAGGGATCACACCTCTACCGCCTCAAGGGCAGTGTTCTGGAGCTTCAGACATCGGGTCGGGGGATACAACTGGGGAGAATGACCAGTACCTAGCCCAGGCGGCCTCACATGCTATGCTGAACAGGGGCCTTGGTGGAGGATGGGAAGATTGGAAGGGATAGACAAGGAAGAGGGAAGGAAGCGGCCATGGCCTTAAGTTAGGTACCATCCCGGCATTTGCCTGGAGGAGGAATGGGAAACCACGGATAACCACTTCCAGATTGGCTGAGGTGGGAATCGAACCCACCTCTACTCAGTTGACTTCCCGAGGCTGAGTGGACCCCGTTCCAGCCCTCATACCACTCTTCAAATTTCGTGGCAGAGCCGGGAATCGAACTCGGACCTCCGGGGATGGCAGGTAATCACACTAACCACTACACCACAGAGGCGGACGTTATAATTCACTATGAAATAATTTTGAAGCATCTTTGATTACCTTTCTCTTAACTGAATTGCTTATTTTATGTCCACTGAGTGCATTGCTGATTCCTTTTCATGGTCCCGAGTAAATTCGCTGTAAATTATTTCATTTTCAGAATGAAATATGAAATACGCTTTCCAAGGTCTTTCTGTGCACTTCTAGAGCATTTTACCATTGCAAAAATCTTTGTAGAAATTGAATTTGAAACCATATATAATTACGAAGCCTCCGTGGCTCAGGTGGCAGCGCACCGGCCTCTCACCACTGGGTTCCGTGGTTCAAATCCCGGTCACTCATTGTGAGGTTTGTGCTGGACAAAGCGGAGGTGGGAAGGTTTTTCTCCGGATACTCCGGTTTTCCCTGTCATCTTTCATTCCAGCAACACTCTCCATTATCATTTCATTTCATTTGTCAGTCATTTATCATTGTCCCAGAGGAGTGCGACAGGACTCGGCAGCCGGCATATTTCCTATCCTCGCCGCTAGATGGGGACTTCATTCATTCTATTCCTGAACCGGTTGAATGACTGGAAACAGGCTGTCGATTTTCATTTTCATTTGTGATTGACAATGGATGGGTCGTACGAGTGTACGACTATCATGTACAGCGTAATGGATGAAGTGACCAGTCAGAACAATTTTTTTCATAGTTTATATTTATACTTCAATCAACACAATCATTAACACGAGTTGCTTTGGTGGCCAAACTTCTTATAACATTCAAACTGTGTATGGATATATCTGAAGGAAAACAACGGAAGCCAAATTATGTGCGAGCCGGGAACCGATAGGGGGTGCACCCGGAAATACACGTCGAACTGAATTTCATGACTTTTATTGTGTAATGCGTATCCTTTCAATTTTAAAAGCATCGCCCACTTTACTGTTAAGCAGAAAATGTATGAATTAATATAAGATCAAGATTATAAAAATGCCTACAGTACATGGTATATTTTGATATAGACTGTACAAAGTGACTTAAGAAACCTCGTCTGCCATAACGAAGGAGAGAACCACTGAACGAATTAGCTGCGTGGTTCAGGCCATGTAGCTGTCAGCTTGCGTTCGGGAGATGGTGGTCGAATTGTTTGTGGGTAAAGAGTTCAACCGGGCAAATGATTTTATTGAACGATACCAGTTTCGTTGATGGAGCGCAATGCGTAAAAGAACATACGGTAACGCTAAAATAATGGCGTATGGCTTTTAGTGCCGGGAGTGTCCGAGGACATGTTCGGCTCGCCAGGTGCATGTCTTTTGATTTGACAGCCGTAGGCGACCTGCGAGGCGTGATGAAGATGAAATGATGAAGACGACACGTACACCCACTCCCCGTGCCAGAGAAATTAACCAATGATGGTTAAAATTCCAGACCCTACCGGGAATCGAACCCGGGACCCCTGTGGCCAAAGGCCAGCACGCCAACCATTTAGCCATGGAGCGGATCGCTAAAATAATATTACCTAATAACTTAAATCGAAGAAGAATGTTGCAGTTTTTTCACGACTGAGAGATAGTTCACAAGTATTGCAGAAACAATAAGTTACAAGAAAGACCTTCGCACATTACATCTACTGATGGAGATGGAATAAGTCGTTACAAGGAATGGTCTTCACAAATAGGAAACTTTCGTGGACCTGTAAACGCAAGTAAAGGAGAGATTTCATTACTTTGTTACTAAAGACTTCTGAAATATCACGAAAGTATATCTCTAAGTGTTTAACTACCTGAACTAATGAAGGGTTAATTTTGAAAGGATTAAGTGGCTTACTTGAGTATGAAAAAATGAAATGTCGTATGGCTTTTAGTGCCGGGATATCCCAGGACGGGTTCGGCTCGCCAGGTGCAGGTCTTTCTATTTGACACCCGTAGGTGACCTGCGCGTCGTGATGAGGGTGAAATGATGATGAAGACAACACATATACCCAGCCCCCGTGCCATTGGAATTAACCAATTAAGGTTAAAATCCCCGACCCAGCCGGGAACCGAACCCGGGACCCTCTGAACCGAAGGCCAGTACGCTGACCGTTCAGCCAACGAGTCGGACACTTCAGTATGATATTACTGTATATTAATCGACAGGTTGATTTAGTTTTTTGTTTTTTGTTTTTTTACTTCGCACCGACACAGATAGGTCTTATGGCGACGATGGGTCAGGAAAGGCCTAGGAATGGGAAGGAAGCGGTCGTGGCCTTAATTAAGGTACAGTCCCAGCATTTGCCTGGTGTGAAAATGGGGAAACCAGGGAAAACCATCTTCAGGGCTGCCGACAGTGGGATTCGAACCCACTACCTCCCGGATTTAGTATTTCTACAACAGTGAAAATACTCAATAATATTGCAATAAGAATGGTTTTACGTCCTGGGGACTACTTTTATGTTTAATTTGCAATTTGCTGTGCAGCGCACCGATGCAGATAGACATTATGGCGACGATGGGATAGGAAAGGGCTAGGAGTAGGAAGCCTAGCATTTCTCTGATACGAAAATGGGAAACTACGGAAATTCATATTCAGGGCCGCCGACAGTGGGGTTCGAACCCATTATTTCCCGAGCGCAAGCTGACAGTTACATGACGCAAGCTGCGTAACCACTCGCTCAGTTTTTATGATTTTCATATGTGCCAGCATATGTAAGGGCATGAAGCTGACGTATTTGTTGAGCACCTTCGAACTCGCCAACTCAGCGCTGTGCCGTCCAGTCCACTCAGCCCGACAGTCGCAAGATTGAAGGCCAAGTCACACTAGCAGTTGGGCGACCACTGAAACATTACCATCTTCCTCTTCTTGTTCAGTGCTCCATGTTTCCGGTCTTACAGAAATGGGATGGGCTTGTCTGTGAGGCAAACGCTATTTAACTGAACGAATATTTACCACTGTATTTATAATCATTCTGGATTTTTCTGTAATGCAAACGTTGTAGTCCGATGAATGGTTCATCGGTTCCCCTGCGAACGTTCGGCGCTCAGAATGGCACATGACGTGACCCTTTCAGCCACTCATCTAGCACAACAGGTATGAGAGGCCCGAGATTTATCCTCATCACCTATTTTGCAATCAATGGAATTAAGTTTCTTCTTTGAGATATGGAAGTCAACACACTGCAGAAATAACAAAAAATATTTCGGAGGTTTACTCATCAACGAGACATTTCTAATAAGAAACACAAAATACACGCAGACTACATAAAAATCCGGAATAAGATCATACTTGTTGGCAACGACCTTTTTCCATCATTTCTGTGGTTCGGATTCCACATCAAACTGGAGATCCTGTGACTATTATGACGATTTCTACAGTCACGTAAAACTACATGGTTGTTATTTGTTTACATCATAAGCATAAGAGAACCGGATCTCAACCGAAATATGACTACTGTTCTTCACTCTGAAGGCTATAAACTATTGTTGTCAATAATGAAAGCAGCAAATATGAATTAAAATAGTGTTAATCTTGTTTTTCTTCCTGGATTTTTCCCCAGTTTATCGGGGTCGAAAAGTGATAAGGAACTGGCCCAGATTTACTGCCGAATGCCCTTCCTCACATCAACCCTACGTGAAGGGCTGTTGTATTCACTATTGCGTACCTCTGTGGTGGTTATTAGAGTGGTGTGCTGTGTTTAAATGAAGAGTACTCTATTAGGACAAACACCAAAACCAGGTCCCAGAATCAGGGGAATTAACCGTACGCATATAAATCCTCGACGCAACTGGGAATCGAACCCGTCGGCCTTTGAACCGAAGACCAGCGTGCTGACCATTCAGCCAAGAAGCTGGAATAATTCAAATAATATTACTGCACAATAATAAATACATTGATGTAGAGCCCTGATTAGCTCAGAGCTGCTGGTTTAACGCCCGGAATCCTGGTTGATCATGGGTTGAGATGTTCATCTCAAAATTCATGTGATATCAGCAAGGGCATCCGGCATAAAACCAAAATGGGCCTGGGTGGCTCCAGCGACCGCAGAAATAACTGGGAAAAGCTAAATAAATTTTAGTTTTTTTTTCTATTTGCTTTCGCACCGACACAGGTAGGTTTACGACGACGATGGGATAGGGAAGAGCTACGAGTGGGAAGGAAATGACCGTGGGCTTAATTAAGGTACAGCCCCAGCATTTGCCTGGTGGGAAAATGGGAAAAGATGGAAAATCACCTTCAGGGCTGCCGGCAGTGGAGTTCGAGCCCATTACTTCCCGAAATCAAGCTCACAGCTGCGCGACCCTAACCACTCGTCCACTTGCTGCTCGGTCTTGAGGTTTACAGTCGGAGTCGGCCCAAAATATATTATAATACTAATGTTATTTGCTTTACGTCCCACTAACTACTTTTACGGTTTTTGGAGACGTCAGGTGCCGGAGTTTAGTCACGCAGGAGTTCTTTTACGTGCCAGTAAATCTACTGACACGAGGCTAACGTTTTTGAGCACTTTCAAATACCACCGGACTGAGCCAGGATTTAACCTGCCAAATTGGGGTCAGAAGGCCAGCGCCTCAACCGTCTGAGCCACTCAGCACGGCCCAAAATGTATTGGCACATCGCCATATTGGTGGCTTGTTGGTAAACGAGCAATATATTTCCGTATACACTACATGTAAATGCTACCTTACACAAAATAACACCGAACAAGTGGTCGTGAGGTATGGGTTACGTACCTATCAGCCTGCATTCGGGAGATAGTTGGTTCGAACCTCACTGTCGGCTGGCGAGGGTCTTCCGTGGTTTCCCATTTTCTCACCAGGCTGTACCTTAATTAAAGCCATGATAGCTTCCTTCCCACTCCTATCCCATCTACTGTATCTGTATCGCTGTAACATAAAGCAAATTGTAAAATTAAAAGAAGAAAACGAAACATAACGTGCCATGCTGTCCAAGGTAAATTGCTCATGCCATCAAAATACCGTGATTCAACAGTTAATGTCTCCCTCCTGCAGACAAACAAGTGATGATGATAATGGTGTTACTTGCTTAACGTCCCACTAACTACATGTTTACGGTTTCGGAGACGCCGAGCTGCCGGATTTAGTCCCGCAGGAGTTCTTTACGTGCCAGTAAATCTACTGACACGAGGCTGACGTCTTTGAGCACTTTCAAATACCACCGGACTGAGCCAGGATTTAACCTGCCATGTTGGGGTTAGAAGGCCAGCGCCTTAACCGTCTGAGCCACTCAGCCCGGCAGACAAGCAAGTATTGGCACAGATAAGGGTATCTCGGAATAGTGGTGCTTGTGAGTTACGTCCGAAAGTGCTTGCAACCTGACAGCGTACACAAACAATCAGCCTCGCTCAGAGAAAACCGTTTACAAATGCAACAACTATTGCTGCAGATATCCAGACAACGTCCAACAAGCGTTCTTTTTTTCTTTTGCTATTTGCTTTACGTCGCACCGACACAGATAGGTCTTATGGCGACGATGGGAGAGGAAAGGCCTAGGAATGGGAAGGAAGCGGCCGTGGCCTTAATTAAGGAACAGCCCCAGCATTTGCCTGGTGTGAAAATGGGAAACCACGGAAAACCATCTTCAGGGCTGCCGACAGTGAGGTTCGAGCCCACTATCTCCCGGATGCAAGCACACAGCTGGGCGCTCCTAACCGCACGGCCAACTCGCTCGGTACAACAAGCGAGTGAGTCTTCAAACTATACGCAATGTTTTGAACGGGGTTAATATCCATGGTAAATCTATGTATATAAAATAACTTGTCCTGACTGACTGACTGACTGACTGACTGACTGACTGACTGATTCATCATCGCCGACCCAAAACTTCTGGACATAGAGAAATGAAATTTTGAGGATACATTCATATTAACATGTAAGTGCTCGCTAACAAAGGATTTTTGGATATTCCGTCGCTAAAAGGCTGAAAAGGGGGGTGAAATTTTAAAATGAGTGTATCTATATCTCAAAACTTTAAAAGTTTACAGATGTAAAAATTGGTATTTAGAATCTTCTTTAAAAATAAATGAACAGGTTTTTTTTGTTTTCGGAAAATCCCAATAGGAATGATGAAAATGGGTGAAAAATTGGTTGAATGCCTTTTTCTTTTGCTAGTTGCCTTACGTCGCACCGACACAGATAGGTCTTATGGCGACGATGGGACAGGGAAGGGCTAGGAGTGGGAAGGAAGCGGCCGTGGCCTTAATTAAGGTACAGCCCCAGCATTTGCCTGGTGTGAAAATGTGAAACCACGGAAAACCATTTTCAGGGCTGCCGACAGTGGGGTTCGAACCTACTATCTCCCGAATACTGGATACTGGCCGCACTTAAGCGACTGCAGCTATCGAGCTCGGTTTGAATGCCTTTAATGAGGAAACTTATATCTCAAAAACTGAAGATATTACAGACCTGAAAATTGATATTTGGGATCTCCTTTAAAAAAAAAGAAACATGTATTCTTTGTTTTTGGAAAATTCAATTAATGGCGGGGGTGAAGAGGAGAGCGAATTTTTAAAATGAGTGTGTATATATATATATATATATATATATATATATATATATATATATATATATATCAAAACTTTTAAAGTGTACAGCTATAAAAATTGGTATTTAGAATCCCCTTTAAAAATAAAGAAACACAACCTTTTTGTTTTCGTAAATCCCAATAGGAGGGGTAAAAAAGGGTGAATAATCTGTTGAATGCCTTAAATGAGGATACTTATATCTCAGAAACAGAAGATATTACAGACCTGAAAATTGGGATTTTTGGACCTCCATTGAAAATAAAGAAACACGTATTTTTGTTTTTTGAAAATCCAATTAATTGGGGTTAAACAGGAGTGACAAACTGGGGTGAATTTTTAGAAAGACTATATCTACAGTAGCTACAGTAGCCTATATCTCAGAAACGTAAAATGTTACAGATGTAAAAATTGGTATTTGGAATCTCCTGTCAAAGTAAAGAAACATATGTGATTTGTTTTTGGAAACTCCACTTACGGGGAACTAAGAAGGGGGTGAAATTTTCAAATGATCATTTCTACAGTATATATCAAAAAATTTAACATGTTACCGAAGTTAAAAATAGTATTTTTATCTCTATTAAAAATAAAGAAATATGTATTTTTTGTTTTCTGAAAAATCACTTTGGTAGAGGGGTAAAAGTGACTGAAATTGGGTTGAATTCTTTTAATTAGGACACTGACATCTCAAAAGCTGAAAATGCTACAGACGTGAAGTTTGGTATTTGGAATCTCCTTTAAAAATAAAGGAATACGTATTTTTGTTTTCGAAAATCCACCTAAAAGGGGGAGAGAAATTGAAAAATTAGTTTGATTATTTTTATGAGGATACTATTATCTCAAAAACGAAAGATTTTGCAGACGTGAAAACTGGTATTTGGAATCTGCTTTAACATTAAAGAAACACGTATTCCCGGAAAATCCAATGAAGTGGGGGAGGTGAAAGAATTGAAAAATTAATTGAATTTATTGCATAAAGATACTGCCATCTAATAAAAACTAAAATTGTTACGGACGTGAAAATTGGTGTTTGGATCTCCTTTAAAAACAAGGAAAAAGCGTTTTTGGGGAAAATCATCTTGTGGGGGGGGGGGGTGGAGGTGAAAAGGAGTTGAATTGCTTTCACGAGGACACATATCTCAAAAGCTGAAGATGTTAGAGTCGTGATAATTGGTATTTAGAAGATCCTTTACTATTAAAGGAACATATATTTTTTAACGGGAAATTCACTTAAGGGGGATAGGGGCAGTGTGAAAGGAGGTGAAAAATGTGAAGGTAACGGACGTGAACATTGGTATTTGGAATCTCTTTTAAACATAAGGAAACACGCATCTTATTTTCGGCGGGAGGGGGGGGGGGGGTAAATCAACTTAACGGCGGTGGGGTGAAAAACGAGTTGAGATCAATTGATTTTACTGTTCATAATGTACTTATTATGATCATAAAATGATCATTTTTAATCTTTCCTGGGTTCGTTTTCAAGAACCTTACTTTCCTTTGGAGAACATAAAGTTAGATTCTCCTGGCATATAAAAAAATTCAACACATTTGAAATAAACGATAGGAATAAAATTGACCGTGTAATTGTTCACCTCTATAATAAGGTCAATAATGCACGGAGTTACTGTATATCATTCGTGTCGCCAGAAATCTCGCGCACTTGCCTACACGCGACGATGGTGCTGGTCACATTTTCAGCAATGACAATGGCAGCAAGTAGCGGTCTTGCATCTTACTGTGGGTTCTAGACCATTAATAATAATAATAATAATAATAATAATAATAATAATAATAATAATAATAATAATGTTCTGGACCGTCGTCAAAATGTGCTGACCGCACTGGAAAAGGTTCCTGACCGAGTAATGACTACGATTGCAGTCCGGCCGCGGGTTCAGTACCGCCAATGCACCCAAGACGACAACTATGCCGGATCTCCTCAAGGATTTGATCCATATTAAAAATTCTTATAGGAAAAGATGGCAAAGATTTAGGTACCCAACTGACCGGGTGGAATACCTTGACCTAGCCCGGGAGGTACGAGATCGATTGCTGGAAGGAAAGATTGAAAAATGGGAGGAAATTTGCCGTAATCTCTCAGAAAACGAGTCAGATCGCGAATTTTGGCGGATTCTGAGAGTTAGACCTCGAATTTTGGCGGTTATATATAAAACGTTCAGCATTCAATTTTAAATTTCATTATAATACCGTAGCGAAGCACGGGTATCTTGCTAGTATCCCATAAGGAAGCTATAAATTTCATCAGTTAACCGTGAGAAACGCCTGCAGTTTGCGAACGAATACAGTAGCAAGCCGATTGAATTTTGTAACACGTTTATGTTTTCGGACGAACCGTAGTTCAGTGTGTTTAGATCCGATGGAAGGAAGAAATTGTTGCGCAAGCCCAACACAGCGCTCCAAATCAAATACATGCTTCCCACGGTCAAACATGGCGTAAGAGGTGTCGTGGTATAGCGGCGTCGGGCGTTGGGAATCTAGCTGTAACTCACGGTACAATGGATCATATGAAATGCATCGATATGTTGCGAGGTAATTTACACGTTAGGGCGCAGAAATTGTGACTGGATGGGGAGCTTCATTTCCAATAAACCAACGACCCATGGTATACCGGCATGAAAACCTGAAGTGGTTGCTGTTTAGCGCTCCCCGAAGGACGCAAATTTCCGATCTCAACCCTATCGAGAATATGTCGGCTCATCTAGTCACACAAGTCCGACAACGGCTTTCGTCAAGAAAACAGTACTTTGAGAAAGTACTCCTGGAAATCTCCGTGATTTCCCAGTTTCACACCAGGCAAATGCTTGGACTGTACCTTAATTAAGGCCACGTCCACTTCCTTCCCACCCCTATTCCTTTCCTATCATATCGTCGCCATAAAACCTATCTGTGTCGGTGCGACGTAGAGCAAATTGTAAAAAAAAAAAAAAAAAATACTCCTGAAGGAATTTTCGAAAATACCCCTGATGTGACCCGAAATTTAACAAGTAGCACACCTAGGCGTTTATAGGCTGTTATCAAAACCAAGGGGATGCACACTGGCTATTAGACTGTGCACTATCGCGAAGGAAACGAACACGCCAATCAATGCCATATGTTTACCAATACCTCCTTGCCTGCAGAAGATAGACATTTATTTTGTAACACTGTATTTTGATGGTAATTGCAGATACTTTGGACTGCCTGATAATGTATGTTCTGCGACGTAACAATTACGAGTGTTGTTTACTGACATATCTGTGTTTGGAATCCACCAGACCCTAAAATATAGGTGTGCCAATACTTTTTAGGTGCGCAGCTGTGAGCTCGCATCCGGGAGATAGTGGGTTCGAAACCCACTGTCGACAGTCCTGAAAATGGTTTTACGTGGTTTCTCCATTTTCACACCAGGCAAATGCTGGGGCTGTATCTTAATTAACGCCACGGGCGCTTCCTTCCAGTTCCTATAATAATAATAATAATAATAATAATAATAATAATAATAATAATAATAATAATAATAATAATAATAATAATAATAATAATAATAATAATAATGCTATTTGCTTTACGTCCCACTAACTACTCTTTTACGGTTTTCGGAGACGCCGAGGTGCCGGAATTAAGTCCCACAGGAGTTCTTTTACGTGCCAGTAAATCTACCGACACGAGGCTGGCGTATTTGAGCACCTTCAAATACCACCGGACTGAGCCAGGATTGAACCTGCCACATTGGGGTCAGAAGGCCAGCGCCTCAACCCTGTGAGCCACCCAGCCCGGCCTTCCAATTCCTAGGTCTTTCCTATCCCATCGTCGCCATAAGACCTATCTGTATCGGTGCGACAAAAGCAACTAGCAAAAAAAAACTTTTTGGGCAACCTGTGCATGACCACTTCTTTCAGGAATAATACATAACTGCACAGATCAAATGACGACACGTTTTCTGCACATTAACTTACACGGTTGAGCTACTATCTTAGATAAACCAGTCGACTGTACGTCGTCCGAAGTTTTGTAACTCATATCTGAATTGTGTGGAGATGTAGGGTTTTTGAATGAATGAAAATATCAATCATTTGCAGACATATATTGAAAGTTATTTTTGGAAACCATAGTTCTCTTAAAATGTTGACAATATTAAACTAACTAAACTTTGGACTCGGAAGACTTGGGAATAAGGAGACGAGCTGTTCAACGAAGTAATATTTTCCAAGATGTCAGTGGAGAAATGGCGTGGAAGGGCATTAGTAGACAAAGAAGCCTGAATGGAGTTTTTAAAAAATATGTTAAGTATCATAATATGGAGATAAAGATAAAGGTGGACTCTGACTGGAGGCACGTCCGATCCTCGCAGAGTTGTGGCTGAACCGGAGTTTGCGCACGGTAGGTTGGTCAGTTCCTTTCCGCTCCTGCATTCCCTTACCCCCACCAACAGCGCGTGGCAAACCATCCCAATTTTGACTACGCCCAATGTAGCTTAACTTCGGGGATCTCACGGTATCCAGTGTTTCAACACGGCTACGGCCGCTGGCATATGGAGATAAAGACTTTGGAATTCAAGAGGACAAATTGGGGCAAATATTCATGTATGGGAAGAGATAATATGGATTGGAATAATTTATCAAGGGATAATATCAGAGTTCTTTGAAATCATATAAGAAAAGACTAGGTAAACGATTGATAGGGACTATGTCACCTAGGCGACAGCCCTAAATGCAGTTCAATGATGACTGAATTCAGTAATTTACAAACATATTATTTCAATGTCCGCCTCTGTGATGTAGTGGTTAGTGTGATTAGCTGCCACCCCAGAAAGCCCAGGTTCGATTCCCGGCTCTGCCACGAAATTTGAAAAGTGGTACGAGGGCTGGAACGGGGTCCACTCAGCCTCGGGAGGTCAAATGAGTAGAGGTGGGTTCGATTCCCACCTCAGCCATCCTGAAAGTGGTTTTCCGTGGTTTCCCACTTCTCCTCCAGGCAAATGCCGGGATGGTACCTAACTTAAGGCCACGGCCGCTTCCTTCCCTCTTCCTTGTCTATCCCTTCCAATCTTCCCATCCCCCCGCAAGGACCCTCTTCAGCGTAGCAGGTGAGGCCGCCTGGGTGAGGTACTGGTCATTCTCCCCAGTGCTGGGCTGAGTGGCTCAGACGGTTAAGGCGCTGGCCTTCTAACCCCAACTTGGCAGGTTCGATCCTGGCTCAGTCCGGTGGTATTTGAAGGTGCTCAAATACGACAGCCTCGTGTCGGTAGATTTACTGGCACGTAAAAGAACTCCTGCGGGACTAAATTCCGGCACCTCGGCGTCTCCGAAGACCGTAAAAGTAGTTAGTGGGACGTAAAACAAATAACATTATTATTATTATTATTCTCCCCAGTTGTATCCTCCGACCCAATGTCTCACACTCCAGGACACTGCCCTTGAGGCGAGGGAAAAACCAACCCTGGAGGGTAAACAGATTAAGATAAGAAGATTATTTCAATACTTTCAAATAATTTTTATGTTATAGGGCAACTCAATCATGACAGTCTTTGCGGGCCACACACTACAGGAACAGTCTTTCATAAAAAGTTTTATGACTATCACTATCAGGAATATACTGGAGATCCTGAATTTTCTTCGCATTTATGCTGGCAACGTCTCCATAAGTACGATCTTGCGACAATGTAGGATTTATGCGTGAATGACTCAGCTGGAAAGTGAATATACACTTGCCATCAATAATGCTACTTCTGTGCACAACTCTTGGGTACATCGATGTGTAACAGAAGGTGTGGAACTGCTTCTCAGTTGGTGATAGTTCCTTTTTAAAGAAACCTTGAGCCATTACGTTCACTAGTGAATTAGGTACAGTTCCTCACTAATATACCATTTTGTCACCAGACAGCAGAAACTACTGACTGTACAGAATAGCGAACTTTTGGATCAGTGAGATCAGTGATTCTGAAAACTCCCCCTGTTTCGGACGTAAGGAGTTTCCAAAGGAATTTTCAGACGTTGTAGTAAGTTACTTAAAACACCGCGTTAAACCATACATTCGCTCTGGACATGTGGCACTGTCCGACACATGAAGGATTGTATTTCAAACTACACATACGTGTACAAAACATATTTCTCCAAAACAGTGAATATACGGTGTTTTCAAAGTGACCGATTGAAAGGGTTTTATATAAAGTATGTTGGAGTTAAATTATGTAAATTCATTCCTTTATTAATAGACATGGCGCAACAGCCCCGACGGCCATAGCCTACCAAGCGACTGCTGCTCATCCCGAAGTGTGCACATTATGAGGTGTCATGTGGTCAGCACGACGAATCTTCTCGGCAGTTATTCTTGGCTTTCTAGACCGGGCAGCTAGCTCACCGTCTGGTAGCTCCTCAATTGCAATCACTAGAATCCGGAAGTTAGGCAAAATGCCTTTTTTACCTCAGTGAATATATCGAAGTGTCACATAGAGACGGACATGTTTCCGCAAATTTGGGAATGTTACAACCAGTTATTATTTTTCCCTTTTTAGTTTCCGTAGCCTATTTGATAATTTAATTCCTCTTTTGTCTTTTTAAGTTCTTGTGGATAATTTCTGCTATTATTTATGTATTAAAATTAATCAATGGAAAGAAAAATTATATAATTCCAATGTTCTGTATTAGTATACAGAAAAAAATGATTTTAACTTATTTGTTATCTATTAACATTTACACAAACGATATTTTCATATTACACAAATCTCTACTAAAAACTCCACAAGGCAAATAGTCGTGAGGGTTGCCAGGTCCCGTCCTTGCTACGTAAATTAAGTGCTGGTGGTGATTATTGTTTTAAGATGAAGAACATCTCAGCAACCATCCTTTACTAACACTAATCAGAAGGGAAATTAAAGAGGTCCGATACTTCGAAAAGTGAAGGTATCGGCAAAAGAAAGGAAAGGACAACGTAGAACGCGAAAATGAAAGACTTCCTAGCCCTCGAAAATCCAATACCGTTGAGGTCGGAAAAGAACAAGCGTTGACCAAGGGACGTCAGACAGGGAACGTACGAGCGAGGCACTGACACAAGTGGTAGCAACGCCAGACTCAGCTAGGAGAACCGTCGTCACCAACCCACATTCCCAAGTTGAGAAGCCCTGGTCCCCCTTTAAGCCGCCTCCTTTATGACAGACAGGGGATACCGTTGACGTTATTCTATCATCCCCACCCACAGGGGAATGTAAGATTCAGTACTAAAATGTGATGCAGATGTGTGTTACGCAGCTTACATTAAAGCATCTTTATTATTTTAGTGCCCATTTTTGTCATTATAAATGCCTATTTTAATTATTTTACTGCCTATTTCCTAAATGTTAAGTGCTTACTTGCCTGCCTACTTTAGCAAAAACAAATGCCTGAACTTCCGAGCTCTAGTAATCAGGTAGGCTGAGTGGACCTCGAACCAGACTCCAGATCCAGGTAAAATACCTGTCCTGGCCGGGAATCGAATCCGAGGCCTGTTACAGCTGATCGACCAACCCATGTGATGAGAGAGACGGAATTGTTGTGTCTTGTTAAGACGCAAGTCCACGAAGCCTGAATATATCGGAGTCGCATCCCGATAACTCTATCTTGTTGTGTACATATTTATATGTGTTTTTATTTGCAGGTAACGTGTGTGCACCTTGTTTGATTATTTCATTGTCTAGTGTTTTTACTGTTGTATTGTGTCGTTGTCCTGCGTTGTCTAGTGGGATATTAGCTCACTGGCTAATTAAGGGAAGCCGGTTCTGTCCCGGTCCATTTGCATATGCGTTCGGTTCATTACTAGAGTCAGTGATATTTTGGAGGAGATGATTAGGGGCAACCCTGAACCAGTGTTTTATTTTCTTTGTGTCCGAATCTACTCGGAATGTAAATATATATAGTCAGACCATTTACTAGAGTATTGATTATTACGGAAGCATCTAATAGACAGTTTAATATAGAGCCTATGGGCATGGACTTAGGTATTTAGCGGCGCCATCACACCATTCAAAGAGGTAACGCGACTCAAATTTCCATGTATAAATTTTTGTAATGATATTTCCCGGTCGTCACCCGCCTTTCTTTGTGTAGATTGTTTTGTCAACATGTAATTATAGCTAATGTGCGTGTCACATTTTTATGACCGATTTGGGGTCGATTTTGCGTTAGTTTAACTGTTCCATTTTCACTAGTATGAATTAAATTTATGTTTATAGATCAATAAATCCAAATTACCCGTTAACTTGCGTTCTTATTCACTAATTATATATCCGTATTTCCTGTCCATATACTTTTTAGAGTAAGTTTTATGTAGAGATTTTTGTGTCGCCGACTTTTTCCGAATGTAACCACGCGTTTTACCCTGAGCTTAGCCAAATTTGTGACAGGATACATTGCAGTATATTCGCTCAAAAAAGAAGAATGCGCAATCTACACTCAGGAAATGGAATTAAGGCGTACACATAAAATTAATCTATGGATATTCTATAGTCTAATTTTTGTAGTAGGTTTGTGATGATTCAAATTAGGTCTGATAAAATATTGAACGTGAAGAACCTACGATACCTTTCTTTCTTTCTTTCTTTCTTTCTTTCTTTCTTTCTTTCTTTCTTAATCGGTTCACCCTCCAGCGTTCGTTTTCCCTCGGACTCAACGGGGATCCCACCTCTACCACCTCATGGGCAGTGTCCTGGAGCGCGAGATTTTGTATCGGGCGATACAACAGGAAAGAAGGACCAGTGCCTCGCCCAGGCGGCCTCACCTTTTATGTTGAGCAGGGGCCTTGTAGGGAAGATTGGAAGGGATAGACAACGAAGAGGAAGGAAGCAGCCGTGGCCTTAGGTTAGGTACCATCCCGGCATTTACCTGGAGGAGAAATTGGAAACCACGGAAAACCAGCCCTCGTACCACTTTTCAAATTTTGCGGTAGAGCCGGGAATCGAACCTAGGCCTCCGAGAGTGGCAGATAATCTCACTAACCACTACACCATACAGGCGACCTACAATACCATGCACTCATACTCTTCCTGGGTGATTATATATTGCATTGCATTTTGACTGTTAAGATTGAAATAAATCAAGCTTATTATTTAGTTATTCATCGATATGCAATCGATATAGAGACTAAAACAACTCATGGAAAAAACTACACTAAAGAGGAACTGGCATATATTTCGACGTGTATTTGTCGTTCCGTGAACAAATTATATGTCATGCGTTCTGCTGTAAATCACACAAGCACCCGTATGAGTGCCGACACAGCCTCAGTAATCCTCAAAGACTAAGTGCCTCAGACCCGACCGGTACTTCAGTGTAAATTTCTAACAGACGTCAAACACACTAAACAGAACAGTTAGAATGATTGTATTGTGTTTTATTTTATTTCTTGTATTTATTTATTTATTTATTTATTTATTTATTTATTTATTTATTTATTTATTCATTTATTTGGTTACCCTCCAGGGTTGGTTTTTCCCTCGGATTCAGCGAGGGATTCCACCTCTACCACCTCAAGGGCAGTGTCCTGGAGCGCCAGACTTTGGGTCGAGGTATACAACTGGGAAGGAGGACCAGTACCTCGCTCAGTCAGCTTCACCTGCTATGCTGAACAGCAACTTTGTGAGGGATGGGAAGATTGGAAAGGGCAGGCAAGGAAGAGGGGAGGAACCGGCCCTGACCGTAAGTTAGGTAGCATTCCTGCATTTGCTTGGAGGAGAAGTGGGAAACCACGGAAACTACTACGAGGATGGCTGAGATGGGAACTTTTTTTTTTGCTAGTTGCTTTACGTCGCACTGACACAGATAGGCCCTATGGCGACGATGGGACAGGGAAGGGCTAGGAGTGGGAGGGAAGCGGCCGTGTCCTTAATTAAGGTACAGCCCCAGCATTTGCCTGGTGTGAAAATGGGAAACCACGGAAAACCATTTTCAGGGCTGCCGACAGTGGGGTTCGAATCTACTATCTCCCGAATACTGGATACCGGTCGCACTTAAGAGACTGTAGCTATCGAGCTCGGTGAGATGAGAATCGAACCCACCTCTACTCATGTGACCTCCGAGGCTGAGTCACCCCGTTCCAGCCCTTGTACCACCTTTCAAATGTCGTGACAAAGCCGAAAATCGAACCCGGGCCTCGCAGCTAATCACACTAACCACTACACCACAGAGGCGGACTATTCATTTCTTTACTTATTTATTTATTTATTTATTTATCTATTTATTTATTTATTTATTTATTTATTTATTTATTTATTTATTTATTTATTCTTCCTCTTTATCTGTTTACACTCCAGGGTCAGTTTTTCTCTCGGACTCAGCGAGAGATCCCACCTCTACCGCCTCAAGTGCAGTGTCCTGAAGCGTGATACTTCGGGTTGGGGATACAACTGGGAAGGATGACCAGTACTTCTCCCAGGCGGCCTCACCTGCTATGCTGAACAGGGGCCTTGCGGGGGGGATGGGAAGATTGGAAGGGATAGACAAGGAAGAGGGAAGGAAGCTGCTGTGGCCTTATGTTAAGTACCATCCCGGCATTTGCCTGGATGAGAAGTGGGAAACCACGGAAAACCACTTAGGATGGCTGAGGTGGGAATCGAACCCACCTCTACTCAGTTGTCCTCCCGAGGCTGAGTGGACCCCACTCCAGCCCTCGTACCACTTTTCAAATTTCGTGGCAGAGCGGGGAATCGAACCCGGGCTTCCGGGGGTGGCAGCTAATCACACTAACTACTACACCACAGAGGCGGACTATTTATTTATTTATTTATTTATTTATTTATTTATTTATTTATTTATTTATTTATCCATTCATTCACTTTTAGCCCTTTCTTCTTTCTGCATCGCTGAAAGCTATTCAACCATTCTGTGTTGATGCGACGTGAAACAGGTAGAATAAAGGAATGATTTTCTCCCAATTGGTTTTATATGGTTGATGAGTTTCTTTAGAGTCTGTGATAAACCTGTAGTTTTACCCCCTTGAAGTCCACCTCCGTAGCGTAACGGTCAGTGTTATTAACTGCCTTCCTAGGCGGCCCGGGTTCGATTCGAGGTATTGCCAGAGATTTAAGATTGACAGGAGGCCTGGTATGTGGTTGAAATGGCACAAGCAGCTCACCTCCATTGGGGGTGTGCCTGAAAAGAACTGCACCACTTCGGGATGAGGACATGAGCTTACTTTACTCACTCACCACACATAACACTATCCTCCACCACAATAATACCCAGTTATCTGCACGTGGCAGATGCCGTCCACCCTCAGCGGAGGGCCTGTCTTACAAGGGCTCCACTCGGCTAGAAATAGCCACACGAAATTATTGAACCCCCTAGAAACAACTATCACCAACTCCCGTCATTATCAATAGGATTCAGATGGAGATAAATGAAAGTAAATCCTAACATATCTTAATTTGATTCCTATCCAGTTGTCTGCCCACTTCCATTCAAGGATGTTTCCTTTAGAGTGATGTAGGCAGTTGGGCCTACATGTGTAAAGCAAAGCAAAGCAAAGCAAAGCAAAGTAATCTCCGTACAGGCCATGAAGGCCCTTGTAGAGGGGGGGGGGGGGGGTGTAAAGAATTCAACCATCCATAACCTCGGCACTTTATGGGGTAGAGCGGCTAACCCTACGCTCGGTTCTTCAGTCTAAATGTATAGCAGACGCCAAACACACTAAACAAAACAGCTCTCTTTGCCCACAGGAATTAATCTGGTACGCAATTTTGGTTTAGGCTGAGGGAATCTCAGGGCCATGTACACCTCCGGAAGTGAAAATCACGTTTCTTAAATGTTTCGACTTCCTTACGGAGAATCGATCCCACGTCCTTGTGGGTGTACCGAGCACGCCTTTACCGCCTCTGCCAGGGGACCCATACATCCTTGTATAGCTATATACTTTTACTTTTGTAAGGTTTAATTTTCTAATACCAGTTTGGAAAATTATTCAAGATGCTGTCCACTCTCTAAATTTTGCTATATTTAATTACTGAACCGTAATGTAGAGTGTAACATAACATGTAGGACAATCCGAGACTTTACTACCATACTGTTCTGGGGTCTAATATACTGGATTGGATATTTTAAGAAATATTAATATAGTCACCATTTTTTCTCTTTGAATAGAAATCAAATCCCATGGCGCAAGAGCCCGGAAGGACTATGGACTATCAAGCGACGCTGCTCAGTCCGAAGACCTGCAGATTATGAGGTGTCGTGTGGTCAGCACGACGAATCCTCTTGGCCGTTATTCTTGGCTTCCTAGACCGGTTCTTTAAATAGATCTCCACAATAATCTGCCTGATGTAGGTAGATTCAAATGTCCAAATGTATAATTTTAACAAAAGATAATGAGTTAGATTTCTTCAATATTTCCAGAACATTTCCAATAAACAATCCACTGAATATTCAACGTAGAGAGATGTCGACAACAATACTCATCGACAGAAATAATTTCCAAGAAATTCAATGAATTGTTCGCTAGTTTTCTTTGAAGATCGGAATCTGGTTAATTACCCTCATTATCTCAAAATACCGGGCGAGTTGCCCCTGCAGTTAGGAGCGCCCAGCTGTGAACTTGCATCCGGGAGATAGTGGGTTCGAACTCCACTGTCGGCAGCCCTGAAGATGGTTTTCCGTCGTTTCCCATTTTCACACTAGGCAAATGCTGGGGCTGTAACTTAATTAAGGCCACGGTCAGTTCCTTCCCATTTCTAGGCTTTTCCTATCCCTTCGCCGCCATAAGACCTATCTGTAAGGTGCGACGTAAAGCAAATATCAAAAACAAAATTATCTCAAAATACCGAATGTGAAATATTGGTTAGTTTTCAGCCAGGCCTTCGTAATCAGAAGCAAAGTAAATGCTGCAAATACGTAAATATCCACCTCTGTGGTGTAGTGGTTAGTGTGATTTACTACCATCCCCGGAGACCCGGGTTCGATTCCCGGCTCTGCCACGAAATTTGAAAAGTGGTACGAGGGCTGGAACGGGGTCCACTCAGTCTCAGGAGGTCAACAGAGTAGAGAGGGGGGGGTTGGATTTCCGTGGTTTCCCTTTTTCCTCCAGACAAATGCCGGGATGGTACCTAACTTAAGGCCACGGCCGCTTCCTTCCCTCTTCCTTGTCTATCCCTTCCAATCTCCCCATCCCCACAAAAGGCCCCTGTTCAGAATAGCAGGTGAGGCCTCCTGGGCGCCTCTCTAGTTGTACCCCCGACCCAAAGGCTCACGCTCCAGGACACTGCACTTGAGGCGGTAGAGTTGGGATCCCTCGCTGAATCCGAGGTAAAAACGAACACTGGAGAGTAAACGGATTAGGAAGAAGTAGGAAATACGTAAATTTGGCGTATTGGGTACTTCGACGCACGTCAAAAGAATTGAAATAGCAACGCAAAACTTACGAATATGTCTTATTTGCTACTTTACCATGGCCACTTTAAGAAACACCTTCGTCAGGGTGGAAGGGTTCATTGCAGCTGCAGATTCAACAGTTTGCCATGAGATGAGACGCGTGACACATAACAGCATTGGAAACTGTCTCAAACGAAAGATGCATTTATTTCACATTCGTTAGTTTAACATGATGCCAACAAATTGGCTTCGGAGGTGAGGTCATGTAAGGCGAATGGAGGTGGGTAGATACACTAGGAGACTAAATGACTCGGCCTCGGACGATATGAAAACTAGAGGGAGACATGGGAGATGATGGAAAGATGCTGTATTTTATTTGTAGGTACAAGACGCGGGGACCGAGCTCGATAGCTGCAGTCTCTTAAGTGCGGCCAGTATCCAGTATTCGGGAGATAGTATGTTCAAACCCCACTGTCGGCAGCCCTGAAAATGGTTTTCCGTGGTTTCCCATTTTCACACCTGGCAAATGCTGGGGCTGTACCTTAATTAAGGCCACGGCCGCTTCCTTCCCACTCCTAACCCTTCCCTGTCCTATCGTCGCCATAAGACCTATCTGTGTCGGTGCGACGTAAAGCAACTAGCAAAAAAAAAAAAAAAAAAAAAAAAAAAAAAAAAAAAAACAAGACGCGGAAGGAGAGGAAGAAGAAGAAGACTCATTAAGTACTAGCTACAAATAATACAACTTGTATGATGACCTCTATCATTGCAGCAGGAAATTTTAACTGTCACAATACTAATTATAATAGTAGTGACAGGATCGGACTCGTCTGAAGTTGGTGGCATTTGAAGATGTTCAGATGAGACAACGTGTCGTTGGCTTCCAGAAGGTTCAAGAACTACTTCAGGAAAATAATCCTATGCGTTGACATCTCTTAAAATGTATGATAGGCAAAAATTAGTAACTAACGCTTTTTAACTATTGTCGCGGCCACCAAATTAGGCGGATGAGGAAAGCTGCGCTGTCGTCAGATATGGGAACGGCAAAGCGACAGATGGTCGAGAGTCGCTTACCTCCGAGCACGGATTGGCAGTGCTGTCTAGCTGAAGCCCATCCGCTCCAGGCCACATTACCCGAGTCATTCCCTGTCATGCAGCTGTTGAGCCCGCACCGTAAGTGCAGTTAAAATGGATAGTGAATGTGAATTGATTTGGGCTCAAGTCAAGAGAGAAGTGACATAGATGACCAAGACATTCAAAATCAAGGACGTAGAAAAACTCACGTCAGAAGCAATCGACCGTGTGACTGCTGCAGATTGGGAACAGTGATTCAATCGCGCGGAAAATCTTCAAACAGACGATTGGGCTAAGGAAATAGTAAGGGACGAAAGAATGGAGCCATTCATCATCAGTGTAAATGACGACTCGACAGATAGTGAGATGAGTGATGACAGTGACTAAGAAATCTTAGATTGCCTTGAAGCTAGAAACCGATTCTTAATTCATTGTAAATTAATGTAAACCTATTCTTTAAAGTAGTTCTTTTTCCATATTACTCAGTACAATATACAGTATTCAAATATTTAAAGTTATAATGTAATAAAACTAATACTGATTAGTATGTAATCCGAATGTATTTACGGCGTCCTGCAGCCTGTGCTGGCGCGCGCGCCTTTAACTGCCTCAGCCAGCGACATTTACATGATCGCTTTCCGGGCTATTTTCCAGGAAAATTACAAGACTCACGGAAATATGTTTCAGATAAAAAATATAAGTCAGGCAATTTTTTACATTGTTCCCGCAGACAAAATTTTATTGGCTGAAGAAATAAAAACTTGGCCGCTTACTGAAATTTTCAGTACATGACTCTACGGATTTAAATTTACTACTTCAAGATTTTATTTTTAATAATTATTTGAAGTGGTTTATATGGAAAATAATTATACCGCTGAAATCAGCAGTCTTTTCTGAAGCTTGTAGTATAATTTGTTTTGAAGCATTGTATGAAGTAACATCAGGAGCTTGAGAGAGAACAACTTTCCTCGCGCTCCGAAATGATGTGTTCAGTTAGACATTTCTTCGCCAGTTGCTACATAGCCTTGGCAACAGCGTAATTTCTCTGACCCGCCTAATTTGGTGGCCGCGACAATAGTCGGTTTTAAGAGACGCTCAAGTGCCGGAGTTTCGCACCCAAAAGGTGTTCTTTAATCTACCAGTAAATATACAGACACGGGCCTGTCTCGTATTTAAGCACTGTTGATTGCATAAAGACTGTGCTGTGATTTGATCTCATAACTTTATACACAAAATTGCGCTGCTCAGCTCCCCTTCCAAGGTGGGTGTGACGCGTACCGCATGTCAGTGCCCTTGACACAGCCAGAGATAACGAAGTAGAAACGTCGGTGACTGGACAGCATAGTGATAGCCCTACAATGAGCGTCCCGAACACGCTACGTTTAACGGTGTCCGGACATTTCGTACCACCTAGGTCGTTATCTACCTGCGAACTGTTTTCCTGTAATCCTCAAATATTTAAACCAGGGCAATCCGTAACGCTTGATGTCAAATTGGAATTCCATTTCCACAGGCGTAATGAGCGTGTCCTCCCATTAGTTCCAATTCCCATGAGTTCCGAATTCTTCCGCGAATTGGCTATCTGCCAATTACACTACTTGAGCGAGTCCCGTCAGTTCCGAACACTACCTGAGCGAGTTTGAGCTTAGTTTTCTACAGCAAAATTGTATTAATTTGTTTATTACTGAAACAAATAAGGTCCATTGTTAGCGCCAGCCTGGAGTGCATGCCCTCTTTAATGAATTGGCTCTTCTAACAGAGGGGGGCGAAAGCCATGGACCTGTAGCTCCCATAAGCAGCTTTCGCCTTGTCAGTATGTGTCAGCATGTGGCTTCGTCAAAATAATCAGTTTTGAGTTATTTATGAAGTTCTTAAAATAGTATCAGCATGTCGCTTCATCTTTGAACTGTTTTTTATCTCATTTAAAAGTACTTAGTAATCAGCACGTAGCTTCGTCAAATTGATCTTTTAACTGAATTATTCTTCTCTTTATACTCTAATCAATATATATATAGCAAAAGAAACATTTCTTAAAAATTCTGTTAAATCACCGGTCTCTTCAAACTGCTGAGTTGTTCTTTGGATTCTGTCATCCATTGCAATATATATAGGCCTATATATATATTTTTCCATTTTGAGTCTTGCAAATTCAACTCTGCCTGCATAATTTCTTCGTCTGAAATTTGGGACTCCTTCAAACACAACACCAAGTCTCTTACACGGGGATGTGGTTTTCCGCATTTCAAATTCAGCTTATGGTTCCAACCCTGTACAGAGTTATTCGTTCTATGCCTCTTCCCATAGCAATCCCTCATTTCAATCGGAATATGCACGTTTTTAAGCCACTTGGGAAGCAACAAAGAGGAGATAAATGTAACATCTGTTGTTTTAGCACTGCTTCCAAACAAGAGCAAAGCCACTTATGTTCCCTTATTCAAAAAACCCTTAATGCAATACCTGAATGATCACCTGAAATAGTAAACATGGATTTTGAGTTTGGACCTATCAAAGTGATAGAAGAAGTATTACCAAGAGTCCAAGTGCAAGGTATCCTGTCTGATGCAAGTGTCCGATTTCTTCGTCGTATATCTGAAAAAAATACATGGCGTTCACTTTACCGCTTGTAATTATGTAATTCATTATTACAATATTGTTAAATTACAGTAATTTTTAAATAAGTAAGAATATCACATGAATCATATTAAATCCCTAAGCATGATTATATTATTCCTAAGCATATTAGATGAAGATAAATATTATATTACTTAATCATTCACTTTTTTTTTGCTAGGGGCTTTACGTCGCACCGACACAGATAGGTCTTATGGCGACGATGGGATAGGAAAGGCCTAGGAGTTGGAAGGAAGCGGCCGTGGCCTTAATTAAGGTACAGCCCCAGCATTTGCCTGGTGTGAAAATGGGAAACCACGGAAAACCATCTTCAGGGCTGCCGATAGTGGGATTCGAACCTACTATCTCCCGGATGCAAGCTCACAGCCGCGCGCCTCTACGCGCACGGCCAACTCGCCCGGTCATTCACGTTTTAATCTAGCCTTATATTTAATATAATAATTTAAAGTGGCCCAAAAGTCCAACAGCCCTGTGTGTATTTTCTGTATTTGATTAATAAAATAGCTTGTAAAAAATAAATAAAGGAAAGCAATAAGAAAGTAATATGAATCATCCTTACCTGTGAGATTGAAGTGTTATTCTCCTCGCGAGCTCTTTTCCTGCCCGTGGAAGCTGCTTTGAACACTTCAACGCTGGCCATATCAGGAACAACATCATGGTCCATTTCTTGAATCATTTCCCGATTTTTAAAAATCACTTTTCCGGCACATGGTTTTGCAGCACAAATCCACATTTCGCTTGAGTTGTTATCGCGTTTCTTATAAAAACGGTAACCATTAAAATATCAAAATTTGGTTTCCTTTAATGCTAGTTTTGAAGTCCATGTTTATCTGCTCCACTCAAAGAAACAAACACTACTTGAAAATAGCCCTTAGGTACCTGGTGGTAAGGCCATTAACTCTTGAGGTCGCGTCGTACTATTATTAGTCGATCAAACCTCAGAACTGACAGCTGGGTTTTCCAGAGACATTCGGAACTAGTTGGACTCATTAGCTTATTTACTCAGGCGTGAATACGCGATAGGAACTCATGGGACGTTTTCCCTAACCAATTTGTTTTCGGAACTCACGGGAATGGAACTCGTGGGACGGAACCGTAATGAGCCGGACAGACACACTTTAGAAATCAGGAACAAAATTAATTTACAACATTTGCTGAAGAAAACTTCTACTGTTCATTCATTTAATGAAATGAAATGAAATGAAATGAAATGGCGTATGGCTTTTAGTGCCGGGAGTGTCCGAGGACAAGTTCGGCTCGCCAGATGCAGGTCTTTTGATTTGACTCCCATTGGCGACCTGCGCGTCGTGATGAGGATGAAATGATGATGAAGACGGCACATACACCCAGCCCCCGTGTCTGCGAAATTAACCAATGAAGGTTAAAATACCCGACTCTGCCGGGAATCGAACCCGGGACCCCTGTAACCAAAGGCCAGCACGCTAACCGTTTAGCCATGGAATTCTTTTAACAATCGCCCTTTAAACTATATTTATTACTTACGTCTACGTAAATATTATCATAAGAAAGTCGATTTTTGAAGTATAAATCCTGAAGTCCGCCTCTGTGGTGTAGTGGTTAGTGTGATTAGCTGCCACCCCCGGAGGCCCGGGTTCGATTCACGGCTCTGCCACGAAATTTGGAAAGTGGTACGAGTGCTGGAACGGGGTCCACTCAGCCTCGGGAGGTCAACTGAGTAAAGGTGGGTTCGATTCCCACCTCAGCCATCCTGGAAGTGGTTTTCCGTGGTTTGCCACTTCTCCTCCAGGCGAATGCCGGGATGAAATGTCGTATGGCTTTTAGTGCCGGGATATCCCAGGACGGGTTCGGCTCGCCAGGTGCAGGTCTTTCTATTTGACTCCCGTAGGCGACCTGCGCGTCGTGATGAGGATGAAATGATGATGAAGACAACACATACACCCAGCCCCCGTGCCATTGGTATTAACCAATTAAGTTTTTTAAAATCCTCGACCCGGCCGGGAATCGAACCCGGGACCCCCTGAACCGAAGGCCAGTACGCTGACCGTTCAGCCAACGAGTAATGCCGGCATGGTACCTAACTTAAGGCCACGGCCGATTCCTTCCCCCTTCCTTGTCTATCCCTTCCAATCTTCCCATCCCCCACCAAGGCCCCTGTTCAGCATAGCAGGTGAGGCCGCCTGGGCGAGGTACTGATCATTCTCCCCAGTTGTATCCCCCGATCCGATGTCTGAAGTTCCAGGACACTGCCCTTGCGGCGGTAGAGGTGGAATCCCTCGCTAAGTCCGAGGGAAAAGCCAACCCTGGACAATAAACAGATTAAGAAAGAAAGAATAAATCCTGAAACGAAATAATACAACAGAAACACACATCGTGTTCGGGCGCAATGTGCCTGACGAGCACAAGGATTGATAACGTTACTATTATTGTGAATATTAACTAAGTAAAATAAAAGATTCTGATGAAATGGACGATACGTGCTTGAAGGCCACTCGGAAACAGATAGGTCCCCGCGAATGACGAATACGAGATAAGAATTAACACGTGTGCCAGTCAGATCAGTTACGCCCGACGGAATGTTAACATCAATAGTGGTCACACCGTGCGGAGGCTTCTGCGCCACTAGTTTTTTTTTTGCTAGTTGCTTTACGTCGCACCGACACAGATAGGTCTTATGGCGACGATGGGATGGGAAAGGCCTAGGAGTTGGAAGGAAGCGGCCGTGGCCTTAATTAAGGTACAGCCCCAGCATTTGCCTGGTGTGAAAATGGGAAACCACGGAAAACCATCTTCAGGGCTGCCGATAGTGGGATTCGAACCTACTATCTCCCGGATGCAAGCTCACAGCCGCGCGCCTCTACGCGCACGGCCAACTCGCCCGGTGCGCCACTAGTGGACAATGGATAAACAAATGAATACATTAGGATATCGGGGTTTTTTTTCGCAATATTCCCCAATCTTTCAAGTGGTACGGAATGTCCTCTCCTAAATAGGCCTATTTGAGTCATTAACTGACACTTCGCAGGTAATCAGCCGGTCAAGTGTACGAAAGGTCCGGTGGTACGAAATGTCCTAGAATCACTTTTAACAAGGCCCCATCTGTCGGTGAGAAAGTTGGACCTAGTAAACTGTTTGGCTTCACACATTCGCCAACTGAGAACTCTACCACAGTGGCGACTCCTGCTCTCTGCTTAATTTTATTTCTTTTGTTAAGACAAGCAACAAACTTAATTTCTTTACTGGTAGTTCACTTCAATCATTCTCTCCTACTTGGCTTGGTAGCGAAAATATATATACCTACATAATGAATAGTGCAACGGCTTTTCAATGATCTGAAAGCTGCCACGGTGGATCAGTGGTAGTGTCCGACTCCTGGAACAAGTTCGCCGGTTCGATCCCGCCTGAGGTACCGGTAGTCGATTTTTGAAGGACTAAAGATCTTGGCACTCCATATCATTGTTGTTGGAATGTTAGTGATCTCTGTGGCGCACTCAGCCATAATATCCGTTCCAGTAGAATTCCGCTTTCCTTGCTAGATAGCAGCACAAGCGGAATGTCTAAACTTACAGGCAGTCTGTCTAGATGATACCACTTCAGAAGGTCTGCACCTGGGGCCGTACGATTATTATTAACCTTCTTTCGCTATAGACATTACAGCTAATCCGTTGAGATGATCTTAAATTTGAGCAGTCCTGTCTAAAATCACTTGTCAGTATGATTGCTTAATGGGGGCGTATGCGATATTGCAGTATAATGGTATTTTCATCATAACTCAAGCCGTTTTATAGTTAGCTTTACCAAACTTTGTACACACATAAATAGGTGTCAGACTAATGTTCTTTATAAATTATAAAAAACTATATTTCATTTTTTCAAATTATGAAAAGTCAAGTTTTGAAAAATCTGTCGTGATATAAGGAACATTTACTCAAAAACTGCCAGTGGCGTATACTGAAGGCTACCAAGGCTATCGGTGAAGCCCAAACCTCAGTTGAGAACGATGGAAGTCTAAAGCACATTATAATGTAAGCATCTGACACATTGTTACATTTTCAAAACTTGAAAACAGCGAGGAAAACGTCACACATATTTCTGAGAGCTAAGCCAAATACAGTAGAGACAATACGCGACACTTCCGGATTTAGCCTTGTTAAAACGAGAGACAAGTCGCAAGTGGCGCTCCTAGTGGCTTGACCTGAAAATTCGCGCTAAATTTAAATATCAATGGAAATGTATATACGGAAATGGATACATAAATTACGTCAAGAAAGAAAGTGTTACTAAGATATTAACTTCAAAGTTGCTAAAGCAATTCTGGATAAATGAACGAAGAATTATTTAACAGGTTATTATTTAAATACTGAAATTAGACATTAATTTACATTTAAGAGCTGTACAATTTTCCTTTTGCTGGGCTGAGTGGCTCAGACGGTTGAGGCGCTGGCCTTCTGACCCCAACTTGGCAGGTTCGATCCTGGCTCAGTCCGGTGGTATTTGAAGGTGCTCAAATACGTCAGCCTCGTGTCGGTAGATTTACTGGCACGTAAAAGAACTCCTGAGGGACTAAATTCCGGCACCTCGGCGTCTCAGAAAATCGTAAAAGAGTAGTTAGTGGGACGTAAAGCAAATATTATTATTATTATTATTATTATTATTATTATTATTATTATTATTATTATTAATTTTCCTTTTAACTTGGAGCTTACTAACAGAAAGAAAAATCTATAAATTTAGCCTCAAAAACATTCAAACTTTCCCAGTAAGCAATACTTGCCATAATGCCATTACATTAGGGTAAAGCAAATTTGCATCATCATATTGTTTCAATAAAATATGTGCATTTCTTAAATCACCCAATTTTCTTCAGTGCTTGACAACGCATTACGGCATTCCAAATGAGGTAACTTGGAACACAATCAGCTACACTCATATGCATATGTATTTTCCTGAATTCAATCAAACCCACAGATCACACCTACAACAACACATCGGTACTGAATGTTAACTGCTGCATTATACAATAAAATATGCGTGTTATATTGTAAGCCAGTTAAAATATGGGTCGAGCAGGTCGGAAGATTGCGAAGTACTATAAAAATCTCTTTGTCACTGGAAGAATATATATGCAAACACAATATTACATACATTTTCTTGTCACGAGGGAAACGGAAGAAAGACCGCGCATTCTTCTCTACTTCATAGTTACTGTAGCCAAACACGGCACATACATTTCCCCTGATGTTGAGAGTAGATATCAAGGAATGACACACATTACTATTTAATTATGTCAACTCACTGCAAACGCGTAAATAACACCCAAAACTTCACACACAAATGCACGTGCTCTTATGACAGAATCAGTAGTTCTCAGGTCAATCCGCTAGAGAGAGCTCTAATAGCTGTCCATCGATATCTCGCTGAGTGTCGCGTATTGTCTCTACTGTATTTGGCTAAGCATCGGAAACTGATATCGCAGCCCAGATTCTCGCTCCTCTCCCCTTTAACTCACCCCCGCGGCTTGCTGCTGTATATCGGATAGGAGCGGGGACCAGGGGCGATAGGTGTGCTAGGCTTCGGCCCGTCAGATCGCCACTGCTATCAACCATGCGTTACTCATCGTATATACTTCCTCACCTTATACTTCTGACTTAAGCATATAGATAACAGAGTGCTGGTATTCCACTCCCGTTTCCTTCTATATCCTTATAGGAAGACACAGCAGGGCTGCTGTTATAGGAGAAATATAGTTTTATTTTTACAGGTACAACTGCTAAAATGAAATGCAATCATTCAGGTTCTCTTTTGTTGGTTGGAATCGAGCCCGTGATCATGGATCACCACAGATCTCCCAGGAAGCTAATATACCAGTGAACAATGGGTACGACCGCTCTAAAATTGAACATTTGTATTTAACAACAATAATAATAATAATAATAATAATAATAATAATAATAATAATAATAATAATAATAATAATAATAATAATAATAATAATAATAATAATAATGGTGCATGGCATCTGTGTAGACTTGGTGGTGTCCTAATGGGGATAAAATGAATGGCGAAGACGTCATAAACACCCAGTCCCTAAGCCAGGGGAATTAACAGTATGAGGAGGTTGATTCTGAAAATTGATCCGGGGCCATCGGACCGAAGGCAAGCATTCTATCCATTTAGCCACAAAACGGGACTATAATTTGCTAAACCTTCGGCTACCATCTCCACTGATTAGGTGTAGAGCATTGGCAGTAGCAGATGCCAGGGCAGTAGCTCGTGAAGCAGCCTTCACAACACAGCAGACTTCTCCGTTGGCTCTTGGCTGCAGCTCAAAACACTGAAGGCTTGACATTCGTAAACCAACCATAGAAAAGGGGTAACCTAAGTCTACTGCTAGCCCACGTCTTGACCCCAGCATACGCCACTGAAAACTGCTTTTGCTATCAACTTGAATTTTTGTATATAGACTGTAAGAAAGCAGTTCAAACATTCTGTCGAACAGAATTTGTCTAAATATTTTTGTTTTTAAGAAATTAAATTTTCAATTTTAGAAACTTTTTTGACCTTTTCATAAGTGTATATAAATGCATAATTGGTTTCAACATTTATTTAGGAAAACCCTGTCGGAGGATATTGTAGACTTAGTTATTTAAAACAACTGCCCAAATTTCAATAGAATAGCCCTAGTAGTTTAGAAGAACATGTTCCGTGTATGTTGAAATATGTCATTTACGGGAAATGAAGAAAGAAAATTTGAAATGTGATTTACCGAAAACAAACAACTAATGCTGGCCATAACCATATTCCTCTTCTTCTTGTGACTCTTCTAAACCTCTCCTTTTCAGCTTTTCCTTTTGCCTGGGCTCTTTGATGAGCATTTGCCCTGAGAGTTCTGAAGCAGCAATGCGCCAATCGTCTACCTTTCTCAGGACCCTCCGCGTGTAAGCACCAGCATCAAAACCAAGCATTTCAAGCACCTTGATTCGTCTGTTATTTCCATCATTGAATACCAAACAACCGAGCTCGATAGCTGCAGTCGCTTAATTCCGGCCAGTATCCAGTATTCCGGAGATAGTGGGTTCGAGCCCCACTGTCGGCGGCCCTGAAGATGGTTTACCGTGGTTTCCCGTTTTCACACCAGGCGAATGCTGGGGCTGTACCTAATTAAGGCCACGGTCGCTTCCTTCCCACTCCCAGCTCCTTCCTGTCCTATCGTCGCCATAAGACCTGTCTGTGTCGGTGCGACGTAAAACAACTAGCAAAAAAAAAAACCCACCAAACATGCACCATATGCAGCAATTTTAACAACAACCGAAGCATCGAATGTCGTTTTTGCACACCATTTTCATATTAATTGGTTGTAACTCTCATTCGCGTTTTGAGTTTTGCCATGAGTGCATTTTTTTAACAGGTCGGGTTGTGCTAGAATCCGGAATTTGGACTTGATACTATTCATCACAGCTTTGGGAAGACTGTGTTTATGTTTATATGATCTTCCTTCTGCCTGTGCTTGTTTATATTTGCACCAGTTTATGATGCAAAGAGTATGCATTGCATGTTCATCAGTAGAGAGCTTGTGGAAAAAATATTGCCCACACTGCTTTTTGCACAGCGTTGACATCTCCAACATTGTCTCTTGTGGCCTTGCCGTAGAAAACCTGCAGACTGTGTATTTCTTTATCTGGGAGTCTGTGTAACCCACCAAGTGGTTTAGCATCTTCAAGCTTCTTGCCTTTCAGTTCACTCAATTCACTTCAGAAATGTGTTCATAACAACCAAGCAACAACAACAACAACAACAACAATTTGCACCTTTCTTTACAGCGGGAGTGGTCTGTGCGCACGCGGCTATACAGCGGAAGTTGCCACAGCCTTCTTGATCGTGCAGCAAGGCATGACTCAAATTTCGCCCGTCCAAATGGACAAAATAGCTCAGTTTATGTCATGATGACTGCCACGAAGGGGGCGTGGCCTTATGCACGTGGAAACAAAATATTTTTGACACACTTGTAGATTGAGTACTGTGACGATTTATAGCAACAACGTATAGGTTGATTAAGATTCTTTGACAAGACGTTCAAGGAGAAAAGAGCTGGGACCAATTGGAGGTTAGTGGATGTAATAAGAAGAAGAAAAAAAGTTAATCAAAACAGTATATTGTTTCTACAAAGGAAATCAATTTTAAATTTTACAACTCAATTTTGTAACCTGACACACACAAAAGAAAACACTCATCGTGAATGACGTACATTAGAATAGAATCCCTAGACCATTTACAAATTATAATATTTGACTAATCAAATGAACGCGGTAACCTATAAAGCCTCGGAAAATATGGACACAAATTTCCAAAAAGGTAAACAAAGAGAGAAGAAAGGCACGGGAAGGACCAAAGACGGGGATCACAATAATGGGAGTCGCCTGAGTATAAACATTGCCAAATGCAGGAACAGTTTTATGTGATAAGTTGTACCGTCCAGGCCACAAGTTCAATCACTCACCAACTCTTGAAATTGGATATTACTCAATGTTCATTTGTTAAGAAAAAATATCACTCATATCATACTTAAAAGAAAACCGGCCACAACAATGAAGATAACTCCAAAATCCATAGGAGGAGAATAATAGTGGTAATTATAAAATAAATACTCTGTTGCTCACCCAATGCAGCAAATAAAAGAAGTGGAGCTTCCCAGCAAATACTGGGAAGTCCTCAGACGACCCTCCAACCACACTCGGAATCAGTGCTGGACTGAAGACCGAGTATGTGGGGGAAGCCTTTATACCGCTGCAGAAAGTTCCGGAAAAAAGTACACAAAACGTCGAGAAATATCGGACACTGACGTAGCAGATGACGTAACGCAGAGGAGACTCAGTGTGTAGTTAGCAATTCACCAGGACGGATGCACGGCGCGGCAGCAGAGAAGGTCCAAGGCCGGTTAGATGAGTGAAGTATCGGCGAGTATATGAACATAGATGAAGTTCCAGATGACGGTAGCCGAAAATAGGTGAGTGATCGTTACATATTCCCCCGCCGGCCAGGAATCCGAAGGATTCCGGAAATCAAGATGGACCCGACGAATGGCGACGGGCGAAGAGGAAGGAAGAAAAAGAGGAGCTGGAACAAAAGCAGACTCGGCAAGAAACAAAGTTTAAATAAACATAATAAAGGCACAAGGAAGGGAAGGGGGGGGTATTAAAAATTTACAATAAACAAACACAGTATGGTCTAGGGTATTTAACATACATAATATATAAAAAAATAAAACAAAAGAAGGGGAACATTCCCCAATGTTCACCAAGATGGGAGAGTCCAGTTGACCCGGGTGGGGTTGAAGGGTCACTGGGTAGAGCAAAAGAGAAAAGAAAAAGAAAGAAATTACTGAAAATACTGTTTCAACTGCGAAACATGGGCCTTTTTAACAATGGAAGGATCATTTGCATCCTGTAATAAAACAGAAACCGGAGTAGAGAAGTGAATGATTGAAAAAGGGCCTGTCCAACGAGGGCAAAGTTTAGCAGATATATGATCATTCGCGGAACTTTGAGGATGATTCTTTAACAGTACTTTATCTAAAAGTTTAAATTTTGATGGACGGTGCCCACGGTCGTGAACCCGTCGATGGACCTCCCGTGCCTGGTGCAATTTAGTTAAGGCCCTTTTCCACTCCGCTTGAGTGACTTGATTAGGGGGGCAAAGGAGCAAAGAAGGTAGATCCCATGTTAAATCCAAAGGAGTTTGCAAATCTCTACCCAAAAACAATTTCGCCGGGGAAAAAGAGGTGGAGTTATTGATGGCAGAATTAAGTGCTAGGGCAAAGGCAGGTAATTCAGAATCCCAATGGCGTTGATCTTCGGAATGAAAAATGGACAATAGAACTTTCAAATTTCTATGATATCGTTCGACGAGATTGGCTTGAGGATGGTAGGGGGAGGTAAAGACCTTGTTAATACCATTCATAAAGCAAAAGTTGTAAAAGGATTGTGAGGTAAAAATGGTAGCGTTATCCGAAACTAGGTATTTCGGTAGACCAATAATAGGGAAAATTTGGTCATTCAAAAGCCGAATAATAGTCTGAGCAGATAGCGTACGCAACGGACGCAAAATCAAAAATTTAGAGAAACCATCAAGCAGAGTAAAAATATATGCATTGCCGTGGGAGGATTTAGTGATAGGTCCGACAACATCAATATAATACCTCTCAGCAGGATAAGTAGAAGGTGTGGCGGAATGAGCACCAAAGGACAATGCGTTCCGGGGTTTGTGTTTTTGGCATAAAGTACAAGATTTAACCCAAGTGAAGACATCCTTACGCATATTGGGCCAAAAGAATTGAGATGCCAACCGAGAATAAGTTTTAGCGCGCCCAAAGTGTCCCCCTGTAGGAGATCCATGATAATACTGAAACAGCATCGAACGTAAAGGGGAAGGAATGACTACTCTAGGGGTTGATTTAGGAGTTGGTTTAAAAACCAGCAATTCATTATGGATCCGGAAAGGTCCGTCATAGTTAGTAGCAGAAAGAGAAATCTTAATATCTTTACAGTAAGAATCGGTAGATTGATGCTGATGACACGAGTCAAAAGATAATGGAAAATCAATAAGAGAAGAAATCGCATTGATTTCATAAGAAGGAAGTTGATCTAAAGTTGAAGAGGGAGATTGGTCAAAAAGGCGAGAAAGAGCATCAGCGACTGAATTTTGATAACCTGAAACGAATTTTACAGAAAACTTAAAACGAGAAAGGCGGAGCAGCCATCGACCGGTCCTGCCTATTTTAGGGGCATTGTTGAGTAGCCAGGATAAGGCCTGATTATCAGTTTGAACAAGAAATTGCCGATGGTCAAGGTATTCCGAAAAATGCTCAATAGTGAGGATTAACGCTAATGCTTCCCTTTCATAAACAGAATACTTACGTTCAGTAGGCGAGAGCAAGCGACTAAAATAAGCAATAGGAAGAAGTTTACCGTCTCGGTTTTGATGTAAGACTCCTCCAACCGCAACGTCAGAGGCGTCCGTAAAAACTTCAAAGGGTAAATCAAAGTCAGGTATTTGAAGAACAGGGGCTTTGGTTAAGGCAGATTTGAGAGAAATAAATGCAGTTTGTTGCTGTTCTCCCCAGTGAAATTTCATGCCTTTTCGTTTAAGTAAATTAAGTGGCTCAGATATGCGAGAATAGTGAGGGATAAATTTACTATAAAAACCAACCATACCTAAGAATGTTCGCAAGTGCTTCAAATTTTTCGGTGGAGGAATGCGATCAACTGCAGAAACCCGATCCGGATCAACAGAAATGCCATTATTGGACAGAATATGGCCCAAAAATTTAATGGAAGTCTGTGCTAAAATAATTTTAGAAGGATTGACGGTAAGATTAACAGAACGTAACCGAGAGAGTACTTCACGAAGATGTTTAATATGAGTGTCAAAATCAGGACTATAAATCAAAAGATCATCCACATATGGAAATAGATACTGATATTTTATATCAGAAAAAAGATTGTCAACAAATCTTTGCATGATTTGTGAGCCAAGGTTTAATCCGAAAGGTACTTTCGTGAATTGATACAGCCCAGTAGGAGTAATAAAGGCAGTATACTTAGAGCTACTATCATCTAAGGGTATCTGATTATAGGCCGAATTGAAATCTAAAAGGGAAAAATACTGTGCATTGGAAAAATGTTGAAACGCAGTTTGAACTTTAGGCATGGGGTAAGCATCGTAGAGGATCTTAGAATTAATTTTACGATAATCAACTACAAAACGAAAGGACCCATCAGGTTTATCAACAACGAACGCGGGAGAGGCGTAGTCCGAAGTGGAAGGTACGATGGTATTATCAACCAGCATTTTCTCTACAAGTTGATTAAGAATTTTCATTCTGGGCGGACTCAAATGATACGGGGGAGATCGAACAGGCGTGGTATCAGTGAGATCAATATGAGCTTGAAAATTGGAAACTGTTCCAAGTTTAGAGGTGACAACATCAGAAAATTCAACTAACAAATTATCAAGTTGGGCAGATTGAGAACGATTACAATACACATGGTCCTTACGAACCGAAGGAAAATGTGAAAGAGGGAAATCAGAACAATTCACTAATGGAATCCTAATATCCGAAAAGGTGAAACGAATAGAGGAAGAAAATGAATCAAGTACCAAACCAGTATGACGAAAATAATCATATCCTAGAATTAATGGATATGATAAATTTTCTACAACATTAAAAGAATAGGTCCACGAAAAATGTTGAATTTTTAAGTTGAGCTTGACTTGACCAAGAGTCTGAAGTAGATTATTTGATGCAGAAGTACAACGAAGGGAAGACTGAGAAAGTTGAAGACGAGAAAAAATAGTCTGAAGAGATTGGAAGAGTTCTAAACTAATTAACGAAGTCGTTGAACCAGAATCTAAAAGTGCAATAGTAGGAATATTGTGGAGCAAGACTACAATATGTGAAGTTTTGGGTAATGAGCAAAAAATGTGAGAATCATATTTGACGCTCGGTTGAGTGTAAGAAGATCGAAAAGGTTGCCGAGTGGTAAAGGTGTGATGAAAAGCAGGTATTTGATCAGGCAGATTTGCCCCGTGAACGCGTCCACTGCCTACGGACGAGGGTTGGGGGCGTTTCCCGAGATGGGGGAGGCACAAAATTTAGCTATATGTCCTGTACCTCTACAGCGGTAACAGATAATAGGTTTACTGACTGTAACAGAACGAGATATTGGTAATGATAATGACACCGGGGGAGAGGTAGTAGCAGAAGGTAAGACTGGTGGTGGTGGTGGGACACGAGCATAGTAGGAAATATCTGCATACGAGTAAGTCGTATGAGCTTGTGCTGCGGTATACAATTGTAGCAAAGAGGTAGGGGGGGAATGTATCTGAAGAAGTTGTCGGAAAGAAGGTACAGCATAAAATGTAACAATTGAAATTAATTCCGATGGATTATTAGCGATATTAAGAACATCACTAAAAGTAAGAAGTGAGTCTAAATAATCGTGTACAGGTTCGTCAGAACGTTGATGACGGCGGACAAATTCCAAACTCAATGTATGACGTACCTCATAAGGTAAAAAGTAATTATGGAGACATGTGCGAAATTGAGCCCAATCCTGAAAATGTGCCATATTTTCAAGCCAAAAATTCGTTAAATGTCCAGTAGTTTTAGACGTTAATAAACTAATGAGTTGGGAAAATGGGGCAAGGTTAATTTTAAGAAATTTACGGACAAAAAATAGCCATATAGTTAAATTTCGAGGATTTGTATCAGTTAAATGAGGCACTTGTGTTAATGACTGTTTAATAATCTCTAAATTTAATGTAGAAATGAGTGGATTTGGGGAGATAGGCGATGAGGTGAGTGGCCTAGAAAATTCAGGATGTAAATGATAAGCGGTACTTGGAAGGTTTGGTTTTAGGTCTTGATCAGATAAGTCTGAAGTGGAAGAATGCGAAGACGAAGAAATGGTGGATGAAGGTTCTGAGGACGAAGTGTCATCAAAAGTAATTAAATCCGTATGAGGTGGATTAGGTAGAGACCGGGAAAACGGGGGTAAATATAAAGAATTATCAGAAGAGTTTAATGGAAAATTATCGGAAAAAGTTGCCATGTTGAAAAAGAGAGCACAGTAACAAAGAGTAAAAAAAGAGAAAAATTGAAAAAAAGACAACAGTAAATAAATCGGGTGAGTTACTCTGCTACCATTTTGTGACGATTTATAGCAACAACGTATAGGTTGATTAAGATTCTTTGACAAGACGTTCAAGGAGAAAAGAGCTGGGACCAATTGGAGGTTAGTGGATGTAATAAGAAGAAGAAAAAAAAGTTAATCAAAACAGTATATTGTTTCTACAAAGGAAATCAATTTTAAATTTTACAACTCAATTTTGTAACCTGACACACACAAAAGAAAACACTCATCGTGAATGACGTACATTAGAATAGAATCCCTAGACCATTTACAAATTATAATATTTGACTAATCAAATGAACGCGGTAACCTATAAAGCCTCGGAAAATATGGACACAAATTTCCAAAAAGGTAAACAAAGAGAGAAGAAAGGCACGGGAAGGACCAAGGACGGGGATCACAATAATGGGAGTCGCCTGAGTATAAACATTGCCAAATGCAGGAACAGTTTTATGTGATAAGTTGTACCGTCCAGGCCACAAGTTCAATCACTCACCAACTCTTGAAATTGGATATTACTCAATGTTCATTTGTTAAGAAAAAATATCACTCATATCATACTTAAAAGAAAACCGGCCACAACAATGAAGATAACTCCAAAATCCATAGGAGGAGAATAATAGTGGTAATTATAAAATAAATACTCTGTTGCTCACCCAATGCAGCAAATAAAAGAAGTGGAGCTTCCCAGCAAATACTGGGAAGTCCTCAGACGACCCTCCAACCACACTCGGAATCAGTGCTGGACTGAAGACCGAGTATGTGGGGGAAGCCTTTATACCGCTGCAGAAAGTTCCGGAAAAAAGTACACAAAACGTCGAGAAATATCGGACACTGACGTAGCAGATGACGTAACGCAGAGGAGACTCAGTGTGTAGTTAGCAATTCACCAGGACGGATGCACGGCGCGGCAGCAGAGAAGGTCCAAGGCCGGTTAGATGAGTGAAGTATCGGCGAGTATATGAACATAGATGAAGTTCCAGATGACGGTAGCCGAAAATAGGTGAGTGATCGTTACAGTACCATCACAAAACTTTGGGAAAAAACTGTCAGTGTATCTAACTAAATAATAACACTGCTTTCAAAAAGTCGCATTTTCGACCTAAAACGAAATGAAGGAAAACAAATACAAGACATAATGTGGCTTCACCATGAAAAATCAGTCAATCAATCAATAAATAAATCAATCAATGATCTGCAATTAAGCCTGTCCCCCAGGTGGCAGATTCCCTATCAATTGTTTACCTGCATTTTTCTTAAATATTTTCAACGAATTTGAAAATTAATCGAAAATTTCCCTTGATAATATATTCCAATCCCTTACTCCTCGTCCTGTAAATGAATATTTTCCCCATTCAGTCCTCTTGAATACCAACTTTATCTTCATATCTTTCCTACTTCTAAAAGCTCCATTCAAGCTTATCATTTCACTTATTTCTTTCCACCCTAATTCACTACTGACAGCTCGAAACATACCACATATTCGAGCATGTCGTCTCCTTACTCCCAAATCTTCTCAGCTCGAAGTTTACAACATTTCCGTAACACTACTCCTTTGTTGTAAATCACCCAGAACAAATCATACTGCTCTCCGTTGAAGTGTTTCCCTTCTCTCATCAAGTAGTCCTGGAGAGGGTCCCATACACTGGATCCATACTCTAACTGCAGCCTTTCGAGGGACTTACATGCCCTCTCCTTTACATCCTTAGTACAACCCTTAAATACCATCATAATAATGTGAAGAGATCTGTAACCTTTCTTAATAACCTCGTTAATATGATTAGGCCTACCTCAATGAGGATTATGCCTCGTATTAACACCTAGGCACTTACCTTGTTCCCCAAGAGGTGCTATCACACCATCAACACAATCATTAAAACTGAGAGGACCTTTCCTCTTGGTGAAACTTACAACTTGACTTTTCATCCCATTTACGTTCATACCATTGTCTGCTGTCCATCTCACAACATTGTTAAACTCCACCTGCAGTCGCTCACCGTCCTGTAACTCATTTACTACTCTATACAGCAGGGCCTTTCAAACGCCCAAAATCTCACGCGTGCAAATCGAGGCGCAAGAGCTCCGTGCACTGTGCATCGGTGCCCCTCGGCTTGGTTCGGACTAACGCTTCGTCTCTGGGCTACTCGGCTAAGCTCGGCTCAGCTCGGTTCTACTCGGCGCAACTCAGCTCGCATTTGGAGCGCTACGAAGCAAGTGCGGAAGAGGGAGACAGGGGGAGCGAGCGAGACAGACGTGGGGAAAGAGAGAGTAAGCGCTATTGCTCCAAATAGAGGAGTGGGGGGTCTGCACTCTGGTCAACCAAGAGAAGTCGTCTTTTGCACCGTGCACAGTGCATGCACCAAGCGCATGCACCCTTAGAGGCCCTGCAATACAGTATAGCATCATCCGCAAAAAGCCTCAGTTGTGATTCCAATTCATTACTCATATAATATATAAGGAAGCATAAATATCCAATAATACCTCTCTGCAGGACTCCCCTCTTAATCATTACGGGATCAGAAAACTCTTCACGTACTCTAATTCTTTAAGTTCTATTTTCTAGAAATTTAGACACCCATTCAACCACTCTTTTGTATAGTCCAATAGTTCTCATTGTCTTCAGTAATCTTCCTCGATCTACCCTATGAAATGCCTTGGATAGGTCAATAGCGAAACAGTCCATTTGACCTCCTGAATCTAAAGTATCTGCTATATCTTGCTGGAATCCTACAAGTTGAGCTTCACTGGAATAATATCTCCTACACCCGAACTGCCTTCTGTCAAACCAGTTAGCAATTTTACAAATGTGTCTAATACAGTCAGAAATAATGTCTTTCCAGAGCTTAGCTCTTTCAAGCTAACTGGCCTGTAATTATCTGCATTATGCTTGTCACCCTTACCCTTGTACACTGGGGCTACTATTGCAACTCTCTATTCATTTGGTATCGCTCCTTCACGCAAGCAATAATCAAATAAGTATTTCAGATATGTAACTATAACCCTTTAATATATCTCCAGAAATATTATCAGTTCCAACTGCCTTTCTCGCTTTCAATTTTTTATCTTTTTATAAATGTATTTATTGCCATAGGTAAATTTGATTTGATTTATTTATTTATTTATCAACAACAGAGTCATTAATTCTCCAATTACAGATGATATAGGGTATAATACATTCAAATAATAACAATATTAACAGCACTTACTACTACTACTAATTATAACTAAGCAATATATAATATATACATATTTACAAAAACATAAGGAAGAAAAAAAGACATGAAAACAGAAAAGTGTTTATACATTTTGACTGACTGAAGGAGGGAAGTATAACTTTCAGTTACCAAATGCGCAGAACAAGATACAAGGAACACTCTGTCTATGAAGCGTCCATAAGATGTCTGCGAATTTCACTAGCTGACGAGTGAAATATATCCACTATCCCGCTAACCTCGTTCAGGGATCTTAGGGCCTGCATAAACCAAGAGTTCCTGTGTGATTCCGTTCTGCACCTGGGTAAGTGAAAGGTGACAGCCTGTCGGGTATTGCGGGAAGGAACATGAATTGGTAGCAACTGGAGTAAATTGGGACAGTCAAGGAAATTACCGACACATTTGTTATGAAACATGCATTGACATACCTGCGCCTAGTTCTAAGAGACTCAATACACATGTTTGTACAAAACAAATTATAACCTGTCGATGACAGCTTGATACCCAAACACTTTTTACTGATCCATTTCGAGAATCGGATCTGTACTCGCTCTAAGGCATTAACTAAGTATTGCTGTGAGGGGATCCGCACGTCAGAGCAGTACTCTAGACTAGATCGTATAACTGAGAAATACAGGGTTTTCAATGGGACAACAGGTTTAAAACTCTTGCAATTTCTTTTGAGGAAGCCTAACGTTTTAAATACATCGTTGACGATATTTAGCACATGCTCATTGAAAGATAGACCATTTTGATTACTATAGATAACACCAAGATCGTTAATTTTATTAACACGCTTCACTTGTTGATCCTTGTTGTTCGCCAATATTATTAGCTTCCTCTATCAAGACATTATCTTTATATCCAACTACCTTTACATAATGCTGCTTGAATACTTCTGCCTTCTGTAAGTCCTCGCATGTACATTCTCCTTGTTAATTAATGATCATTGGAATGTCCTTCATGGAACCTGTTTCTGCCGTAAAGTATCTATACATGCACTTCCATTGCTCCCTAAAATTCCTGTGGCTCCCAATTATGTTTGCCATCATGTTATCCTTAGCTGATTTTTCGCTGAATTCAATTTTCTAGTGAGCCCCTTCAATCTCTCCTTACTCCCACAACCATTCCTAACTCTATTTCTTCCTAATCTGCACTTCCTTCTTAATCTCCTTATTTCCCTGTTCCAATATTATGGGTCCTAAATATTCATTAGTACTTTTAAAGGTACATATCTCTTTTTACACTCCTCAACAATTGTTTTAAACTCATCCCATAGTCTGTTTCAATTTTTATTTACCATGTTCCATTGATCATAATTGCGTTTTAGATATTTCCCCATTACCCTCTTATCAGCCATATGGTATTGCCTAATAGTCCTAATTTTAGAACATTTCTTTCCAACACATTTATTTTTAACTCTGACGAAGACAGTTTCATGATCATATATACCATCTATCTCTTCAGTTTCCCTACAGAACACATCTGGTTTAATCAGCACCACGTCTAGAATATTTTTCCCTTTTTTCTGATTCAGCTGTCCTTCCCCTAATAACATATTCACCATTTGTTGGCCATGTTTTCTGTCATACCGGGCGAGTTGGCCGTGCGGTTAGAATCGCGCAGCTGTGAGCTTGCATCCGGGAGATAGTGTGTTCGAATCCCACTGTCAGAAGCCCTGAAGATGGTTTTCCGTGGATTCCCATATTCACACCAGGCAAATGCTGGGGCTGTACCTTAATTAAGGCAACGGCCGCTTCCTTCCCACTTCTAGACCTTCCCTATCCCACCGTCGCCATAAGACCTATCTGTGTCGGTGCGACGTAAAGCACATAGCAAGAAGATTTCTGTCATCCGTATTCCCTTCCCAGTTAATATTTGGCAAGTTCAGTTCACCCGCTAAAATAACGATCCTTTCTGTGTCGTTCACCACATAGCTGATTATCTTATCAAATTATTCTGCATCAGCGTCACCACCACACTTGCCAGATCTGTACACCCCAAAAAAGTCAAGTTTCCTATTGTCTTTAGAGTTGAGTCTTACGCCAAGAATTCTTCTCTCACCAGTATAAATGCTCCCCCTCCTATCGTTCCTAACTCGTCTCTACGATAAACACTCCAGTTCCGTTAGAAAAAGAAATCTGCCCATAGGAAAATATTCATAAAGCCTATTTGTTTAAAATTTTCGTCACTGTTAAGTTAATAAAATTGCAATGTCACACCTGTAACACTATTTCTGAACTCCATAATTATTTAATTTTAAAATCTTCTTAACAAAAGTTGTAAGTCATATACATAACCTCACGTCTGTGAATTTACAACTTCCTGTCATAAGTGTTTCGGTATATATTGAACGTAATGTATTTAAATGTGTTGCTGGTGTGCCTAAGGGTTTGGTAATTTTATTAACGTAATAATAGTAACTTATTACCTTAATTTAATTATGATATGGTGTGAAAACTCCTCGTGTATAGCTTCTTCAACGTACATCAGTGGCAGTTCAGTATGGGAATGTACTTTACAAATACCAAGATAACCAATATAGGAAACAAAACCATGATTGAAATTATCAGTCAATTAACCAAGTTTAACCGTGCTTTTTTGGTAATATGTATAGTTTGTATTTTAAAATGGTTTATATCCATGTCCCCTGGAATTTTAAAAGTAGATTAGCACAAAAAATTGCCAGGTGGTACAGCTGCCCCTATGCACTCAGTTTTATGCAATTCGCAGATTATAGCCTAACCTAAAAATATCCACTTTGGGTACTCATAACAATGTCTGGTCATACTAGGCTTTCTACAATTCGTTTATCCGTGTCAACCAAATCAGCATTAATGACAAAATACCGAATGATGGTAAAGAATCGTGAAAATTCTGTATCAGAGAACCGCCTTGTACGGAGAATATGATGGCTGAATGACTAGAAATAGTGTTGACAAAATAGTGGTAAATGACAACTCGTGATAACCGAGCGAACTAAAAGTTAGAGGAGGAAACTGGTGCTCGTTAGACAGAGGATGGAGTCCGATGTACGACGAATACTTTAAGTTTGTTGTTAATGTTCGTTTGAGTCGCGTTGTTCAAGACAAATCTAAATCATGATCAGGTCTCATATTGCAGGTACTCTGCTATCTTTGTTTTTAAGTAGCTCTTAAAAGAGTTATTTGCAGTATAGTAAACTATTACCGACAAAGGTCTCTGGCTCTAGGGCTAAATGGTTAGTGTGCTGGCCTTTGTTCATAGGGGCCCCGGGTTTGATTCCCGGCATGGTCGAGAATTTTAACCATAATTGGTTTATTCCGCTGGCACGGAGGCTGGGTGTATGTGTCGTCATCATCATCATTTCACCCTCATCATGGCGCGCAGGTTGCCTATGGGCGTCAGAAAAGACCTGTATCTGGTGAGCCGAACTTGACCTCGGACACTCCCTGCACTAAAAGCGATACGCCATTTCATTTCTTTTAACGACAGGGGTGCAGTGGGCTTGTCTATGGCCATTCGATTAATCAAGCAAATGTTCTAAATGATCATCACCTTCGTTAATGCAAATCTGAGAATGGTGGAGGAAAGGCATTCTTGTTTGCTTCAACACCGAGCTCGATAGTTGCAGTCGCTTAAGTGCGGCCAGTATCCAGTATTCGGGAGATAGTAGGTTCGAACCCCACTGTCGGCAGCCCTAAAAATGTTTTTCCGTGGTTTCCCATTTTCACACCAGGCAAATGCTGGGACTGTACCTTAATTAAGGCCACGACCGCTTCCTTCCCACTCCTAGCCCTTTCCTGTTCCATCGTCGCCATACGACTATCTGTGTCGGTGCGACGTAAAGCAACTAGCAAAAAAAAAAAATGATTCAACATATGTAGAGGCTGCTTGGTCGAGGCGGTAAAGGCGTGCTCGGTTCGTCAGGAAGTCGTAAAATTTATGCAACAAGATTTCCACTTCCGGAAGTGCACATGGCCCTGAGGTTCACTCAGCCTACACCAAAATTGAGTACTAGGTTAATTCCTTGGGGCAAAGGCGGCAGGCGTAGAGCGAACCACCCTACCTCATCAAGTGCCGAGGTTACGGATAGTGGAAGCGTTTCCCTTTCACTCCTCCAAGGGCCTTCATGGCCTGTACGGAGATGACTTTGACTTGACTTCAGCATATGTGGTGGAACCAGTCTGCAGACTTCAGTGTTGAGCCGCCGTAAATGATTCGGGCTATCTGGCTTCTGTTCATAGACTGTTTCATTTAAATAAACCCAGAGGAAAAATCTAGTGGAGTAAGGTCAGGTGATCTAGCCGGCCATCGCCCAGGATATGTTCTACGCAAGTGTTTCCGTACTGCCAACGACGAGTGAGGAGAAGCTCCATCCTAACTGAACCACATCCTTATACGGTGCAATAAGCGATCCTCCAATAACAACGGGAGGTATTCACGTAGAAACCTAAGATAGTGCCGTGCCGTGAGGTTTCCTTCGAAGAAATATGGTCCAATTATCTTGTCACTTATTATACCACACCACGGGTTGACGCCCCAAGGAATTTGAAATCGAGCTCCCGTTATCCCGTGAGGATTTACAACTCTTCAGTAATGGAGGTTGTGACGATTAACAGTTCCGTTTTTGTGAAATCTGGATTCCTCACTAAAGGGAATGCCCAGCAAGAAATCCGTATCAGTTTCAACTCTTTGCAATATCCATTGCGAAAATTCTATCCGTTTTTGAAAGTCATCTCCACGAATTTCCTGGTGTAGTTGTTGATGGTAGGGGCGGAGTATGATGGTGGTGCAATACGCGCAGTACAGGCACATGACTGATGTTCAGTTCATTTCCAATGGCCCGTGAGCCTGTAGGCGGGTTGTACGCAATTCCATTTTGAACAGCTTCTTCCTTATTTCCAGACATCACTAGAGCATCCCGAATGGGGGATAATGTATGAAATGAACCCGTTGCACGCAAACGTAATTCAACACTTCGAAATGTATTTGCAGTTGGCAGCCTTCGTCCAGGAAATTGTTCTTGATACAAGCGTCTGGCTTTCCGTAAGTGATAAATAAATAAACTTCAGAAAAGTCAAGTCTTCGTAAAGGATGCCTGGGCGAGTACGAAATGAAAATTCAAGAAAGGCATGACTTATAAAGGGTTTGAAAACTTACTGTTCCAAGTAGCCTCATAAGGTATATCTTCTTCCTCTTCTTCTTCTTAATCTGTTTACCCTCCAGGGTTGGTTTCTCCCTCGGACTTAACGAGGGGTCCCAATTATACCGCCTCAGGGGCAGTGTCCTGGAGCGTGAGACTTTGGGTCGGGGGATACAACTGGGGAGGGTGACCAGAACCTCGCCCAGGCAGCCTCACCTGCTATGCTGAACAGGGGCCTTGTGCGGGGGAAGGGTGTTGAGAAGATCGGAATGGATAGACAAAGAAGAGGGAAGGAAGCGGCCGAAGCCTTAAGTTAGGTACCATCCCGTCATTTGCCTGGAGGAGAAGTGGGAATCCGCGGGAAACCACTTCGAGGATGGCTGTTGTGGGAATCGAACCCCAGTCTACTCAGTTGAAAACCCGAAGCTGAGTGGACCCTGTTCCTGCCCTAGTACCACTCTTTCAAATTTCGTGTAGAGCCGGGAATCGAACGCGGGCCTCCGGGGGTGGCAGCTAATCACACTAACCACTACAGCTAATCTATTCGTACCAATAAGGCCAAAAAGCGTGTAGTTTTACGTTTCAGCTAATCTCGAGATCATAGCCACAGGACCTCCAGTTTTCCGTGGAATCCCAGCCACAAGGACATGACTTCATTTCAAAAATCCCGCATGCATTGGCCGGGGTTCGAACCTCCGCCAACTTGGTGAAAAACCAGTGACTGCGCCACTTCGATATCTTTTTTTTTTTTTTTTTTTTTTTTTTTTTTTGCTAGTTGCTTTACGTCGCACCGACACAGATAGGTCTTATGGCGACGATGGAACAGGAAAGGGCTAGGAGTGGGAAGGAAGCGGCCGTGGCCTTAATTAAGGTACAGCACAGCATTTGCCTGGTGTGAAAATGGGAAACCACGGAAAACCATTTTCAGGGCTGCCGACATTGGGGACTTCGATATCACCTCGCTATCCACATACGTACGTTCGACTGCTGAAGTGCTGACTAGCTATTTCACCAGGAGAGTTGGCCATGCGATTAGGGGCGCGCAGCTGTGTGTACGGTTGCCAGATACCTGAAATCAAAATACGGGACAGATGTGCGATCGAGGAAGTCAACGGGCTCGTATTCTACAAGTTATAAACTTCGTTTTAAAATGATACGATTATTATTATGTCTACATCATAGTGCAGTTTATTAATTCATGCCTTAACATTTGCACACAGACTGCGAGCAAATTAGCCGCACGGTTTGGGTCATGTAGCTATGAGCTTGTATTCGGGAGATGATGGGTTCGAACCCCACTGTCGGCAGCCCTAAAGATGGTTTTCTGTGATTTCCCATTTTACACCAGGCAAATGCTGGGGCTGTAGCCTGTCTTCAGGCCACGTTCGATTCCAATCCTAGCTCTCTTCCATCCCATCGTAAAAGAAATAGGAAAACACTTAGTTTATTTCATTATTCATACCAGTTCTTTCAGTTTCAATATATTTTCATTTCTTTTAAGTGCTGTTAACAATTTTTGCCATTCTTAGCAATTTCATAAAAATCTCTGCAGGACATTGAAAAAAAATTACAGAAATGAACAGCTCAGACCTAATCAAGTCAACAGAACATAATATTTCTCACAGCTGACAATTTCACACGAACATGCTGTGTACTCGGACTACCTCAGATAGCTGTCCGCTATTACGTGTCCTATTCACCATGATGGACAACCCGATAACTTGGAAGCAATAAAAAACAAATTTAAAAATCTACCAAGTCACACTAGATAAAGAAACCAGGGAGTGAAGAAATCTAACCTCTTTGAAAGAAAGAAGAAAAGCTATTGGTACTTATCAGAGGTGGAAACACTGGCATATTTCTCTCGAGGTTCAAACTACGGGACAATTGCCGTCCCAGATAGAAGCTGTCTGGGACGCGGGACATTTAACAAAAATACGGTACTGTCCCGTAAAATCCGGAACGTCTGGCAACCCTGGCTGTGGTGAGCTTGCACGCGGCTGCACTATTAAAGTTAGGGGAATATCTATTATTACGTGTATATACAATAATAGTTTCATTTGGATTGAGGTATAACTATATTTGGGTCGCGAATAGTTAATGGGCTCGAACCCCACTGTCGGCAGCCCTGAAGGTGGTTTTCTGCGATTTCCCGTTGTCACGCCAGGAAAATGCAAAACCTGAATTAACGCCACGGCCGCTTCTTTCGCGCTCCTAGGCCTTTACCATCCCATCGTCGCCATAAGATTTGTGACGTAAAGCAAATTCTAAAAAAAGGAAAGAAGAAAAGAAAAGTGATTTCAAGCTCGTAGTATCAATTAAAAACAAATTGTAATAAATTACGGCTTAATATTCTATGAGATTTCATTAGCAAGTTCTGATCAAATGTACAGTGAAATTGTTAGCGCTAATATACAGTTTCTATTTGATGTTGAGTGGAACGCATATCTTCTGGGTTTTTTTTTGCTAGTTGCTTTACGTCGCACCGACACAGATAGGTCTTATGGCGACGATGGGACAGGGAAGGGCTAGGAGTGGGAAGGAAGCGGCCGTGGCCTTAATTAAGGTACAGCCCCAGCATTTGCCTGGTGTGAAAATGGGAAACCACGGAAAACCATTTTCAGGGCTGCCGACAGTGGGGTTCGAACCTACTATCTCCCGAATACTGGATACTGACCACACTTAAGCGACTGTAGCTATCGAGCTCGGTTATCTTCTGTTTGTATGACGAGTTAAATAGACTCATTGTTCTATTGTTGACGGTAATACCTGTTAATACCTGTACCTTGCACTGCATAGCACTAACATCTAAGTTATGTGACTAATGGCTTGTACCTGTGGGGATAGGGAAGGAAGTTTAGTTGTACGTCATTCAGAACACCATGGGGTCAAGAAAACTGGAACACATTTAGAGATGACAGAGCCATGCAGTCCACAGAAAAAGTGATTCCATTGTGACATACATGTATTCTTCTAGATTTCAGGAACAATAAAACACAATACTTAAAAAATATTAGAGCTAACATATAATTAGGCCATCTTACACTTTCAAATGCACCTATTGTTGTTCAGCTGATGCACGGCAAAGATATTCCCTCTCCTGAGACGTGAGCTGAAAAAATCGTGAACTATATGATCATAACGCAACGTCAGCTGGTCAAAGGGGCTACAATATACTGTATATCAGCCATATCTGGTGCCAGCCAGTTTATTACCATGGCCAGGGAGACAGCAGCTTTCTTGGGACTGACAGGCCTAATAAATTTATTTTACTATTTATTTTAGATGCCTTTGCTGGCAGGACCTAGTGTTTACAGTGCACTATGTCTTCTGGTATAGGCTAGAGCAATTTTGTTACTTTCATTGACCTGTCTCAGTCTTATCCTTGGTTTTGACAATATGAAAGTGACTGAGGTATGAGCGATGCTAGTAATGCCAATCCTTATGCAGCCAGTCCCTGCTATGAATGGTGTGAAAATGTTGCTCATAGGGTCGGTTGGTGTATGCATTTCAGTAGGCTTTGCAGACTGATATGTAATAGCAACTCTGGCTCGGTGAGAAAAGCAACGGGAAACTACCTCACTGCTCATTACCCTAGTACGCCTCTTCAGTGATGCCTAGGCCAACTATGACAGCTGATGGCAGAGGTGTTGAGGATCCCACCAGCGTTAGCGCTGAAGGACTGGACATACAATTTGTTTTACGTCACACATTGACAGACAGTTCTTACGGCGAAGATGGGATAGAAGACGGCTAAAACCGGGAAGCAAGTGACCATAGCCTTAGTTAAGGTACAGCCCCAGCAATTACCTGGTGTGAAAATAGGAAACCATAGAAAACCATCTTCAAGCCTGCCGACATTGGGGTTCGAACCCACTATTTCCCGAATGCAAGCTGACAACTATGTGTCTAAAACTGCGTATCCATTCGCTCGCTCGGTAGTGATAGTATTAACGGCAACTCTGACATAGCCGGGCTGAGTGGCTCAGATGGTAGAGTGTTGGCTTTTTGACCCCAACTTGGCAGGTTCGACCCTGGGTCAGTCCGGTGGTATTTGAAGGCGCTCAAGTACGTCAGCCTCATGTCGGTAGATTTACAGGCACCTAAGGGAACTCCTGCGGAACAAAATTCGGGCTCCGCGGAGTCTCCGAAAACCGTAAAAGTAGTTAGTGTGACGTAAAGCAAATAACATTAAATATTATTATTAAACTCAGAGGCAACAGTCCTGTTATGGATTTCAAACATGGACAGAACAATTAGCAAGACGTACATGCGGACATGCGACAAAGGTCTTGAAATTACTACTATCCCGCCAAAATTCGGACTATATCCCTGGATATATATACCAGTTCGAAGCGACCCCGAATGTATTCCAAAGAGGCTAATACACTGAAAGAAATGCCAATCTTGTGGTGCTGGAATTGTACAAAACAATCTTCAGCGTTTCTAGTGAGACTCACTGGGTTACCCTCCACGCCGCAAGGACACGTTATCGTGCGATTTTGAATTTTAAAATAATCATTGCGTGTTTTCTAGCGAGAAGGAATCCACCCACTTCGAGATCGGGAAAACAGAATGTTGATGTCTAAGTAGGTTGGGCTTCTCGTAAGTCATTGAGAGTTCGTGTCTCAAAGCGACAAGTACCCTAAACGTTATGGAGTGATAGGAAACGAAATATTTTGAAGAAAGACAACTATTCAGAAATTAGTGAAACAGAGCAGCAGCTTATTGTTTTAAGGTCTCAATAGGGCAGGTTGTAAGGGAAGCGAAAGCGAATCAAAGTTCAGGGAGAAGATATCAACCGAGCGAGTTGACTGTGAGGTTAGGGGCGCGCAGGTATGAGCTTGCATTTGGGAGATAGTGGGTACCCCACCGTCGGCAGTCCTGAAGAGAGTTTTTCGTGGTTTCTCATTTTCACATCCCATCGTCACCATAGGACCTATTTGTGTCGGTGCACCGAAAAGCAAATTGTAAAAAAGGAAGAAAGAAGATATCAACTCAGTACGATATGTCGATGACTTTTTCATTTTATTGGAGTCTGTTGAGGATCTGGGGAAATTGTTGAATGGTAATAATAGAAGTTAAATTAAGGGACGCAGTCGTAATGAAGTCGATGCATATTATTAGCCTATATTGGTAGCAAGATAAACAGTGATGTGAAAGCAAAGAGAGCATAAAATACAGACTGTCCCAAGTAGGGAAGGTTTTTCTTAGGAAACTAAATTCGCTCACCTCAAAGGTATACATGCACAGTTACTGAAGACTCCTGTGGAATGTGAAATTGTACGGATGAGACATATAGACAGTAACTGGAGATAACGAAAGAAAGAAAGAAAGAAAGAAAGAAAGAAAGAAAGAAAGAAAGAAAGAAAGAAAGAAGTAAAGAAACAAAGAAGAATAGAAACATTTGAAATGTGGTGTTGAAGAATATGGAAGGTTAGATAGATTAGATCACAAAAGAAGATTTGATCAAGCAAGAAGGATTTGGCAAAAATTATATAGAATTTGCTCTACGTCGCACCAACACAGATAGGTCTTATGACGACAATGTGACAGGAAAGGCCTAGGAATGGTCAGGAAGTGGCCATGGCCTTAATGAAGGTACAACCCCAGCATTTTCTTGGTGTGAAAATTGGAAACCTAGGAAAACCGTATTCAGCGCTACCGACAGTGGGGTTCGACCCCCCCCCCTCAAATACAAGCTCGCAGCTGTGCACCCCTAACCGTTCGGCCGAATCGTTCGGTACACTCAGTACTCGTTCAGTTCGCTTTTAAGGGAAATACAGTGGCTAAGAATGATGGAGGGAGACCAAGACTTAAATATGGCTAACAGATTACAGTAGTTTCGTAGAGGTAAAGCGATTGGCACAGGGTAGGGTAGCATAACTACATTAAACCAATGTATGGACTGATGACCCAAAACAAAAACAACAATACTTACTTCTAGGCTACCTCTACTACTAATAATGTTATTGATTTTACGTCCCACTGCATTTACTGTTTCACAGACGTCGAGGTGCCGGAATTTTGTTCCACCGGAGTTTTCTACAATTCAATATATCTATTGGCGTGAGACGGCTGGACTAAGCCGGAATCGAACCTGCCATCCCGAACTCAGAAGGCCAGTGCTCTATCGTCTGTGCTTCTCAGCCTGGTACTAGCCTACTTCCACTACTACTACTACTACTACTACTACTACGACTACGACTACTACTACTACTACTATTACTGCAAAAAATAGTCACAGCTAATACCGTCTCTGAGGTGAAACTACGAAGCTCGTGAGATTTCCGTGATAGATGGACCACGTACAGATCGCTTGAGGTGGGAGCAGAAAGAACCCCGCCACCCTGATAGAAGTATACTCCGACCCAGAAATATTGACCGAGGACCTTTTGTCTTAAGTTAGCTGGAATCATCAATCAGATCGCCTTCATCCAGGTCTGGATAAAGCATAAGGCACTTGTACAGCCCGCATTCTAAATAAGTACATGGTCCATACTCACCATTTACCCTTCCATTACTGGACCTTGATGACCTGAGTGTTTTAGGTGTTGCACTTCTGTTCACAAGATAATGGATTTGATCCTGGCTGAGTATGTACGAATATGATAACTCCATGCCGTTTCTTGCCACCACTTGTGGAACAAAATTCTGAAACCTTGGTATCCCTCTGTGAAGGGAAATTAAAAACATTCTCCTTATTATTATTATTATTATTATTATTATTATTATTATTATTATTATTATTATTGTGTCCGTGTATTCACCATGTGAGGGTGCAGATGAGGATGAAGTTGACAAGTTTTATGAAGCATTGAGTGACATCGTGGTCAGGGTCAACAGCAAGGATAGAATAGTGCTAATGGGCGATTTCAATGCGAGAGTTGGGAATAGAACTGAAGGATACGAAAGGGTGATTGGTAAATGTGGGGAAGATATGGAAGCTAATGGGAATGGGAAGCGTTTGCTGGACTTCTGTGCTAGTATGGGTTTAGCTGTTACAAATACATTCTTCAAGCATAAGGCTATTCACCGCTACACATGGGAGGCTAGGGGTACCAGATCCATAATAGACTATATCTTAACAGACTTTGAATTCAGGAAATCTTTTAGGAATGTACGAGTTTTTCGGGGATTTTTCGATGATACAGACCATTATCTGATCTGTAGTGAACTAAGTATCTCTAGGCCTAGGGTAGAGAAAGTGAAATCTGTCTGCAAACGAATAAGGGTAGAAAATCTCCAGGATGAGGAAATTAGACAGAAGTACATGGATATGATTAGTGAGAAGTTTCGAACAGTAGACAGTAAGCAGGTTCAGGATATAGAAAGTGAATGGGTGGCATACAGGGATGCTGTAGTAGAAACAGCAAGGGAATGCCTAGGAACAACTGTGTGTAAAGATGGGAAAAGGCGAACATCTTGGTGGAATGAAGAAGTGAGAGCAGCCTGTAAACGTAAAAAGAAGGCTTATCAGAAATGGCTCCAAACAAGGGCCGAGGCAGACAGGGATTTGTACGTAGATGAAAGAAACAGAGCGAAACAAATAGTTGTTGAATCCAAAAAGAAGTCATGGGAAGATTTTGGTAATAACCTGGAAAGGCTAGGTCAAGCAGCAGGGAAACCATTCTGGACAGTAATAAAGAATCTTAGGAAGGGAGGGAAAAAGGAAATGAACAGTGTTTTGAGTAATTCAGGTGAACTCATAACAGATCCCAGGGAATCACTGGAGAGGTGGAGGGAATATTTTGAACATCTTCTCAATGTAAAAGGAAATCATCATGGTGGTGTTGCAAACAGTCAAGGTCATGGGGAGGAGGAAAATGATGTTGGTGAAATTATGCTTGAGGAAGTGGAAAGGATAGTAAATAAACTCCATTGTCATAAGGCAGCAGGAATAGATGAAATTAGACCTGAAATGGTGAAGTATAGTGGGAAGGCAGGGATGAAATGGCTTCATAGAGTAGTCAAATTAGCGTGGAGTGTGGGTAAGGTACCTTCAGATTGGACAAAAGCAGTAATTGCACCTATCTATAAGCAAGGGAACAGGAAGGATTGCAACAACTATCGAGGTATTTCATTGATTAGTATACCAGGCAAAGTATTCACAGGCATCTTGGAAGGGAGGGTGCGATCAGTAGTTGAGAGGAAGTTGGATGAAAACCAGTGTGGTTTCAGACCACAGAGAGGCTGTCAGGATCAGATTTTCAGTATGCGCCAGGTAATTGAAAAATGCTACGAGAGGAATAGGCAGTTGTGTTTATGTTTCGTAGATCTAGAGAAAGCATATGACAGGGTACCGAGGGAAAAGATGTTCGCTATACTGGGGGACTATGGAATTAAAGGTAGATTATTAAAATCAATCAAAGGCATTTATGTTGACAATTGGGCTTCAGTGAGAATTGATGGTAGAATGAGTTCTTGGTTCAGGGTACTCACAGGAGTTAGACAAGGCTGTAATCTTTCACCTTTGCTGTTCGTAGTTTACATGGATCATATGCTGAAAGGTATAAAATGGCAGGGAGGGATTCAGTTAGGTGGAAATGTAGTAAGCAGCCTGGCCTATGCTGACGACTTGGTCTTAATGGCAGACTGTGCCGAAAGCCTGCAGTCTAACATCTTAGAACTTGAAAATAGGTGCAATGAGTATGGTATGAAAATTAGCCTCTCGAAGACTAAATTGATGTCAGTAGGTAAGAAATCCAACAGAATTGAATGTCAGATTGGTGATACAAAGCTAGAACAGGTCGATAATTTCAAGTATTTAGGTTGTGTGTTTTCCCAGGATGGTAATGTAGTAAGTGAGATTGAATCAAGGTGTAGTAAAGCTAATGCAGTGAGCTCGCAGTTGCGATCAGCAGTATTCTGTAAGAAGGAAGTCAGCTCCCAGACGAAACTATCTTTACATCGGTCTGTTTTCAGACCAACTTTGCTTTATGGGAGCGAAAGCTGGGTGGACTCAGGATATCTTATTCATAAGTTAGAAGTAACAGACATGAAAGTAGCAAGAATGATTGCTGGTACAAACAGGTGGGAACAATGGAAGGAGGGAACTCGGAATGAGGAGATAAAGGCTAATTTAGGAATGAACTCGATGGATGAAGCTGTACGCATAAACCGGCTTCGGTGGTGGGGTCATGTGAGGCGAATGGAGGAGGATAGGTTACCTAGGAGAATAATGGACTCTGTTATGGAGGGTAAGAGAAGTAGAGGTAGACCAAGACGACGATGGTTAGACTCGGTTTCTAACGATTTAAAGATAAGAGATATAGAACTAAATGAGGCCACAACACTAGTTGCAAATCGAGGATTGTGGCGACGTTTAGTAAATTCTCAGAGGCTTGCAGACTGAACGCTGAAAGGCATAACAGTCTATAATGATAATGTATGTAATGTATGTATGTATTATTATTCCGCTGCTCTCCCCATGCCGTGATGGGGTCAAGGATGCGATCCGTGTTACACATATGGCTTTGCCCTTCTTGACGTCAACTATGTGTGGATGGATGTATTCAACTGTTGTGTGTTTTTTGTGTTGTGTAAATGAACAGCTGTGTATTAAGATAAACACCCTGTACTCGAGCAATAGAAACTAACCAGACACGGCTAAAATCCCCAGGCCGTTCGTGGATCAAACCCAGGACTCTCTGATCCGAAGGCTACTAATCTGACCTTTCAGCGAATTCGGGTATTATTATTATTATTATTATTATTATTATTATTATTATTATTATTATTATTATTATTATTATTATTCGTTCGTTCGTTCGTTCGTTCGCTCGCTCGCTCGCTCGTTCTGGCTTACTGAGGACTACAGGGCTCATCTTAACTCTTGACAAGGGCCTTCTGCTTCTTCTTGGCCCAGAACACTTTCCTTTTCTGGTTGTGTGCTTGATTTTCCTCCTCTGTCAACTTGGGTCTGGCGGTCCCTGTGCTGTTCTTGTTGACGAGAGACAGTGGGAAAACGCCCTGGTGGATGATTTGTGGTCATTGGGAACAGTCCTATATGGTCTCAAACGAAATCTTCAATTGTTCCAGGCCTGATTTGGCTGAGGAGATCCACTTGTTCTAGGAGGCCTTCCCTCTGCCTGTCGCAATGCGGATCCTGCTGGTAAGTCTGCAGGGGTTCATGGGGGTCAAGTGTTCGTAGAAGTCTAGCGGCCTTTTCTTTATGGATGTGACTATGTCTTCCTGGTGCTCGTAGAGCTGTTATGCCTGATCCTGCATATTCTATCCTCTTCTCCCACCGGTCCCAGTATCCTCCTGAGGATTATCATTTTTCTTGAGTTCCAGTTCATCAAGAGGCATTCAGTGGCGTAGAGTACAGAAGGTTCTATTGCTTGAGCATGAGGTATTTGAAGGTGTAAATGCTCCTGCAGGAGTGGTAGATTAGTGGCCGTACAATGGCTATGGAGCCAAGAATAATTTTCCGTGGTTTCCAATTTTCGTTTACAGGCAAACGCCGGGTTAATTCCTATACATAGGCCACAGGCGATTCCTTCTACATCCTTACCCTATTTCATTCACCATCATTCATTTCATCTTCATTAGCTGAGGTTAGCGTCAGGAAGGGCATCCAACTGTAGAAACATGCCATATAAATTAATCTCGTCTCATCCCCGATCCCGTATCAGAAAACTGTACTAAAGGGTAGACATACATAGGCTACATTAGATTGTGCTTCCGTTTACTTGTTGTTTTTTTAAACAGTCCAGGTATTGCATTTATTCGTGAAGATCTATTTTGTTAAAATTTGCTCTCATAAGAAGCAATAAGTTCACCTCTGCGGGGTAATGGTTAGTGTGACTAGCTGCCACCCCGAAGACCCGGGTTCGATTCCCGGGTCTGCCAAGAAATTTGAAACGTGGTGCGAGGACTAGAACAGGGTCCACTCAGCCTTGGAAGTTCAACTGAGTAGAGGGGTTCTATTCCCACCTCAGCCATACTCGAAGAGGTTTTCCGTGGTTTCCCAATTCTCCTCCAGGCAAATGCCGGAATAGTACCTAACTTAAGGCCACGGCCACTTCCTTCCCTCTTCGTTCTCTATCCTTTCCAATCTTTCCATCCCCTCACAAGGTCCCTGTTCGGCATAGCAGGTGAGGCCCCCTGGGCGAGGTACTGGTTTTCCTCCCCAGTTGTAACCCCGACCCAAACTCTCACGCTTCTGGACACTGCCCTTCAGGCGGTAGAGATGGGATCCCTCGCTGAGTCCGAGGGAAAACCAACCCTGGAGGGTAAACGGGTTAATAAAGAAAGAAAGAAAGAAAGAAAGAAAGAATAAACAAGTAGAAATGAAGATAATCCATGATATGAAAACAAATTTGACTGCCTAAAAATCACACAGACTGATGACAAAACTGTTTTGTGGTAGTTGTCGTTGTTGATCCATATATTTGGTCATTAACGGAGCGTAGGTATTATCTCATCGAACCAAGGCTGAAGATGAGCTAAGCCAGGCTGAGTTGCTCAGATAGTAGAAGCGCTGAGTCCAAGTTTGTAAGTTCAATCTGGGCTCAGTCCAGTTGTATTCGAAGGTGGTTCAGTACGCTAGCCTCGAGTCGGTAGATTTGACGGTACGTAAGACAACTCCTGTGGAAAGTTCCGGCACCTCGGCGTCTCTGAGTACCGTAGAAAGTAGTTAGTGGGACGTAAAACCAATACTACCAATGAGTAGACCATGTGGTCAGAATGTATCGTAGTTAGTTCCTGTTTGGCAATCCCAGCGAACAGAGAAAGTAAGGGCAGCCAAAAGTGAGATGGTCAGAGGGTGTAGAGACGGTCGTGAAACAGACAGAAGTGAAGAACTGGAGAATGGCTGTCCAAAATACACGAATGGAGACGGATTATGAAGAGACTGCACTAAAGAGTGTAAAACGAACGAAGAAGAAGAAGAAGACGAAGTCTTAAGGTGTCGATGTGGGATCAATATTCATGGGTCTCTGATATGTGTATATCTTGCAGGATTTTGAATACGGTACTACCCCGGAATATTTCTGAAATAAATGTGGTAAAATCAAAGGGAAAACTAGACGTAAGATAGCCACCGTCAGCGACGAAATTCAAACCTTGATCCTTCGACGGGTGCAGCTTCCCTGTTACTGTACAGCAGATGTAATCGCTCGGCTACAATGTGGGTGAAAGTGAAGTATGAAAGAGCAGTCGGTCCTGGTGCGCGATATTGCACAACTCCTGTGTTCAGCTGACAGGTCGTGGCAACCAAGCGCTGTTTAAAGAATTGCGATATATCAGAATATTGTGAAACTACACGCATATTATTTTCGAGCTGTAATAGCATGCCGAGGATTTATACCCACTTAAAATTTTAATAGGAATACATTTAGTATTAAATTGCTTGAATTCTGAGGGAATTAACCAAATTCCAGCCAGTTTAACAACATTTCTGTAAAGTGTGATTATAGTACTGACCTTGCTGCTGGCTTTTTTACTCGAACAGCTGAAGTTCGATGTCCATCGTTTGTAGGAGAAGCGGTGGAACTGTCATTGTACTGCAACTTTACGTTTAAATAATCTCCAGAATAATGACGAAGACTACACACACTACTAAATATTCATTGAGTCCCTCAAAGTCAAAGTTCGAATCTACAATTTGCTTTACGTCGCACTGACACAGATATGTCTTATGACGACGATGGGATAAGGAAGGCCTGCCTCTTACCCGGAGGCCCCGGGTTCGATTCCCGGCCAGGTCAAGGATTTTTACCTGCATCTGAGGGCTGGTTCGAGGTTCACTCAGCTTACGTGATTACAGTTGAGGAGCCATCTGGCGGTGAGATAGCGGCCCCAGTCTAGAAAGCCAAGAATAACGGCTGAGGGGATCCGTCGTGCTGACCACACGACACCTCGCAATCTGTAGGCCTTCGGGCTGAGCAGCGGTCGCTTGGTGGGCCATGCCCCTTCGGGGCTGTTGCGCCATGGGGTTTGGTTTTTGTCCTAATCTATATAAGTGTTCCTTGCGGATGGTTAAGGAACACTTCAGGTCGCTGATTGCAACGTCCTTTCTTAGGTTCTTACATTATTTAGGCCAAGCTGTTGGCACAATGGGTAATGGTTCCTCCAGACCCTACCATGAGGCCAGTTAGTGAGGTATCTGACAGATGGTAAATTTTTGTGTAGTAGGGACTGTAGCTTTGTAGATGCTACACTTACTATTGTGGACTGCAGCTAGCTTGTTGTGCGTAGGTCTTCGTTCCTACTGTAGGGTTGATTATCTGAACCCTTGAACTTACCATTCCATCGTTGGTCGGCCACGGCTGCTACAGTAGAACAATTTAGAACTCTTAAATCTTGGGTCGTTGCGGGAATAAATTCGGTCACGATCTTAACCAAACGATGGGGTTCAGAAGAAAGCCTAACTACTTGAAATGAGGAGCAAAAATGTGCTTACTAACTTTTATTAAACTGAAAGAGCACGATAACATCGTTAATTTAATATGCATTCTTGCCACAAAAATATAAAAAAATTTAATTATTGATTTTTGAAAAGTTCCAAACACAGTCACATTACATAACGTCACTTCGTTTCTTCCAATGTCGAAGAGTTGCTTCGGAGAAGCTAATATGTTAGTGGACAGCGAAACTGAAAAAACTGAAAAAGGGAAGACCTGAAAAACGGGCGCCTATTATTCCAAACGAGAACTGAGAGTTAATCCACACGATCCGTGGAAAATCTGACTTTCAACAAGTAGAACGCCTGATTTTCTCTTAATTAAGGTTATCCACCAGTCAAATACCCTTCACGGATACGGAACATCCGCCGAATGGACCCTTAATCGAACCAAACTGACTATCAGTTGCTTTGGATAGGTTGCGAAATATTATAGGAAAGCATGGTGTTCACTACAAGTTAATGGCATCATTCACAATTGAAATAAAATTCCACCATGTATTTGTCAGTCATGACACCCTTAAGTGATAAGGTAGTCCCGATGCTAAACGTGCATCACCCCAAACGGCTGTTCGGAAGGAACCAACAACAACATGATCCGGGAGGATCTTACGTTAAGTCGTTCTAAAGGAACAAAACTGCGAAATGCAGGAAACACTTACTAATCATGCATTTAGAAGAAATGCCAAACACTGAAGTTAATCCAAAAAGTGAAAAGTCACTTGAAAATATTATTATTGAACCGATTTTCAGGTTAGAAATGGGTTTATTATGCTTAATAAATTTACCAGTCCACGCTAAAATTTACTACAATTTTAAGGAATTCTTTCCCTTGAAAAACAATGCTACCAGTACAGATCTCTCTATTTACTGTCTGTCCCAACACACTACTGGTAAAGTGATTACTTACTTACTCTAACTATGAATAAGAATGAAAATACGACAAGGTGAAAATAATATAAATTACTGGCTGACGAATCGAAACCGCATTCGCAACTCAAGTCTCATTCTAAAACACTGAGTGTCAATAATGCACACTATCAACGGAAACGGACGTCAAGACGAGGAAACAATAAAGTCCGTAAAAATAAATCAACATCTCGAAGTCATACAGCTTAACACGCACGAAGAAACACAGTAAAAATATTTAATCTAGATCGGGTCGATGTCCCACACTTGGACAGCCCTCGACTCGTCTGATAGCAGTCCCGTTATCTCGATGAGAGCTTCGCATAGACCCTCTACAATAAATCATATCGCACTGTAATGGCTACCTTCAACCAGGCCACTTCCACAAAAGAACAAACAAAAGGAACATCTTAACCGAGACTTGAGTGTGTACAGCTACCATCCCAGACCTATCGTCGGGCTCACTTGAAATCTGTACAACCTAAACCTAATCATTATGTACATGATGCCTTCCAAATCCTATCGTCGGGCGTGAACTAGGACGTCTCATCATCAGTGACTCCAAGAATAGCATCTGACGTCCTAATCCTATCGTCGGGCGTCAAAGTGGGTCGTACTACGTCTCCCTTAACATATCAGGCGAAATGCAATTCTCAAACAACTCCAACAATATCACTGAATCTGGTCAGACAAAATACGCACGACGGAACCAACGTCTCTATTATCAACTGAATGCAAGTCGAAATACAGCAAGTGTCTACCTCTCGAAAAGTACAGTAAGTGTCTACATCATTATAATATGTGAACTCAAAAAATAAATAGACGTGACGAACGGTTCTCCACCTCGAACGCAATCTCAGCCTGTGCACTGACGTGTTAGGGAAGCAAATGAAAATTCCCAACACACGGGTACCCTTTTAGTGGACGCCTTCAAAATAATAATCATCACCATCGCATTCGGAATTCTCAGATCGCCTATCATCAACTCCAACCATCTTATCCATGACCTCTCCAATGAACAAATTAAATATAACCCAACCGTGTGTCCAAAGTGCTCTGTGATCCTGGAGATCGTTCATTATCTTATCATCCATGCGGGCTTTTCGTAACAAAAATCACTGGATGTTTACTACCCAGACTTAACATTTACCAGAGTCGTTTTCACTTGGAATCTTTCTATAAATTCACACCATAGTCGTCTCAAATTCGGATTGATTGCGGAAAACAATACAGCCTGTTTCACACAGCCTGTTTCTAAATACTTCCTCTACAAAAATACAACTTGTCTCAACACACTTTCTCCTCGCTTTATTTCAGCGGTACTACTTCTCTCTCATCTCCACGTACATATCAATCCATCGCTCTCAATCCCCTTTCCTTCACGACCCTTTTTCATACTTCGATCCCCTGGTGAAAACGACAACCATCATTAAACACATCTCTTACCTTACTATTATTAAGACTTTCGGACCTCAAGAATCCAAGAGCACACATCGACCTTTCGCAATTCAAGTATACACGATGTCTCACAATTTCCTTCCCATTAACGACTGCGACTCTAACAAATTTTATTGACATTATCTAAATATGCTTACGATCCTTGTAAAAATAACTGGTTAAATGTAATTTAACAGAGAGGAATTTCCTTATCCCGTGGTAAACATTATCATTATTATTATTATTATTATTATTATTATTATTATTGACCAACATTTCTGAATGCAACTGACACCTGAAATTACAATATTCGCCACGACAAATTTACACTTATAACGTTCACAAATCCGCACTTTGAATGATATCTCATCTCAACACAAAATTTTAAGCGTCGCATTTTACCGTTCTTGACATGAAATTTACACACTGAAATTTTCACACGCTGACCAAAATTTACAACGCCTTTCGCCTGATAATCACGCATATCACCCGACAATCATCTGGAAATTTTGGTTAGGACAGACAGTAACTAACTAACTAACTACAACATAATATAAATTAGACAGACCTGCACATTGGTGACATTCTCAGCATTCTGATTACATCATCTCCAGCAACCTCGCACTTAGCCACTCATTTTCACAGATAACATTTTCATTTTCAAAATTTCACTCATCCAAACACTACCCTTCACACACACGAGATTAAAATTACCATAAATAATGCACTTTCTTTGTAACTTGCACCACGAACTTCCCTCGTTCTGCAGTCGACTCTAACTGTCTGATGCGCTTCCCAGAGTGGTTTCTCTCCCCGTTGTTTCAATAAGAACAGGTGTTCGGCCGATAAGGGAGTAGAACTATTTTGAATCGCTTCCCCCAGACCTTCTTCACTTACAAGAGTACAGGAAATGATAAAAATAAAATCTGCTGTGTAATTTTCAACCAGCCTACACCTTCCCAGTTCGTCTGCAAACGTTCACAGCTTCTCCAATCACTTTTCTTCTTAACTACATATATGGACTTTAGCCACGAACATGTATTGAATTATTGTCGGTCAATCTGGCGCGAATTTCTAATGACGACGGGCACAAGCTCCCGCGGCTTCAAGTTCCAGATCGACACTGCAAAATCTACGGTGGGGGGTTTCTTTTATAATTTCCGGAAGGACGCTATCCCCTCTATGAGGCTTGGTTGTGAAATCTGCAAAATTTGCTTCTAATAGACCAATTTTGATAAGACTTGTCCCAGAACTCCGGACAGACTTGCACTTATGTTCGATGTTAATTTTATAATTTTCCTACACTCACAACACGAGAAATAAATTGTTTCTGCCCGTGCGTTTCGCGCGTTTTCTTCCTTCCATGACCTTGGCACGTGTAGCTAGTTCGCTGGTCTCACGCTACCATGTACTTGGGCTTAAATGCACTTAAAAATTTCCCTGATGGCCCTGTCTTCACAGAGGGTGTATGAATAATTTTGCTTCTTTATTTCATTATTTACTACATTGTCAAAATCCCTCGTTGTGCAGAATTCCATGGATTTAGAGAATTGTCGGGCACTCGAGCCCCGCCGAGGTGTCCCGGCAATCCACGAGCTCGCCGGGAAGGAAGAACCTCCCCACGCAACATCGGGCTCTTGGGAGCGCAAAATGGCTGCCCTCAAACATACAGTAGTTTCAGAATACCAAATAAATATTTGTGAAAAATAAAAATTTTTCTCACCGTAGAATTATGGGTTCATATCCATATATGCTGTTGTCTCGGAACTGAACTGCAAAACATGTGAAATATTCCAAACACGTACACTACAAACTAGCACAATGCATTTCTTAATTTGCAGGCCGTAGGACAACGTATACCTTAAAACTACAAGTATTAACCTATATTTTCCTTTCCAGGATGGTAACAATTTTACAAGTCGCAAAAGCCTCTATAGGGTACATGTATCTATTTCTTAGGTGATTTTATTATGGTTTGAAGTGATTTCAGGAATCTGAAGATAGTTAGTTGATGGACGAAATATCATTTTGTATTGCATAAAGTTCTTTTTTCATATCTTATATCTAAATTTTCGCATTCTTGCTGTTAAGATTTTGATACTGAAAGGCAAGGCTTCTACCAGTCAGACTGCTGTAGTACTGTTAAGAAACACGTGGTTTATTTTCATATTCTAATGAACAAAATACGGTACGCACCCTTTTCTACTAACCGTACAAAAATTAACTTCAGAATAATATAAAAAAATTAAAATGACGTCGTCGCAGACATGCTTTTTACGAAACTAACAGAGAAGAATTACTCTAACACACTATATAATACGTATAAGGTCATATTAAACTTTCTTACAACTGAATGTTCTTAAGCCCTTCGCTCTTCTCACATTCTCTGTTAATTATACATTTTTTCTGACAGATGGACATGTAGGTGGGGAAGGTCTCTGCTTCCTTCTGCAGACTTAAAGCATTCCGCGCCACATAAAGTATACGCACCTCACTACTGATCCAAGGTTAGCTAGCGGCGCTCCGTTATACAGTAGATTCAAGCTCGGAGGAGACTTGCTCCGAACGAGCAGATCGCTATGGTGCAACTCTGCATTCGGAATGCAGTGGGCTGCTCCTCTCTAAATGATGCCATGCTGTACGGCTTTGCTGTTCAGTAGACTATAGAGATGGTCGATAAATCACAGCCTGCAACTTTGTCACCGATATTTTTCTGTCACCGATATATCAGATACGCCGTGACGGAAGAATCTGTGACAAAATATCGTTTAAGATGTGTACTTGGATCACGTTCACAGGGCTATGTTATCTGCTGTAGCTCAAGGTCTATACCCGTTTTTCGTTTACCAATTACCTACGGCGATATTAAAGGTTCTAAATCATACATTTTATCATAGTGTATTTATGAGTACAGTAGAGAGGATGCCTATGTAGCAACTCTAGTTAGCTCATGTTTCATACGTAACGCAAATCGAACAGATCAATCCTCAGCTGGCAAATGAGACATACTTTTTTTCGAGAAGTACTTGTCCGATTTTCAAAATAATCGCGGTGCTGAATGTGTAATGTTTGTATATTTAAGGCTATGTGTGCAAAATTTGTAGTACCGTTTAAAAAAGCGAAGTTAGTACCATGATCTCAAAAATATCAACGTCATCACACAGTACTTTAAGTCCGATTATTAGCCCTTTGGTACTAATATCTTAAACCGGTCACGTATTATCTGAGGTGGATACCTTTGCTGAATAACCCTGTATATGGGAGGAATCTTTGTATTAAGTTCATAATTTTTTAAAACCTACATTAGGTACCGGTACTGTAAATAATTGGTATCCCGGAGACACGGCACGGGTATTCACATTCCGTTCGTTAATTTATTGCGCATCTTGTTAACAACCTTTTCCCTACGCATTATTAAAACTTCAAATTATGAATGTGAATATTATTTTTCCCACTTCTAACGTCCCGAATATTCCGAAAAATACAACCCGACAGTGTCATCATATCAACTATATTTCCATTTCCAGTATTTCCGTACTGGCCGTCCCGCGACCAAAGGGTGACCGTGACGATAATCATATGCTTATATTTCCTGTGACTGATAAGTCAGATATTTTTGTACCACAGATACGCCGGTCACAGACATTCTGAAATATAGGTTAAGCTCATCTCTAGTAGACTAGGGCGAAATATCCGTTGATTCAAGCCGCAGCAGTGACGGCCGTGAGGTGTCCGAATTCCGGATGACATTTTCTTGTCAACTTCGCGTAGCGTGACGCGTTGGGTTGCGATAACTTGTATCGTTATTACTAGTGCTCGGAATTTGAATACCCATAAATTGCCTAAAATGGACCTCTAAAAGAACCTGAAATATCCAAGAAAAGACCTAAAAACTGGCAAAAAAAGACGTAAAAATGCTATCCAAATTCATTCATAATTTCAGTTTTGATTGCATATTTAATGAAGGAATATAATGTTATAAAACACAAAATTCTGATTGTATGCAACATTCTTCTTATTCTTTATCTGTTTACCCTCCAGGGTCGGTTCTTCCCTCGGACTCAGTGAGGGATCCCGCCTGTACCACCTCAAGGGCAGTGTCCTGGTGCTTCAGACTCTGGGTCGAGGGACACAACTGGGGAGGATGACCAGTACCGAGCCCAGACTGCCTCACCTGCTATGCTGAACAGGGGCCTTGCGGGGGATGGGAAGAATGGAAGGGATAGACAAGGAAGGGGGAAGGAAACGGCCGTAGGTACCATCCCGGCATTTGCCCGGAGGAGAAGTGGGAAACCACGGAAAACCACTTCCAGGATGGCTGAGGTGGGAATCGAACCAACCTCTACTCAGTTGACCTCCCGAGGCTGAGTGGACCCCGTTCCAGCCCTCGTACCACATTTCAAATTTCGTGGCAGAGCCGGAAATCGAACGCGGGTCTCCCGGAGTTGCCGCTAATCACACTAACCACTACACTACAGAGGCGGACGGAATGAAACATACAGTGCAAAGATATACGAGTGAAATACTTCTTCTTTCAGTTGTTATATATTTTTAGATTAACATAACTGAAAAAAGGAATTTCATGTTTGTTAAATGAAGTACTTGCAGAATTTAGAATGAAATATCGTTTCCACCTAGAATGAATTCAGCGAACCCGCAATGGAGATCCTGGAGAAAGAAACAGCTGGAATCATATTTGGGTTAACCACACAAGGGTTACAGAAATCACAATTCGGATACCTCACCTCAGCTGGTTTTGCAGTGTATTACAATGGTCATCTTAAGGTTCATAGGTGTAACGGATCGTCGGTTTTCAGACAGCACGTTGTCAAACATCGAGAAACTTCTCTCTGCATGAACGGATGTTAATTTTTCATACTTGAAGCAAGTGAGATCTTCCTCTTCAAAAACACTCGCATCAGAGTTCCATCCTTGCACATAATTTGATACCCCTGGTTTTTTCAAGCATTAGTTTCCTTTTTCAATTCATTTCATTTTCTCTCTTACTACGAAAAAGATGTTTAAGAGGTGATGGATTAATTAATGATGATTTGAACTGACAATGGGCAGTACAAATGTAATCGAAAGAAGCTGAAGTTGCAACAAAAGCCGTTAAGGGGCTTACAATGACCCAGAATAAATATACATGGTTATTCACCTACGATGTAACACGGAAATAACGTCCAAACCATTAAAGATATCGGTATTCTGTTTCCATATTCGTAAATGATACCCAGGGGCTTGTGAAATAACGTGCTACCCATTCCCATGGGGCGATTAATAGCCGAGATATTAATACTAACTCCCTGCGTCTAAAAGGGGCGACGAAGGGATGATTGTCTTGGAACCATGAAACCACTTGTGATTAGTACCACCATGCGGAGAACACCATGGGTCGCTTTTACTTTTAGTACCACTAGATTAGGTACCAAATAGGTTTGTGATTAGTAGCACACAGGGGCACCGTGCGGTCGGCTTTTGCAGTACTTGTGATTAGTACCACCGTATGAGTAGGACCATGGGATGGTAGCTACCATGGTTCTGCCTTGCCTATGATTAGTACCCACTATACGAGGAACACCACGGGATAGTGCAGGTCCCTGTGGTTAGTACTCTTATGTGATGAACGCCATAGGGTTGCGTTGCCTGTAAATGGCGCCGCAATGTGAGAAAAACCATAGGTCTCTATTATATGTCGAATTTCATTACCTGTGAGTAGTACCATAATGTGTGGAATGCCGCGAGTCTCTGCTACTTTTGATTAGTACCGCAACATGACAAATACCATGGTTCTACTTTCCTAGCGATAAGTACCATTATGAGGGGCCGATAACTTGTATTTTGGAACCTCTTTAGACTGCAAGCATCATCGGTTCAGTGTTATGCTATAGCAGCAGTCCCTTGGTCAGTAATCCTATTGTTTTCCGTCAGTTTCTGTGAATGTAAGGCATGGCGGGTCGCATCCACTGATTGTTTTAAAATTCATATCCATCCATTCATTCTTAGTCCTCACGTTTTGAATTCTGGTCAGTGGAGAATTTTGGACTTTTAATTTGTTATTCCATTTCGTCTCATTTCGTACCATTAGGGGGCCGAGGACCTCGATGTTACGCCCCTTTAAACAACAAGCATCACCATCGTCATTAATACTAACTCCATTTTAAAAGGAAAGGCATAAATACATACAGCTGCTCTAAAAGATCAACTGTGTACAAGTTCAAATATGTAAGTATTTTCAAAATCGGACATTTACTTCTTGATATATCAATAAAAACCATATTTGGGCTTTTGCGTGCCGCATCAGACAGCGTACGTTCGGCCAAGGACGTATTGGCACGTAAGCTGTTTCCTGCCATTGATTCCAGCCACTGAACGCATACCAGGCATGTAGTGAAAACTATCGTACACAAAATGTGATGTACCGTAACATACCCTGGGTGTGCAACGTTATTGTATAACTGATGAAGGCACAACGGGGAAGGAGGATTAAAGTTCTTTTTTTTCTTTTCGTTTTGTTGAAATCCATGTGTAACAGGTTGCGCTCAGTTTGGCGTCTTTCCCCACGGATGGGAATAGGAAGGATTTGGAAAGGACGTCGGCCGTGGCCTATCTCAAAGGTACCAAGTCGAAGTAATTATTTCATTCCTTTTAAAAACATTAACCCTCCCTGTCCTGGCATGAGTGCGCCTGTCATACACACTTTGTAAACCCATCACATGTGTACGATATGCTTACATGCCTGGTATCCAGTCTGTGGCTGGAATCATACCCAGGAAACTACTTCCGTGTCAATGTATCCTTGCCCGACTGCACGCCGTCTAATGCGGCATGCAAAACCGCGCATGTTGTTCTTATTGATACCTCAGAAAGGAACTGTTCGATTTTGAAAATACTTAGATATTTGAACTTGTACGCAGTTGAGCTTTTAGGCCAGCTCACGAATTTGTGTTACTGCATTTAAAAATATGGAATTAGTATTAATATATCGGTTATTAATCACCCTATGAGAATACGTAGCACATTATTTTACAAGTCCCTGGGTATCATTTACGATTATGAAAACAGAATACCGATATCTTTAATGGTTTAGAAGTTATTTCCGTGTAACACCCTAGGTGAATAACCCTGTGTATTACGTTTGGCCCGTCTTCGGACACTCGAGAAAAAGGACTTTTCCACAACTTCTCAGCCATAGTTATTACATATCGACGGACTGAGCTCGATAGCTGCAGTCGCTTAAGTACGGCCAGTATCCAGTATTCGGGAGATAGTAGGTTCGAACCCCACTGTCGGCAGCCCTGAAGATACTTTTCCGTGGTTTCCCATTTTCACACCAGGCAAATGCTGGGACTGTACCTTAAATAAGGCCACGGCCGCTTCCTTCCCACTCCTAGCCCTTTCCTGTCCCATCGTCGTCATAAGACCTATCTTTGTCGGTGCGACTTAAAGCGACTAGCAAAAAAAAAAAATCATATCGACGTTGTGCCTAGAAAAACCGCCTATGTGATAACATTTCAGCCTAGAACTCTGACCAGAAAGGTTCTGTCATCTAAGGTTCAGTATTGCTTGAACTACCGAGCTCGATAGCTGCAGTCGCTTAAGTGCGGTTAGTATCCAGCATTCGGGAGATAGTGGGTCCGAACCCCACTGTCGGCAGCCCTGAAGATGGTTTTTCGTGGTTTTCCATTTCCACACCAAGCAAATGCTGGAGCTGCACCTTAATTAAGGCCACGGACGCTTCCTTCCCACTTCTAGCCCTTTCCTGTCCCATCGTCGTCATAAGACATATATCTGTGTCGGTGCGACGTAAAGCACCTTTCAAAAAAAAATTGCTCGAACTTCTCTGTGTTACGTGCGCTGTGGGTCAGTATTTCTCCCCTCAACGTTGTCACATAACGATATTATTTCGCGGCGCAACGACGATATTTAACTGGCGCAATACAAGTGATATGAGTACTAGGGAACTCACAGCTCACAACATGCACCTCAATTGATCAAACTATAAAATAAAATATGAAGTGAGCAGCAAACTTGAAACAACTCGGTTGGTTCGATCCTGGCTCAGTCCACTGCTATTTGAAGGTGCTCAAATACGCCAGAGTCGTGTCGGTAGATTTACTGGTACGTTAATAAATTCCTGTGGGACAAACTTTCTGCACCTCGGCGTCTCCGAAAACCGGAGAAGTAGTTAGTGGGACTTAAAACCAATAACATTATTATTATATTTCTTCGTCTTCTAGTTGCCTTTACATACCTACATACCTTCATCTTTACATACAACTGCGAAACGTAAGACTTCACTCTAGTTTCTAATACATACAGTATATGCCGGGTGGTAGAGTTGCGCCTATATCTTCGAATATATGCAACCTGCTAGAATTTAAATTTCTCGTAGTCGTATCTTATCGACATGTTACAGCATTTTTATGTACACATAACCCGATATAGAAATCCCCGCACAACGCAAAAACCATACAATAGGCAGTAAGTGAGGCCATCTCACGAACACTGTACACTTTTATGTAGAACGGAGTCCAATTCTCTAATCATTTCTACGAAATGTTATTGTACTGTACAAACAATATCTAGCCCTACACCTACCGTTAGAGAAATGCGCACCTGATTGCTCCAAGAAGCCATTTTCTTTAGATAGAAGAGGGCTGTCGTGGCGTCATAGAAGACGTACTTAAAGTTTAGGACCAATTACATACATGTCAATTCACCGCAGTTTCGTACAGTCTCACCACATCGAAATTGATAGAAACGTGTTTCTCGCATTGTCCTATAATCTATGGCACGTAAATTCGCTACAGCAGATGTGATATTTTACGCCATATAATTACTACCGTTAGAGCGTACAAAAAAAGGCTTAAAGCCGATTCATATTAATGCTAAAACTTGCACTTTTGAAGTAGCTGCGTGGAATTTTACACCATAGAATTTTTTTCTTAAAGGTTTCAACGTCGCACTGACACATCGAAGGTTGTCGGTACCGTAATGATGGGAAAGGGCTAGGATTGGGAAGGTAGCGGCCGTGGCCCTGATAAAGGAAGAGCTTTAGGGCTGCCGACGGTGGGATTGGAACCCACCGTCCCCCGAATACAAGTTTACAGCTACGCGACCCTAACCGCACGGCCAATTCGCTCGGTACATTGGATATGCCTGGCTACTAGGGCAGGCATCCTTTACGAAGGTTAGACTTTCCTGAAGTTCCGGATATAAATAAAGTAGACAGAATAAATATCGCTAAGTAAGCACCGACTACGGACAAACGCTATGTGATTACTACTCCCAACATTATGCTGGACTCATTCAAGCAAATAATAGGTGCATACTCCACACGTAGGAAATGGCTGAAGCTCTCTTGGCTTAAAAGAAACACGATTCTTCATCACACTATGGTGTTTGCAGTAAGGCAAACCTGTCTGCAAATTCCAGTTCAGAATTTGTAACATAGAGTACAATATCAGTTTCAAAGCGTCAACCGAAATCATTCCGTAAGTAAGAATTACGAGATCTGCTCCTTGTCGCTACGAGTGGTTATGTGGTAGTGGTGGGGTCGGATCGAGTAGAACTGTAGAGTAACTTGGTTTTTGAGGTTGCTGACGTCAGAGCGGAGTACCAATTCAACTCGAATACTCCATGCAGCGCTCCGTGCGTTTCAGTTACCTTCCGGGTAGGCTACACGCGCAGCAGCATTGTTTACAGGGCTAAGTTTTGCGGACGGATGCCCTTCCCTCCTCCTTATCGGACCTAGTTTTACGGCTAGATGCCCGTCCCTCCTCACAGACGCCATTTTGCAGGCACATCCAATGAGAATGAGACGACAGTAGTGGAGGAATGTATGTTTTAAAACAATGGAGGCTACGTCAGCATTTTCCCACGAGAACGTTGACCCTAGTAGTCCTTTTTTTTTTTGCTAGGGGCTTTACGTCGCACCGACACAGGTAGGTCTTATGGCGACGATGGGATAGGAAAGGCCTAGGAGTTGGAAGGAAGCGGCTGTGGCCTTAATTAAGGTACAGCCCCAGCATTTGCCTGGTGTGAAAATGGGAAACCACGGAAAACCATTTTCAGGGCTGCCGATAGTGGGATTCGAACCTACTATCTCCCGGATGCAAGCTCACAGCCGCGCGCCTCTACGCGCACGGCCAACTCGCCCGGTCCCTAGTAGTCTACCAAGGGTGTTCTGACCCTAGGTCATTGACCTCTAGCTGAGTAGTAGGGCAATGGGTATTCGCGGATTTTGCGTACGAGAGCAAGCCTAACCTCACAGTCGCCGTCTTGGAGGGGCCTAACATTACAGGGCCTAGTTTTACAGCCAGATACCCTCCCCGGCGCCATCTTGGAGGGGCATAACCTCATAGGGTTTAGTTTTACGGTCAGATGCCCTTCCTTCCTCACAGCCGCCATTTCGGAAGGCCTAACTATACAGTCGCCATCTTGGGCCCAGTTTTATGGTCAGGTACCCTTCCCTCGTAACAGAAGCTATTTTGGATTGAACTAACCATTCAGTCACCAATTTGGGGGCCCAGTTTTACGGTCAGATACCCTTCCCATCGCAATTACGGAGGGGGCTAACTACATAGTCGCCATATTGGGCCCAGTTTTACGGTCAGATGCCCTTCCCTCCTCACAGCCGCCGTTTTGGAAGGGCCTAACTAAACATTCGCTACTTTGGGGCCCAGTTTTATGGTCAGATGCCCTTCCTGTTGCCATTGTGGAGGGGCCTTACTACACAGTCGCCATCTTGGGGCCCAGTTCTACGGTCAGTTTCCCTTCCCTCCACACATGCGCCATTTTGGAGGGGCCTAACCACATAGTCGCCATACTCGGGGTCAAGTTTTACGGTCAGATGCCTTCCCGTCACCATTTTGGAGGGGCCTATCTACGCATTCACCACCTTGGGCCCAGTTTTACGGTAAGATGCCCTTCCCTGCTCACAAGTGCCATTTTCTAGGGGCTAAACACACAGTCAACATCTTGGGGCCCAGTTTTACGGTCAGATGCCCTTTCGCCCTCACTGACGCTATTTTGGAGTGGCCTAAGTACACAGTCGCCATCTTTGGACCTAGTTTTACGGTCAGATGCCCTTCCCGTCGCCATTTTGGATGGGCCTAACCACACAGTCGCCATCTTGTGGCCCAGATTTACGGTCAGATGCCCTTTCCGTTGCAATTTTGGAGGGGCCAAACCACACAGTCGCCATCTTGGGCCCAGTTTTACGGTCAGATGCCCCTTCCCTCCTCACAGACGTCATCTTGATGGGCCCTACCCTTACAAGGCCTAGTTTTACGGACAGATGCCCTTCCCTTATCTGGCCTAGTTTTACGGACAGATACCCTCCTCCTTATCGGACTTAGTTTTACGGCTAGATGTCCCTCCCTCCTCACAGACGCCATTTTGCTCACAGGGGCCTAGTTTTACTGTCAGATGCACTTTCATCCTACTCATCGGATCTAGTTTTACAGCTCGATGCCTTTCCCCCATACAGATACCATTTTGCCCACAGGGCATAGTTTTACGGTTAGATGCCCATCCCTCCGCCTCATCGGACTTAGTTTTATGTCTAGATGCCCCTCCCTCCTCACAGACCCCATTTTTCACACAAGGCCCAGTTTTACGATATCCTAGTTGTGTCTTCCTCCTGATCTAACCCAGTTTTCCCCTTCTCATTTAGCACAAGATGTCCCTTCCTGTCACTTTGGAGGAGCCGAATCAAAAAATAATTTTTATTAATCAAACACAATCATAATTAGCATTACAATCGAAGAGCTATCTGATGGTGTGATCCGACCCCGGTCTAGAAAGCAATGAATAACGGCTGAGAGGTTATGTTATACTGGCCACCTGCCGCCGAAAACCGGAAAACGGATGTTTGAGTCAGCACACTTGCACGTGCAGGCTTACGTACAGTACAGCTAGAAGAGAATTATAATAAAATAATTAACAGACACGATTTACAATGCTGGGCGGCGGTGTAGGGGTTGCGTTCCTGCCTCTTACCTTGAGGCCTTGGGTTCGATTACTAGCAAGGTCAGGGATTTTTACCACTATCCAAGGGCTGTATCACGTAGCTCGGTAACTATTATTGCTACGCACATAGCACAGACTTTTTATATTGTCATTGCCAAGAATCGAACACAGGGAACCCCTCCTTAATGGTGTTATTCAAACCTCATCTCAGTATTAAATGTTATGGGCACAGATCGTCAAACGAAGCCCAGCCAGAGGGGCTGGCTAGCCAGCTATCACAAAGCAAATGCTGGGGCTGCTGTATCACACTGCTCGACAATTATTATTATTGCTAAGCACATACCACAGTCATTTTATATTGCAACTAGCAATTACCCGCGGCTTAGCTAGCGTGGGTTTCGTAATTTGATCAAAGTAATCGTTCCCCGGTATTGTACTAAGACATTATCTGAAAATTCCTAAAGTAGAAAAACTTACCCAAAAATTGAGTTTCATTTACCCCAGAAATTCTTTGTAAACCATGTTTGTGGTATTACCTTTTGGGACGAAGACGACTATGCGACATAGAACTGTATATTTGAGTAACAGTCATCTCTCAAGTCGAAAAAATAAATACATGTTTCTTTATTTTTAAAGGAGATTCAAAATAACTATTCTCACATCTGTAACCTATTCAGTTTTTGAGATATACATAAGTATCCCCATAAAAAGAATTCAACCCCTTGATCAGTCCTTACCCCACCCCCATCTAAGTGTATCTTCCGAAAACTAAAATACATGTTCCTTTATTATCAAAGGATATTCCAAACACCAATCTTCACGTCTGTAACATCTTCAGTTTTTAAGATATAAGTATCCTCATAAAAGGCTATTTTTCACTTCTTTTCACCCCCTGTTAAGTGCTTTCACCGAAAACAAAAACGTACATGATCCAGTATTATTTTTTGCTAGTTGCTTTACGTCACACCGACACAAATAGGTCTTATGGCGACGATGGGAGAGGAAAGGGCTAGGACTGGGAAGGAAGCGGCCGTGGCCTTAATTAAGGTACAGTCCCAGCATTTGCCTGGTGTGAAAATGGGAAACCACGGAAAACCATTTTCAGCGCTGCCGACAGTGGGGTTCGAACCTACTATCTCCAGAATACTGGATACTGGCCGCACTTAAGCAACTGCAGCTATCGAGCTCGGTAGAGTATTTTTAAGAACTTTCCAAATACCATATTTATTGTCTCTAACATGTTAAATTTTTGACACATGATGTAGATATACCGGTACTCATTTTAAAAATTCGCCCGCTTTTCCAATTCTTTTCAGCCCCTTAACTGGATTTTCCGAAAACAGAAAAATATATGTTTCATTATTTTTAAAGGAGATTCCAAATACCAGTTTTCATGTCCGTATGTCTGTAACACCTTCAGCTTTTGAGATAAATATATACTCATAAAAATTATTCAACATCTTCTTCTTCACTTCTTTCCACCCCTGCCCCAACTTAGGTGGACTTTTTGAAAGCAAAATATACGTGTTTCTTTATTTTGAAAGGAAATTCAAAGTACCAACTTTCATGTGTGAAACAGCTTCAGTTTTTAAAATAAAGCATCCTCATAAACATATTTCAACTCCTTTTTTACCTACTTATTTTCAACCCCACGCCCCTCACGTCGATTTTACGAATAAACAAATGGGTGTTTCTTTATTCTTAAATGAGATTCCAAATACTAATTTTCACGTCTGTAACATCTTCAGTTTTTGAGATATAGGTATCCTCATACAAAGAATTCAACTAATTTTCAATTAATTCACCCCCCTTATGTGGATTTTCCAAACACTGCGTGTTTCCTTACTTTAAAAGAAAATTCCAAATGCAAATTTTCATGTCTGTAACATCTTCAGTTTTTGAGATATGAGTATCCTCATGAAAAGAATTCAACTCATTTTTCACTCCAGCCCCGCCCGTTAAGTTGGTTTCCCCCACCCAAAAATGCGTGCTTCTTTATTTTGAAAGGAGATTCCTTATACCAATTTCCATGTCTGTAACTTTCAATTTTGAGATATAAGTTTTTTCCTAAAAAGAATTAAATTTTTCATTTCCTTTCACACTCCCCGCTCAAGGGAATTTTCCAAAAACAAACAGTACCCACTTCTCTAAAAGAGCTTCCAAATACCAGTTATGTCGACTATAACATCTTCAGTTTTTCAGATATATATGTATCCTTGTAAAAGGAATTCAATTCCGTTTTCATCCCTCCTACCAAGTTGATACCCCCGAAATGCGTGTTTCTTTATTTTTAAATGAGATTCCAAATACCAGTTTCCACGTTTATAATATGTTTAAATTTTTTTGGTATATACACATATATATGCTGTATATTCTCATACAACAAATAATTCAACTAAGTTATCAATTCTTTCTCCCCCCCCCCCCCCGGTTAAGTGTTCTATAAGAAAACAAAAGAAAATTTGTTTCCTTATTTTCAAAGGAAATTCCAAATACCAATTTTCACGTCTGCAACATGTTAATTTTTTGAGATATACTATAGATATGCTAATTTTTAATTCACCCACTTTTTCAGTTCCCCTTAGTTGGATTTAGCAACAAAAGATATTTATGTTTCTTTACTTTTACATGATATTCCAAATAACAGTTTTCAAAATCTGTAATATGTTACGTGTCTGAGATAATTTGCCGATATAGCCTTTTTAAAAATTCACCCCGTTTGTCAATTCTGTTCACCCCCTATTCATCGGATTATCAGAAACACAAAAATACGTGTTTCTTTATTTTCAAAAGAGATTCCAAATACCAATTTTCATGTCTGTACATCTTCAGTTTTTGAGATATAAGTCTCCTCATAAAAGGTATTCAACCACTTTTCCCCATTTTTCACCCCCCCCCCTTAATGCGATTTTCCGAAAACAAAAATACATGTTTCTTTATTTTTCAAGGAGATTCTAAGTACTAATTTTTACGTCTGTAAACTTTTAGGTTTTTGAGATATAGATATCCTCATTTTAAAAATTCACCCCTCTTTTCACCCCTTTAGCGAAGGAATATCCAAAAATTCTCCCTTAGTGAGCACCTACACCCTAATATAAATGTATCCCCAGAATTTCATTTGTTTATGTCCAGTAGTTTTGGCTCGGCGATGATGAATCAGTCAGTCAGTGAGGACATGTTATTTTATATATATACTAGCAAGATACCCGTGCTTTGCTACGGTATTATACTGAAATGTATAATTGAAAGCTGAACGTTTTATATATAATCCGCCGAAATTCGCGATCTGACTCGTTTTCTGAGAGTATCCGCCGAAATTCGTGATCTGACTCGTTTTCGGAGAGACAACGCAAAGTTTCTCACATTTTTCAATCTTTCTTTCTAGCAATCGATTTCGTACTTCCCGAGCTAGGTCCAGGTATTCCACCCGGTCAGTTGGGTCCCTAAATCTTGCCATCTTTTCCTATAAGCATACTTAATATGGATCAAATCCCTGAGGAGATCCGGTGTGGTGTCGTCTTGGTTGCCTTGGCGGTACTGAACCTGCGGTCGGATGCATTCGTAGTCATTACCCGGCCAAGACCCGCTTCCAGCGTGGTCTGCACATTTTGACGACGGGCCAGAATATTATTATTATTATTATAATTATTATTATTGTTATTATTCTTATTATTATTATTGTTGATGTTCTGGACCCCACAGCAAGATGAAAAACCGCTACTTGGCGGTAAATTATATCTGCTGCCATTATCATTGCTGACAATGTGACCAGCACCATTGTAGCGCGTAAGCTAGTGCGAGGAATTTCTGCCGATACGAATGATATACTTCCGTGCATTATTGACCTTATTATAGAGGTGAACAATTGCACGGCCAATTTCATTCCTATCGTTTATATTAAATGTCTTTAAATTGTTATTTATATTCCAGGAGAAACTACTGTAATCTAACTTCAAATTCTCCAAAAGAAAATATGGCTCTTCGAAACGAACCCAGCAAAGATTAAAAATGATCGGTTTATGATCAGAATAATTACATTATGAACAGCAAAGTTATTGATCTCAACTCCTTTTTCACCCCAATGCCGTTAAGTTGATTTACCCCCCCCCCCTCCCAAATAGGAAGGCGTATTTCTTTATGTTTAAAGGAGATTCCAAATACCAATGTTCACGTCTGTTACCTTCAGTTTTTAGATATGAGTATCCCCATAAAAATAATTAACTTTTTTCACTTCCCTTCACACTCCCCCTCCTTAAGAGAATTTTCCGGCAAACTCAGACTCCCTGTTATAGTAATTAACTAATAATATTTAAAATCTCCGACCCCGCCGGGAGTCGAACCAGGGACCTTAGACCAAAAGCTAGGCATAGTGCCGGAAATAATAATAATCATCATTTAACGTCGCACTATCACATCGAAGGCTTTCGGAGACGCAAGGATGGGAACGGGCTATAATTAGGAACGTAGCGGCTGTGACCTTAATTAAGATATCGCTCCAATATTTGCCTGGTGGAAAATAAGAAAACACGAAAAAACCGCGTTCAGCGTCACCGACGATGGGATTCGAACTCACATCCCGAATGCAAGCTCACAGCTACGCGCCACTAACCGTATGGTCAATTCACTCGGTACAATAATATATTATCAGTGTCCACCTCTGTAGTGTTGTGGTTAGCGTGATTAGTTGCTACACACCCCGAAGGCTCGGGTTCGATTCCCGGCTCTGCTACGAAATCTGAAAAGTGGTACGGGGTTCACTCAGCTACGGGTGGTCGACTGAGTAGAGGTTGGTACGTTTCCCCCACCTCAGCTATCCTCGAAGTGGTTCTCCGTGGTTACCTACTTCTCCTCCAGTCAAATGCCGAGATAGTACCTGCAGCCACCCTCGATGTTGTTTTCTGTGGTTTCCCAATTCTCCTCCAGGCAAATGCCGGGATTGTACCTATTTTATGGTCACGGTTGCTTCCCCGGTTGCGATTATTCATGTGGGATATTTTCTTGGTGTGTGCAGTCCCTTTTCGATGTGGTACACCCCTGCCTACATTTCCATTGTACAGGGAGCGGGCTTATCAGCGTGGCAGGCAGTAGCCAGTCAGTTTCGTCTGTACTGCCGTGTGTGCGCGCGTGTGCGTTATTTAGCAATTCAATGATTATTTTCTTCTAAAAATTATCATTTACGATGTTCGACAACAGCAGAAAACAAACATAATATCTGTCTAAAACTCCCACATCCGGTGTGCACAACGACGTTTTAAAAATAATGATGACGATAGATTGAACTTTGATCAGTGCGGATATACAGTATATAACAGCATGCGATCGATACTCCCTTCCCTCTATCATCAAGCGGAGCTCGCTCGCTTACATCAAGTTCAGCGTTCCTCAAGGTAAGCACGTGTATGCGAAAGAATATATATATTGATATTAAAAGGAAAATGAAATATAATATTTAATTTTTATGATTTTTCTTTTTCAGAAACTCATTATTATCATCAACATCATCATCATCATCATCATCATCATCATCATCAACAACAACAACAACAACAACAACAGTGAAGTTATCTGACGACCAATCTCATCTGCAAATATTGTGACTTGATTTCTGCATTTATATCAAAAGTAAGATAAACATAAATTGTGTATAACCTGAACACAGGCGTCGGTGCACACATCTTTAATAACATTTAAAGGTATGTAATAATCTTTTTAAAAAGCACATATTGTTGTTATTTCAATTGGTTAATAATAGTAAATGATTTTAGAATGGAGACAATTAACAATCTCGGTCGATTCGCAGGAAAACCGACAAGAAGACTTTCCGAGCTACCTGTCTGTCAACAATTTAGTGTTATTTCATTTCAAGGATTATCTACATGATTTGGTAAGAGAATTTAAAATCGAGCGAATATTTTGAAGTCTTTTAACCAAATATATTTAACACACTTTCCGATTCCGAACTTGAAAAATATAAACCAACGAACAATTTCACTGACATATCATGGTTTAGAAAATAATGCATGTATTGTTAGTTTTAACGATATGCAATTGATTAATATAACGCGTAAACTACATCACACACACATGGCATGATTTGATTATGAATTAATTACAATAGACAAGATACTGTATAGGCTTTTGGGCTTATGCCGTGTCAAGAAAATAAGGCGAAATTCCTTACGTTTCGCAGAGAACTGTGTTCTGCGTCCTCAGAAGAAATCTCGACTGTCCATGATAAGGGCTTCTCAAACAATGACACTTTAAAATTTAGACGTTACAATAGAAATTCATTCGCCACCAGATGGTTCCGAGGACGTGGCAAAACGCTATCGTTTGAAGCGGAAGCTGACCGAACCATTAGAAACAGTTTAAGAGGTTAACGTAACGTGTGTACGTAACATATGACATAGACACGAGCCTGGAATGAAACATCTGGCGACGAGGAACGTACGAATTTGGAAAACACCGAGATGAAATAATAATAGTGTAAGGACAGGGAAGGGAACTACCTACGTAAATTCTTAATGGCTGGCAACCAGGTATTAGTTAATTGATAGCCGGTGTCTCTGTTGAAATTGTTAGGATTTCTACGTATTTCCGCAGCTTCCCGTATAATCCTGGACCTGTAGAGTCTAGTGTGGGTAAGAGCTCGAGCATCTTGGAACATGACATCATGACCCGACGATAGAGCGTGCTCACCTATTGACGATTTGTCTGGTTGGTTGAGACGAATATTATGTTCATTTTCTTTGATATGGGTACCAATGGACCGGCATGTTTGGCCGCTGTATACCTTACGGCAAGTACAGGAAATTTCGTATAACCCAGGATGTTAAAGTGGGGACAATTTGTCCTTGGATTTACCCAGACTGTGAGCAATTTTAGTGGCGGTTTTTATATTGTGTTTGCGGAAGACCTTGGCTATTCGATCTGTGGTGTTGTTAATGTAAGGCAACTAGGCAGTTCCATTCACTTCTTCCTTCTGTGAAATTTGCTTGGTCGTTTCTTTGGGATACAGGGCTCTATGAATCTGTAAATCGCTGTAACCGTTACCCATGAACGAGAATTTGAGCGTGTCCATCTCCACCTGTATATGTGATGGCTCACAAATTCGTCTCGCCCTCTTGGCAAGTGCCGTGAGAATTCCTTGTTTTGTGCTGGATAGTGGTGATAATTTGCATGAAGTTAGCGATTTGTGTGGGTAGGCTTACGATAGACGGTATGTCCTAAGCAGCCGGCTACTGCATATTTTTTATTTTTGTAACTGTTTGTTAAGGAAAATTTTTTAATTTAAAATAGTCGGAATACACAAAGTTATTGTAGTTTTACAATGTTACAAAATCACAAATAGTAATGATAATATATCACCAATTTCTTATATTTGTTTGCAATAAACAAGAAATCACTAATAATGATGACGATGAGAAAATAATTAGAATACAAAAAGTTATTTTAGTTTTACAATGTTACAAAATTACAAATAGTAAAGATAATATTTCACCAGATAATTTTTCTGTATTTGTTGGCAATATGAAAAAATTACTATTGATGATGACGATGATGATGAATAATACAAAAAAGAAAAAGCTCTATTTAATTATTTTAGTAAAATAGTTTAATATTAGACTTCCTTTCCTCTTCCTTTATCCTTCTAATTATATTTTAATATTATACGATAAACAAAGATAATGTTCCTGATATCATTGACGGAAGAAAAGAGATATGTAACAATGCAGAACCAAAAAAAATCGTGCTAAAATATAAAGGGTTGTAGTGAGGTAGAATCAGGGAAACGGGCTGGCCTAGGGAGCGGTGATAATTGTATAGGGAACAGGACGTCAAGTAGGGATAACATAAACATGTTAGTGATCAAATGGAGAAGTAGGAATAAAATTAAGTAATTTAATAGATATATACTTACCAGATATTGATATAGGAGTTGAATCATGGCTGAGAGATGATATAATCGATGCAGAAATATTCTCACGGAATTGGAGTGTGTATCGTAGAGATAGGGTAGGAATGGTAGCAGGGGGAGTATTCATTCTAGCGAAAGAAGAATTTGTAAGCTACGAAAAAGTTAATGATGAAACATGAAATTCTAGGTGAAAGGCTCATCTCAAAAGGTAATAGGCAACATGATTTCATTGGAGTGTACAGACCGGGAAAGAGTAGAGCTGACGCTGATTCAGAATTATTTGATAAGATAAACAGCTATGTGGGAAACGATATCGAAAGGTACGTGATAGTAAATGGTGATCTCAATTTAGCAAATATCAATTGGGAAGGTAATGCGAACGACAGGAAGCATGAGCAACAAATGGCAAATAAGTTAATACGGGAAGGGCAGCTGATTCAGAAAGTGATGGAACCAACTAGACGGAATAATATGGTGGACGTGGTGCTGGTAAATCCAGACGACCTCTATAGAGAAACCGAAGTAATTAATGGCATTAGTGATCAATGATCACGAAGCTGTTTCTGTTGTAGTTAAAAATAAATGTGAAAGAAAGAAAGGTATTAATATTAGGAATATTAGGGAGTACCATATGACTGATAAAAACAGGCATAAGGGAGTTTTATAAAAGTAACTATGATCGGTGGAAAACGGCAAATAAAAATGTAAACAGTCTCGGGGTTGGGTATAAAACAATTGTTGAGGAATGTGAAAATAGATTTGTACCTTAAAAGTGGTAAGGAATGGTAAAGATCCACTACATTATAACAGAGACGTAATGAAGCTAAGAAGGAGATGCAGATTGGAAAGGCATAGTTCGAAATGGCTTTGAAGTAAGGAAAAGTTGAAGGAACTTACTAGGAAATTGAATCTAGCAAGGAAATCAGCTAAGGATAATATGATGGCAAGCACAATGGGCGGTCATACAAATTTTAATGAAATATGGAAGAGTATGTATAGTTACTATAAGGCAGAAACAGGTTCCAAGAAGGAAATTCCAGGAATCATTAATGAACAAGGAGAGTGTGTATGTGAGGATCCTAAAAAAGCAGAAGTACTCAGTCAGTGGTATGTAAAGATTGTAACTTGTAGGAATCCAGGAAGGTATGGCAGATAACCTGGATTCAGGAGGTCAAATGGACTGTTTTCTTTGCTTCTTAGACCGGGGTCCGGTCACACAATCAGATAGCTCTTCAGTGGTAATGTTAAATTTCATTTTGTTTGATTAATAATAATTTCTTTTTGATTCGGCTCCTCCAAAGTGACAGGAAGGGGCATCTGGTGCTAAATGAGAAGGAGGGAAGGGATTGTATTGCGACTGACCTGTCTAAGGCATTTGATAGCTTAGATCATGGGAGACTACTGGCAAAAATGAGTGGTATTGGACTAGACAAAATAATGACTGAGTGGGTGGCTATATTTCTAAAAAAAAATAGAACACAGAGAATTAGAGTAGGCGAAGCTTTATCTGTCCCTGTAATAATTAAGAGGGGAATCCTCAATGCAGTATTATTGGACATTTATATTTTCTTATATATATCAATGACATGCGTAAAGAAGTGGAATCAGAGATAAGGCTTTTTTCAGATGATGTTATTCTTTACAGAGTAATAAATTAGTTGCAAGATAGTGAACAACTGAAAAATGACCTCGATAAGGTTGTTAGATGGACAGTAGGCAATGGTATGATGATAAACGTGGTTAAAAGACAGGTTGTGAGTTTCACAAATAGGAAACGTCCTCTCAGTTTTAATTATTGCGTTGATGGGGTGAAAGTTCCCTTTGGTGATCATTGTAAGTACCTAGGTCTTAATATAAGGAACGATCTTCATTAGGGTAAACACATAAATATTTTTGTAAATATTGGGTACAGATCTCCGCACATGGTTATGGGTGTGTTTAAGGGTTGTAGTAAAGATGTAAAGGAGAGGGCATATAAGTCTTTGGTAAGACCCCAATTAGAGTATGGTTCCAGTGTATGGGACAGTCACCAGGATTACTTGATTCAAGAACTAGAAAAAAATAGAAAGAAAGGCAGCTCGATTTGTTCTGGGTGATTTCCGACAAAAGAGTAGCGTTACAAAAATGTTGCAAAGTTTGGGCTGGGAAGACTTGGGAGAAAGGAGACGAGCTGATCGACTAAATGGTATGTTCCAATCTGTCAGTGGAGGGATGGCGTGGAATCACATCAATAGACGAAACATTTTGAGTGGTGTCTTTAAAAGTAGGGATGATCAAAATATGAAGATAAAGCTAAAATGCAACAGGACAATTCGGGGCATATATTCGTTTATAATAAAGGGATTTAGGGATTGGAATAACTTTCCAAGTGAGATGTTTAATAAATTTCCAATTTCTTTGAAATGATTTAAGAAAAGGCTAGGAAAAACAGATAGGAAATCTGCCATCTGGGCGACTGCCCTACATGCAGATCAGTAGTGATTGATAAAATCCACCTCCTCCTCCTCCTTACCGCGTCCTCCTGATTCATCCTCCACACCCCCTCCCCTCTTCTTTCACCTCGCAAGAGGGTAAAATGAAGAAGGTAAGTAAAAATTTTGAACTCAAGGCTCACGTCTTATCAGAAAACAAAATAATCGTGATACAGATATAAAATCCATCTCCTCCTCATTACCGTACCCTCCTCATTCATCCATCTTCTTTTACCTCGCAAAAGGGTAAAATGAAAAATAAGGTAAGTGAAAATACTTAACTCAAGACACACGTCTTATCAGAAAGTAAAAAAGGACCAAAGGCCTCCTCTAGACCGTGCTCACCAGGTTGATGATATTTCAGTAATAGTCATGAAAAAATACTGCAATTGCTTTTTATGCATGTGTTTAATGATTATTTCTTGTACACATCACCTAATTCTGCTGCTAAACAGGATGGAAGGTGGCAAGGAAGAAGGGTAAACATGTAAAAAAAATCCAAACCAAACCCCATGGCACTACAGCCCTTGAAGGGCCTTGGCCTACCAAGCGACTGCTGCTCAGCCCGAAGACCTGCAGATTACGAGGTGCCGTGTGGTCAACACGACGAATCCTCTCGGCCGTTATTCTTGGCTTTCTAGACCGGGGGCGCTATCTCACCGTCAGATAGCTCCTCAATTCTAATCACGTAGGCTGAGTGGACCTCGAACCAGCCCTCAGGTCCTGAGAAAAATCCCTGACCTGGTCGGGAATCAAACCCGGGGCCTCCGGGTAAGAGGCAGGCACGCTACCCCTACACCACGGGGCCGGCAGGGATAACATGTAATGATAATTAATCAATTATTCAGCCCGAAGGCCTGCAGATTATGTAGTGTCGTGTGGCCAGCATGACAGATCATCTCAGTCGTTATTCTTTCCTTCTTAGACCTGGGTCCGGTCACACCATCAGATAGCTCTTCAATTGTAATGTTAAATATGACTGCGTTTGATTAATAATAATTTCTTTTTGATTCGGCTCCTCCAAAGTGACAGGAAGGGGCATCTTGTGCTAAATGAGAAGGAGGGAAGGGGCATCTGACCGTCAAACTAGTTTTGATCAGGAGAAAGATACAAGTAGGATACCGTAAAACTAGGCCCTGTGTGCAAAATGGCGTCTATGATGAGGGAGGAGCATTTAGACATACAGTAAAATCAGATCCGATGAGGACGAGGCATGGGTATATGCCCTGTAAGCAAAATGGTATATCTAAAGGGGTAGGGCATCAAGCCGTAAAACTAGGTCCGATGAGTAGGAGGGAAGTTCATCTGACCGTTAAACAAGGCCCGGTGAGTAAAATGGCGTCTATGAGGAGGGAGAGACATCTAGCGTAAAACTAGGTCCGATGAGGAGGAGGGAAGGGCATCTGTCCCTAAAACTGAGCCCTATAAAAGAAATGGCGTATGTGAGGGGGAAGGCAATCTAGCCGTAAAACTAGGCCAGATAAGGGAAGGGCATCTGTCCGCAAAACTAGGCGTGTACGGATAAGCCCATTAAGATGGCCTCTGTGAGGTGGGAAGCGACATCTGACAGTGAAATTGGGCCAAAGGTTGCGACTGGGTAGTTGGGCCCCCTCCAAAAAGGCGTCGGGAAGGGCATCTGGTCCTAAAACTTGGCCCGCAAGATGACGACTGTGTGGTTAGGCCCCTCAAAAATGGTGACGTTGAGGGCATATAACCGTAAAACTGGGCCCCAAAATGGCGACTGTATAATTAGGCAAATCCAAAATAGTGCATGTGAGGAGGGAAGAGCATCTGACCGTAAAAGTGGCCCCAAGATTGCGACTGTGTAGTTTAGCCCCTCCAAAGTGGCGCCTGTGAGGAAGGAAGGGCATCTGACAGTAAAACTGGGCCCAAGGTAGCGACTATGTAGTTAGGCCCCTCCAAAATGGTGACGGGAATGGCATCTGACCGTTTAACTGGGCCCCCAATATGGCGACTGTGTGGTTAGGCCCATCAAAAATGGCGAGGGGTAAGGCATATGACCATAAAACTGAGCCCCAAGATGGCGACTGTGTGGTAAGCCCTCCAAAGTAGCGCATGTGAGGAGGGAAGGCATCTGACCGTAAAACTGTGCCCCAAGATGACGACTGTGTAGTTAGACCCCTCCAAACCGGCGATGGCTAGGGCATTTGGCCGTGAAACTGGGCCCAAGATGGCAATTGTATAGTTAGGCCCCTCCAAAATGGCGGCTGTGAGGAGAGAAGGTAATCTTACCGTAAAATTGGACCCAAGATAGCGACTGTGTAGTTTGGCCCTCCAAAATTGTGCCTATGAAGAGGGAAGGGCATCTGACCGTAAAATGGGGCTCACGATGGCGACTGTGTGTAGTTAGGCCCCTCTAGAATAATGCCTGTGAGGAGAGAATGGCATCTGACCTTAAAACTGTGCCCAAGATGGCGACTGTGTAGTTAGGCCCCTCTAAAATGACGCCTGTGAGGAGGAAAGGCATCTAACCGTAAAACTGAGCCCAATATGGCGTCTGTGTAGTTAGGCCCTCCCAAATGGCGATGGGAATGACATCTGACCGTAAACCTTGGCCCCAAGACGGCGACTGTGTAATTAGGCACCTCAAAATGGCGGCGGGAAGGGCTTCTGGCCATAAAACTGGGCCCCACGATGCCGACTGTGTACTTAGGCCCCTCCGAAATGGCCGCTGTGAGGAGGGAATTGCATCTGACTGTAAAAATGGGCCCAACATGGTGACTGTGTAGCTGGGCCGCTCTAAAATGGCGCTTGTGAATAGGGAAACTCATCTGACCGTAAAACTGGGCCCAAAGTTGCGACTGTGTAGTTAGGCACCACCAAAGTGTCGACGGGAAGAGCATATGTCCGTAAAACTACGCCCTTTGAGGTTAGGTCCCTCCAAGATGGCCCCAGGAAGAACATTTGGCCGTAAAACTAGGCCATGTGAGGTTAGGTCCCTCCAAGATGGTGACTGTGAAGTTTGGCTTGCTTCCGTACGCAAAATCCGCGAATCCCCATTGCTCTGTTACTGAACTAGGGGTCAGTGACCTCGGGTCAGAACCCCCTAGGTACACTACTAGGGTTCAGTAACCTCGTGGGAAAATGCTGACGTAGGACCCATTGCTTTAGAACATACATTGCTCCACTACTGACGACTGTCCTATTTACCTTTTTTCTTATATATACCAGGTGGCTCCCGAACGCCGTACATTCTACTTACAAATGTCCCGGATGCACAAATGTTGAATGGGATATTTACCAACTCATTTTCACAGGGGCACTACTGCTAGCGGGTATGTTACGTCAGAATATGAAGAGATAATAACCAGCCTGACGGTCGCGGCATGTTACTCAGCGCTACAGGTCTAATGCACCCCTTGCAATAGTAAACATCGTTTTCCACCGCATATTTCTAGGCTGGTGTATGGTACGGCCGCACTATATTTGCTGTCAGCATATCGGCAATGGATAGTGTGTTCAGCAGCGACAAATACACAAACATTATGTTAATCTGGACCACCTGGTAGGAATGCAGCCGAAGCTCCAAACAGACGTAGGCCTATGCCTTCTAAACACGTATTTCGCCGAACAGTATTAGTTTTTGTTTCATACAAGCAACTCTATTATCGAGTGGAATGTATTACGTGTATAGGTTAATAAATTATTAAATTTACTTTTCTGCATCTTTGTCGTGTTTACAAACAGTAGCGGTGATTAGCAGGTGGGGCGAGGAGGGACAGTCGCACCCTCCCCGCATTTTTTGGAGTGAAATGAAAATGAAAACCTACAACCTGTTTTCCAGTCATTGACCGGGTCAGGGATGGAATGAATGAAGCTGATATAGGCTATTAGTACAATGGGGCCGCCACTCCCAAAGTGATTTATCAATGACTGATAGATGCTATGAAATGAGAATGGAGAGTGTTGCTGGAATGAAAGATGACAGGGAAAACCGGAGTACCCGGAGAAAAACCTGTCCTGCCTCCGCTTTGTCCAGCACAAATCTCACATGGAGTGACCGGGATTTGAACCACGGTATCCAGCGGTGAGAGGCCGACGCACTGCCGCCTGAGCCACGGAGACTTTACTTTTTGGAGTAAGCATTACATTTTTATTCCACTTTAGCCAGACGGAACTAGGAATTATTTAAAAAAAGCTGTTTGTACGAGCCTTGTTGTCTTCTCTGCTAATTCTTTCCTTTATTTTTTTTTTAATTATTAACATAATTATTGGTGGAAATACGCACAAAATGCAGTTCGTCGCGGCTAAAGATTTGTATAGCGCTACGGCAAGTAGTGGAGACTTGTGCTGTGCTGTGCTGTGCATGTGCTGTGAGGAAGGGTAGTAGGGGTACATATTTTTTTTGACAAGGTCGTGGACACTGAGTTATAATTCACCCGCTTGCCGCACGCATCCGTCAGTCTGGCAGTCTCTTTTAGTGCCTATTGGTTTCTTAGTGTGTATTCACATACTAAATGGTTTGTAATTGAATAATCATGCCGTTCTTCTATTTAATTGCACGGGGCGAGCTGGCCGTGAGGTTAGGGGCGCGTAGCTGTGAGCTTGCACCCGGGAGATAGTGGTTTCGAACCCCACTGTCGGCAGCCCTGAAAATGGCTTTCCGTGGTTTCCTATTTTCACACCAGGCAAGTGCTGGGGCTGTACCTTAATTATGGCCACGGCCTCTTCCTTTCCACGCGTAGCCCTTTCCTGTCTTATCGTCGCCACAAGTCGTATCTGTGTCGGTACGACGTAAAGCCACGCCAAAGATGCAGAAAAGGAAATTTAATAACTTATTAATTTATACACGTGTAGACATTCCGCTCGATAGTAAAGTTGCTTGTATGAAACAAAAACTAATACTGTTCTGCGAAATACGTGTGTAGAAGGCATACGTCTGTTTGGAACTTTGGCTGCATTTCGACCAGGTTGTCCAGATTCAAACTATGTCTGTGTATTCGTCGCTGCTGAACGCACTAGCCATTGGCGATATGCTGACAGCAAATATAGTGCGGCCGTACCATACACCAGTCTAGAACTACAGTATGTGATGGAAAACGATGTTTACTATGATCAACCCCGTTATGGTTTACGCATCATACGTCTTGAACAAGTCGATTGGAATGTTAGTTTTATGTTGGCATTTAATTAAGCATTAAAACACTATCTATACAAATGTGGTTGTGTAGTATTTTAACGGCTGTTAAAAAAGAAATACCTAAATGTATAATTCCTAACAATTTCATTGACTCATTTTTGTGTTTTATTGAATAAAATAATTTTGTCTCACTAGATTGCAAAACTAGATCCCATGGGCGCCATTCTTGTGATGCAGGATTTTCACGATCCTGTACAATCATTGATACGGTATCATTAATGGTAATATGGTTGACTCAAAATTATAGAAAGTGTAATAGGACAAGGCAATATTATGAGTAGGTAGGGTTAATATTTTTTACAATTTATTTTACGTCGCACCGACACAGATAGGTTTTATGGCGACGACAGGATAGGAAAAGCCTAGGAGTGGGAGAGAAGCGGCCGTGGCCTTAACTAAGGTACATCCCCAGCATTTGCCTGGTGTGAAAATGGGAACCACGAAAACCTTCTTCAGGGCTGCCGACAGTGGGGCTCGAACCCACTATCTCCCGGATGAAAGCACACGGCTGCGCGATCCTAACCGCACGGCCAACTCGCCCGGTAGGTTAATACTTTTAGGTCAGGCTATAATCTGCGGGTTTGCACAAAACTGGGTGAAGAGGCACAGCTGTATCACCCGGTATTCAGCGCCCAGCTGCGAGAGTTCGATCAAGATCCTAAGCGGTAACTTTTTCTTTTTAATATTTGCTTTACGTCGCATCGACACACATGGGTCTTATGACGACGATTGGATAAGAAATACCTAGGAATGGAAAGAAAGCGGCGGTGGTCTTAATTAAGGTACAGCCCTATCATTTTCTTGGTGTCAAAATAGCAAACCACGGAAAACCACCTTCAGACCTACCGACAGTGGGGTTCGAACCCACTATCCCCGGATGCAAGCTCATACATAATTGCATGACCCTAACCGTACGGCCAACTTGCCCGGTAGAGGTAACTTCAAGTACTTTCTTGTTTGAAGAATTTCGTCTTTGAAGATTGCAGTACCTCGGCTTATTTTTTAAATTCTGCCTGTGCACATTTCGTTGCACATGCCGAGATACAACAATAGTTTTCCAGTGATTTTTCGTTATCTGTATAAAATCTATGATAACCGATCATGCCGATACGGAAAGGGAATATATGTTATAGTACACTGCATTCGAAATACGCAATATACACCCGCGAAAGTTATGCAATGGGACGCGATTGGCAGTGACAACTTTGAACATCTGTTTCATTGAAGCTACTATTTTAACTGGCAGCGGCAAAGAAGAAAATAATGGTCTTCTATCGAGAACCCCTACGCTTCCTTCAGATTTGGCTTTTGTTTTCAAACGAGTCCAGTTCCAAGTAGAGTCTGCTTTGACATGACAATAAACAAAGCACAGGACCATACGCATAGCGTGCCTGGATTTGATCTCGGTGGATCTCATGGACAGCTTTACGTGTCCCCTTCGCGTGTTACATCAGAACGAAATCTTTCTGTGTTCACCGAATGAAATGAATGAAAACCTACAACCTGTTTTCCAGTCATTGACCGGGTCAGGAATGTAATGAATGAAGCATATATATAGGCCATTAGTACGATGGGGTCGCCACTCCCAAAGTGATTTATTAATGACTGATAGATGCCATGAAATGAGAATGGAGAGTGTTGCTGGAATGAAAGATGACAGGGAAAACCGGAGTACCCGGAGAAAAGCCTGTCCCGCCTCCGCTTTGTCCAGCACAAATCTCACTTGGAGTGACCGGGATTTGAACCACTTCTGTGTTCACTACTGGAGGAAAAACGAATAATGTCCTATACAAGGAAATCTTGTAAGTCCTTGAATCCTTAAATTCATAGCTGGTCCGCGCGAAGCCGAGGTGGGTAGCTAGCACATGAATAAATCAAAATGAAACACAGGGATTCGTAAGTAGAAAACACCAAATCCTGAAAACTACTTCCAATTGCAAGATACCTCAGCGTCACCGTAATCGTTCTTCAGCTGATATATAAGTCCACATATTTGTACTCTGCCACGATTCAAAGGGCCTCAATACTGAGCAAGTGGCTGTGCGGTTTGGGTCAAGCAGCTATCAGCTTGCATTCGGGAGATAGTAGGTTCGAACCCCTCTGTTGGCAGCCTTGCACATGGTTTTCCGTGGTTTACCATTTTCACACCAGGCAAATGCTGAGGTTGTATCTTAATTGAGGTCACGGTCGCTTCCTCCCCATTCCTAGCTCTTTCTCATCCCATCGTCGTCATAAGACCTTACTGTGTAGGTGCGACGTAAAACAAATTGTAAAAAAGGAAGAAGAAGCCTCATCATGTCCAGTAACTCATCGCACTGAAAATCGTATTTCAGCCAACAGATTCAGATGGCTACATATTTCTCGCTCTTTGAACAACTTTTTTAAACATCTTTTATGATTTTGCTATTGTTTTCACGTCTCACGAACGGAGATATATAATTTGGCGACGATAGGACAAGAATGGCTGCGAATGTGGCCTTAATGAAGGTTCAGCCTCAGAATTGTGTTGCTGTGAAAATGGGAAACCACGGACAACCACCTTCAGGGCTGCCGACAATGGGGTTCGAACCCACCACCTCCCGAATGCATGTTAACAGCTACATAGCCCGAACCAAGCAGCTCCCTCAGCCTTTTATGTTTAACACATGGTTTTTAAGACTGGTAGTGTATTAACTATGGCTAGACATGTTTTTGATCTCTCTGAACCCATTTTAAATTGTGTCCAAGAGACACCAACATAATGAACTGAAGTAGGCCGACTGACAAAAATATTGATTGTGCAGGGTTCCTATAAATCAGATGCGTACTCTCAGTAAAAGTGACTCAGTGTTATTGGTCGTATAGGTTCTGACAAAGTGGTTCGTCAATATACCGTTGAGTAAGTGTATCTCAAGCATGCACGATAGTGTTAAGATCAGGAGAACTTACTGGTCAGCTTAAATGGGTGATATTCCCTGATACCATGTAGTCACCCACCAGTACAGCCGAGCATGAACAGAGCTGGTTATCTAAAAACAGGAACTGCGTTCCATTTTAAGCCTTAAATGTCTAAACATTTTTTTTTTTTTTTTTGCTACTTGCTTTACGTCGCACAGGCACAGATAGGTCTATTGGCGACGATGGGATAGGAAAGGCCTAGGAGTTGGAAGGAAGCGGCCGTGGCCTTAATTAAGGTACAGCCCCAGCATTTGCCTGGTGCGAAAATAGGAAACCACGGAAAACCATCTTCAGGGCTGCCGACAGTGGGATTCGAACCCACTATCTCCCGAATGCAAGCTCACAGCCACGTGCCCCTGACCGCACGGCCAACTCGCCCGGTTAATGTCTAATCTACTGTTGTAGGGAGCGTGACATACCCAATCAACCACAGCGCCAAGACCAAACACATGGAGGACTACAACTGAGGTGCAGCATGATGCCAGCCCAGACGAAGAAACGTCGGCCGTCACTTCCACGATGCTAGCTGAATTCTACTCCCCAATTGTCATGTGTAAACACTCGTAGAATCACTTTGAAGACTCAACCTGAAGTAATTCACAACCAATACACTTCTCTACTGTTCCCTGATTCAGAGCAACGCTATACGGGCAGTTTTTCTTGGGGTAACGATCAATAAGCTGTACTTCGCAGCTCCCACCTGACGTAGGGCCAGTATACAATAAACCCGATAATATTAACCCATGTTCATTCATATCCTAAAGGCAAGGCCTTGTCGCTGCAACCACATTTGTCTCTCCTCTGCTGAGCGTTTCAGGTCAACATATTTTTTTCAAATTCAGCCAGTCCATCTCGGAATCCAGATACTTCTTCCTCAGTCTTCCTCTTCCCTTCTTACCCAGAACTTTTCCTTCCAGCATAGTCGTGAGGAATGTGTTATGTCGAAGTGTGTGGCCAAGGAATTTGGTTTTCCTCTTTTCTACAGTATTGATCAATTCCCTTGTTTCATCCAGTTCCTTAAGGACCCTATTGTCTGACTTTTTCTCTGTCCAACTAATTTTCAGCATCCTCATCCATATACACATTTCCACTGCTTCCAGGCCTTTTATATCCTGTTTTGCTAAGATCCTTGTTTCGCAACCATACAACAAAACACTCCACACAAACATGTTGCAAAATTCTTTCCTAATTTTAATGTTCCTACTTGTCAGAAGCTGTTTCTTGTTACTGAGGGCTTGTTTAGCTAGATCAATCCTCCTGATTTCTGTGGTGTTCCTGTTGTCGTGAGTGATAATGCTTCCGAAGTAGGAAAATTGACTTACTTGTTGTACAGTTTTTGGTATCTCCTCAGTTGATTTCTTGACAGCTAACACTTTTGTTTTCGAAGTGTTCATTTTCAATTTTGATTCTTGTAATGTTAATGTTAAAACTCGTAGTGTTTTACTTGTTTCCCTCTCTGAATCTGCAATTAATGCAATGTCATCGGCAAACCTTATACAGTGAATTTCTTGCCCGTTAATTTTCATTACTTTGGTTCTATGCTTAAGTTTTGATATGGCCTCCTCAATGAACATGTTGAACAAAAATGGAGATGGCGCACAACTTTGTCACACTCCCCTTCTAATGGATGCTGTCTTAACATTACCATTGATTTCTATTGTTTTGCTTTCATTTTTTTACAGGAGTAACATGAGTAGTGACCCTCCGTGGCTCAGACGGCAGCGCGACGGCCTCTCACCGCTGGATACCGTGGTTCAAATCCCGGTCACTCCATGTGAGATTTGTGCTGGACAAAGCGGAGGCGGGACAGGTTTTTCTCCGGGTACTCCGGTTTTCCCTGTCATCTTTCATTCCAGCAACAATCTCCATTCTCATTTCATAGCATCTATCATTCATTAATAAATCACTTTGGGAGTGGCGACCCATCGTACTAACAGCCTATATCTGCTTCATTCATTACATCCCTGACCCGGTCAATGACTGGAAAATAGGTTGTAGGTTTTCATTTTCAGTAACATGAGTCTTCTGTCCCTCCAGTCCAATCCTACATTCTTCATATTCCGAAAGAGTTGTTTCCGATTTACTTTGTCAAAGGCTTTATCTATATCCACAAATGCAATGTATGTTTTCCTGTTAACGCTCAGTCTTCTTTCTAGAATAGTTCTTAATGCCAGAAGAGCTTCTCTTGTTCCCTTCCCTGTTGCAAAACCAAACTGATCCTGCGATACCTTACCGGGCGAGTTGGCCGTGCGCGTAGAGGCGTGCGGCTGTGAGCTTGCATCCGGGAGATAGTAGGTTCGAGTCCCACTATCGGCAGCCCTGAAGATGGTTTTCCGTGGTTTCCCATTTTCACACCAGGCAAATGCTGGGGCTGTACCTTAATTAAGGCCACGGCCGCTTCCTTCCAACTCCTAGGCCTTTCCTATCCCATCGTCGCCATAAGACCTATCTGTGTTGGTGCGACGTAAAGCCCCTAGCAAAAAAAAAATGATCCTGCGATATATTGTTCAATTTCCCTTTTAATTCTATTTCTAATTATATTAAGCAGTATTTTGGGTGCGTGCGGTAGCAGTGTTAGTGTTCTATAGTTGGGACAGTCAGTAGCATTTCCTTTCTTGGGTAAGGTAACTGTCATACTTTTAGTGAAGTCTCTAGAAATTTCGCCATTGTAATAGCATCTTGCAATGATATTATACAGTTGTTTAATTATTTTTCCTATTTCCTTGAGAAGTTCTGATGGTATGTCGTCCGGTCCAGTTGCTTTCTTGTCCTTTAATTATTTTAGTGCTAGGTCAAATTCTTCCCATGTGATTATTTGGCCTATATTGTCTTCTTCCACCATCTGTTCAGGTTCGAGATAGTCTGGAATTGCCATTACTTCTTCATCCCAGTACAGGCCTTCAAGATATTCCTTCCAGCGTTCTGCGATATCTTCATTTTCAATAAGTAGATGCCCATTCTTATCCTTTATAACTGAACTTCATTTTTTGGGTTTATATTGGAGTGATTTGATCATGCCATATGCTCTATCTGTTCTTCCTACTATTATGTCAGTCTCTATAGACTACGTAATTCCCTTCATCCATACTTCTTTTGCCTCCCTACATTTTGTCACAATGAGATTCCTTGTCTTTCTGTACTTATCTTGGCTTAATGCTGTGTTTATCTTCTTATACTGGTTTCGTATCTGAATGAGGTCTAATCAGTAATCCATGGTTTTCTTGGCTCTAGTTGTTTATTCCCTAAAGTTCTATGTGCTATCTCAGAGATTTCTTGTTTCATCATTTCGCAGTCCATTTCACTAGATTCCAAGAGTGCATTTGTATCCTCTGCACATTTCTGTTTAATTTGTTCGTTTTGCAATCTCTTTAAATCTCATCTGACTTTCTTCCTTCTGATTATCTTTTTTTATCTGAAATTGCACTTTGACATCACAAGAATGTGATCACTGTCCACTTCAGCGCCAGGGTAGCTGTGGCTTGATTTGATTTGATTTGATCCCTCGTATCATAATTCATTGTAACACAAATTCTTCTATGGAATAGTGCAAGTAGACTGGAAACTAAAAGAAAAACGGCATTATGTTTCCCAGTTTCATACCTAATGCCATGTTTATCCTTTTTGGCTATTTTTTTTAAACTTTAGTTCCTTTCTAAGTATTTCTTTTATATTTTGCTGCTTTTCTAAGTGCCCATTTATTTATTTATTTATTTATTTATTTATTTATTTATTTATTTATTTATTTATTTATTTATTTATTTATTTTCGCTTGCATTTTAAATATACTTTTAGTGCCTGTAAGTTCGTGCCGTACTGATGACGCTATTATTCAAATGTACTGTACTCTCAGGCGGTGTACAACATTGCAACATGCCTTGACGAATGATATCTCACGGCGGCGTTGTACAATAGTTCTTTACCTGGTCGCTAAACGTTAGAACCCAACTTTAATTCGTGCTATATTACTCGCAGTAGACTCGTTGGCCTCGAGGTGTGTTCATCGGGTTTCTAATCCCTGCGGCGGGAGGATTGAATAGTCCATGGTAATGCGCTAAGGCACCGGCTGCCATCACCGCACATTAAAAACACTCACCCAATACTCGTAGTTTTCGACACTACCCTTCGAAATTTCCGGTTATTGTATTAGCATTTCGAATTCTCCTCTTTCGACCCAGTGACAAAATCAATTATGTGTAGTGGGTAAAGATGTACAAACTCGAAATGTTAGATGAACATTTTAGTTCCCAAAGTCCAGTATTAGAAACAAACAGAGAGTAAGTGACAGTTTATATCGTGATTATGGTCACGGGAACTTCAGTTTTATGTGGAATCCGAACTACAGGATCAGGACCTTACATTGCATCAATTTGATATTCATGGCCAGGATTCCACCTGCGGCCGGTTTGGTGAGAAGTTACTTTGGATATTTGGGACCTGAGTTCGATCCAAATTCTAGGCAGATAATAAAGAGAAATAATCTTGCTAATCAGATCCCGAAGGAAGAGGGAATATGGACAGGGTACTCAAATTCACAACAAGGCTGCAGCATCCAGTACGCGTATAGGCCTACTGCTATATGGCTACATTTCAGCAAATATTTCTAGTTACAAGATGGGACTCTTCGGTGAAATAAATCGCTTTACCTATCATTATCTACTTCCTCGATTAATTATTCCGATCCCTTACTCATCGTCCTGAAAATGAAAACCTACAACTTGTTTTCCAGTTATTGACCGGGTCAGGAATGAAATGTATGAATCATATATAGGCTATTAGTGCGATGGGACCGCCACTCCCAAAGTGATTTTATTAATGACTGGTAGATGCTATGAAATGAGAATGGAGATTGTTGCTGGAATGAAAGATGACAGGGAAAACCGTATTACCCGGAGAAAAACCTGTCCTGCCTCTGCTTTGTCCAGCACAAATCTCACATGGTGTGACCGGGATTTAAACCACGATATCCAGCGGTGAGAGTCCGACGCGCTGCCGTCTGAGCCACGGAGGCTCACCCATCGTGCTATAAATGAATATTTACCCTAGTTCGGGTTCACTAGCTCATTCCCACATCGAGTACCGCGAAAACCAGGTACGGAACTGGCGAGCCGGATATGCCTTCGGACTCCCGGAACTAAAAGCCATACGGTAAAACAAAGAAAGAAAAGCTAAGAAGTACTTATTTGATTACTGTTTGCATGAAGGAACTATACCAAATGAATGGAGAGTTGCTATAGTAGTCCCTGTATATAAAGGGAAGGGTGATAAACATCAAGCCGATAATTACAGGCCAGGCAGTTTGACACGTGTTATATGTAAACTTTGGGAAAGCATTATTTCTTATTATATTAGACATGTTTGTGAAATTAAATTAATAACTGGTTCGATAGAAGGCAGTTCGGGTTTAGGAAAGGTTATTCCGCTGAAGCTCAACTTGTAGGATTCTAGGTAGGTGTAGCGGATATCCTAGATTCGGGAGGTCAAATGGACTAAGTCCCTATTGACCTATCCAAGGCATTTGAAAGGGTAGATGATGGGAGACTACTGGCAAAAATTAGTACAACTGGACTAGACAAAAGAGTGACTGAATAGGTGGCTATATCAAATACTTTAATCTATATATATGTACAGTATATAAAATAACATGTCCTGACTGACTGACTGACAGATTCTTTATCGCCGAGCCAAAACTACTGGACATAAAGAAATGAAATTTTCGGGATACATTTATATTAGGGTGTAGGTGCACACTAAGGGAGGATTTTTGGATATTTCGTCGCTAAGGGGTGAAAAGGGGGGTGAATTTTTAAAATGAGGATAGCTATATCTCAAAAACTTAAAAGTGTACAGACTTAAAATTGGTATTAGGAATCTCGTTCTAAAAGAAACACGTATTTTTTGTTTTCGGAAAATCCCATTGGGGAGTATGAAAAAAGGGGGGAAAATGGGTTGAACACCTATTATGAGAAGACTTATATCTCAAAAACTGAATATGTTACAGACATGAAATTGGTATTTGGAATCTCCCTTGAAAATAAAGAAACACGTATTTTTGTGTTTTTGGATAATCCGATGAAGATGGGACGAACAGGAGTGACAAACGGGGTGAATTCTTAAAAAGACCATATCTGCAAATTATCTCAGATAGGTAAGATATTACAGATTTCAAAACTCCTATTTGGAATCTCCTTTAAAAATAAACAAACACGTGTTTTTGTTTTCGGAGAATACACTTTGGTGGGGGTGGGGGTGGGGGAAGGACATATCAAAGGGTTGAATTCTTTTTATGGGGATACTTATGCATATCTCGAAAACTGAAGATGTTACAGATGTGGGAATAGGTATTTGGAATCTCCTTTTAAAATAAAAAAAAAGTATTTATTTTTTTCGACTTGAGGGAAGACTGTTTCTCACATGTACAGTTCTATGTCGCATGGTCATCTTAGTCCCAAATGGTAATACCACAAACATGGTTTACAAAGAATTTCTGGGGTAAATGAAACTCAGTTTTTAGGAATTTTCAGATAATGTCTTAGTACAATGCCGAGGAATGATTACTTTGATCAAATTACGAAATCCACGCGTGCGAAGCCGCGGGTAATTGCTAGTATGACAATACATTACAAGTTTCAGTTTTCAGCGAGAAAGTCGATAGTGCTGCTACTTACATGGCTTGGTGTGACCAACTCTTCAATAACACATTGCCACGTGTCCCATGTTTCTTGACGCAGTGGCGTGTTGTTTATAATGCATGAGTGTTTGTCACTAAATAATCTTACATTGCAGTTATATTCCAAGAAAAGTGTTATGCGCTGAACAAATTAATCAGCAAGATAATGGCATGGGAACTGAAAAGGACCGCAAGTATTAAAAAAAGTAATGACCTCGCATCTGTGTTGAAGCTGCATTCTATCCACCTTATATTAAGAAATCAATCAAATACTCCACTGAAACCAATAACATAAACAAATATGGAACTGTAGTACACTCAGACTTGAGGGTCCCATATGGTTAAATAGTACGATAAATTTCACAATTGAAATTGAAAATTGAAAGCCATGAGTTTCGAATCCAGTCAGCATTTTTGTATGAAATAATAATAATAATAATAATAATAATAATAATAATAATAATAATAATAATAATAATAATAATAATAATAATAATAACGTCCCACTAACTACTTTTAAGGTTTTCGGAGACGCCGAAGTGCCGGAATTTAGTCCCGCAGTAATTTATTTACGTGTCACTAAATCCACCTACACGACGCTGACGTACTTGAGCACCTTCAAATATCACCGGACTGAGCCAGGATCGAACCTGCCAAATTCGGATCAGAAGGCCAGCGCATCAACCGTCTGAGCCACTCAGTCCGGCGTAAGAAAATTATTTCATTGTGTTATTGGCATAGGCTTGAGCACCAGTCCAAGTAATTTAATACGTATGTACCGGTATCCATCGAGTTCGTTCCTAATATCTCCTTTATCAGCCCATTGCGAGTATCCTGCCATTGTTCCCGCCTGTTTGTACCAACAGTCATTCTCGCTACTCTCACGTCTCTTGCTCCTAACTTGAGAATCATAATATTAATAATACCACTAATAATAATAATAATAATAATAATAATAATAATAATAATAATAATAATAATAATAATAATAATAATACATCGGATGGCCTCAGATACCTTGTGCAGGTATTTTAATTCGATGCCATCTAGACTGCCTCGGCGTCAATTTAAACTGGATCTCTCTTGGTCATGTCTTGAATTTTAATTTATTTTGTTGGGTAAACACTAAATGTGTCACTAGAAATTTTTACATGCCGCCGTCATGCGATGTGGAGTGTCGAATGGCCTTTCTTCCGGCCGTCAAAAATCCTACTACCGCTGCCAGGTTTGGACCCGAGGTCTTGGGATCCCTTGGCCGACACTATACCACTTAGAAATAAGATATCGTATGGTAATTCTTCATGCATAAATTTGTGGAAGAGACTTTAGGAAATTCTGAACACTTCTTTCCTGTCAGGAACATCGTGGTTCACTCACGTAACCCCAATATGTATGATGATATATTTCTGTCTTCACAGGTAAAACAGTCCGACTCGTTGGTAAGCGTACTTGCCTTAGGTTCAGAGGGTCCCGGGTTCGATTCTCTGCCGGCTCGGGGATTTTAACCTTCATTGGTTAATTCCAATGGCTCGGGGGCTGGGTGTTCGTGCTTTCCCCAACGTCCCTGCAACTCACACACCACACATAATACTATCCTCCACCACAATAATACGCAGTTACCTACTCATGGCAGAGACGCCCACTCTCATCGGAGGGTCTGCCTTACAAGGGCTGCACTCGGCTTGAAATAGCCACATGAATTTATAATTTTTTTACAGGTAAAACAGAAAATTTCAAGTACAGCAAAAACGAGATAGCAGCGTGAGGTGAGTTACCCTGTAGCGTTCAGGAAGATCGGCCGTACAGAAGAAGAGGAAGAAGAAGACGAAGGAGAAGAAGAAGAAGAAGAAGAAGAAGAAGAAGAAGAAGAAGTCAGAATAATGGACCAAACCTCCTGTTCTTTAATTAGAGCTTCATGCTGTTAAGTTATCTGCCCCATCTGGCGGTTCGGCTGAATGGTTAGAGCTTCGTGGCCCTTCTCTTCCTTTTGATGATACCTTCATTCTTTGGAGTGTTGGACCTCTCCATTTCCCTTCTGATTAGTGTCAATAGAGTTTGGTTGGCCAGTTGCACTTCCTCTTCAAACAATAATCACCACCACGGAATGTTCAGCGTACTGGCCTTCGCTTCAGAGGGCCCTGGTATGATTCCCGACTGGGTCGAAGATTTTAATTGCGTCTGTTAATTCCTGTAGATCGAGGGCTACGGGTTTGTGTTCCTATTCATACGCATCTTCAAATATATACAACACATTACACGAAAAACAACCACAGAAACACGCAATGGTGAATATATATCCCTCCACATATGACTGGTGTTAGGAAGGGCATCCGGCCGCAAAACTAGGCTAAATCCATACAAAGTGCTGCGCCAGATAATTGGGAAAAGGCTAGAAAGAAGAGGAGAGAGTAGATGTTAAATATTCCTCCCAGAGGCTGGGTGGATGCTCAAACAGATTCTGCTTTTAATTCTTAAAACATAGGGAAAGGCACGGCTAACATAATGCTCGTTTGGAGGTTTATGAAGGAGGCATTTCATATTTTAAAAATTCATTCTCAATTATTATGATTGTTAAAATATTTTAACAAAAACATTTCCAATGAGCGTAGATGAATTCCTCTCAACTGTATCATAGACAAGTATGCACTTCACACCAACACGCTAGATGTCACAACCGTCGCTATTCGCACTCCACTCAATACTGTTGAGATAGAGCTGTCCGGTATTGGTGGCTATATTTCTAGATAGTTGAACTCAAAGAATTAGAGTAGGTGAAGCATTATTTGATCCTGTAACCAATAAGTGGGGATTTCCTTAAGGAAGTATATATATACGTGATATGAATAAAAAAACAATCAGAGATAAGGTTTCTGCAGATGATGTTATACTGTATAGAGTAATAAATAAGTAACAAGATTGTGAGCAACTGCAAAAGGATATCGACAATGTTTTTTGATGGACAGCAGGCAATGGTATGATGATAAACGGGGTTAAAAGTCGGGTTGTGAGTTTCACAAATAGGAAAAGTCCTCTCAATTTTAATTACCGCGTTCATGGGGTGGAAGTTCCTTATGAGGATCACCTTAAGTGCATAGGTGTTATGCAAGGAAATATCTTCATTCGGGTAATCACATAAATGGTATTGAAATAAAGGATACAGATCTCTGCACATGGTTATGAGAGTATTAAGGGGTTGTAGTAAGGATGTAAAGGAGAGTGCATATAAGTCTCTAGTAAGGCCCCAAATAGAGTATGGTTCCAGTGCATGGGACCCTCACCAGGATTACTTAATTCGAGAACTGGAAAAATCCAAAGTAAAGCAACTCGATTTGTTCTGGGTGATTTCCGAAAAAAAGAGTAGCTTTGTGAAAATGTTGTAAAGTTTGGCCTGGGAAGACTTGGGAGAAAGGAGACGAGCTGCTCGACTAAGGGGTATGTTCCGAGCTGTTAGTGAAGAGATGGCGTGGAATGGCATTAGTAGACGAATAAGTTTAATGCCTGTTGCTCACGGTAAAATTTTCTGTCAAATTGATTGTACAATAATTTAATTTTATAAAATTTCTGTTGCTCACGGTCAAATTCAAGTTTTATAAAACATTTGATAAAACTTTTCATAAAATAGGACATGTTCTATTCCGTAAAATTAATTTTATGAAACGAACCAATCAGCGAAGCTGACATCACGATGATGTTGGCGCTACGTCGTGAGAATATTATGAAGCTCGATTGTAAACAAAATGGCAGGATCCGGGTGGACTAAGGAAGCTGTTAGTGTTTTACTGACGAATGCCAGAAATTTCCTTGTTTGTACGAAGTTAAAACACCACTTTACCACAACAGAAATGCAAGAAGAGAGGCAGAAAACACAATCGCCGAATCCCTATATGAATGCTGGTCTTCTAACCTCAACTAATTGTCGACCAAGGACAGCAATCCTCTACCTTCTTCTCTTCTTTTGATCCAATCCCGAGTCCAGCATTACTGGCATTTCTTTTCTTCCTTTTTACCACTGTACAGCATATAAGTGCAGCTAAAGCAGCAAGTTTTGCTTTGTTTGTTGGAGCCATACTCTCAAACACAGGAAAGCAGGAAAGATCACAATATGAAGATAAAGTTGGAATTCAAGAGTACAAATTGGGGCAAATATTATTTTATAGGAAGAGGAGCTAGGGATTAGAATAAAGTACCAAGGGAGATGTTCGATAAATTTCCAAATTCCTTGCAATTATTTAAGAAAAGACTAGATAAACAACAGATAGGGAATCTGCCACCTGGGCGACTGCCCTAAATACAGATCATTAGTGATTGATTGATTGATTGATTGATTGATTGATTGATTGATTGATTGATTGATTGATTGATTGATTGATTGATTGATTGATTGATTGATTGATTGATTGATTGATTGATTGATTGATTGATTGATTGATTGATTGATTGATTGATTGATTGATTGATTGATTGTACTTGCCAGCCAGATGGAGATAGTAAAATAGAAGTTCTGTTTCCATTCTGTCATTCATGCTTATTTTGACTGATTTTATGTACATGTACATGTCTCTGCCCAGGTTCATATTAGGTACGGTGTAGTGCTACCAGTGCATTTTGCCTTCTGGTATGGGTAAGATCCAGTTTGTTACTTCCTTAGGCCCGTCTCAGTCTCATCCTTGGCTTTCACATTACGGAAGTGACTGAGATTCGAGCAATGTTAGGAACGCCATTCCTTCTGCAGTCGGTCCTTGTGACAAGGGGAGCGAAAGTGTTTCTCATGGGGTCGGTTTGTGTATGCAGTTCGGTGGACAAGGCAGGCTGGTTCAGTGAGGAAGTCTACGGAAAACTACCTTCTTTCTTCTTTCTTTCTTTCTTTCTTTCTTTCTTTCTTTCTTTCTTTCTTTCTTTCTTTCTTTCTTACCCCCTTGGACTCAGCGAGGGATCCCACATCTATCGACTCAAGGATAGTGTTCTGGAGCGTGAGACTTTGGGTTGGAGGGGTACAACTCGGGAGAAGGACCAGTACCTCACCCAGGCGGCCTTGCCTTGCTATGCTGAACCAGGGACAGGCAAGGAAGAGGGAAGGAAGCGGCCGTGTTCTTCAGTTAGGTACCATCCCGGCATTTGCCTGGAGGAGAACTGGAAAACCACGGAAACCATTTCGAGGATGGCTGAGGTGTGAATCGAACCCAATTCTACACGGTTGAACTCCCGAGGCTGAGTGGACCCCGTTCCAGCTCTTGTACCACTTTCCAAATTTCGTGGCAGGAATCGAACCCGGTCCTCCTGGTGTGGCAGCTAATCACACTAACCACTGTTACTACTCTTCACGCTGAAGGTTGATCTATTGAGTATCCAACCAACATTCGGGCTGAGGATCGAACATACCATCTGCTAAGTTTCTGCGTAATGTCGACAGATTAAATGCATTTAGTGTGCTCGTCTGCGGGTATGATCCTTGTACGAGAATGCCTCACTAATCAGGTATACATCAAATTACGTGGCATACGGTATGAGAGAGACAAAGAACGCAATAAAATGCATGTGCCAGAATAGGCGATCACACCATGCACCAACTATGATTGGTATTGAATTATCGCTGCTACAAGTGATGAAAGTTTCCTGTATACAGTATAACAACTCGTGTAATATAGCCTACTTGGAATTCATGAATAAGACTATTACTACTCCCACACATGCATTCTAAAAGGTAAATCCTGCACGGGACCTGGGAAGAGAGTGAGTTAGAGGTAGAAGATTATAAAATAATCCTGACGTGTTGGAAGGGCGGTGTGTCGAGTGGGATGGTTCATTTGAGAAATCACAGCATACAACATACTGTAGTTTCTGATAAACATGTACATAAACGAATAATATGTGTATATTTGAAAGCTACATGAATAGGGCTAAGATCGTATCAGTGTATTCGTGGTGTGAAGGAGGAGAATAGGAAGTTGACAACTTTCTTGATTCTCTTACTGATCTAGCAGTCAGTGGTAAGGAGGGTATACTGGTAATGAGTGATTTTAATTCAAGAATTTGAAATAAACCTGAAGTGTGCTTGGAGGTAATGAGTAAATGAGGAGAAGATGTTGAAGCTAACGGTAATGGGAAACGTTTTACGGACTTCTGTGATAGTGTAGGAATAGAAGTTGCGAAGTCATTCAAGCATTGGGCTATTCAGTGCCATGCATGGGGGCCAGGGGTACCAAATCCATACCAAGGGACTCTAACATAACATACTATACTTTCATTAGAGGAAATCTTTTGAGGAATATCCTTTCGCGCCAACTTCAGACACATATAGCTCAACAAGCTGGGTGGCCTAAAATACCAGGGCCTGCGGAATAGTAGGCTATCAGATCAAACTCCCTAAGTCTGCAATGCCTCTAGTTTATCTGGGACCGAGCTCGATAGCTGCAGTCGCCTAATTGCGGCCTGTATCCAGTATTCGAGAGATCGTGGGTTCGAACCCCACTGTCGGCAGCCCTGAAGATGGTTTTCCGTGGTTTCCCATATTCACATGGGGCAAATTCTGGGGCTGTACCTTAATTAAGGCCACGGCCGCTTTCTTCCCACTCCTAGCCCCTTCCTGTCTCATCGTCGCCATAATACCTGTCTGTGCCGGTGCGACGTAAAGCAAATAACAAAAAAACGAAGTTTATCTGGGCAGTGGAACGGGACGTATATTTATATATTTCTTTTCTTTTTACAATTTGCCTTACATCGCACCGGCACAGATAGGTCTTATAGGGACGATGGGATAGGAAAGGGCTAGGAGTAGGAAGGAAGCGTCCGTGGCTTTAATTAATGGGAAAACACGGACAACCATCTTCAGGGCTGCCGTCAGTGGGGTTCGAAGCCACTATCGCTCGGATGCAAGCTCACGGCTAAGCGGCCCTAACCACAAAATCAACTCGCCCGGTCGTACGTTCATAGGGACGCATTGTGTTATCTTGGGGTGTACAATCCGCGCCTCGATTACTTCCGAGATATTTGGGAACACTCTGAATACATAAGGTAACAACAGATATATACTCGTCCCTCTTGTTCTCTCGCACTTCCCCACAAATCCCGTCACCTTAGTCAGCACTAATTTTTACCTGTGCTCGTATAGGTGTAGAGCAGCTACACAAGCTACACACATTTCACAAACACCAGGCAACCACAGAAAACCTCTTACATTAAGACGCAGCAGCAAATTTAACAACTACAACAACTATTAAGAATCGAAGCCCTCTCTACTCAGTTGACTTCCCGAGGCTGAGTGGACCCCGTTCCAGCCCGAAATCGAACCTGGGCCTCAGGGGGTGGCAGTTAACCATACTAACCACTACACCACAGAGATGGACTAATTTTGACAACACAGTCAGATTTTCTCGCCCTATAACCCTATTTTACTAAAACTTAGGCCTACAATATGTGAATACGTATATATATTGATATATTAGGGTACAGCCCCAGCATTTGACTGATGTGAAAACGGGAAAACCATCTTCAGAGCTGCCGACAGTGGGATTCAAACCACCATCTCCCGAATGCAACCTCACTGCTGCGCGACCCTAACAGCATGGCCAACTCGCTCTTGATTTTATGTTTTAATGGAGGCTAAAATATTATGTAGTATGAAATCTAGGTCGTCTATATACAAATGTGCATGCTGCTAATATAATATTTTTCATTAGCACAAACGAGGAAATTGCTGGTTCCTGTTCAGAATCACTCATTTTTTGATGCTGTAGACACCCTATGTAACAAAGAAAGGCGTGCAGCGATGTTCTGATGCCTTAATTGATTACCGTCTGGCACCATGGCTAAATGGTTATCATGCTGACCTTTAGTCCAAGGGGTCTCGGATTTGATTGCCGATCGGGTCGGATTCTGATGACTCGAGGTATGGGTGTGTGTGTGTGTGTGTCTGTGCCGTCTGCAGCATTAGCATTGATCATAGGTAGGGCACCATCCTCACAGATGCGCAGGTCGCCTAGAAGATGCCAACACGTAAGACCTGCACCAGATCTCTCCGGAGGACACACGCCATTAATTATTGAACTAATCGCCCTGTTAGTTTTATTGCAATCGTTACCTTCGGTACGTCTCGTTCCATTTAAAGTTGCAGCAAAAATCAACATATTTTTAAGTATATAAATACTATTTTATGGCAAAATGACTATCATAATTTATTTTATGACTTTTCTGTTGTTCATCTTGCCAAGTTTCACTGCAATCAAACTGGCCCAACCCTAACTGTTCCCTTGGTATCACTCTAGCGCCGTGCGGCTCGGTGCGGTGCGGAGAACGGCGCACAGTTGGGCCGAGGCGGAAGAAAATATAAACAAACAAAAAAAGAAATATAATGAAAGTGACAATTTGGCCGATTCTCTATACGTTTCAAACAATAAACGAGCCGTAGAATCCGACTATGATAATGGTCTTGCGGCTAAAATTTGTTTGTAATGGATAAAATGCACTTAAAAAGAAAAGAAAAGAAAAGAAATGAAAAGAAAAGATGAATTTCGTGGAGTTTACTGCGATTTATTGTAAGATAAGGTGCCATTTTTCATTGTTCAAAACGTCAGAACCGGGCGAGTGGGCTGTGCGGTTAGGAGCGCGCAGCTGTGAGCTTGCATCCGGGAGATAGTGGGTTTGAATCCCACTGTCGGCAGCCCTGAAGATGGTTTTCCGTGGTTTCCCATTTTCACACCAGGTAAATGCTGGGGCTGTAGCCTAATTAAGGCCACAGCCGCTTCCTTCCAACTCCTAGCCCTTTCCTATCCCATCGTCGCCATAAGACCTACCTGTGTCGGTGCGACGTAAAGCCAATAGCCAAAAAAAAGGCAGACACTAATATGTCTAGTGTGAATACATTAAGCATGCAATAAAATTTTTGTTAGTAATACATTTCTAGGAGGGATAATTTGAGCGAAACAGTGTGAAATTTTCGTGGTCACATTTCTAGGCCTATAAATAAGATCTGCTGAGTAATTAAAACATTTTCGTTAAACTACTTAATTACCTGTAATTATCGCCGTAATATACCAAAAAAATTAGCCACAGTACCGTTTTAAGAAAGCTGGTAAGTCAGTTGGTACATGAGGACGAAATTATACAAGCGTCAGCTCTGCCGATCGGGTTACATTAAGGGGAAGCGCAAAAAAAAAAAAAAAAAAAGTTATTACAGGCTTCACTACACGAAAAAATATTCCCGTACGGCCACGAATGAAGATGTGTTCTTCAACATCCCCGAACTACCAGAAACACACATCACTTTCCTGAGGACATGGCCAAAGAAGAAACACTTCTTCTTCTTTATCTGTTTACCCTCCGGGGTCGGTTTTTCCCTCGGACTCATCGAGGGATCCCACATCTACCGCCTCAAGTGCAGTGTCCTGGAGCTTCAGACTCTGGGTCCGGGATACAACTGCGGAGGATGACCAGTACATCGCCTAGGCGGCCTCACCTGCTATGCTGAACAGGGGCCTTGTGGGGAGGGGGGGGAAGATTGGAAGGGATAGACAAGGAAGAGGGAAGGAAGCGGCCGTGGCCTTAAGTTAGGTGCCATCCCGGCATTTGCCTAGAGGAGAAGTGCGAAACCACGGAAAACCACTTCCAGGATGGCTGAGGTGGGAATCGAACCCTCCTCTACTCAGTTGACCTCCCGGGGCTGAGTTCACCCCATTACAGCCTTCGTACCACTTTTTCAAATTTCGTGGCAGAGCCGGGAATCGAACCCGGGCCTGCGGGGGTGGCAGCTAATCACACTAACCACTACACCACAGAGGCGGACAAGAAGAAACACCTGACTCTAAATAAAGCCTTGAACTATTTAGTTTTAGTTTTCAGAAAAAAGAGAATTTCAGTTCCTAATTAAGGGAGCGTGTCATAAATAGAAGAATAATGTATTTTCAGTTTGTAAATAGAACTTTAGAAAACTTTGTTAATAGAATGGATATTCTTTTTTTCCACTCGAAAATGAAATTTATCAGCTCAATTTATAAATAGAAGAAGAATATATTTATTTTTAAACTTTCTTCATAGAATGAACATTATTTTTCACCCTCTTACGTTTCCCTTCAATAAATGAATCATGTGTGTATGCATATATTATCGCTATTTAGTTTACATTTTAAAACAAAATAACAAAACATTGTGTTTTTCATTCATTTCAGTTTCATTTTATTTTTCTACTTATTCTAATATGCAGAGTCAGATTCTCAAAAATTCTAATTTTGGATCATTCCCGGCTTTCGTTGAATGCATTGTATGTTCACAGTGTTAAATTTAACGATTTGTTTATGTATATACCTCGTAATATCTTGAATGTAGGCCTATTCGTCATGGCGTTCCGGGAATGCTTGCATTTGATTCAGCGTCAAGCAAATACAAAGGAGCGCACTATAGTCTGCTTCTTCTACGCTATTGTAGAGAATTTTTCCGCAGAACGGGTGTTTGGGTCAATTGTGCGGCGTTTCTCTTTCTCACTTCTTCATGCCTTTCGAGGATGTGGCGGAAAATGTGTCTTTAAGGAAAGGATAAATAGCCCAGTGAGCAAGTCGTGTAATAGTGGGGGATTACCTAACAAAAGGTCATGTACTTTTGGATTGTGGATATATTGTTAGTACCTAGGCCCGTATAAAAAATCGAAGTTTTCTAATTTGGCACACCTGTGCTCACGTCAATACGATCACTTTTGTCTCAATGTTTTTCGGTTTGTGCTCGATAACTCTTTACTAGTGCGTTCTACAAAAAAATTACTCTGGTCATTTTTTATAGAGCACAATATTTGCTACAATTTACTCCTATAACATGTTTTTCTAAACCTCATAGTTACCGAAATACAGAGCTTCAAGGCACAGAATGTTTTCAAAAGTTAAGGAAAACTACCATCAAAACAGAGCGTCGATCATCCTAATGACTTATTGATTCAATTCAAAGATAAAATGAGTGACATTTCAAATCAATCAATCAATACTGATCTGCATTTAGGGCAGTCGCCCAGGTGGCAGATTCCCTATCTGTTGTTTTCCTAGCCTTTTCCTAAATGATTTCAAAGAAATTGGAATTTTTTTTTTTTTTGCTATTTTGCTTTACGTCGCACCGACACAGATAGGTCTTGGGCGACGATGGGAGAGGAAAGGCCTAGGAAGTGGAAGGAAGCGGCCGTGACTTTGATTAAGGTACAGCCCCGGCATTTGCCTGGTGTGAAAATGGGAAACCACGGAAAACCATCTTCAGGGCTGCCGACAGCGGGGCGGAAATTTATTGAACGTCTCCATTGATAAGTTGTTCCAATCCCTAACTCCCCTTCCTATAACTGAATATTTGTCCCAGTTTGTCCTCTTGAATTCCAACTTTATCTTTATATTGTGATCATTCCTACTTTTATAAACGCCACTCAAACTTATTCGTCTACTAATGTCATTCCACGCCATCTCTCCGCTGACAGCTCGGAACATACCACTTTAGTCGAGCAGGTCGTCTTCTTTAGTCGAGCAGGTCGTCTTCTTTTTACCAAGTCTTCCCAGCCCAAACTTTGCAACATTTTTGTAACCCTACTCTTTTGTCGGAAATCACCCAGAGCAAATCGAGCTGTTTTTCTTTGGATGTTTTCCAGTTCTTGAATCAGGTAATCCTGGTGAGGGTCCCATGCACTGGAACAATATTCTAGTTGGGGTCTTGCCAAAGACTTATATGCCCTCTCCTTTACATCCTTACTACAACCCCTTAATACTCTCATAACCATGAGCAGAGATCTATACCCTTTATTTACAATCCCATTTATGTGATTTCCCCAATGAAGATCTTTCCTTATATTAACACCCAGATACTTACAATGATCTCCAAAAAGGAACTTTCACTCCATCAACGCAGTAATTAAAACTGAGAGGACTTTTCCTATTTGTGAAACTCACAACCTGACTTTTAACCCCGTTTATCATCATACCATTGCCTGCTGTCCATCTCACAACATTTTCGAGGTCATGTTGCAGTTGCTCACAATCTTGTAACTTATTTATTACTCTATAGAGAATAACATTATCTGCAAAAAGCCTTACCTCCGATTCCACTCCTTTACTCATATCATTTATACATATAAGAAAACATAAAGGTCCGATAATACTGCCTTGAGGAATTCCCCTCTTAATTATTACAGGGTCAGATAAAGCTTCGCCTAATCTGCACTTTGCTAGATATGTGTTCAAAAAGTTACAAATAGCATGGAACAATACTGGAACATGCACTTACAAACTATCAAATAAATTTTGCCGTATTTCCACGCTGCTGGCCACTTCAACTATGAAAGGAGCGCATATCTCTAATATCAAGATATGGTGAATTTAGAAGACGAAATGGATCCCGAAGATTTCATCAAATTTACCACCAAAAGATATTTCACCATCCGATGCTCTGGTATCCGGTCCGGTATGACGATCGAGCAGACCTTAATGAGATCAATGAAGTGTTCAGGAGGGCTGACTCGTGGTCATTGTTTTACAGATAGTGTGCTTTCCCAATGGATCCTGGGGATGCTTCACCTTCTTAACATCTGGGAACAAGTTAAGTTCACTGACCTAACCTCTACAACGTCTGAACAACATGTGGATTCAAGGCCTACTGGAGTAACAAGAGACAATCAGGACATTGAATAGCCACTGCCTTCGTAATGTAGAGGCCGTACTGTAGCGAGCGGTGGAAAGAAATCAGCTGATCGTTAGAATGGAAGTTTAGCACGTGAGTTAGTTGAGTTACATGTGAATTCTTCGCTGCTTTATGAAGAAAACTTAGTGTGAGCGTGTATTCATGTGCGGCTATAGTGCACCCATATCCCGAATTGATATGAAATAGATGATTATTTTAATGAAAATCTGATCGCTAATACAGCCAGCATAGCGAAGTTTCACTCGGGTGGCATGGCATCTCGAAGAAATAATCAATGAAAGTTTTAATGGAAAAAGTGGAGTTTGTGTTGGAAGTAGAAGAGTAGAATGTATAAGATGTGCAGATAATATGCTTGTGATGGGAGAAAGCGAACGTGAAATGACACAAATGTTAGATAAACTCAACATGGCATGTCTAAATGTCCCTGAGATTACAAAAGACGATGACATCGAGGAAGAAGCGGTTTCAATAATTGATCGAATGATCTTCCAAGAAAATGAAGACAATGAATATTTTACATTTGTTAGAGAAGGTGATGAAAGTGTGACACTACAGACAGAACCTAAAGATCAACATATAATTTTTTGCAGGTATGTATGTATGTATGTATGTATGTATGTATGTATGTATGTATGTATGTATGTATGTATGTATGTATGTATGTATGTATGTATGTATGTATGTATGTATGTATGTATGTATGTATTATTATTATTATTATTATTATTATTATTATTATTATTATTATTATTATTATCATCATCATCATCATCATCATCATCATCTGTTTACCCTCCAGGGTCGGCTTTTCCCTCGGACACAGCGAGGGATCCCACCTCTACCGCCTCAAGGGCAGTGTCCTGGAGCTTCAGGCCCTTGGTCGGGGATACAACTGGGGAGAATGACCAGTACCTCGCCCAGGCGGCCTCACCTGCTATGCTGAACAGGGGCCTTGTGGAGGGATGGGAATATTGGAAAGGATAGGCAAGGAAGAGGGAAGGAGGCGGCCGTGGCCTTATGTTAGGTACCATTCCGGCATTCGCCTGGAGGAGAAGTGGGAAACCACGGAAAACCACTTCCAGGATGGCTGAGGTGGGAATCGAACCCTCCTCTACTCAGTTGACCTCCCGAGGCTGAGTGGACCCCGTTCCAGCCCTCGTACCACTTTTCAAATTTTCGTGGCAGAGCCGGGAATCGAAACCGGACCTCCTCCCTCCACAAGGCCCCTGTTCAGCATAGCAGGTGAGGCCGCCTGGGCGAGGTACTGGTCATTCTCCCCAGTTGTATCCCCGACCAAGAGTCTGAAGCTCCAGGACACTGCCCTTGAGGCGGTAGAGGTGGGATCCCTCGCTGTGTCCGAGGGAAAAGCCGACCCTGGAGGGTAAACAGATGATGATGATGATGATGATTATGATGATGATGATGAATAATGAACGAAGTGAACTGTGTAAGTTCTGCACAGGTAGGGCCTGCACTTTTCTGAGAGACAACTGAACCTATTTAGATATATTGTTTGTTGTATCTACAGGGTTTGTACCTACAGGAATATGGGGTATGTATTATATGTCGATATAATTGCATTTTCTTGTTAACAAATGAGAGGATGCAGTAATTGTTCTGAATGACTATACGTTCTTTGTTAAGGGGTACTGTATGATATAAATCAATTTTTGTGTATGTAGGTTACGATTTTTAGGGCGCCTACATTCATGGACTTAAGATTGAAATTACAGCCCACTACGTCCTTACACTCGGAGCTGCTGCTGAGAATAGGAGGCGGCCCTCCGGTTAACTTCCGGAGCTCCGTAACTGGTTTGCCTCCGTCGGTAGTACCGGAGATCACCGGAGGAGCGCTGTAATCGTATTATCCGATTCAATCAACAGGAGATCCGCCTCCTCTTCACAGCGCTATTTGCGAGTGAGAGCGTCACAATATGGGAGTCAACAGGCAGGAGCAACGATCGTATATTAAAATAGCAGTTATCTGCAGCAAAAATGCACGCCAATGACATGCAGAGCTGCGGGAATCATTAGGTGTGCATGCCATGCCCTATAGAACAGTGGCGAGGTGGTGGAGACGTTCAAACAGGGTAGAGTATCAACTGTCGATTTGACTCACTCAGGTCGTCCAGTGCCCATGGACAAAGATGTACGGAGTAGATTATTTTGAAGGTCTGTAAGCAGTGGAGACCTGTCCTTTGTACGTAGTCTTGTGTATTTGCTGTCTATACCATAATAATTAATGTTTACCAATTCTCCTGAAGTTAGAATTTGTCTTCAGGCACTATGCATAAGTACATGCCCTATACTTCCAAATGCATATCTTAGATTTTCCGGGTTGTCTCCTGTTCGCGAGAAAAAAGAAAAGTTGTCATGGCTTATGACTCGACCCTCGTATATATCCCACATGTATTGTGGTGTTATTTATAAATTTTTATGCACATATCTAACACACGGCTACAAAGTGTCACTCATTTTGTCTTTAAATTGAACCAATAAATCATTGGGGTGATAGACACAGCGATTTACTGTAGTGGTAGTTTTCCTTAACTTTTGAAAAAATGTTGTGGTTTGAAGCTCTGTATTTCGATAACTATGACGTTTAGAAAACATGTTATGGGAGTTAATTGTAGTAAATTTTGAGCTATATAATAAATGATAAGGGTAACTTTGTAGGACGCACTAGTAAATAGTTACCGACCGAGATCAGTAGCTGCAGTCGCTTAAATGCGGCCAGTATCCAGTAATCGGGAGATAGTGGGTTCGAGCCCCACTGTCGGCAGCCCTGAAGATGGTTTTCAGTGGTTTCCCATTTTCACACCAGGCAAATGCTGGGGATGTATCTTAATTAAGGCCATAGCCGCTTCCTTCCACTTCCTAGGCCTTTCCTATCCCATCGTCGCCATAAGACATATCTGTGTCGGTGCGATGTAAAGCAAATAGCAAAAAAAAAAAAAAAATTACCGATCTAAAACCGAAAAAAAGTGACACAAAAGTGGTCGTATCGACGCGAGCACAGGTGTGTCAAATTAGAAAAGTTGATTTTAATAAGGGCCTAGGTACTAACAACATAGTAAAAATCCGAAAGTGCAAGACCTTTTGTTAAGAAAAATATGCTTGTTATTCTCTTAATCTGCTTACCCTCCAGGGTTGGTTTTACCCTCGGACTCAACGAGGGATCCCACCTCTACCTCCTCAAGGGCCGTGTCCTGGAGCATGAGACATTGGGTCGGGGATAAAACTGGGGAGGATGACCAGCACCTCGCCCAGGCGGCGTCTCCTGCTATTCTGAATAGGGTGGGGGATGGGAAGATTGGATGGGATAGACAAGGAAGAGGGAAGGAAGCGGCCCTGGCCTTAATTTAGGTACCATCCCGACATTTGCCTGGAGGAGAAGTGGGAAAACACGGAAAACTACTTCAAGGATGGCTGAGGTGGGAATCGGACCCACCTCTACTCAACTGACCTCCCGAGGCTGAGTGGACCCCGTTCCAGCCCTCATACCACTTTTCAAATTTCTTGGCAGAGCCGGGAATCGAACCCGGGCCTCCGGGGGTGACAGCTAATCGCAATAACCATTACACCACAGAGGAGGACCATGTAACTGTTCACTGGGTGGAAATAACAGAACAAGTCAAGTACATGTGTTATATCACCTTAATACACAGATATATTTAAAAGCTGTACAATGAAAACTACAACAGATAATAAAGCATGGCTTTAAGCCGTACGTTTTCAGAGACGTGCAGTCCAAGAGCAGCTTACGGCAATTAATGAGAACTGAAAATACTTTGGCACGGAATATTACTCACAGGCTACGGCAACACACATGGCCGACGCGACGTTGCAAACAGTTGTCAGCTCTGAATTGGGTAGCGCTCAGTAGACATATTCAATGACTAACAGCTTCACATTTGGAAACTAAACTTTTGGGTGTAATAATCGATAGCAAAGGAAAGGTTGTTAAACAATTTATTATTATTATTATTATTATTATTATTATTATTATTATTATTATTATTATTATTATTATTATTATTATTATTATTATTATTATTATTATTATTATTATTATGTCCGACTCGCTGGCTGAACGGTCAGCGTACTGGCCTTCGGTTCAGAGGGTCCCGGGTTCGATTCCCGGTCGGGTCGGGGATTTTAACCTTAATTGGTTAATTCCAATGGCTCGGGGGCTGGGTGTTTGTGCTGTCCCCAACATCCCTGCAACTCACACACCACACATAACACTATCCTCCACCACACTAACACGCAGTTACCTACACATGGCAGATGCCGCCCACCCTCATCGGAGGGTCTGCCTTACAAGGGCTGCACCCGGCTAGAAATAGCCACACGAAATTATTATTATTATTATTATTATTATTATTATTATTATTATTATTACCGAGTTTGTGTGGACCAGAGAGGTGTAAGAAGGTGCGGGCATGAATGGGTGGACGGAGAAAATATCAAATCGTAATTTAAAACTCTAAAATTTGAAATTGTATTTCTTTCCTTGTTTTTTCCTCTTTTTAAATTTTAAACTTTGTTAAACAATAACAAATAACAGTTAGATAGACAGAAGGGGAGTTCTTCAGCTCTTATAACAATAGTTACTTGGAACCTAAGAACGATCAGCTACAATAGACATAATGATTTTTAGGAGATGAGTTAGGTAGCTCAATGTTACACTATTATCAAGGGCACTACTGCTCCAATCAATTACAAGTAAGGAGACTGGGCTCCATAAATGATTTTTGCTAGGGGCTTTACGTCGCACCGACACAGATAGGTCTTACGGCGACGATGGGATAGGAAAGGCCTAGGAGTTGGAAGGAAGCGGCCGTGGCCTTAATTAAGGCATTTGCCTGGTGTGAAAATGGGAAACCACGGAAAACCATCTTCAGGGCTGCCGATAGTGGGATTCGAACCTACTATCTCCCGGATGCAAGCTCACAGCCGCACGCCTCTACGCGCACGGCCAACTCGCCCGGTGGCTCCATAATTAACAGTATTTTAACGAGTGTCTTTGCTCCACACAATTAACTCTCTAGGAGACTGCTCTCCAAAACATACTGCATTCCAATCTAGTCTCTCCAAGGCACAATCACAATTAGCTCAAACACAAAGAGTTTTCACTATCTTACTCGCTCGAAAGTTACATAGAAATAGTTAAATTTTAACAGAGGTAATAAGTGCCCATTCTACATGGCCTTAGTGGTCAAAAGAAAGGTTTCAGTTATCGGCCGTAAAAAAAAAATGAAGTGCTAGGAGGCGAACACTTGCCCTCCTTCGAAATACACTTGAAAATTCCTGAAAACCCTATGTGGAATTATGGCCCGAAGTTACAGAGGCTAAGCCTGTACTACAGAGTTAAGAAGAAGGAGAAAAATATTAAGTCCAAAAGAACAGATTTTTTTTTGCTAGTGCCTTTACGTCGCACCGACACAGATAGGTCTTATGGCGACGATGGGACAGGAAAGGCGTACGAGTTGGAAGGAAGCGGCCGTGGCCTTAATACGGTACAGCCCCAGCATTTGCCTGGTGTGAAAATGGGAACATTTAACAAAGGATAATTTCGTTAAGTGGGCTTGATTTGAGACAGGTGAGCGCGTAACCGGAGTGAGCAAATGTACAATAGTACAAGGGGCCACGGAATCTACGAGCAAACTTACCAGTCGCCACACAATTTTGAACAAACGCCTTGTCTCCAAAAACCAAGTTAGTGGGTCGGTGTCCACGATCGTACCCCTCTTTTACTCTCCTATGAGGAGCCCTGAGATTATTCCTACCGTTTTTTCCACAAATCACGGATATCATCCGGATCTATTGTCTCTGGTAACAGATCGTTATTAGATCACAAGCTGAAAAGTGGTGAGTTAGGAACGAAACCATACATCAGTAACTTTCCGCGATTCGTGCACTACACAGTTAGATGCGAAAGAAAGCCAATGCAAGGATGTGTCCAAGCGGGTATGGTCATCTTGATAAAAAACGATGAGGGCCGATCTGAGATTGCGCTTAACTCGCTCAGCATATGAGGGCTGGAAGTAATAGGTTGTAGTCGTAACTCGGAATATGGAAATATCATACCAAACTTACGAAATGAGTTTGAAATAAAGGCTTTCGCATTATCTGATACAAGGTATTGACAGAGTCGAAGAGAGGAGAAAATGTAGTTGCAGCAAATTATATTAGATTGAACTTTAGTCAGCTTTGTAGTAAATATCTAAGTGAAACGGGTGAACCCGTCCACGCTTACAAGCGCGAACTAATCGCCATTTCCATTTAACCTTGGAATACCCCTGCAGTCGCTGTACAAACGCTGCATAGGGCAGGTGGCTTGATAAGAAATCTAACGTAAGTGTTCATGGGAAGCTTGCTAACCGTACAAGTTTTACAGGCTTTGACCAATTCTCTTATTTCGCCGTCCGTAGAATTTAACATGAAAAGCTCTCAAATCTTTTCCCGGGTCTTGAATAATTCTAGATGACCTCTTATATGAGTCTCATGATAAAACTTAAAAATCATGGGTACCAAGACAGCGCGGATGACCATTTTGAGCTTTCGGTCTTGACGAGACGGACAACAAAGAATTTAAAAAATATATATATGGTGTGTCAGTCTTGCCTGAAGAGAGATCACTTATGATCGGTCCAGACACCAGGTCTTCCCTTTGATGTTTATAAATATCACGATGTAACAGCGAGGCATCAGAAAGGATGGCATTAATGAATGAAGAAACAGAAAATGAAGGATTAGGTTGATCAGAAGTGGCTAGATTACAATTATTAGAAGGATCATCGGAAAACATCTTGATTAAACCATCAGCGAAGACATTCTCTAGCGTGGCTGGTATGCAAGAGAGTGCGCAGTGGTATGGTAACACAGTGAGATAGTTTAAATCCACTATCCTGTCTTATACACTATAGTATTCACAGACATAGCACTCCTATTCGTTGGTGCTAGTCCTGGACTCAAAAAAAAAAAGAAACAAAAGACGGCACGAGCAGCGGAATGAAACATAAGGGAGAAAACAGTATTGCTCTTATGACAACAGGGTTGCCATATCGTACGGTTCTGCTCAACACCATCATGGAAAAACGGCGGCACATAAATGTGTGAAATTCAGTATTTAAATTCAAGATAAAAAGCGGAAGACCGGGCGAGTTGGCCGTACGGTTAGGGCGCGCGGCTGTTAGCTTGCATACGGGAGATAGTGGGTTCGAACCCCACTGTTGGCAGCCCTGAAGATGGTTTTCCGTGGTTTCCCATTTTCACACCAGGCGAATGGTGGGGCTGTACCTTAATGAAGGCCACGGCTGCTTCCTTCCCATTCTTAGGCCTTTCCTATCCCATCGTCGCCATAAGACCTCTCTGTGTCGGTGCGACGTAAAGCAAATAGCAAAAAAAGCGGAAGAAACTAAGCTGCAAATTACTTTTATGAACTAAAGGGGACGGGGTGTTTACAGGGGCTATGTTTGGTTTGTACAGAATATTTTTTTCTAGTGGGGGGAAAACAGAAAAATATTTTTTTATGGGCTCGAGGGATGAGCGATGCATTTAATTAATTTTCCCAGGCAACGAAGGATACTACTGTGCTGTCGTATCGCTCACAAAAACAATAGTAAAAATTAGATGCGGTCGTAAAAAGTGGTAAAATTAAAATGCGCTTAAGAAGAAAGAACAGCTAAATAACAAAACCAAGCACAAATAATACACACGGCAATTCTTTTTATCAATACATGTTATGCCACGATGTATCCCTGCACACCACAACACCAAAATTTTCGTTAACAACTTAATAGAATACACATAAATAATATGCATTATACAACCAACACTCACTCAACACAAGACAAGTACGCACTGATTTAAAGGCTAAAAAGACACACGCAACAAATAAATACTGTAGATGACTTCACTGCTGAAGTGAGCTGCCAGCGATTTACAGAGTGAGCGACTACTCGATGCTTGTACCAGGGCAATACAGAAGAAAGAAATTGAAGGAAGGCAACGAAACGGTGGATGTTCCTGCCATTGTGCGTCGTCCCTATGAATATATTTATGAAAAAGAAAATGTAATGTAGTTATTTTAATAACTCACGAGCAAAAATGCCTCATCCTTTTTATCTGTCTTTCATTGGACATTACAAAGTATAGTATAATATCCCTTAATCACAAGGAAGTGTGGCTGTCTCAGAGGGGGTGTGTTCACTCCTTGTAGGTCCATAAGAGTAATACTGTTTTCTTAACGTGGAATGGGTTATAGGGCTAGTACTGCGTGTAGTACGGTCCGAGGGGTAGTAGCAATCTTAGGGTGACCAGACGTCCTCTTCTATCCCGACATGCCTTCATTTTTAGATCATTGTCCAGGATCCGGGTGGATTATTAAAAAAAACGAAATGTCCTTCACTTTTAATGAATCTGATAATTTTGGGATAATCTGTTTTACTTCTTCGTTATTACAAGTATTCTTAATTACACAACGGTATCATAGATATCGTATCGTTATATTGGACCCGATAGTCTAAAGCGTGGGTCACACTAGGCTGGTTGCCAGCCGCTGGTGATCATTGAGAGAAATAACTTGTAGACATATGGTTATGCACAGGATTATCAGAGTGCAAGTAAACATGACTTTTGTTTAAAAATATGTTGCACACTCTAGTTTGAATGCCTAACAGTAGGTCTGCAAAGAAATTCATAATACTGTTCGTTGAATATCCTTGGGGTTTATTTTAATAATTAATTTCAGATTTGTATTCAGTTATTAATAGATATAAATAACAATAAGTCCCCCTACCCAATTAATGTAATAACATGTGTATGTTAATGACAGTAAAATAAAACTCTAATAATATTAACATGTTGGAATCATAATTTATCTACTTACCATATTAGAAGAAGATTCTCTGCCACTGACAGCTCCATGCCAGAATACCTCTGCTGCGGAAAACCACACAAGCTTTGGCTTGGAAACTTCGATTGCACCAGCACCGCTTTATCTAGATTTATTTATCTTCGCAAGTTCTCTTCTATAGGTGTCCCGTAAACTTTTAATCTTCTTCTTAACTGAGTCAAGAGTAGCAGGCATCCCAGCATCCTTCAGGTTTTGTAACAGCTTATTGTAAGCTTCTTCTTTCATATTCCTATTAAGATATTCCTTTGAGGAAACGTCCCACAAGCACGGATAATTTTGAAATAAATTTTAAAAAATTAATAATCTCCTTCCCTGACCACTTCAAATCAGCCATTTGTACCGTATAAATTGAAACCAGGTGTTCAATCAATCAATACTGATCTGCATTTAGGGCAGTCGCCCAGGTGGCATATTCCCTGTCTGTTGTATTCCTAGCCTTTTCCTAAATGATTTCAAAGAAATTGGAAATTTACTGAACATCTCCCTTGATAAGTTATTCCAATCCCTAACTCCCCTTCCTATAGATGAATATTTGCCCCAATTTGGCCTCTTGAATTCCAACTTTATCTTCATATTGTGATCTTTCCTACTTTTATAAACGCCACTCAAACTTATTCGTCTACTGATGTCATCCCACGCCATCTCTCCGCTGACAGCTCGGAACATACCACTTAGTCGAGTAGCTCTCCTTCTTTCTCTCAATTCTTCCCAGCCCAAACTTTGCAACATATTTATAACGCTACTCTTTTGTCGGAAATCACCCAGAACAAATCGAGCTGCTCTTCTTTGGATTTTTTCCAGTTCTTGAATCAGGTAATCCTGGTGAGGGTCTCATACACTGGAACCATACTCTAGTAGGGGTCTTACCAGAGACTTATATGCCCTCTCATTTACATCCTTACTACAACCGGCTGGTGAGCAACTGGGGTGGTCAGACTGGGCTGCTAGCTGGCGCCAGCGGATGTGAATTGAATCACGTGACCTTCCAGAAGCCGCTACCTGCTACCAAAGTCGAACATGTCCGACTTCGCCAGCCGCTGACAAATACTCGCCAGCTGTGAGTTCTATGGTCACATCACGCTGATAGTAGCAGCTTCCTTAACTCGCGGCTGGCAACCAGCCTAGTGTGACCCACGCTTTAGTGTGTCTTCAGAATTATTAAAATCTGCATAGTTGAAGGGAGATTAAGGTGCTAATGATGTATAGAAAGAATCAGCTTTGTCCTGCGACAACCGATATTCCAACATTTCAGGAAGCAACAGTTATTTGGTGTTTTAAGAAGGCGATAAGCTGGTGAGGAGGTCCCCCAACGCCAGCTGTGCCCAGATGCTAGCATGTCATTTCCTAATACGGAATGTACAAGAGAAGAGAGAGAGAGAGAGAGAGAGAGAGAGAGAGAGAGAGAGAGAGAGAGAGCGAAGATCCCGGGAAAAGAGAAGAGTGCAGTTTGAACATCCCTTAGCCGAGGGTATCACTCGACTTCCACCAATGAGAAATTAACGCTGCGTATTTGTTCTAGGCGGCAAACGGATAATTTAAAGCTATCTCCCAGGATTTCCATCATTTAACTAATATGATTAGTTCAGGTCATGTATTAAAAAGTAACTAAATTTTCAAGCTATGATACTGCAGTAACATTGAGTTGAATAAGTTAGCAGGCAGGATTGAAGCTCGTTATTCCGTCGCATATAGCAGCTCGTTTAAGACGTAATAGAACTGCTTGTCACACGTTCACCCACCAGCAAATAGTTCCCGCACACGCCGAGCTGAAATATCGTATAAGCGAAGACCGGAGTCAAATCAATTCTCTTCTGGTACACTTTTAGAATATTAGGATCATTTGAGTGAGAACAAGTTTGAATTAAGAGAGTAATATTCAAGTAGCTGCGAGAAGATACAGCATGCCATCTGGGAGTCCCCTGAGTGTATATTATCAGACCGCACGTCCCAAGAGAGGGGGTAGAAGGAATACGATATTTCCCGCCCCAATACGCAGCGTCTTATTCTTCAGTTGTTTATCTGATGGTACGTATCGCCTTGTCAGTCGGTCCGTGTCGGGTCGTGTCAAACTTTGAACTTTGGAACAAAGCAAGTGAGTAATTTATTTATGAACATTCAGCCTAGTGTGTAAAGCAACTGAAAGTCAATTTAGGGCGCACATGGTATGTTGAACTGGCACGGGGTTACGCAATTCAGTAAAATTTCGTGTCCGAACATTGTGAATATGAGGGCAAATAACGCTTCTAAATGGGAGTGTATAGCATCCTGTACCTGAAGCCGTATTCAAACTGACATCCCCAGGGATTAATGTAAATTGCAAATTGTATGAAGAAATGAAGTAGTGTCTCCAGAGAGCATATATTAACAGGAGTAAGAGTATTAAGCGTGCTTTGGGGGCCCTACATGTGTGTACTGTGAATTTCTTGGAAATTATTCAGCCTTCAGAAAAGCAGGTTATTGATACGAGCTCTAAACTGAACAGATGGGAACGGTCTTGCAAGCGGTAGGAAGAAGCAAAGACCTCCGTTGTCGCCGAAGTGCACTACTGTCCTAGTAACTGAGTGATATGCAACCGTTAGGGGAGCCAACCAGTCAGCTGTTTTTACTTTCACTTTCACTGAGAAGCTTCACGAGCTACTGCCCAGTGTTATTGTGTGAGAGACGGGAATATGTAAAATTCCAGGTTTTTTCGATCTTGTGTCAGTGTGATATGTAAAATAAGAATCAATATTATTGTAAGTGAAGTGTACGGTGCATTTGGAAAATATCATAGCACCAAAATGGATTAGCTGTGATGCAGTTTTAAACCCAGTAATGGAGGGGGTCTTACGAGCTGTGGAGACGTTAACCAACGTTCCTCAGTGGCACGTGATCTTGTCAAACATGCCTTTACGTAAATAATTAGTGTATGTACGGTCTCAATCTCAGCTGTTAGTGTAAATATTTGCTTACAGTATTTTTATATGTAGGTTGTAGAAGGGGCCAATTTCCCGGCAAGTGGATTCTCCTAAGTCATGGGATTTTTCAAAGTCAGGGGATATTTAGCTTGATTTACGTATGAGTGATAGATCCAATATGGACAACTCAGCTTAAAATTATAATTAATAATATAAACGGCGGACATGTTTGTTCTTAGTAGAAATCGACGCGATTGTTTGATTTCAAAATTTAACATGTTAAGGATTTAATGTTGTTAAATGAGTGACTTGGATATGAAAATACTGGTGATAATGTTTTAGAACAAATACAGACAAAAACAAATGTTGATAATAATAATAATAATAATAATAATAATAATAATAATAATAATAATAATAATAACAACCACTTAAGTTCAGGTGTCCAAAGCTGAGAAATCAGTGTTGTGTTCATTTGAAATAATCCAGTGAGATAATAATGTTCGGATGATTTGACAATAATTAAAATAGGATTAAAAGTTTAAGAACTAATGTTGACTGACGTTAGGAGTAGGCTTAACCAATTGGGTGTCATGAGTTATACACTGACTGACAGAGCAAATGCAACACCAAGAAGGAGTGGTTCGAAAGGGATGAAAGTTGGGGAAAAAACAGAGACGGCACGGACGAATAATTGATGTTTATTTCAAACCGATATGCAGGTTACACAATGCGCACGGCATCGACTCAGTAGGATGTAGGACCACCGCGAGCGGCGATGCACGCAGAAACACGTCGAGGTACAGAGTCAATAAGAGTGCGGATGGTGTCCTGAGGGATGGTTCTCCATTCTCTGTCAACCATTTGCCACAGTTGGTCGTCCGTACGAGGCTGGGGCAGAGTTTGCAAACGGCGTCCAATGAGATCCCACACGTGTTCGATTGGTGAGAGATCCGGAGAGTACGCTGGCCACGGAAGCATCTGTACACCTCGTAGAGCCTGTTGGGAGATGCGAGCAGTGTGTGGGCGGGCATTATCCTGCTGAAACAGAGCATTGGGCAGCCCCTGAAGGTACGGGAGTGCCACCGGCCGCAGCACATGCTGCACGTAGCGGTGGGCATTTAACGTGCCTTGAATACGCACTAGAGGTGACGTGGAATCATACGCAATAGCGCCCCAAACCATGATGCCGCGTTGTCTAGTGGTAGGGCGCTCCACAATTACTGCCGGATTTGACCTTTCTCCACGCCGACGCCACACTCGTCTGCGGTGACTATCACTGACAGAACAGAAGCGTGACTCATCGGAGAACACGACGTTCCGCCATTCCCTCATCCAAGTCGCTCTAGCCCGGCACCATGCCAGGCGTGCACGTCTATGCTGTGGAGTCAATTGTAGTCTTCTGAGCGGACGCCGGGAGTGCAGGCCTCCTTCAACCAATCGACGGGAAATTGTTCTGGTCGATATTGGAACAGCCAGGGTGTCTTGCACATGCTGAAGAATGGCGGTTGACGTGGCGTGCGGGGCTGCCACCGCTTGGCGGCGGATGCGGCGGATGCGGCGGATGCGGCGGATGCGCCGATCCTCGCGTGCTGACGTCACTCGGGCTGCGCCTGGACCCCTCGCACGTGCCACATGTCCCTGCGCCAACCATCTTCGCCAAAGGCGCTGCACCGTGGACACATCCCTATGGGTATCGGCTGCGATTTGACGAAGCGACCAACCTGCCCTTCTCAGCCCGATCACCATACCCCTCGTAAAGTCGTCTGTCTGCTGGAAATGCCTCCGTTGACGGTGGCCTGGCATTCTTAGCTATACACGTGTCCTGTGGCACACGACAACACGTTCTACAATGACTGTCGGCTGAGAAATCACGGTACGAAGTGGGCCATTCGCCAACGCCGTGTCCCATTTATCGTTCGCTACGTGCGCAGCACAGCGGGGCATTTCACATCATGAGCATACCTCAGTGACGTCAGTCTACCCTGCAATTGACATAAAGTTCTGACCACTCCTTCTTGGTGTTGCATTTGCTCTGTCAGTCAGTGTAATTTTGAGGGAGAAAATATAGAATCTAAAGAGATCATTTGAGCAGGAAAAATATGTGTTAACGAGAAAAATTGTGTGCCCCATATGAGATTAGATGGAGATGAAAGATTTTCAGTGTTAGCTCCAGATTTGAGCCTATTTCCGCCATGTGCCCGATGATTATGTTGGCGTAACCACTTGGGTATCGTGAGTTATAATTTTGAGGGAGAAAATACAGAATCTAAAGAGAACATTTGAGCAGGAAAAATATGTGGTAACGAGAAAAACTATGTGTTCCATATGAGATTAGTTGGGGTTAAAAATATTCAGTGTTAGCTCCAGACGTGAACTAATTTCCGCCATGTCTGCGATGATTATACATTTATGCGATGAGTGATTATGCTACGAGTAAGTAATAAAGTACCTCCGATTAGTGAGAGAAATCTGTGCGACGAATATGAAGTACTTCCGATTAGAAAGAGGAAATTTGTGAGAGATAATCTCGTATAAAATGGTGTAAAGGGACGAATGAGAATGAATATATTTCTATTTAAACCCTTGCCACAAATTCGGTATCATGAGTTACCATGACGTCTCTTGATGCGTGGATTCGAATATCCTAAACTCCATAATAATGATGAATAATAACAGTAAATTTCGGCCTATTTTGAGAAAGTAGGATTATTCTTAGAATAACAGTAAATTTCGGCCTATTTTGAGATAGTAGGATGATTCTTAGAAGATAACATTTCACTGCAGTGAATCCATAGTATGAATACTTGAGTGAATCCTGTGTTGAAATAATAATTTTAAAAAGTTGGTTAGATCATTAAACTGGTAAGAGCACGGTAGAAGTAATTTTTAAACGGCTCCATGTAAACGTGAATGACAGATTATTTTTAGCTGATATGTAAATGTAATTGTCACTAGTGTTGCAGTGAGTGCCTATAAGTGAATAGAGTCCACATTAAGGATAAATCGTATAAGTTGTAACGAAAAATGAAAATTTAAATGTGCCTTGTTATGAAATCACGCCTACGTGAAAATAATTCATTTAGTCACCAGGCATTTTTTGAAAGAGAAAAATATGTTAATTAATTAAAACCATCTGACTTTTGACGGAATAATAACGTACACAGTTCAAAAAAATTAGGGGAATATATTTTTGAATGTATGCCAAGCTTCGCAAAACAATACCTCACACCCAGGTATATTACCAACTAAACCTTTACTCTTTACCGTTGAAGTATACAGAAGAACATCGATGGATTCGCGTTCATTTTCACAACACAAACGGAAATGTCCAAATAGGGGCGAAAAAAGTTGTAACAGTCCTCCAGGGTGGATTTTTATCACATTCGGAGCTTCAGTAAAGTGTATGTCCTCCAGGAGCATTTATCAGAGCTTGGCACCTACGTGGCATGCTCCGTATAAGTCGATGGAGGTCACATTGGCGGTATCAGGTCCTACTCTTCATTAAGAGTCTGTTCGAGGTCTTGGAGAGTCCTTGGTGGAACAGGACGCCCACGAACACTTCTGTCAAGCCTATCCCACACATGCGCGATGGGATTAAGGTCGGGACTCACTGATGGCCATTCCATCTCTTGAATGTCCACTTCTCGCAAGACAGCTTTGGTGATGCGCGCTACATGAGCCCTGGCATTGTCGTGCATGAGTACGAATTCAGGGCCAACACCGTATGCAGCAACCAACACATGCTATAGCAGTATCTGCTCGATGTATCCCGCAACGGTAAGATTACCACGGGCGAGATCCGTACGGCCATCAATGCTGATGCCACCCCACACCATCACAGAACTTTGTCCGAATCGGTCACCTTCCTGGACAACATTTGGCATGTACTGCTCACCACGACGTCTCCATACACGTTGAGGTCCATCACACTGTGTCAGGGGAAATCTGGATACGTCTGCGAACAACACAGGTCTCCATTGGCGAAGTTGCCAGTTGACGTGGGTACGGGCAAACAGAAGGGATGTTCTGGTTGACGTACAACGTGCTCAAATGACCGCAGTAGTCTGTGTACCTCACAACGACACACGGGCACACGCTATTCACCTTGCTTTGAGGGGTCACCTGACAGTTTAATGCATGGCTAGGCCTACCGATGGATTATAACTTCGATTTGCCATTCCCTGAGTAGCTGAAGTCTCAAAATATGCTGTACGACCATTGGAACCCCATCTACCAAATTAACGTTCAAATACCAGACGTTACAAAACATAATCCCCTGATGTTTTCGAATTGTGTAGTTAGGAAACAAGGAACTCGGCACCAATGGCCCCCGCTGAAGAGTATTTCTATGTCTTTCTTTTACAGGTTTTTGGAAGTGTTTGGTCATTTAAAATCCACAGTTATTAGGTCTGCGTGTACAGTTTATGTGGTTTTTTATTATTTTATCTTTGGTCAAGGGGAGCATGTACAGATGGCTTAGTGTAGAATTTTTATTAGTGTTAGGATTAACAGCTGAGAAATTGAGGACCTTACTTTTGACAGGAGTGTTTGATTTTTTTAATATGTGACTGTGACAACAGAGATTTGGAAGTCGGCCACTGGATATCCAATGAATAATAAGAATATCGAATACCTAATATCCTAGCTGATTTTGCATTACTAAAAAATGGAACATGTACAGATTGATAATATTTCATCACAAAAGGTCGCTGATGGTAATAAGTTACCGCGTAGGTAACAAAGAGGAAGAGCATTAACTGGCATGTGAATGTTAGATGAGGATAATTGATCAAGCGGCCAGATTCCATTTTTAATAAGTTAAATTACGAGGCGTATTTCGAGCCTCTAGTAGTGTCATGAGAGATTGCTACAGGATTTACTTAAATTTTGGGGATCCTATTTTCCATCTCAAGTGGTGATAAATTTATTCACTGAAATAAGCTTCCTAGAAGGAAACCATGATTTCATCGATTTCAAATGTTAAAAACATTTAATCTCTTTAAGACTTTGGCCTTTTTCAATCTTGAAATAACAAGCGTCTCGCCCCAGTGTAGCAGTAGGCTCATAAGTTGGAATGCTACACTTTTCCAAGACGTTGGCGCTAGTGTGCCGTTGAGACACCACTACAAGCCTCCTATGTAGGACAATGCAGTGACGGTGCACTAAAGGAAGCATGTGCCTCCAATTGCACAAATGCCTGCCTTTGGCCTATATCAAAATAAGCTTCCTAGAAGGAGGCCATAATTTTAAAAATGTATTAATTTTTTCTCTTTGAGGATTTGCTGTATGTTGTAGTTAAATTTGAGGATCCGACTCAAGTACAGGTGATAATTTCAGTCACTGTTTTTTTTTTTGTGAATTGCAAACAGTCTTACATCGTTAAGGCAGGTGGTTGTGTCATGTGGAAGTGTAGACACTGGTTCACAGCCCGTTCACATTCACGAATATGTAATTACTAGCAAAATACACGTGCTTCGCTACGGTATTATACTGAAATTTATAATTGAATGTTTATTGTTTTATATATAATCAGCCGAAATTCGCGATCTGCGGGATTTCTGAGAGAATCCGCCAAATTTCGCGATCTGACTCGTTTTCTAATAGATTACGGCAAGTTTCCTCCCATTTTTCAATCTTTCTTTCCAGGAATCGATTTCGTACTTCCCGGGATAGGTCCAGGTATTCCACCCGGTCAGTTGGGTCCCTAAATCTTTGCCATCTTTTCCTATAAGCATTTTTAATATGGATCAAATCATTGAGGAGATCCGGCGTGGTTTCGTCTTGGGTGCCTTGGCGGTACTGAACCCGCGGCCGGACTGCATTCTTAGTCATTACCCGTCCAGGACCCGTTTCCAGCGCGGTCCGCACATTTGGCGACGGTCCAGAACATTATTATTATTATTATTATTATTATTATTATTATTATTATTATTATTATTATTATTATTATTATTATTATTATTATTATAGATGTTCTGGACCTCATAGCAAGATGCAAGACCGCTACTTGGCGGTAAATTACATCTGCTGCCATTGTCATTGTTGACATTGTGACCAGCACCATTATCGCGCGTAGGCAAGTGTGCGGGATTTCTGGCGATACGAATGACATACTTCTGTGTATTATTGACCTTATTATAGAGGTGAACAATTGGACGGTCAACCTCATTCCTATCGTTTATTTCAAAGGTGTTTAAATTTTTATTTATACGCCAGGAGAATCTACTGTAATCTAAGAACGTTCTCCGAAGGAAAAGATGGCTCTTGAAAACGAACCCAGGAAAGATTTATAATGATCGTTTTATGATCAGAATAAGTACATCGAAAATCTACAGCCTGTTTCCAGTCACTCGACAGGGTCAGGAATGGAATGAATAAAGCCCCCATCTAGCGGCGACAATTGGAATTGTGCCGGCTGCCGAAGCCTGTCGCACTCCTCTGGGGCAATGGATAATGAATGACAAATGAAATGAAATGATATTGGACAGTGTGCTGGAATGAATGATGACAGGAAAAACAGGAGTATCCGGAGAAAATCTGTCTCGCCTCCGTTTTGTACAGCACGAATGTCACGTGGAGTGACCGGGATTTGAACCACGGAACCGAGCTGTGAGAGGCCAGCGCGCTGCCACCTGAGCAACGGAGGCTCCTTATAAGTACATTATGAACAGTAAAATCAACTGGACTCACCTCCTTTTACACCCCACCGCCGTCAAGTTTATTTACCCCCCACCACAAAAAATTAAAAGAAGGCATGTTTCTTTATGTTTAAAGGAGATTCCAAACACCAATGTTCACGTCTATTACCTTCAGCTTTGGGATATAAGTATCCCCATAAAAAATAATTTACTTTCTTTCACTCCTTTTCACACTCCCCCCCCCCACCCACCCCGCAAATGAATTTTCCGGCAAAAAACTTGTTTCTTTAATAGTAAAATTTCTTCTAAATACCAATTATCACGACTCTAACTTCTTCAGTTTTTGATTTCTGTGTCCTCATGAAAGGAATTCAACTCCATTTTACTCCCGCCCCCAAGATGTTTCCCCCCCCCCCAAAACGCGTTTTTTTGTTTTTAAAGGAGATACAAATACCAATTTTCACGTCTGTAACAACTTTAGTTTTTATTAGATGAAAGTATTCTTATACAATTAAGTCAATTAATTTTTCAATTCTTTAACCCCCCCCCCCCCACTTCGTTGGATTTTCCGAGAATACGTGTTTCTTTACTTTTAAAGCAGATTCCAAATACTAAATTTCACGTCTGTAACATCTTCATTCTTGAGATATCAGTAGCCTAATTAAAATAATTCAACACCATTTTCAGACACTTTTAACCCCCCCCCCCTTCCACCCAAGTGGTATTTCGGAAAACTAAAAATACACGTTTCTTGATTTTAATAGAGATAAAAAAATACCATTTTTCACTTCTGTAACATGTTAAGTTTTTTGAGATATACTGTACAAATTCTCATTTTAAAATTTCACCCTCTTTTCAGTTCCCCTTAAGTGGAGTTTCCAAAAACAAATCACCTATGTTTCTTTACATTTACAGGAGATTCCAAATACCACTTCGTCTGTAACTTTTTACGTTTCTCAGGTATTCTGTAGATATAATCTTTCAAAAAATTCACCCCAATTTGTCACTCCTGTTTAACCGCCACAATTGGATTTTCCGAAAACAAAAAACACGTGTTTCTTTATTTTTAAAGATGATCTCATATACAAATTTTCAGTTCTGTAATATATTCAGTTTCTGAGATATATGTATCCTCATTAAAGGCATTCAACCCATTATTCACCCTTTTACACCCCTCCTATTGGGATTTACAGAACACAAAAAAATACGTGTTCCTTTATTTTTAAAGGAGATTCTAAATATCAATTTTTACATGTGCAGACTTTTAAAGTTTTAAGATATAGATACAGACATTTTAAAATTTCACCCCCTTTTCACCCCCATTAATTGGATTTTCCAAAAACAAAAAATACGTATTTCTTTATTTTTAAAGGAGATCCCAAACACCAATTTTCAGGTCTGTAATCTCTTCAGTTTCTGAGATATATGTATCCTCATTAAAGGCATTCAACCCGTTTTTCACCCCTTTTCATCCCTCCTATTGGGATTTTCCGAAAACAAAAGAATACTTTCCTTATTTTGAATGAAGATACTAAATACCAATGTTTACATCTGTAAACTTTGGAAGAATGATCTAAACACACCGATTCCTTGAACACTAATTTGAAACATACCTTAATACATGTATTTATTTGTAAATACGATGATTTATCAGTAATCTATTACTTCTATATTAGAAGAAAACATACTACACTCCCGAATTCTGGGGCCAACTTTGAGTGGTCGCCTAACGAATTAATAAAAACCATATAATGCAAATACATATGGACACGGCACAACAGACAACACAAAATAAACAGATGTTGGGTCCGGCCTACGAACCACATCATGCAGAACAAAGAGAATCATACAAACGGGCAGAACCCTCTTTCGAAGTCTGGCACACACGCACACAAGAATCAAATAACTATTAAAGAACATCGTACAATAAAACATATATATTGTACAGGAAAGAAACGTATTTAGCCGCAGATACTAGCTTGAAGGACATGAAATATTTCTATAGGGGTGATACGGCATTGTAGTTGGTACAGAGAGGGTATTAGTTCAATGAATTTATATTCTTTTGAAAATCTTGTTTTATTGTTCATTTGAAACAAATTCATATCACCTTTTACACAAGTTGAGTTGATGCCTTGTAGCAGGCTGGGACCTCCGGACTCCGGGATGATTACTGGGCTCGGTCTGGATAGGGACCACGGCCGCCCTTCTTGCGAAGTTCTCGACGTTCTAGAATTCCTCGAATTTTCTGGAGGATCTAGAACTCGAATTTCTAGGTGCGTACGTGGCGGGATTCGATCTCGCAAGTGAATACTGAGAGGTGAGGAGTGACGAGCCACAAGTCCCCCGTATGGTATTCAACTCACTTGTATCACTGTCGAATAAATTAAGTTTTGCTTTAAATACGGCATTGATTCATTATAAGTGGAATACGTCAAATGTTAATGAAATTGACACTTGAATCTTTGAGTCAAACACCTCGTTGAATCACAAAGTTTCATAAAATTGACACTTGAAAAGAAAACAATTGAACTGAGTAACTGATCACACGTTACATATCAACCGAACTGATACTTGGGAAAATTATGTACAAATTTACAAGGTCAAGTTCACGACGTAAGTGCGCTGATATTGGCACGACAGTCTGAAATATTCTATTAAATCCCTAACTTGTATTATCACTGTTCCTAAATGACTGACTTCGTCAATTTTACGATTGGGACACGACGATGAACGTAATATTTTAAGTTCGTGCAAGGTCTAGACATATTAGCATGTTTGTTACAAATTAAACAAGTTTAATGGCACTACACTGTCTGTAAATAATTAGTGTACTCAAAGACTGTTCAACACTGTCTATAAATCATTATTAAAGTTTAACTGCACTTGAAGAATGTTTAACACTCTCTGTGAATAATTATTACGAAGTAGAATCTATAAGTTTAAATGTGGCACTGAAAAATTATATGTTCTCTCGGAACTTCACGAGAAGAAGACACAAGTTCAAATATGGCATTACTATTCTACGTTCCCACAATTTGTTACGAAAACACAAGTTGAAATATGACACTTGGAGATATTCTATGTTCCCACAGTTCGTTTCGAAAACACAAGTTCAATATGACACTTAGAAAAATTACAGCACTTGAAGAAATTGTCACACTTGGAAAAAATTCTATGTTCCTTTGGAACGCCACTGTTTGTAAATAAAACATAAGTCCTAATATGGCACTTGAAAAAAAACGACTATGTTCCACTTCCACTGGAACCGAGCACTAGAGAGTCAGAATATCGTCCCACCGAAATACAGAGCCCCGACTGGACATAGGTTCGGTCTGCCGCACTTGTAGAGCTCGCAGAGCTCTATCGCAGAGACGGTGGAATATTACTCCCTCTCTGTGGCCAAGATCGCCTTGCTTTTATACCTGGAGGCGATGAAGCATCTCGAAACGTGGATATTATCCACCTCTATAACTCTATAACTCTATAACTCCTAAAGTACATGCCCTGAAGATGGTTTTCCGTGGTTTCCCATTTTCACACCAGGCAAATGCTGGGGCTGTACCTTAATTAAGGCCACGGCCGCTTCCTTCCAACTCCTAAGCCGTTCCTATCCCACCGTCGCCATAAGACCTATCTGTGTCGGTGCGACGTAAAGCCCCTAGCAAAAAAAAAAAAAAAAAAAAATTGATAGTTCGCAGCTGTTATTATGGCCTCGATGCTGGCAGTGCAAAAATAATTGAATCTTAACTCCAAAGAGACTTTACAGATGGATCGGGACAACACCATATAATATGGTCATGCTCGCTGTGTGAAGCCGGCCCGAGGCGGCCACGTCACTACTGTGTACGTCATCTGAGTTCGGCGGGCTTGCCTATCCTTCACCTCACGCAAAGTTTAACTCTCGTACTTCGATCTTGCTTTCACATAGCGGTGTTTTCAGTACAATATACAACACACAACTCCTCTGGTAACAAAAATAATGTGATTGGCTGTATTTCGTGGGAAAACTGTGTGTGACGAAAATCCTGAGTTTGCTTTGGGACTCGATCTTATGCACTTATGCACTACACCAGGGTTGGGTCACTGAAATCCCTATCTATTCATGTTATAGAAGAAGAAGCAAATATCTTTTAATCTGGCGTTCCAATAAGTCATATTCCCATACCGAATCGAACATAATAGAATTGGGAAAATGCAAATACAAAACTTATTCTGTTAACGACGGGCTTCTTTACTTTCCGAAGTAAGGTTTAACATATCTATTCCTCTCCGAAGGATTTGTCTTAACACGACAAGGGTAAAGAGGTCCCCCTCCTTCATGCATAAATCACCTGTCACTGATCTCCACACATCTTGAAAGGCTAGGCACCCATCTCTTTAAAAACTGTAACACAAAACCCTCTTTAAAAGCGCAGCATACAAAGCCTCTTAAAAACTTCGGAGCAGTCTTTATTTCAAGCACAATTTATACAATTATTCTGGCGTACTCTACACATTCGCCTACTTTATATCAAGTCAAACCTTCCTTCATCCCTACAATCCACAGAATTTAATTGCAAAGGACCCGAGTTCAAAACTTACTGAACACAGAGAAAATAAACACACGGTTTTCTTCTAACCTATACACAATACATCATTAAGATTATTAACGTGGCCATTATTTTCAGTCTATTTAGAGGTTATCCTCTTAAATAAACATTCCCTATCTAAGTTGGGAGGACATGTATTCGAGCCCCAGGCATGTCACACAGTACACATACAGCCAATTATACTTTTCTACGAACATGCAAAATTTCATTAAAATCAGAGCGCATTGCTATCCCATCGATTAACACATCAGTGAAGGCATATAGATGACCCTATCGTCATGCATTGAGGACATGAAATTAATGCCCCAAACATAGAGAAAAGGAAAAAATAAACCGTTTGAAATCCTAACCCTTTCGGCCCTGGCGTACTAAAAAAAGTACATCATATTGTATATTTATTATCTCTGCATGCAAGATTCTGAGATGCTTGAGCCCTGGTGTTCTGAATATAGTATCATTTCCTCTTCACTTTCCGATTTAGTCATCAGCTGCCATCCAGCGCTTATCCTGAAAACTACATTTGAAAACAAGATGGCAGAAGGAACCGATGCTGTTCCTGATAAGCTTACATTATTTATTTTACTTCTCAACAAATGTACATTTAGTGACATTCTTGTTGTGTATAACTTAACTAGAGATAACTTGTAATATAACTGGTGCAATAAGTATTTCAGAAAAGTAGTGTAGATACATATAATATGCGCAACAACTTGATGTACTAAATGTAGTACAACAGGTCTCCGGCGTTATAGTTAGTGCATGTGTACTCTACACTGTATTTGATAAATTAATTTTGTATAGGACTGTATTTGAAGTTAATGTGTATATATATTGATATTTAGCCCGATATTTTAAAGTTAAATATATATACACCATTTTCCACCGATATACCAAAGGAAAATAATGGAAGGCATGTTTTGTTTCCAAGTGGATAGCACCAAAGGGGTTACTGCTCTACCATCATTTCCCAAGTATTATGGGAACTAGTGCTTACACTTTCATATTCCTTATTGTGCCTTCTTTCGTGTAGGCTGTTCGAGAGATCCCGTGGTTGGTAAAAGAAGACGTCCTGACAAAAATACGCCATTATCGGAAGGTGAACTGGAAGACCTACTAGATAGAATGCAGAATGGTGAGATATCTGATCTGGATTGTATATCTGACGGAGAAGAAGAAGATGAAGAAAGACAGTTTTAATCAATAAGATCTGTCATTTGTGAAGGTGTTGGGGCTGATGGTAATACCGTTCATGGAACTACCGCTGATCCTATAGAAAATGCTAGGAGTGACAGTGACAGTTCTGATGACAAATTTTCACAACCGAGTAAACAGACGAAGCGTGTACCTGTTTCTGAGAAGTGGAAAGTAAAGAAATTCGAAAACCCAGACGATAATACGTGGCGTGGAACACCATTCCGAGATGATGGGGAAGATGTACGTACACCGTATGAATACTTTAGACGGTATATCCCAGAAGATCTATATGAAACCATAGCTTTCCACACCCACAACTACTATATTAGAAACACGGGCAGCAGCAACTTTTCCACTGACCCTATAGAGATTCGAAAGCTAATTGTAATGCACATTGTGATAGGTGTTCTGAATTTCCCCAGGCTGAGATTGTTTTGGAACCCATTGACACGTATTCCTTTGATTGCTGATCTGATGTCGCGCAACCGTTTTGAAAAATTACGGAACAATTTACATTTAGCAACTGACAAACCAGACAGTAGTAATGACTAGAGACGGGAATTTTCCTATTTGCCTATTTTATTCCTGTGTTCAGAAACGTAGGTTTTTGAGATATAAATCCGTTTTAGGGTCTTTTTAGCTATATTTCGTTGGTTTTATTGTGCCTATAAATGCCTATTTCAGGGGTTTGTGCCTATTTGGAGTATAATTGCCTATTTGATGCCTTTTGAGTGTATTTTAAAAAAGCCGATTTTCTTCCAGTGCCTTATATTGTACCTAGTGTGCTCGACAGAATTATCTTCTCTTTTCTCAATATCTGTTTACCCCACGAACAAAAATGGGAATTCTCAGAAGTCACCAGAAATAGTTCTAGGGAAATTTCCATCAGGAGAAACAAGGAACAATTACACCTCGAAGCCTTCAACCCCTCCAACCTCCTAAGACATATGCGAGAACCAGTCAACGTCGAACTATGTTGCACAAACCATATGCCCTTTACCATCCTCTCGATGCGAACTGTTGTACGCGTACGGTTTATATTCAGAACGTGTTCTGATTTATTGTGAAATGGAAGAAGAAGAAGAAGAAGAAGAAGAAGAAGTGTTTGCGGCAATACCCAAAGAAAAATCGTTGAAGTTCTACTGGCTGAAGCAGTGGATCACAGGGGATCCCAATATCACTACGGATGGAAGGGTAGTCTGTCAAGCTTGCTTTGATCTTTATTTGTGATTGAGACTTATGATCGTATTTTATTGTAGCATAGGCCTATATAAGACTAATAATTTATGTATCGTGGGAAGTTGTTTTGTTGCAATGCTGTATTAGTCGTGAACTGTCAATAATTTATATTGCTAAAATGTAAATAATCATTAAATCACTGAACGAGGAGTTAGAACGCCGGTGGTCTCTTGTCACAGAATGGATGGGAATTGAATCGGTATTTTGAACTGTGATTCATTTCCTATGAAAATAGAGATTTACAACTGAAATGCAATTTTTAAAACTACTCCCTTTAAAAAATCGTGAATTCTATTACACTCCCGTCAAGCTTTCGCGAAACACACGTTACAGATCCAATGAAGTCCGGCTAGGACGATGCCACAGCTTATTTTACAAGGCTGCCAAGACTATCTCTATAAGACCAGGCCAGCGAAAAGACCTTTGGTCTGGATTGGTGAGGTCCGGTTAGTAAACGTTATGCTTGTTGGAGGGGGGGGGGGGGCAAAGAGAGTCTGAGGGGAGTAAGTTCCCAAGTTAACACTTTTTTTTGTTATTTCCTTTACGTCGCACCGACACAGATAGGCCTCATGGCGACGATGGGACAGGAAAGACCTAGGAATGGGAAGGAAGCGACCATGGCCTTAATTAAGGTACAGCCCACAATTTGCCTGGTGTGAAAATGGGGAACCACGGAAAGCCGTCCTCAGGGCTGCCGACAGTGGGGTTCGAACCCACTATCTCTCGGATGGGAGCTTACAGCCGCGTGCTGCTAACTGCACGGCCAACTCGCCCGGTTCAAGGTTAACAAGCCCCTTAGCCCCTTAGCAACCCAAATTGTGACAAAAATAAGGTTATGCGCGCATGTGAGGACAATTTCAAATTATGCAGTTTTTAATTTTCAACAAGGGTGGTGGCCTTGTGGGCACACATGATGCAGGATCTATTGCAGGCAACATAAAATAGTATTCATGACAGCTGACCCAGCTGACCAAAGCCGGCGAATAGAAACAAATAAAATGTTCACAAATCTGAGATTTATAGTGCCTCCGTTTTCATTCTTCTATATAAGTAAGAATACTATAAGGGCCAGCTTGGTGGGTCGTTGGCAAGCATAAAGGATACATCTTTCCTCTACGCTACTCCTGTATCGTTTCACGCATTTTTATTATATTTTTCATCCGGTGAACTCGACACAATACTGCCAAACTATAACTGAAAATTCTTGAGGACATATTTCCATGTAAATTACTAATTACTAATTCCCTTTAAAGTTTTGTACTTCTGGAAACATCATATCTAATAGTCTTTTGTTTATGAAACAAATGCATGATATATGCTAAGCGTTATTGCCACTTAGCCCAACTGCAGACATTTAAGATATAGGGACAATGTAATTTATGTCAATTTTATAATTTTTCAGATCAAATGTGAGAAAAATACCACAAAAGATCAACTTAAGAATACTGCGATGCATATGATACGAGTACAGAAATCTGTATCAACGCAGCCTTTCTACCAGTCCACTTTGGGCAGCGACCAACAACCATTTTCTTCAGACCTATGCACTGCAATGTTGGGAGCTAACATGTCCCTGCATAAACCGGAGCATCTTCAAATTTCAACAAGCTGCCGGGAGCAATCGCCAAGTTCGAGAAGAGTGGCATGCCCCTGATGGAGTCATTTAGGATTGTGGAAGAAGTCACGGGAAGTTTTGAACGAACCTTTGGGAAGGCAGCCACTGTCAGCGAAATAAAACCTGATGAAGTGATTTCATTGAAGTTTTGTCCAATCACTTCATGTGATGTTGGGATATCTTTTTCTCAGTACAAAAACATTATGCACGAGAGGAGAACAAGATTGTGACTGGAAAACATTGAAACATTGCTTGTAAATTCCTTTTATAGTAATTGAGTGTGTCATTAAATTATAAGTATTTTTCATGCCTATTTTGATGCCTATTTTGCACGTTAGTGCCTATTTAAATTGCCTATTTTGGCTAATTTAAGAGCCTATATGCCTGCCTATTTTAACTGTTTTTAGTGCCTGTAATTCTCGTCTTTAGTAATGACAGACTATGGAAGGTTAGACCGATCATTGACAGTGTAAAATCAAGATGCCATGATCTCCATCTTGAAGAGAATATGTGTATTGATGAGCAATTTCAGAGGCTCTTTGAATATCAAGCAATACGTAAAAGGTAAACCATATCCTTGGGGGGTGAAAGCTTACCTTCTGTGTGGTGAGAGTGGATTGGTTTATGATTACATTGTGTACCAAGGCAAGGTAACACCTCTTAAACCTGAACTTACTGAAGAGTTTGGTATAACTGGAGCAGTAGTGGCGCAGTTGTGTGAACGAATACCACCTAATGAAAACTATAAAGTGTATGTCGATAATTACATTACATCCATCCAAATTATCCGACATCTTCTGGAAAAAGGTATCTTTTACTCCGGGACAATTCGAAAAAATCGAATGAAAAAATGTCCAGTTGCCCCAAAAAATAGTGAACGTGGTATCATACATGAAACTGTAAGTGGCGATGACAAAATAGTCGTTACTCAGTGGAATGACAACAAGACAGTAATTATGGCATCGAGTTTAGTGGGGAAGGGACAGCCAGACAGTGTTCAACGATGGAGCAAAACTGAGAAGGTGTATAAACAAGTGATCCGGCCTCAAGTGATAAGATGCTTCAACTCCTTAATGGGCGGGGTAGATAAAACTGACTTCTTGGTTCAACTCTACAGGATCTTCATTCGGTCATGCAAATGGACTTAGAGAGTTATATTCCACTTTATAAATCTTGCGATCACTAACAGTTGGCTAGAATATAAGCGAGATGCAGAGGTGAAATGTGTTTCCAAAAGGGAACAGAAGGATCTGCTAGAATTTTCCTTTGATATCGCCGAAGCTTTAGCTAAAGCTGGTGTTCCTGCATTGAATCCCAAGAGGGGAAGACCGAGCAATGAGTCTCCTGTCACTGTTTCTTACAAGAAGAAACTGAGGAAGGAGGTAAGACCAGTTGATGACATTAGATATGACAGTGTGAGTCATTGGTCAACAATAGCCGACAATCAAGGAAGATACAAGAAAGAAATGTGTACTCAACGGTCAAAAACGAAGTGTGAGAAATGTGATGTTCACTTATGTTTGACAAAACATAGCAACTGTTTCAAGGCTTTCCACAATCGTTAGTTACCCAACTGATTAATAAAACTAGTTTGCAAGGTAATTAAATTTACAACAAAGAGTTTCTTCTGTGTAAACTGTGATAAAAAGAACAGAAGATACAAGGGAAACTGTGCTTACGTATGTGAATGTATACTATGTTTGAAACCTAATGTACTATTTATAGTACATCCTGTAATTGAAAAACCATGCGTGTAAATTAATTTTTTGTATTTCCCTGATTAAATAAAAGCTTTTAAATTTACAATACCAAGTTTTAAATTTTTTGTGTGAAATAACATTTTTACTCTTATTACCAAAAGCACTCTAAAGCTTTAGGATTTTCTTTATATTTAACGCATGCTCATGCATTACTATCAATTGGAATTACATATACATGAAATTAATATCATGCTCCATAGTTTCTTCTCTCATTTAAATTATTTCTACACAAGAAATACGATGACCGAATCAAACTTGCTCCATAGTTTCGAAAATCCATATTTATCTATTAGAATCCTATCGTACGTTATTTACATATATACAAGAAATTAAATCCCGCATTTACAACACTACATAATACTTCAAATCAGTGTACTTATCGTAATATTAGGATATCCGTAGTTCGAGCCTCAGAGAGGTCCCTGGTGGATGTTAAAGCCTGCATATTACTGACACGGATCACTGGTTCGAAGTTTCCTCTTCCGACCTCCGTCTGCAACTCCATGGTCTTGAGTTGGGATCCGCCGGAACTAGCTAGTACAAACAATGTTCCATTAACCACGTCTTCCTCCGACACTGAACATGTAATATTGAATTTATAGGGGAATCTACTTATTTCTTTTATCCGAAACGGGCACATTTAATTTTGAAGTTATTTCTCCTATGCTGCTTATTACACTCCACTTATTTCTCCGACAGTGTATATAAAATCTAACTTCTCCTCCAGCACTGTTTATAGAGAACTAGCAATCTCGCGTTTTAACATCGCGATGCACAGCGTCCACGGTACTACTGTAATACAATCGTTCTACAATATGACCGCTTGATTTAACACACTGTTTCCACATCACCGGGATTTCCACACTCTTTGTTCGTAAATAATGTGCACACAATATACAGCGTGATTCAGCCACCCCTTCCGATGTAGTTTTATGCAACCCACAATATTAATTCCGTCCTGAAAACATCTGCCCTGCCGGTATGCTCAGACTACACAACGGGATATCTTGGTATTTACCGCCTCACCATGATAGGACGCCGTAATATTATACTCGTATTATACATGGGAAGAAATGCGTGTGCCTTCTACACTCATGCTCATAAATTAAGGATAATTGCCTAGTGTGGTGCCACACAACGTGGCACTACACAAAACTGGCGCTAATAGCATAGGCACATAGTGAACACAAACGAAACATATCTATAAGTCCATGGTATTGGTGATAAGTTGAGAAAACCGTCCCAAAACACATGTGCTAAAAAACGCCACTGTTTTCTGCGCATGTACCCCGACTTCAGTGTGGGATATGATCACCATGCACACGTACACGGGCCGCACAACGGGTTGTCATACTCTGGATCAGGTGGTCGAGCAGCTGCTGGGGTATAGCCTCCCATTCTTGCACCAGTGACTGTCGGAGCTCCTGAAGTGTCCTAGGGGTTTGAAGACGTCCAGCGATACGTCGACCGAGAGCATCCCAGACGTGCTCGATAGGGTTTAGGTCTGGAGAACAGGCAGGCCACTCCATTCGCCGGATATCCTCTGTTTCACGGTACTCCTCCACGATGGCAGCTCGGTGGGGCCGTGCGTTATCATCCATCAGGAGGAAGGTGGGCCCCACTACACCCCTGAAAAGGCGGACAAACTGGTGAAAAATGACGCGCCGATACACCTGACCTGTTACAGTTCCTCTGTCAAAGACATGCAGGGGTGTACGTGCACCAGTCATAATCCCACCCCACACCATCAAACCACTACCTCCATACAGGTCCCTTTCAAGGACATTACGGGGTTGGTATCTGGTTTCTGGTTCACGCCAGATGAGAACCCGGTGAGAATCACTCGTCCGTGAACATAATCTGGGACCACTGTTCCAATGACCATGTACTGTGTTCTTGACACCAGGCTTTACGGGCTCTCCTGTGAACAGGGAATGCACCTTGCAGGTCTCCGGGCGAATAAACCATGTCTGTTCAGTCGGCTGTAGACTGTGTGTCTGGAGACAAGTGTTCCAGTGGCTGTGGCAAGGTCCCGAGCAAGGCTACCTGCAGTACTCCGTGTCCGTCTGCGGACACTGATGGTGAGTTATCGGTCTTCTTATGGTGTTGTACACTGCGGACGCCCCGTACTGTAGCGCCTGGACATGTTTCCTGTCTGCTGGAATCGTTGCCATAATCTTGAGATCACACTTTGTGGAACAAAGAAGGTCCGTGCTACGACCTGCTGTGTTTGACCAGCCTCCAGCCGCCCTATTATTTTACCCCTCATAACGTCATCAGTATGTGTTCGTGAGCCATTTTCACCACACAGTCACCATTAACACGTCTGAACACACCTGCACACTTACTCGCTGCACCGTAATCTGACATGTACCAACAAACCTCTGCGTATTTGGACTGCTGCCAGCGCCACCGTGCGACGACCACAGGTCAAATGCACCACATGGTCATACCCCGAGGTTATTTAAAACCGCAAACCGCCCACCATAGCGTTGTTTCACCATGTATCAGCATTATCCTTAATTTCTGAGCATGAGTGTAGATCATATGAGCTTTATACGCCGACGAGACCCTAAATTGGTATTGTAACCGCCGTAAAGCTAATACTTGCTATAGACTGCCCACGGTGCCGCAAGTAACCGTAGTGTAGTTGGTAAGGGCTTGGCGGAGTGGGCTTGCATGGCAGGTGGGAAGTTCGAGTCCGGGGCGAAGATTAAACATTTTTGAAATATTTATTTAATACGTACCGCACGCAATGTAAGTTCAATACCCACTTTCATGAAAATTGTGTGTGAATGAATGTGTTGTGGCCCTAAGAATTGCTGATTATTTAGCAGGCGGGACACATACAGACCGGAAATAATAGGAGCACAACTGGCCTGAAAATGTTTTATCACAGCAAATGCTCGACGTGATGACCGTTTTCGTTTATGCACATTTGGGCCCGGTCTCCAATAGATCGCCTTGCGCGCTGAAGCATTCCAGGTGTAATTGCTCGGCAGGAGTCCGTGTTGAGTTGCCGGAGCTAGTTAGAGGTTTCGGGCGCTTGAGTGTAAATGGCGTTCTTCAAATGTCCCCACAAGAAAAAGTTTAAGGGCGTTAAATCCGGTGATCTGGCAGGCCAAGAAACAGGGTCTCTTCCTCCTGTCCATTTCCCTGGCAGTTTCTCGTTCAGATGGTTACGATCGGGCAAAGTCGAATGTGGTGGAGCTCCATCCTGTTGCAAGCACGTCGTCAAACGATCGTGCAAGGGCGCATCTCCAGCAGCAGTGGGAGTTCCTGACGCAGAATGTGCAGGTAGCGTGGGCTAGACCAATGGCCCTCAAAGAAATAAGGTTGAATCAGGCGATCCCCGAAGTTTCCACACCAAACATTCACTCCCTAACGTAGTTGATGGAACGCCTGTCGCACCCAGTGAGGGTTGTCTGGGCTCCAATAGTGCATGTTGTGGCGATTGACGTTCCCATTATTGAGGAAGCGCGATTCGTCCGAGAACAAGATATGCGTTACGATGCTGCATCATTGTCCAGCCTGCCTAATAGCCACCGACAGAACACCATTCGAGCTTCGAAATCCTGCCCATGGAGCTCTTGGTGTTAGCTCAAGATGGTATGGGTGAATTTATGTTCATGCAGTATTCGCCAGACCGACGGCGGGCTGGTGTTCACCTGTCGTGCAATCGCCTTTGTACTTATGTGTGAATAATTACGAGCTGCCCCCAGCAGGGCCTTTTCTGTTTCAACCGTTGTAACGGGCCTATCGTGGACTGGTGGCTGGTTGGAAATCACGCCTGTTGTAATTAGGCGTCTTTCAACACGGTGGAATGTCGTAGCAGCCAGGTGTCGCCTGTCGGGATACCGTTCCTGGTACAGACATAGTTCCTCGCACGCCTTGTCTTGCTTACCCATAAATGAGGATCATGTCTGTGGAAAACATGCCGAATGTCAGCAGAGATTACTTACATTCAAGCCTCTTCTGTGATTTCCCTTTCTGAGTCTGGGTCCAGAGTTAGCTTGGCCACTCATCTGACGCTTACCTTATCTTCTGCGGCGCACTTTGAACAATGCTGAATTTTTATAATCCTTTATAATTTTGCCGGAGGTCTAAAATACACACATATGACTTGCCGATCTTTCACATAGTAAGTAATGCAACCATCTTGAATATCCAGTGTCAAACCAAGTTAGCAAGTTGGCACTATCTTATTTCGGTCATTTTTAGTGGGCGGTGAGATTAGAATGTTGTCTTCCCTCTTTGTTCTTTCCTTAGCTATCTTTCTCTCGCCAGGGATTTTTCAAGCCAGAAAGTATTTGAGACAGCGCCACCAAGTCGGGGTTCTTGCGCAATCGGGTGGAACACAACTTCCATACGGACAAAGAAGGCTAGAAAACGCCTTAATTCCCTCAGTCAGTTACCGGTACCATTACATTTATTACCGATAAATGCAAAAAGACTATTTTCATTGATCTCAGCAAAATGGACTGTTAACAGGAACGGTTTCAAAGTAGAATATATATAAAAATCCTCTTAATCATCAATCACTACTGATCTGCATATACGGCAGTCGCCCAGGTGGCAGATTCCATATCTGTTGTTTTCTTAGCCTTTTCTTAAATGATTGTAAAGAAATTGGAAATTTATTGAACATCTTCCTTGGTAAGTTATTCCAATCCCTAACTCCCCTTCCTATAAATGAATATTTGCCCAAATTTGTCTCCTTGAATTCCAACTTTATCTTCATATTGTGATATTTTCTACTTTTAAAGACACCACGCAAACTTATTCGTCTACTGATGTCGTTCCACGCCATCTCTCCACGGACAGCTCGAAACATACCACTTAGTCGAGCAGCTCATCTCCTTTCTCCCAAGTCTTCCCAGCCCAAACTTTGCAAAAAAAATTAACGCTACTCTTTTGTCGGAAATCACCCAGAACAAATCGAGCTGCTTTTCTTTGGATTTTTTTCAGTTCTTGAATCAATTAATCCTGGTGAGGGTCCCTTAGAGTGGACCCATACTCTAGTTGGTGTCTTACCAGAGACTTACATGCCATCTCCTTTACATCCTTACTACAACCCTTAAATACCCTCATAACCATGTGCAGATATCTGTACCCATTATTTACAATCATATTTATGTGATTACCCCAATGAAGATCTTTCCTTATATTAAGACGTACGTTTTCACAATGATCCCCAAAGGGAACTTTCACCCCATCAACGCAGTAATTAAAACTGAGAGGACTTTTCCTATTTGTGAAACTCACAACCTGACTTTTAACCCCGTTTATCATCATACTATTGCCTGTTGTCCATCTCACAATATTATCGAGGTCATTTTGCAGTTGCTTACTATCTTGTAACTTATTTATTACTCTGTACAGAATAACATCATCTGCAAAATGCCTTATCTCTGATTTCACTTCTTTACACATATCATTGATATATATATATAAGAAAATATAAAGGTCCAATAATACTGCCTTGAGGAATTCCCCTCTTAATTATTACAGGGACAGATAAAGCTTCGCCTACTCTAATTCTCTGAGTTCTGTTTTCTAGAAACATAGCAACCCATTCAGTCACTCTTTTGTCAAGTCCACTTGCACTGAGTTTTGCCAGTAGTCTCCCAAGATCTACCCTATCAAATGTCTTAGACAGGTCAATCGCGATACAGTCCATTTCACCTCCAGAATCCAAAATATCTGCTATACCTTGCCGGAATCCCTCAAGTTGAGCTTCAGTGGAATAGCTTTCCTAAAACCGAATTGCCTTTTATCGAACCAGTTATTAATTTCGCAAACATGTCTAATATAATCAGAACGAATGCTTTCCCAAAGCTTACATGCAACGCATGTCAAACTTACTGGCCTGTAATTTTCAGCTTTATGTCTATCACCCTTTCCTTTATACACAGGGGCTACTATAGCAACTCTCTATTCATTTGGTATAGCTCCTTCAACCAAACAATAATCAAATAAGTACTTCAGATATGGTACTATATCCCAACCCATTGTCTTTAGTATATCCCTCGAAACCCTATCAATTCCAGGTGCTTTTCTAGTTTTCAACTTTTGTAGCTTACTGTAAATGTCATTGTTGTCATAGGTAAATGTTAATACTTCTTTAGCATTAGTCACCTCCTCTATCTGGACATTATCCTTGTATACTGCTGACTGAATGCTTCTGCCTTTTGGAGATCCTCGCATACACACTCCCCTTGTTCATTAATTATTCCTGGAATATCCTTCTTGGAACCTGTTTCTGCCTTAAAGTACCTATACATACACTTCCATTTTTCACTAAAATTTGTATGGCCGCCAATTATGCTTGCCATCATGTTATCTTCGACATATTGTGTGTTAGATAACGTCGTGATTGTTGCCCGCCGGCTTCACGATGGCGTCTTGATTTATAACAGTTGAACGGAAGCAAGGGAAGCTGCGTGTGCAAAGCTATGTCATCAACGTGATCAATATAATCAATATAATCTAAAGCAATATACATGTGTATCTTTTTATAAGTAGGCTATAAAACTCCTAAAGGCAACTGAATTCTCAGGAAAGTAACTGCAAAGTGTGTAAAGTAGTTTCATTGTTTAAATTTGGTACCGGTAATAATTTACTGCATAATACGTAAATGGATAAATTTGGTTTTATATGTGAAAATTAGAATATATGTCTAAATTCATGCCCTCAATGGAGGATTTTGTGTCCTCTCTTTTCCGTCATTGTCCTGCGTTGCAAATAGTTTTGTCCTCTTTTACATCTGTTTTCGTCCGGTCATCTTACGCAATCTTTGTCGATAGGAAGGTAGCCAATACGCCAGATACTAGCCTGATGTAAACCAACCTTGGCAAGTCTTAAACTGTTAGGAACCGTTGTCTTGTTGGACTAATCTAACGTTTCAGGCTGAACATAGGTTCTCTATAGTTGGAAGACTTGTTTACGTCCCCATTATCGACTGCGACAAGGTCATGTGTTTCCGACTGTCTGTTGCTCTTCGTTCTCGGGCCAGTCCTCACATGTTTGAAAACAAGTAGTTGGCAGCGGTTCCTGAACGATTACTAAGTTCAAGTCAAGTTATGTATTCCATTACATTGTCCTTGGTCTTGTATGGTATCTTCTTATAAATAAAATTGTAGGTGGTCCGCTGTCATTTATTTCGCCAAATTTTGATATAGGCCTATTTATCCGTTTTAGGTCAACCCTAGACCAATCAGTAGTTTTTAGCTTTCGTGTCTGTTTGTTTGTCTGTTTCTCTGTTTGTTCCACCATCACGGATAAAAGGCTGAATAGATGTCAACCAAACTTCATATTTAGAGTCTATTCATCCAGGGGCAGGTTTCGATATGCACATTATTTAAAAATCACTGAAGAGACTGGAGGTTTCTAGGAAAATTAGAAGATTTTTCAATTTTTTCCTATACTATTGATTATGTATCGACCAAACTTCATATTTAGTGTATAATCATTTAGGAGCATGTTTCAATATGCATATCTTTTAAAAATCACCTAACAGACTGGGGCTTTTTAAGAATTTTCTTTTACACTATTGATTTTATCTCCGGCCCTGCGGTGTAGGGGTAGAGTGCCTGCCTCTTACCGGAGGACCCGGGTTCGATTCCCGGCCAGGTCAGGGATTTTTACCTGGATCTGAGGGCTGGTTCGAGGTACTCTCAGCCCACGTGTTTATAATTGAGGAGCTATCTGATGGTGAGATGGCGGCCTCGGTCTAGAAAGCCTAGAATAACGGTGGAGAGGATTCGTCGTGCTGACCACACGACAGCAGGCCTCCGGGCTGAACAGCGGTCGCTTGGTAGGCGATGGCCCTTCGGGGCTGTTACACCATGGAGTTTGGTTTGGAAAAGTGAACTGAGAAGGAAGCGACACCCCTGCAGGCCTCTTTAGCTTCCAGCTAGTTCTTCTGTCCGGCCTCGTGCATTTAGGACAGTTGGAAAACGTACCCTTAATAAATGCTCCTCATAAAATCATTGTAAAAATACTAACTGCATCTATTTACAACAATAATCACAAACGCTTCCTTTCCATGTGGCTCAGTTGGTTGAGTCGCTGTCATTCTGAGTCCAAGTTTGCAGGTTCAAATCCCGGCTTGGGTCGGTGGCCCTTAAAACGGTGTTGAAATTGCAACAGCTTCATGTCGTTGGTTTCTGGTACGTTAATAAAGATTATAGTTACGAATATTAGCGTCATTAAACTGTAACTTTATACTACGGTGCTTTTGCTTTACGTCGCACCGACGCAGATAAGTCTTATGGCGACTGTGGGATAGGAAAGGCCTAGGAGTGGGAAGGAAGCGGCCGTGGCCTTAATAATTAAGATACAGCCCCAGAATTTGCTTGGTGTGAAAATGGAAAACCACGGGAGACCATTTTCAGGGCTGCCGTCAGTGGGGTTCGAATTCACTATCTCCCGGATGCAAGCTCACAACTGTGTGGCCCTAACCGCGAAGGAAACTAATAGAACAAGGTAAACTCTACCTAGCATATGTTGTGACGTGTATTTTTCTTTACCAACTAACAAAATACGTATCTATATGCATACGCTCCATTCTATATTTATGTATGTATTTATTTGTTTGTTTATTTATTTATTAGTGCCTTCTGTACAGTGGCGAAGTTAGGGCTCCAGACCCCCTCGAACACTTAACCACATACTAATCGGAAAACTAAAATACTGAGATACTTAAAATAGTTAAAACTACATAAATTAATTGAATTGAACGTAAATTTAAATAAATTACCAACTCAATTAATATTAAAACTAATTAATACTAAAAACTCTTAAAATGACTAATCCTCAGGCATGCACACGTTCATACTTCAACCATTCAGTCAGCTGTCCTCAGCAGGTAGTCTCGGCAGGTGACCTTAAATCGTGATTAAAAAGAAGTTACTTTCTCTGATAATCAAGAATAGGGAGAATGAGTGTCTCTATTAGTTTGGCCTGTGGCTCAAATGGAAATACATCCCTTTGCCGTTTAAGAGGGTGAAGAACTCCAAAAATCTTGTTACGTATTTCTTTCGTGTGATCAGACCAATTAACTGTTCCATTCATCATTACGCCGAGATTTGTAACCGTTTTATTGTAGGGAATAATGTTACCATTCAGTAGGATAGGCGGGATTGCGACATTTTTTGAGCAACACAGTAATTTTCGTGATCCAATTAAGATTGCCTGATATTTTGTGCAGTTTAGTATAAAAGAGTTTCGTTGTGCATATACACTAAGTCGTCGGAGGCGATTGCTAATATCTTGTCTTGCAGTGTCGATATATTTGAAGATAGTCAGCATAGGGGTCGTGTGTGTTATTTCGTGTCACAGATGGTGTGTCATACATATAAATACAAAAAAATTAGGGGCCCTGGAATACTACCCTGTGGGGTAACACTAAGTTTCATTTTCCATTTAGAGGCTTTGTCGTTTACTGTTACACGCTGTTGACGGTTACTCAAATAAGAACTAAAAACCTTAAGCGCGGCCAGGTCGAAATTTAGCAGTTCCATTTTCTTTATCATAGTCGAAATAACTATAGTGTCAAAGACGCTACTGAAGTCAAGAAGGATAAGTATAGTGAGCAGTTGTTTCTACATAGCGTTTTTAACATCTAGGGGCTGCCTGGCCGAGACGGTAAAGGCGTGCTCGGCTCGCCCGGAAGGACGTGGGTTCGAATCCCCGTCAGAAAGTCGTAAAATTTAAGAAATGAGACTTCCACTTCTGGAGGTGCATATGGCCCCGAGGTTCACTCAGCCTACACCAAAAATGAGTAACAGGTTAATTCCTGGGGGCAAAGGCGGCCGAGCGTAGAGCTAACCACTCTACCCCATCAAGTGCCGAGGTTACGGACAGTGGAAGCCTTTACCTTCCACCCCTCCAAGGGCCTTCATGGCCTGTACGGAGATGACTTTGCTTTGTTTCTAAATCTTCAGTAACCTTCAAAAGTGCTGTCGCGGTACAGTGACCCTTCTTAAATCCAGATTGCAAAGGGTCCAAAAGAGCATTTTTATATAGGTATTCCAGAACTTGCTCGTATACTAAACGTTCAAAGGCTTTAGAAAGCGCAGGGAGTATGGACATAGGACGATAGTCAGAGGGTGATTGTGGGTCTAAACTCTTAGGTACCGGTATAACATTGGCTGTTTTCCAGACAGGAGGGAAAGTTCCGTTTAGTAAACAGTAGTTCAGTATGTGCGTCAGTATAGGCAGGGCAGCACCCATAATGTTATGAATAAAAGTAGTCTTTGATTCAATCGAGTACAAAGCCTTTTTAACCTGATTTTCTCTGACACTGTGAAATGTGAATGGCGGATTGGCTGGAAGGGAGGGCGGATAGTCGGTGCAGTTAATTGGGGTAGGTAGTGTAATTGTTCAGTTCGTCAAGTAGAATGTCAGGAGTTGTCTGTCTCTGTTGATGTTTTCGTATTCCCAGAGCTCTAAGTTGGTCCCATGCGCGATTAAAATGTAAGTTGTTAGCTAAATTCCGGAGATATATACATTTTTTATTTCTGATTAACTGCTTAGTGCGATTTCTTAAGATGCGGTAAGATTCGAAGTGTCCGCCTCTGTTGTGTAGTGGTTAGCGTGATTAGCTGCCACCCCCGGAGGACCAGGTTCGATTCCCGGCTCTGCCACGAAATTTGAAAAGTGGTACGAGGGCTGGAACGTGGTCCACTCAGCCTCGGGAGGTCAACTGAGTAGAGGTGGGTTCGATTCCCACCTCAGCCATCCTGGAAGTGGTTTTCCGTGGTTTCCCACTTCTCCTCCAGGCGAATGCCGGGGTGGTACCTAACTTAAGGCCACGGCCGCTTCCTTCCCTCTCCCTTGCCTATCCCTTCCAATCTTCCCATCCCTCCACAAGGCCCCTGTTCAGCATAGCAGGTGCGGCCGCCTGGGCGAGGTACTGGTCATACTCCCCAGTTGTATCCCCGACCAAGAGTCTGAAGCTCCAGGACACTGCCCTTGAGGCGGTAGAGGTGGGATCCCTCGCTAAGTCCGAGGGAAAAACCGAACCTGGAGGGTAAACAGATGATGATGATGATGAAGATTCGAAGTCTGTGTCATCTAGGGTTTGTTTATAATGTTGAAATAACGAGTCATGGTGGGCCATCATTCTCTTGGCTTCATCATCTAGCCATGGACAAGAAGGGCGAGAAACCTGTAATCGACGCGCTCGCGTGTGTGTTTTTTTCTTTGCCGTATTATTTGTATAAAATGTCACTTCTTTATTGCTTATCACATGACCATTATTATAATAACATTACCGCATTTATTCTAAGCCAGAATATTGCATGTTTATTCAAACTGTTTTTTCTTGCATTCGTTTCACTTGTACTCGGAATATATGAAATGCTGCTGTTATGTTGGATGGGTGTAACAGTGGTACCCTGGGGGGGGGGGGTGTCGTCCAAGGAGTCCAGACACCCCAGGAGTTTTAACGAATGTACTTTTATTAAGCATTTTATATATAATGTACCGGTATGTTAATATTAGCTTCCGGAGTCCAACTCATTGGCTGAATGATCAGTGTTGAGGCCTTCGGTTCAGAGGGTCCCGGGTTCGATTCCCGGCCGGGTAGGGGATTTTAATCGCGTTTGATTAATTCTTCTGGCTCGGGGACTGGGTGTTTTTCCCAACACTTTCCTCTTCATATTCAGTCAACATACTACTCTACCAACCACCAAAGAAAGACACAACAGTGATTACATCTTTCCATATAGGGTTGGCGTCGGGAAGGACATCCGGCCGTAAAACAGGACCAAATCCACATGTGCGACACAGTTCGTACCCACGACACCACAGGTGTGGGAAAATCGGGGAAGAAGAAGAAGAAGATTACAATTAGCTTCCGGAATCCGCACGAATCCGCCACTCTTACTGGATCCAAGGACACTCATTTCCTTTTTAGTTATTCTACACCACCTAAATTCTGGAAGTTTGGACACCTATCAAAAAAAAAATCTGGATGAATGCCCCCCCCCCCCCCAAACTGAAATCCTGGCTACGCTACTGGCCCTGGAGCTCTGAAATATTTGTTCGAAGATGTAACTGGGGATGACCAGCTCCTCGCCCAGGCGGCCTCACCTGCTATGCTGAACAGGGTAGGGGATGGGAAGATTGGAATGGATAGGCAATGGAGAGGGAAGGAAGCGGCCGTGTGCTTAAGTTAGATCCCATCCCGACATTTGCCAGGAGGAAAAGTGAGAAAACATGGAGGTGGGAATCAAGTTCCCCTCTACTCAGTTGACCCCCCGAGGCTGAGTGGACCCCGTTCCAGTCCTCGTAACACTTTAAAAATGTCGTGGCTCAGCCTGGAACCGAATCCGGGCCTCAGGGGAGTGGTAGCTAATCACACTAACGACTAGATCACGGAGCCGGGCATTCATACAATAATTAGAGAAAATATAAATTTCAGTCATTTATATCGCATACATTTGTACCGTGAGAGCATAAATAATGGGGATAGGAATATGGATTTGTATTGCCAAGTCCATCAACTACGAGCATCGCCGACATGGGAATATAGTTCAGTCGTCATAGCAATGGACCGACTGGTGATGGTAGTGGATGTTGTCGTGATTGTTTTTATAAGCTGAAAACCACGCGATCTTTACTCGTATTCTTCAGGATGATGATGGAAAGGACTACGAACATGAGAAGAAGCAAGTGATCGCCAAGCCAGAAGAAAACATTATCAACCGTAACATCTCTGACTATAATTGTTGATTGTTGAGAGTCTGCTGCCACTCATCTTCGTTAGATAGCAGTAGTGCTGCAATTATAAAACCTAACACGTCAACAAAGGGTGCACAACAGCTAATTCAAAATTTTCAAAAAACTTCTTCAGCTCATCCCAGATATTTCCACGGTCGCTGTGGCCACCTAACTAATTTTGGTTTTTGGCTGGGGATTTAAGACTGGACCCCGGGGATTAGCCAAGAACCGAACCTTGGCCGTCAGGGTCGAAAGCCAGCATCTAAGTCACTGTGTAAATCACACCACCCCCCTCCATGGTTATTCAATTCGTCAATTACAACTTTTATACATTTTTTTGCTTTTCTGTCATTATTATAGATTAGGGCTGAAGGTTTAGATCCTGGAACGTAAAGCACGGAATCATTCTAACATTCGAGTGACGTACGCTCACAGTTTCAGCCGGGTTGAGTCCCAGAATTTTTTCCCTCAGGAGTTCTTTTACGAGCCAATAAATCCAACGACACAAGGCTGACGTATTTGAGCACATTAAATACCATCGGACTGAGCGAGAATGGAACCTGCAAAGTTAGGGTCAGAAGACCAATTCTTCAACCGTCTGAATCACTCAGCCCGGCTATCATTATTAGTAGTAGCAGTAGTAGTTGTAGTAGCAGTAGTAGTAGTAGTGAGAGCTGCGCGGAAGGTACCTATGACATTACCTTATCTCAATCAATCAATCAATCAATCAATCAATCAATCAATCAATCAATCAATCAATCAATCAATCAATCAATCACTACTGATCTGCATTTAGGGCAGTCGCCCAGATGGCAGATTCCCTATCTGTTGTTTTCCTAGCGTTTTCTTAAATGATCGCAAAGAAAGTGGAAAATTATTGAACATTTCCCTTGGTAAGTTATTCCAATCCCTAACTCCCCTTCCTATAAACTAATATTTGCCCCAATTTGTCCTCTTGAATTCCAACTTTATCTTCATATTGTGATCATTCCTACTTTTAAAGACACCACTCAAACTTGTTCGGCTACTGATGTCCTCCCACGCCATCTCTCATCTGACAGCTGGGAACATACCATTTAATCAAGCAGCTCGTCTCCTTTCTCCCAAATCTTCCCAGCCCAAACTTTGCAACATTTTTGTAACGCTACTCTTTTGTCGGAAATCACCCAGAACAAATCAAGCTGCTTTTCTCTGGATTTTTTCCAGTTCTTGAATCAAGTAATCCTAGTGACGGTCCCATACACTGGAACCATACTCTAGTTGGGGTCTTACCAGAGACGTATAAGCCCTCTCCTTTACATCCTTACTACAACCCCTAAACACCCTCATAACCATGTGCAGAGATCTGTATCCTGTATTTACAATCCCATTTATGTGATTACCCCAAAGAAAATCTTTCCTTATATTAACATCCAGATACTTACAATCATCCCCAAAAGAAACTTTCACCCCCTCAATGCAGCAATTAAAACTCAGAGGACTTTTCCTATTTGTGAAACTCACAACCTGACTTTTAACCCAGTATATCAACATATCATTGCTTGCTGTCCATCTCACAACATTTTCGAGGTAATTTTGCAGTTGCTCACAATCCTGTAACTTACTTAGTACTCTATACAGAATAATATAATCCAAAAGACTACCTCTGATTCCACTCCTTTACTCATATCATTTATATATATAAGAAAACATAAAGGTCCAATAATACTGCCCTGAGGAATTCCCCTCTTAATTATTACAGTGTCAGATAAAGCTTCGCCTACTCTAATTCTCTGAGATCTATTTTCTAGAAATAAAGCCACCCATTCAGTCACTCTTTTGTCTAGTCCAATTGCACTTATTTTTGCCAGTAGTCTTCCGTGATCCACCCTATGAAATGCTTTAGACAGGTCAATCGCGTTACAGTCCATTTGACCTCCAGAATCCAAAATATCTGCTATATCATGCTGGAATCCTACAAGTTGAGCTTGAATGGAATAGCCTTTCCTAAAACCGAATTGCCTTCTATCGTACCAGTTATTAATTTCGCAAACATGTCTAATATAATCAGAAAGAATGCCTTCCCAAAGCTTACATGCAATGCATGTCAAACTTACAGGCGTGTAATTTTCAGCTTTATGTCTATCACCCTTTCCTTTATACACAGGGGCTACTATAGCATCTTCATTTGGTATAGCCCCTTCAACCAAACAATAATCAAATAAGTACTTCAGATGTGGTACGATATCCCAATCCATTGTCTTTAGTATATCCACAGAAATCTTATCAATTCCAGCCGCTTTTCTAGTTTTCAACTTTTGTATCTTATTGTAAATATCATTGTTATCATATGTAAATTTTAATACTTCTTCAGCATTAGTCACCTCCTCTATCTGGACATTTTCCTTGCAACCAACAATTTTTACATACTGTTGGTTGAATACTTGTCTTTTGAAGATCCTCATATACACACTCTCCTTGTTAATTAATTATTCCTGGAATGTCCTTCTTGGAACCTGTTTCTGTCTTAAAGTACCTATACATTCCCTTCCATTTTTCACTAAATTTTGTATGACTGCCAATTATGCTTGCCATCATGTTATCCTTAGCCGCCTTCTTTGCTTGATTCAATTTCCTAGTAAGTTCCTTCAATTTCTCCTTGCTTCCACAGCCATTTTTATTTCTTTCCAATCTGCACCTCCTTCTTAGTCTCTTTATTTCACTATTATAATAAGGCGGGTCTTTGTCATTCCTTACCACCTTTAAAGGTACAAACCTGTTTTCACATTCCTCAACAATTTCTTTAAACCCATCCCAGAGTCTGTTTACATTCTTATTTACCGTTTTCCACCGATCATAGTTACTTTTTAAAAAGTGCCTCATGCCTGCTTTATCAGCCATATGGTACTGCCTAATAGTCCTACTTTTAAAACCTTCCTTTCTATCACATTTATTTTTAACTACGACGAAAACAGCTTCGTGATCACTAGTACCATCTATTACCTCGGTTTCTCTATAGAGCTCATCTGGTTTTATCAGCACCACGTCCAGGATATTTTTCCCTCTAGTACCTTAGCTGGTACGGCTATGAACACTGTTGCTTTAATCAGAATCTGCTTTCTTAATTTCTAAGGGAGATCTTCGTTTTACCATTCTTTCATACTGTGTATCGCAACAAATAAGAATAATATTCTTATCTCTGATAAAAATGATAATATAAGAGGATATTTTCATTTTTTAAATATTTGCTAGTGTTGTCGAATGGATTAAAACTCTATTTTAATTTGGGATGCTTTCCTCATTTGAACCGATATGTATATAAATAAATAAATAAATAAATAAATAAATAAATAAATAAATAAATAAATAAATAAATAAATAAATAAATAAATAAATAAATAAATCATGTAAATAAATAAATAAATAAATAAATAAATAATGGTTAGATGGCCATGATATTTTCAACTATAAACAATAAATACATAGAAATGTAACGTCAAGAATATTTTTCGCACTTTAGTCCGGCCTTTCCTTATCTTGCCTTGCTCTCGACATTCACTGTTGGTGACGTTAGAGCACCTACATCCTAAAATAACATGCTTAGGAGCGTCGAAGTTTGGAAAGAAGAATCCATCACTTTTAATAATTAATATTTCCGTCACACATTTCTTCTTCTTTTTCTCTTCTTCTTATCCTTCTTGGCAATTTCTCCAACTGATTAAATTCGCCATTGTGTGGGATTGGGCCCAGTTTTACGGCCAGGTGCCCTTCCTGATGCCCACCCTATGTGGAGGGATATATTCACTATTGCGGCGTGGTTCTGTGGTGGCTGGTAGTGTGTCGTGGTGTGTGTGGATGTAGAGAAGTGTATTATGACGGACCCAAACACCTAGTCCTCGGGCATTTCACCACACATAATGGAGATTTTTCTGAGCTAGTATGACACCTGAGTGGCATAGTCACCTATACTGCCGTGGTTTGAATCCCGGCCAATGGATGTTGATTTCTTGAAATGAGAAGTCATAAACTCCGGTTCGGATTCCACGTAAAACTGGAAGGTGATCACTATATCAACAGTCACGTAAAACTACAAGATAGCTTTTGAGATGTTTCTGGGGTAAAAATCTGATTCATTTGAGATAATCATTCCTTGCTCTCCCAGAGAAAGAGGACGTTATATTAATGAACGCTGCAGTCGTGTCACTTCTTTGGGCACCTCCTCTTTAAGTGTCAGATAAAGCACGTATCGTTTGTCTCTCATCAAAGAGTAATCATCTTGACAATGTGTATACAGCTACAAAATCATGCACGATGGTACCCTCTGCACTTGCTGTCCAGCCCTTCCAATATGAACTTCTTACATACAGTGATAGATGTGAAATCATATTTAAGGAAACTGCGTAGTGTCATGTTTTTGCTCTTAACCAAGTGACGCAGAGGAATGTTTCTTAAACAACAGAGAAAACCCCTCTGGGGGCAGGACCGTTTTAAGATAACGGCCACCGGCGGCCTCGCTTTTTATGGGAACCCCATCTATATATATATATATAAAATAAGAGTTTTGTCTGTATATTGCTCAGAATTTGAAAAGAATTGTATTTCTGTATCAGTCACGTCCACTGTAACCAGGAAATGCACTTTTTACTTTTCCGTAATTTCTGTCCGTCCGTCCGTATGTACACGCATCACGAGATAACGGCTGAAGAGAATTTAATGAAAATCGGTATGTAAAGTCGGGATATGAACCACTAAAATCTAGGCTATAAATCATTTTATTAAATCTGTGCGTAATGGTAGTTTAGGGGAGGGCCTAAAATTTAATTCTCAAATATTTATATTATTAGTGGTCCTATTGATAAATAATACATAACTAAAGTTATATAGAATTAAATTTCCGATCATTTATGTTTTATACCTTTTTATCGTACCGGCTATGATAACATAGATATTCATGAATTTGTATTTTTGTTGCTAAGTCCATATCAACGCCGAACCACGAGAGAATGGGTTAACAGAATTGAATGAAAATCGGTATAGGCCTATAGAGTCGGGGAATAAGAAACTACAGTCTAGGCTATAAACAACTTTATCCATTCTGGATGAAATTGTAGTTTAGGGGAAGGCGCCTAAAATTTATTTTTTAAATACCTATGTTATTGGTCATATCCAAAATTACTACATAACAAATGTTATAGAGAATACACTTTCCGATCATTTGTATTTTATTCTGTTTTACCGTACTGACTATGAAAAGAGTGGTATTTCAGAGTAAGAAGAAAACTAAATATGAAGGCCTACAATATCGAAAGCTCATAAAATTTATCAACAATAATATTACATTGACCATTGTTTGTTGTGATGTTCTTTGTCTCTTATACTTCCACTCATCTCCGATAGATGGGATTATTGCTGTGTGCCAAGTATAACAGCCTGACTGAAAATTGGCAGGAAATGGCTGGGGAGTTAGATAACTTTCTTCTTTAGCATGTCATTCCTCTGGTTCATACATTTTCTTTTTTTACTCCTGGTACGTAACATACTGGTTCATCATAGTATTCCAGCTATTCGATCCCTACTCTGACGCGCTGTTTTGAATGAGCAGTGTGCCCACTTAAGGCAGAGGCTCACTTAGTAGCAATAGTAGTAGTAGTAGTGGTGGTAGTATGACCTGGTCTAGAATTGCAATTTAGACCTATTCCAAATTATAGCACCACAATTCACTAAATAACTCAAAATTCAACCCGGAAAAGATCCGTTTCTTAAGAAAAGCTTCTTCCTCTTCACTTTTATTAAATTCTATATTCATTTTATTCCAAATTAGCAGTGAGGAGGAGAAATTTGCCTCCAATTCAGATAGATTTTTCCGCCGCCATTGTACTGAATTGGAATTGTCTGGCTCATCGGGTACTCCTAGGAAACAGATTAGTAAAAATACATCGTTTTTGCCCTGGGACTCTGCACTATTCGACTCCCCCCGCCGAAAAAAGACGAAGTGTGTTCACGGATCACGGCTGTCTGCGGCTTGGTCATTCCAGCTCTGGAACTTTGGACTGTCGGATCGGCAGCATTCGTTAAAAGTGAGAAAATGTGTGGTTTTTCATTTGATTGACTGTTTCATATGAAAGCATTGCTTTTAATCGCGCCGTTCCTACTGATATCATTGTAATGGACCTATGTTCATTTCAGCTGGGAAAACCACTAAGACAGTCTTTCTGATGATATAAAAAGGCAGATGGAGTATGAGTGTCTGACATTATAATGAAAACTCCCTAGCCTGATTGTGACTGGTGGTAGGCAAGTGGGCCTACATTTACAATGAAAATGCCCTAACCCAGTTTTCATATGAGAAAAGACGTTTGGTGAATTCCCCGTCGCGTTTCTAGGGTAACGGTAAGAGCTATGCAATTTAATACAATCTTGCTCACAACGTGTACACTACCTAACTTAGAATTCTGTACACAAGGTAGAATTCCGTAGCGAAGCACGGGTACATCAGCTAGTTATTTTATATTTTTAAGTAGACACCAAACAAATTGTTAGTGTGCAATAGGGCCGGTTGAAATATTACATAGTCCTAAAGTATTTGTGAACTTGCTACGAGGAAATAACTCAGACTAAGACTAATAATAAATTTGTGTGGCTCTATTGCTAGCCTGGTGCAGTCCTCGTAAGGCAGAACCTCCGACAAGAGTGGACGACATCTGCCTTGTATGACAAACTGCGTGTTTTGTGTGTAGTGTGTAAGTTGCAGGGGTGTTGGGTAGCAGAAATGTCCATTGTCCTAACCAAGGGAATTAACCATTTAAGATTAGTATTCTCGACCGGGCCGAGAATCGAACCTGAGGGCTTATGAACCGAAGATCACTACGCTGACCATTCAGTCAAGAAGCTGGAAAAGTTTTGTCTATTACACTTTTAAAATTCCGGTGAAACTGCTATCAAACTTTGTTTTGTTCGGCGTTAAAATATCAGTTACTCACTATCATGAAATTTATATTAACGTTCCTTGGTTCATCTTTCGTGTATGGTCACGAGTGTCCGAGCAATGCGTTGTTGAAATAATGCTCATGTACAAATGTTTTGTGCGCCGAAGGGGATATAAGATAAATCGAACCTTAGAAAGTATAATGGTATTTCTAAATTTCTACACTCATGTTCATTAAAACATAACACCCTGAAAGACTAGAGAGAGGAAGTTCATATTCACAGGACATATACATTAGTATGTCCTGAAGAAAAGACTAGCATTTGAACCATGTCGGCCCTCAGATTCAAGGTCCACACCGATATCTCGACACAAAAACCACCGACTGGTAAAATGTGCCTGCGGCTCTCGTTGTCGCTGTAAACCGAAAGTAATGGTTCAGTGTGACTTGAGCAGACGTGCAGGTTGCCTCGCAGAGGTATGTGAGAACCGTACTGTCGAATGAGTGAGTTTTAAGGAGGGCGCATTATTGGCATGAGAAAACGTGATGCATCCATCCGGGAAATTGCTGCTCGTGTGGGACGAGGTGTGTCGGCAGTGCAACGGGTGCGTACAGAATGGTACACAGAAGGCCGTAGAACACAACGAGATGGGTTTGGTCGCACCGAGCAGACCACCCCCCGAGAAGATCGAAACCTCACCCGAATGGCATTGCAGGGCAGATCTGCGTCCTCCTCGGCTCTGGCGAAAGAGTGGATCAGTGTAACACATCGTACACTATCAGGAGTGACAGTCCGTTGCCGTTTATTACGGTCTGGGTTACCGGCACGTCGTCCACTTCACTGCCTGCCTTTCACTAATGTGCATGAACATGCTAGACTGCAATGGTGTATGGAACGACGTCACTGGGGACAGGAGTGGCAGCAGATAGTGTTTTCTAACGAATCCAGGTTCTGTTTTTTTGAAAATGATTGCCGTATTTTGGTTCGCCGCAGACAGGAGGAGAGGCATCACATCGATTGCATTCGCACAAGTCATACAGCGCCAAATCAAGGCCTTATGGTGTGGGGTGATATTAGGTTCAACAACAAATCACAGTTGATGCGTGTCCAGGGCACTGTGACTAGTGACTTCCTGCGACCCGCAGCCATACGCTTTCTGCACCACACCCCAGACGCCATATTTCAGCAGAACAACGCGCGATCACATGATGCTGCACGAAAACGTCCATTCTTGTTGTCACAAGATGTCAGACTGTTGCCCTGGCCCGCCCGAACACCGGACTTGTCGCCAATCGAAAATGTGTGGGATATGGTGAAACGACGGGTGCGGCGCTGTAATGCAATGCCAACCACCAAAGATGCTAGTTGCTTTACTTCGCACCGACTCAGATTAGTCTTATGGCGACGATGCGACAGGAAAGGCCTGGGAATGGGAGGGAAGCGGCCGTGGCCTTAATTAAAGTACAGCCCCAGCATTTGCCTGGTGTAAAAATGGAATACAATCTTCAAAGCTGCCGACAGTGGGGTTGGAGCCCACTATCTCCCAAATGCGAGCTCACAGCTGCGCGCTCCTAACCGCAGGGGAACTCGCCCGGTACCACCAAAGATGAACTGTGGAACCAGGTGAATGCAGCATGTATTCCTATATCCCATGGTGCCATTCGCGCCTTATACGTGTCGGTGCCATCACGCATGGAACAAGTTATTAGTGCCCATGGAGGATCCAGTGACTACTAGGCAACAGGACACATGCTGAACCTAGGTGACTGACGTGCTAATCGTTTCTGCATAATATACTAATGAACATGTCCTGTGAATATGAATTTCCTATCTCTAGTCTGTCAAGGTTTTCAATTTTTTTTTATGAGCATGAGTGTGCTTCAAGTACTGTGAATTATTTTACATAAATGAACATACACATTGTAAATTCTCTAGCAACTTGCAATAGCAAATATAAAATATGCCTTACGGTTGGGCGCCATTTGTAATTTAAATAATTATATAAAATCTCTCGTAATGCTGGGCGTCATTTTTAATACAAATAAAATTAAATGTAAATTCTTCTTCTTTATCTGTTTACCCTCCAGAGTTGGTTTTTCCCACGGACTCAGCGAGGGATCCCACCTCTACCGCCTCACGGGCAGTGTCCTCGAGCTTCAGACTCTGGGTCGGGTGATACAACTGGGAGAATGACCAGTACCTCGCCCAGGCTGCCTCATCTGCTATGCTAAACAGGGGCCTTGCGGGGGGATGGGAAGATTGGAAGGGATAGACAAGGAAGAGGAAAGAAAGCGGCCGTGGCCTTAAGTTAGGTACCAACCCGGCATTTGCCTGAAGGAGAAGTAGGAAACCACGGAAAACCACTTCCAGGATGGTTGAGGTGGGAATTGAACCCACCTCCACTCAGTTGACCTCCCGACGCTGAGTAGACCCCGTTCCAGCCCTCGCACCATTTTTCCAATTTCGTGGCAGAGCCGGAAATCGAACCCGGTCCTCCGGGGGTGGCAGCTAATCACACTAACCACTACACCACAGAGGTGGACTTTGTAACATGTACCAAGTTAAACGCACGGTAATTCAAGTTTATTTTATATCATTTCGGGCTGAGCAGCGCTCCCTTGGTAGGCCAAGGCCCTTCGGGTCTGTTGCGCTATGGGATATTTTTAGTGTATGTGAGAAAATATCGAGGCAATTATTGTTATTCTTATTCTTATTCTTATTCTTCTTCTTCTTATTATTACTATTATCATCATCATTATTGTTATTATCATTATTATGCCATCATTAATTTCTAGTATCACAATGTAAATTCCTGGGTTAGAAGGTATTTCCTGTATTTATATGTCAAAACTATGGATATACGCCGTAAGAAACAGTCATTTTCTATGATATTTCAACACAGCCTACTGTGTACAAAAAGAGGGACTGTAAACTTGGGCAAAACCATGGTCAGAAATATCCTGGGAAATACATTCAACTGCGTGTGCACTGAGATGAAAAGTAGTTAGGAAAACGTGAAAACGGTGCTGTGTTGATTGCGGACAGTGTCAATCAATCAATCAATCAATCAATCAATCAATCAATCAATCAATCAATCAATCAATCAATCAATCAATCAATCAATCAATCAATCAATCAATCAATCAATCAATCAATCAATCAATCACTACTGATCTGCATTTAGGGCAGTCGCCCAGGTGGCAGATTCCCTATCTGTTGTTTTCGTAGCCTTTTCTTAAATGATTGTAAAGAAATTGGAAATTTATTGAACATCTCCCTTGGTGAGTTATTCCAATCCCCTTCCTATAAACGAATATTTGCCCCAGTTTGTCCTCTTGAATTCCAACTTTATCTTCATATTGTGATCTTTCCTACTTTTAATGACACCATCCAAACTTATTCGTCTATTGATGTCCTCCCATGCCATCTCTCCACTGACAGCTCGGAACATACCACTTAGTCGAGCAGCTCGTCTCCTTTCTCCCAAGTCTTTCCAGCTCAAACTTCGCAACATTTTTGTAACGCTACTCTTTTGTCGGAAATCGCCCAGAACAAATCGAGCAACTTTTCTTTGGATTTTTTCCAGTTCCTGAATCAAGTAATCCTGGTGAGGGACCCATACACTGGAACCATACTCTAGTTGGGGTCTTACCACAGACAAATATGCTCTCTCCTTTACATCCTTACTATAACCCCTAAATACTCCCATAACCATGTGCAGAGATCTGTACCCTTTATTTACAATCATATGTATGTGATTACCCCAATGAAGATCTTTCCTTATATTGATACCTAGGTACTAACAATGATCCCCAAAAGGAACTTTCACCCCATCAAGGCAATAATTAAAACTGAGAGGACTTTTCCTCTTTGTGAAACTCACAACCTGACTTTTAACCCCGTTTATCACCATACCATGTCCGACTCGTTGGCTGAACAGTCAGCGTACTGGCATGCGGTTCAGAGGGTCCCGGGTTCGATTCCCGGTCGGGTCGGAGATTTTAACCTTAATTGGTTAATTCCAATGGCACAGGGACTGGGTGTATGTGTTGTCTTCATCATCATTTCATCCTCATCGCGACGCGCAGGTCACCTAAGGGTGTCAAATGGAAAGACCTGCACCTGGCGAGCCGAACCCTTCCTGGGATATTCCGGCACTAAAAGCCATACGACATTTCATTTCATCACCATACCATTGCCGGCTGTCAATCTCACAACATTATCGAGGTCATTTTGCAGTTGCTCACAAACTTGTAACTTATTTATTACTCTGTACAGAATAGCAGCATCTGCGAAAAGCCTTATCTCTGATTCCACTTCTTTACACATATCATTGATCTAGATAATAAAACATAAATTCTTAATTTTTACAGGGACAGATAAAGCTTCACCTACTCTAATTCTCTGAGTTCTATTTTCTAGAAACAGAGCCACCCATTCAGTCACTCTTTTGTCAAGTCCAACTGCACTCATTTTTGACAGTAGTCTTCCATGATCTACCCTATCAAATGCCTTAGATAAGTCAATCGCGATACAGTCCAATTGACCTCCTGAATCCAGGATATCTGCTATACCTTGCTGGAATCCTACAAGTTGGGCTTCAGTGGAATAACCTTTCCTAAACCCAAACTGCCTTCTATCGAACCAGTTATTAATTTTGCAAACATGTCTTATATAATCGGAAAGAATGCTTTCCCAAAGCTTACATACAATGCATGTCAAACTGACTGGCCTGTAATTTTCAGCTTTGTCAATTGCGGACACCTCACTAAAAGTCTCGATTGCGGACACAAAATGTTTGGGATGAGTGCCATCTCATTAAAGGGTTTTCCACTTTTTTTTTACGTCGCACTGACACAGGTAGGTCTTGTGGAGACGATGAGATAAAACGGGCTGGGAGTGGGAAGGAAGCGACTGTGGCCTTAATTAAGGTTCAAACCCAGCATTTGCCTGCTGTGAAAATGGGCAAATGTTACCAATCCAGTTCTGCTCTAGTTGTCATACAGCTCTACCACTGTGTTGAGTCTTTAGACCGTTTGCTTGTTTATGTTCATTAATCGTTGTGCTAGTATGGGATTTATTGAGACGGAGAAAGTAAGCCATGTGTCTTACAGCATGACTATAGTTACAGACAGTTTAGAATTAGTAAAAATGGTGTTACCACATGGATTTGTTTGAAGGAGAAAACGAAGAAGTGCAAAGGAAAATTATTTACTAAAGGTGTGTAACGGATCGTCCGGCTCTGTGGTCTAGTGGTTAGTGTGATTAGCTGCCACCCCCGGAGGCCCGGGTTCGATTCCCGGCTCTGCCACGACATTTGAAAAGTGGTACGAGGGCTGGAGCGGGGTCCACTCAGCCTCGGCAGGTCAACTGAATAGGGGTAGGTTCGATTCCCACCTCAGCCATCCTGGAAGTGGTTTTCCGTTGTTTCCCACTTCTCCTCCAGGCAAAAGCCGGGATGGTACCTAACTGAAGGCCACGGCCGCTTCCTTCCCTCTTCTTTGTCTATCCCTTCCAATCTTCCCATCCCCCCGCAAGGTCACTGTTCAGCATAGCAGGTGAAGCTGCATGGGCGAGGTACTGGTCATCCTCCGCAGTTGTATCCACCGACCCAGAATCTGAAGCTCCAGGACACTGCCCTTGAGTCCGGCTCCATGGCTAAACGGTTAGCGTGCTGGCCTTTGGTCACAGGGGTTCCGGGTTCGATTCCTGGCAGGGTCGGGAATTTTAACCATTATTGGTTAATTTCGCTTGCACGACGACTGGCTGTATGTGTCGTCTTCATCATCATTTCATCCTCATCATGACGCGCAGGTCGCCTACGGGGGGTCAAATCAAAAGACCTGCACCTGGCCAGCCGAACATGTCCTCGGACACTCCCGGCACTGAAAGTCATACGACATTTCATTTCACTGCCCTTGAGGCGGTAGAGGTGGGATCCCTCGCTGAGTCCGAGGGAAAAACCAACCCTGGAATGTAAACAGATTAAGAAAGAAATGTAACAGATCTTAACACATTTTAATATGTATACCTCTCTATTTAGTTTCAACTGTTATTCGTTTAAACTTTAGTTGGGAATATATTAAAATACATTATATTTACTATTTGTGATCCAATTTCATTTTTTCAACAAACTTAAAGTCTCTCTGCACGTGTCATGGAGCGTGTAGACATTTTTTAACTTAATTTGGTTGTATTTATTAGAAACCAAAGTAATTGTATTTTCTTTCTTTCTTTCTTTCTTAACCTGTTTACCCTCCAGGGTTGGTTGTTCCCTCGGACTTAGCGAGGGATCCCACCTCTACCGCCTCAAGGGCAGTGTCCTGAAGCGTGAAATTGTATTTTATTATTAAATAATTGTTATTCTTATTTTTATTATGATTTAATTACTAATTGTTATTCATTTGCTTATTTATTTTAGGTAATGAAATCATGATAATTGTTAATCATGATTGCGTATATGATGAGACTCAACTCGATGTAAAACAAACAATATTTCGTGCAAGGAAATGGACTAGAGAGGAGCCTAGTTCTCCTATACCTCAGATTTATTCAGAAGAATTTCAAAATTTGCATAATAAAGGGTTTGATCTTGTAACACACATTCCTCAGTTTATAAATATTAAACATTCAATGTACTATGGGAGGAATAAGGATCATGGAGTGCAGAAAGAACTGAAGTTAGCGTCAGAAATAATCCTCAGTGAAGTATTGTTGAAAATGTTTGACGGAAAGAGCTTTCTCCTTTCAGATGACAGCACAGATGACAGAATGTTAATATTCGCCAGTTCTTTAGCTAACGAAATGTTGCGAGAAGGAACGTTGTTTTTCGTTGACGGTACATTTAAGAGTGTAAACAGCCAGTTCGCCCTACTACACACGATACATGTTGACCTGGGAAGTAGTGAAAGTGAAACTAACGTTACTCCTGTTATATTTGCACCTCTTCCTGACAAGATAAAGGGAACATATATTCGGATGCTCGAAAACATTGTGCAAGCTGTTCCAGAATGGGAACCAGAGAAATTCACAGTAGACTTTGAGACTGGTGCTATTTTTGCTCTAAGAAAAACATTTCCACATTCACAGACTTTCTTTTTTTCGATTTCACGCAGTGTCTGTGGAGGAAAGCTCAGGGGATAGGAATGACGACTCTTTACAAGGAAAACGAAGAAATCAGTCGAAATGTAAGAAAATGCGCTGCACTTGCTTTTCTGAAACCTGAAGATGTAAAGAGTAGATGGATTCTAATTCACAGTCAAGCTGCACCGGATGTGAAATTAACAGAATTCTTCGACTATTTTGTTAAGCAATGGCTGCTGAATGAGTCTGTCCCGCTGGAAATGTGGAACTGTTTTAACGTTAGGCACAGAACAAACAATAACACTGAAGAATGGAATTTCAAAATCAATAGTAAAATTGGAAGGCCTCACCCAAGAATGAGAGATCTCATCACTTGTCTAAAGCTGGAAGCAGAGAATTCAGACCATTCAGTTATGCGGATGGACTTAAATTTGAAAGGAGCTAAAAGAAAAAGGAAGTCCGGTAAACTGGACAACTGCTCGAAGCACGAGGAAGTACAAGGAGGATAACAACTTGGAAAGGTTTTTGGACGTAATGTCATTTGTACTCAGAATGGAGTAAGCGTAAGTGTCGTTCATTCAAGAAACGTAAGTTGTAAGTAAGAGTGTATTATTAAACGTATGTATGTAAAATTATGACGAATCTTTCAGATGAGAAATAATTATAAGAATAAATAAATAAATAAATAAATAAATAAATAAATGGTAGTAAAAACGGCGAACTTAAAAAGTGCAAACAGTTATTCTGACAAAGCAAAAAAAGAGCAGCTAATTATGGGACTAGGTCTTCATTATTTTAAAGGCCGAGTAGGTTAACCATGCGGGTTCATGGCGTCCGTGGGTCTTCCGACCCCCTGCCGTTAACTTCATGTGCGGAGCTACACGGCAGGCCTACCTCGAAAATAAGCGAGGTGCTCTAAAAAAAGGCACGCAGTCCCGGTTAGCGCTAACAATGAACCTTTACGCACTTGCACTAGTAATAAAAATACAATATAGATACTTTACTTCACGAAGGCATATCTGTAGGAAATAGGCACATCGAGACTACTAATGGTGTGTCCGCAATCGAGACTGTCCACAATAAAGACGCAACTGAAAGGGGAAAACCCTGGAACGAGCTGGCACTCTTCCCAAATATTTTGTATCCACAATCGCGACGATACCGTGAAAACTAGAGATGGAAAGTCGGGAGCCCGGGTTAATCTAACCAACTGATTAGTAAAACGTGAATTTACACGAAACGGAACATAATCTATATTGAATGTATGTCAAAAAGACGAAAAACAGAAAATATGCTATGATGAATAGACCTAGGGAGTGTAATTCATTTTGGAAGGATTATTTGCTCATTTTACAGTGGGCCATGACTGTTATCAGTGTCTCATGCTGTCAATCATATATTTGAGAAGTTTGTGTGATTATGTTTCATTGTGCCAGTAGCTACGAACTGTTATGAGACAGTGAGGTTGCTAGTGTTATTTAGAATTTTCTTTACGTTGTACCGACATAGATAGGTCTTGTGGCGACGTTGGGATAGGAAAGGACTAGGACTGGGAAGGAAGCGACCGTGGCCTTACGTGCGATCCCTCGATGAGTCGGAGGGAAAAACCGATCCTGGAGGGTATACAGATAAGGAAGAAGAAGAATAAAAATATTGATTTTCGTACCACAAATGAATATAATTATCACTTGGCGACTTCAAATGAAATACATTTTTAAGTGAAACATTAAATGACGATAATAATAACAATTTATAGTTTGCCCTAAAATGCAAGTAATAATAATAACGATAATAATAACCATTTATAATTTGCCTAAAATGCAAGTAAATGGGCACCAGATGTCACCATAGGATCCTTCAATTTGCCTGGTGTTAAAATTGAAAACCATGGAAAACTATCTTCAGGGATGCCGACAGTGAGGTTCGAGCCCACTCCCGAATGCAAGCTGACAGCTGCGTGATTCAAACCCACGGCCACTTGCTCGGCGAGTGTTATTTATTCAGGGAATAAGTGATGGATGGTCTGTGGACTTTGTTACAATTAGATCACAGTATTAGAAATATCGCACACGGACTACTGTTGGCTGTACTGTTGGCCGTCAAAATTGTAATATACCACCAACCATTGTACCACTGTTGGGTGGCAATTGTATGCTACTTACATACCTTTTCTCACGCTTGGGCATTAACTGTAACATTAAAATAATTATCATCATCATCATCATCATCTGTTTACCCTCCAGGTTCGGCTTTTCCCGCGGACTGAGCGAGGGATCCCACCTCTACCGCCTCAAGGGCAGTGTCCTGGAGCTTCAGACTCTTGGTCGGGGGATACAACTGGGGAGTATGACCAGTACCTCGCCCAGGCGGCCTCACCTGCTATAGTGAACAGGGGCCTAGTAGGGGGATGGGAAGATTGGAAGGGATAGGCAAGGATGAGGGAAGGAAGCGGCCGTGGCCTTAAGATAGGTACCATCCCGGCATTTGCCTGGAGGTGAAGTGGGAAACCACGGAAAACCACTTCGAGGATGGCTGAGGTGGGAATCGAACCCGCCTCTACTCAGTTGACCTCCCGAGGCTGAGTGGACCCCGTTCCAGCCCTCGTACCACTTTTCAAATTTCGTGGCAGAGCCGGGAATCGAACCCGAACCTCCGGGGGTGGCAGCTAATCACGCTAACCACTACACCACAGAGGCGGTAAAATAATTATATTAATAAAAATATGTCCGCCTCTGTGATGTAGTGGTTAGTGTGATTAGCTGCCACCCCCGGAGGCCCTTGTTCGATTCCCGGCTCTGCCACGAAATTTGGAAAGTGGTACGAGGGATGGAACGGGCTCCACTCAGACTCGGGAGGTCAACTGAGTAGAGGGGGGTTCGAATCCCTCCTCATCCATCCTCGAAGTAGTTTTTCCGTGGCTTCCCACTTCTCCTCCAGGCGAATGCCGGGATGGTACCTAACTTAAGGCCACGGCCACTTTCTTTCCTCTTCCTTGTCTATCCCTTCCAATCGTCCCATCCCATGACATGGCCCCTGTCCGACTAGTTGGCTGAACGGTCAGCGTACTGGCCTTCGGTACAGAGGGTCCCGGGTTCGATTCCCGGCCGGGCCGGGGATTTTAACCTTAATTGGTTAATTCCAATGGCACGGGGGCTGGGTGTATGCGTTGTCTTCATCATAATTTCATCCTCATCACGACGCGCAGGTCGCCTACGGGAGTCAAATAGAAAGACCTGCACCTGGCGAGCCGAACCCATCCTGGGATATCCCGGCACTAAAAGCCATACGACATTTCATTACAAGGCCCCTGTTCAGCATTGCAGGTGAGGCCGCCTGGGCGAGGTACTGGCCATCCTCCCCAGTTGTATCATCCGACCCAGAGTCTGAAGCTCCAGGACACTGCCCTTGAGGCAGTGAAGGTGGGATCCCTCGATGAGTCGGAGGGAAAAACCGACCCTGGATGGTAAACAGATAAAGAAGAAGAAGAAGAAGAAGAAGAAGAAAATATATTAATTTTCGCACCACAATGGAATATAATATTCACTTGGCGACTTCCAACGAAATAAAATTTTAAGTAAGTGAAACAATAAAATAATTTATAATTTGCCTAAAATGCAAGTAAATGGGCACCAGATGTCACCATAGGATCCTTCAATTCAGAATATTATGAATGAAAATCCACAGCCTGTTTCCAGTCATTCGACTGGGTCAGGAATGGAATGAATGCAGTCCCCATCTAGCGGCGAGGATAGGAATTGTGCCGGCTGCCGAAGCCTATCGCACTCCTCTGGGGCAATGCTTAATGAATGACAGATGAAATCAAATGATATTGGAGAGTGTTGCTGGAATGAAAAATGACAGGGAAAGCCGGAGTATCCGGAGAAATACCTGTCACGCCTCCGCTTTGTCCAGCACAAGTCTCACATGGAGTGACCGGGATTTGAACCACGGAACTCAGCGGTGAGAGACCGGCGCGCTGCTGCCTGAGCCACGGAGGCTCTTTAGAATACTACTACTACTACTACTACTACTACTACTACTACTACTAATAATAATAATAATAATAATAATAATAATAATAATAATAATAATAATAATAATAATAACGAATGGTAGAGCATAAAATATTCTACTCGGGTCGTGTTCATAGAGATGCAAAACTGGTGCTCTGCTGACTGGGTCTTGCCTACTACCCCCTGCGAACGTTAGAAAATGATAGGAGCATGCTTTTTTTTCAACTCGCTTTACGTCGCACCGACACAGGTAGGTCTTATGGCGATGATGGGAAAGGAAAAGGCTAGGAGTGGGAAGGAAGCGGCCGTTGCCTTAATTAAAATAGGCTACAGCCCCAGCATTTACCTGGTGTTAATATGGGAAACCACGGAAGAACGTCTTCAGGTTCTTCAGGTTCAGGTTCGAACCCACTGTCTCCCGAATACTGGATACTGACCGCACTGAAGCGACTGCAGCTATCGAACTCGGTAGGAGCATGTTTACAAGGCTACCATAAATAAATGCAATTACTATATGAGTAACATATCTATATATTCAAAACAAACTTGATCATGAACAATTTTACAAATTAATATTTACAATGTTTGTCAAATATCAGAACAACCCTATTCGCATATATTATTCTCCAGGCAAATGCTGGGGCTACCAAATTTTCCTCTCTTTATTCATCACATGCACGTGGCTTTTTTTATTTATTCATCACATGCACGTGGTTTTTTTACCTTGATATTCTTGCCCATGGTTTTACTCAAGATAACACACGTAGGCTAAGTGGAAATGTCCCAGAAAAGGCTGTCTGATTCTTCTTTTGCTACCGCTTTTTCCCTACACCTGTGGGGTCACGGGTGCTAACTGTATAGCACATGTGGATTTGGCCCTGTTTTACGGCCGGATGCCCTTCCCAATGCAACCCTATATTAAGGGATGTAATCACTACTGCTTGTTTCTGTGGTGATTGGTGGTGTGATATGTTGGCTGGATATGATGAGGAGAGTGTTGGGACAGACACAGACACATACACATACACCCAATCCCGAGCCAGAAGAATTAATCAGAACCGATTAAAATCTCCGTCCCGGCCAGGAATCGAACCCTGGACCCTCTGAACCGAAGGTCAGTGTGCTGACCATTCAGCCAACGAATCGGACAAAAGGCTGTCTGATTCACACCACTAATATTATATATATAGAGAGAGAGACCTTATTGAAGTGCTCATTTAATTAATCAGTCATTTATTCAAATTTACAGAGAATATTTCATTTTATTAAGTACTAGTAACTGGCAGGAAACATCTACATTCAACAGCACATGTCGCAATTTCTGCAGGGAGCTTGGAACTCGGGTTTGTTTGCTCGCCAGCTAAGTTTGGAAGGTGGAATTTCGACATGACGCACACAAAGCCGAACAAGGGAACAATAGAACTCCAACGGACAACATTTCGGATGCCCGGGCGAGAGGCTAGGGTCGCTTATAAGAGATGTTTGAAGTAAGCGCCAGGAACGCGATGTGTTGAGCCAATGAAACGATAGAGCCACCGTCGACATGGCGAGACATTGGTCTAGGGAAGAGGTGGCCCCAATCGAGGATACGACGGCGTCTTCGAGGACGAGTTAATAAAAACGATGACCGCGTCAGTTAGTTACCCTATTATTCGGTGAGATTCTGTGCAGGTAACATCGTAAGAAGAAGTTTTTATTTGCGCGAGTGATCGTGTGGGGACTCGTAAGATTTTGTTGGAAGACGCTCAGTCTGTATTTGATATACTCAAGTTTTCTAATACTGGGAGAATGGCATTTATCTTACGATTACCAAAGGGAGAGAACAGTCCCATTTAGTCATTTCAAAATGCATAGTAGCCTGCCTGTGTAAATAGTTTTCCGAGGGCATAAACTTTTCAATTTCCAGTCCAGCCGTTTATAAAAGGGGAAATATTTGATCTAGTTACGAGAGTAGAGAAGAGAAGCGGTTCCGCTTCTGAATGGGAACTGGTTTCACGGTCGGTGGAATTTACCCCCGACTGTCGTATTCTAGTAACCGGCCGGTTGATCTTGACCTAGTTTCTATATCGTGAACGAGGGGATGTTTTAGACGACATCCAGAAGCAGAAGCCGCAACGGAAGATACGACATCACCTTTCTACCCCTCGATGGAGACAAAAAGACTGATCCAAGTCTTTTCTGAAGGCAGCATCATCATTGATATGGCTGGCTAAAAACAAAATGGGGTCGGCTGTCTCCTGAAGACGAGCGGGCATAAGTCAACAAAACAGATGAGTGCAGAGTTTTAATGTAATTATGTGAGTGTGAACGTGTTTAATGTTGCAAAAGGGGATAGGTTAGATTGATATTTAATTTCTGTAGATCTAGCATTGTTTGGAAGGATTACGTCCCATTTAAAGTAAATGATAGGAAGCTTGTTAATGTAAATAAAAATTGTAACATAAATGTGGACCTTTTGCATTAGGTCGCAGCTTGTTTTCTTACCTTTTATTCTGATTTATTTAGCTGAGTGGTTAGCGTCATTTCTTTACGAGTCAGTTTCTTATTTTAGCCTGATATTATATTTTGATTTGTTTGCTTTGATGTTTGAGACGCAGTGTACGTCTCGGGGCTTAATTGTAATTGTAAATAAGGATTCAAATTAAAGTAGGGAAGGACTAGATAAATGTATTATTAATGGGAGCTCAAAGTGTACGGAAACATGCCGTCACGTATTCTGGGATTTATTCCATGATGTGTGAATGAGAGTGTGTAAGACGGTGGAGTGTGGATACACGAAGTTGTTAGCGTCATCTTCACGACTATTTGTATATATAGGTGGTAAATTAGTAATTGGTTCACGAGTTTCACGAACGCTGTTTCGTATTTCGAGTTTCGAATATTAGAATAAAATTTCTGTAAAATTTATTTTTATTATTATTATGATTACCGTGGTTTGGTGGATCAGCAGAGGTGAAAGAAGGTGCTGGGATGCATAGGTCTCAATCTACGAAATTAAAGTTAATTTAAAATTTAACAAGGTTATATTTTCTTTTTAAGATCAAGAAATAACAAATATAACAGGTACTTAATAGCCTAGCAACAAATCGAGAATGTACAATTACAGTGGTTACAGGATTTGGGCTCCGAGAGCCAGACACACAATTCTTGAGCTATAAGCCCAACTTTACCCATATACAAGATTCAACAAAGGGGCAGAACACCCCAATCATGCCCAGGAGCTCTTGCTCCCAATTACACAGTAAAGCCTCCTCGAGGTACGCAGAAACAATTTTTTTTTGAAGAGCAACCCGCTCTCAAAGTTCCAGCCTATCAAAGGCCACACCAAATTCCACCTTCAAGCTGTCCTCCAAGGACATAGACACAGGGGTAAAAATACCCAACCTACTGAGGCCTATTCACCAAAGAAACAGGACAATTACATGGCCCCAAAATACAAACTTGAGTGGAGGCGTAACTTGCACTCCGAATATACTTTATTAAAACCTATTTGGCTCTAAGCCGCTTATGCAAGGGCTAATCCCATACTACAGAGGTGACTTATATAAATTTTTTATATTACATTAGGAAGAGAAGAAACGGTTGTGGAAATAATTTCACCTCAAAGCAATAGGAGTGGGAGCTCGAGAGGGTTAAGCACTCTCTATCCCAATATGTAGTTTAAAGAGATAGAATTTTTACCAAGTGTCTTTTACATGTTAGAGGAAAGTTACCTGGTAAAGGCTTCGAACCTGCCCCGAGAGTTAGACTGCTGAGCTAGCAAGAAAAGAAGTTATTAAAAGGCCATTACCTTATTGAAGAACTGCTGCCCGACGAAAGAGGCGCTTCCCGCCCCCTGCTACATAATTTACACAATGATAGATGTTACTGAAGTGGCTCGGAGACCCGAAAACCAGCAGTTTATATACCCTCGTGGAACATTCGAGACCTTTCAAGAATAAGAACACCCGCCCACAAGCTTTTTATTGGACGGCCAAAAGATTACATGTCGAAACTGAAGAAGAAAACCAGGATTGGTGGGAAATTAATTACAGAAATTTGCGATTGGCCTATTTCAAAACTGGCGGAAAGAAAGGGTTAACATTGCCAACTTAAACCATGGCAGAAAGAAATTTAATAAGGAACCAACTTATAAATACTAAATTTCTTCAAAAAAAGGTTCCTACACTTCGCACTAGAGTGCACAATTGTAGTTCTTAAGAGGTGCCATCTAGAAGAGAATGTTCACACTTCTTGCTACAGGGAAAACAAAAATACATCGAAAACGACACAGTTCAGAACACTTCAAAATTTACAAGTAGGGACATCTTCTGAGAAACTTGAGAATCAACACGGTAGTTAAAGTTCAGGCTTCCTCCAGTAGAGGAGTTTCAACTGGCGCAATATTTGAATTAGCGGAGCGGAGGTGTACTGCCTGGTACAGACCTCCCCCCCCCCAAAAGCCCCTCCAAGGGGTAACACAGAAGAACATAAACTTTTGTTTTAGAACAGGGTCCAAGTTATGCTGTTGAAATAGAAATTATTTGCAGAAGGATTTACAAACAAGTTTTCTTAAAATGATTGGATCCAGTTTCAAAATTCTTTGTAGTAACTTTTGAAGGAATGTCTTTATGTTTGTAGAAGTTGAATTCAGAAGGAAAAACTTTTAATACTTGAAAGTGAAGAAAAGTTTTCTAAGTCCACCAAATCTTGCAGTTGAATTCAAAAATGTAGTAATTGTTGATATTAAATGTCCATGTAGCTGATTAGGTACATTCAATGTTGATTAAGTTTGACGGCCAGACCAGCCGCCGCTGCTTGTGTCCAGAGGAGGCCGCTCGGACCCTTCAAGTACCCTGAGATATCGCTCGCCCGCACTATGAGAGGAGTAGTGGAGTTGAAGCACGCCGCGCCCGCGGCGAACATACAGGTCGCGGGCAAGTTGCAGGTTGTGCGCCGCACATCAGCCTTGGCCGGGAGGAGGACTCCGGCTCTCCGTACACTGGTTGGCCTCACTGGAGAGGTGTGGGCCCATACCCCACCTCAGTGGCGGTACGGCGCCGCTCTGCTGCGGGGGCACTGAAACATTGAGATCTCGGCGGCAGAATTTGTTGGAGCATAATGATTTTAGGGTACAGGCTTTGTAGTAGAACTGAGGGCCCAGCGGCGTGGAAATATTTATTTCATTCCAATTAGCCACAGTTTTATGTGAGCAGGAGACGGGAGCATGGTAATGGCCATGGCAAGGACAGGATGGCAGTTTAACTGGTCGGGGAAGGTGTACAATTAATGCTTAAATACAAAGAACCTGACTCCAAGGGCAGAAGGCCTCAAAATGCAACAAAAAATATAACCTTCCGAATTCTTTCAAAAATGTTAAAGCAAATATAAAATCAGCTACGTTAGCGGGGAAGCTACACAGGTTTCACCTGCGACAGGTGAACCCAAAATATCCTCTTGGTTGCTGGATTGCTTAGCAATAAGGTAACGGGTGTAAGGAAATCGAGAATAATACACGGCCCATGAAATCTGGGGGCAAGCTTGCCCGCGGGAACAAAATTTTTGACCATCACCTGGTCACCTACCTTCAAATTGGTGGGTCTCCGTCCACGATCATATCTTTCCCTAACCTTTTCATGAGACACTTTAAGATTGGCTTTAGCCTTCTTCCAAAGATCTTTAATATTATCAGGATCTATTGTCTCGGGTAGAATGTCACTCAGAGACCAAAGGTTAGAGAGCGGCATGTTGGGAACAAACTTGAACATCAAAGAAGCTGGAGTAAACTTATGAGATTCATGAACCGCCGAATTCAAAGCAAAAGCTAACCAATGCAGGGACGTGTCCCACCTGGAATGGTCTTCATGATGATAAACAATAAGAGCCGACCTGAGATTACGATTGACTCTTTCAGCAAGAGATGGTTGGGGATAATAAGCAGAAGTAGTCATATGAGATATGGACAGATCAAAACAGAATTTACGAAAGAGATTGGACGTGAATGCTTTAGCATTGTCGGACACGATATATTGACACGGACCAAAAGAAGCAAAGATTGAATTTAAACAAGTAATGGTGGACTGAGCGGTAGCCAGCTTAGTCGGGAATAACCAAGAAAATCTTGTAAAACCATCTACACATACAAGGATGAACTTGTTGGCATTCCCCTTTGACTGGGGGAAGGGACCTACGTAATCAATATACAGGCGTTCCATTGGGCGCGACGCTTGATGAGAGGACAAAATGCCTATCTTGGTAGACATGGTGGGTTTACTAAGCAAGCAAGATTTACAAGCCTTTACTAGTTCACGAATTTCACCGTCCATACCCTTCCAGATAAACATTTCACGGATCATTTCACGGGTTTTAAAGATGCCTAAATGCCCCCCTAATGGGGTCTCATGATAGTACTTGAAGATCATTGGTACAAGAACAGTTGGAACTACAACTTTCATCATCTTATCATGCCTCGAAGGGCAACATAAAACACCATTCCTCAGTACATAAAGGACAACATGTTCCCCAGAAGAAAGGGTTTTCATGATCGGAGCCAGCGTTGGATCTTCACATTGATATTTCTCAATATCCCTAAAGAGCATGGGAGCATCTGTTAAGATGGCATTAACCTCAGATATTATGGACTCGGGAGGTGACTAACTATCAGCCGATTCATGGGCCGCGACGTCATTGGAAAACATACGGCTGAGTCCGTCTGCGACAACATTTTCAGTACCTCTGATATGCCTAACGTCAAACTGGAAGGCAGAAATTCGGATGGCCCAACGGGCTATACGACCAGTACGACGCGGCCTACCTAAGACCCAGCTTAGGGCTTGATTATCAGTCTCCAAGTCGAATTTGACATGTTCCAAATAGAGACGGAACTTTTCTAAGGCAAATAAAACTGCCAAACCTTCAAGCTCATAGATGGAATACTTGGCTTCTTGAGCCGATAGAGTCCTAGAGGCATAGGCGATGGGTCGCCTCCCTAGTTCAGTCTCTTGAAGAAGGACTGCAGCTACCGCCGACGACGACGCGTCCGTTTGGACGATGAATTTCTTCAAGAAATCTGGCAAAGCAAGGACAGGGGCATTACAAAGAGCTAATTTCAGGTCTTCAAAAGCGGCTTGTTGAGAAGGCCCCCACTCGAATTTGATGCCTTTCCTACGAAGACTAGGGCGCCGCTCTATTAGCGAAGTTAGGAATAAATTTCCTGAAGAAATTCACCATACCAATGAACCTGGCAATACCTTTGATGTCCTTGGGAGGTTTAAAATCACGGATGGCCTGCGTTCTAGAGTGATCGACTGCAACACCATCGGGCGACACAATATGCCCTAGGAATGACATGGAACGCTTAGCGAAAGCTACCTTGGACAACTTCACAGTTAGCCCCGCCTTACGAAGGCGAATGAGAACTTCCTTTAGATGATCTAGATGTTCTTCAAAAGTCTCCGAAAATACGACGACATCATCAAGATAGTGGTACAAGTACTCAAATTTGATGTCGGAGAAGACCCTATCTAGTAGCCTCGTAAGCACAGCTACTCCGGTGGGGAGCCCGAAAGGCACGCGGTTGTATTCATACAAATTCCAATCCGTGGCAAACGCTGTAAGATGTTTGGATTCTTCAGCCAGAGGAATTTGATTATTGGCCTGATTTAGATCCAAGATAGTAAAGAACTTAGCTTTACGAAACCATGAAAAACAAGAATGAAGGTCAGGAAGGGGCACAGATTGTAACACCACCTTTCGATTGAGAGCCCTATAATCAATGACAGGCCTGAAGCCACCTTGGGGTTTCGGGAGTAGAAAAATAGGCGAAGAATACGCCGACTTAGAGGGCCTAATAATACCATCCTTTAACATTTGATCGATGATTTCTTTCAATGCCTTCATTTTAGGTGGAGATAGCCTATAAGGTGGAAAACGGACAGGAATCGAATCCGTGACCTCAATTTTGTATTCAATAAGGTCAGTAACACCAAGAGTATCAGAGAACACCTCTGGAAACGACTGACACAACTTACGAATACTGTCAGCCTGCTCCTCAGGTAGATGTCTAAGGTCTAACAATATCTCATCCTGGGTAGGCGAAATAGATGAACACGATACAGAATTACACTTCAACAACGGGATTTTACAATTAGAAGCAA